>NC_137347.1:17952167-19152167 GCF_965287045.1 Carcharhinus amblyrhynchos
TATCTGCAGGGAGTTTTTTTGAACCATGTATTTAAGTCCACCTTTTCCTTGCAATGGATTCACACTTGATTTTTTTGATTTCAAATAAAATGCTGTCATTGCTGTGTATGCAGCTTCAAATGTACTTTTTTTTCCTCATTTATTCGTGGGACATGGGTGTCGTTGGCTGACCAGTATTTATTGCCCTTCCCTATTTGCCCTTGGAGGGCAGGCGAGAGCTACAACCACATTGTTGTGGCTCTGGAGTCACATGTAGGCCAGACTAGGTAAGGATGGCAGATTTACCCTCCCTAAAGGACATTAATGAACCAGATGGGTCTTTCCGACAATGAACGATGGTTTTGTGGTCGTCAGTAGATTCTTAATTCCGGATCTTTTTTTTATTGAATTCAAATTCCACCATCTGCTGTGGCAGGATTCGAAACCATGTCCCCGGAATGTTAGCTGAGTTTCTGGATTAGTAGGCCAGTAGGACAACGCCTTCCCTTTTTCTCAGTTGTTTTGATTTATTCCGTAACCCTTGTCCATAGATTTCAAAGAATCTTAGAATTTCATAGCACAAAAGGAAACCATTGAGTCCATCAAGCCTATGTCAGCTCACTGAAAGAGCCATGCACAGAGTGTTCTTGGGTTTGATAACTCCCAGTCAACGGAATCTCCTCCTAGAACTTTGCCAGTTTCACATCATAACCAATCATTAGTATGCACACAGAAGTGCCCTTCAATTCTCTCCGTCTATAAATAAATACATTAATCTTTGCTCTGTGCCAATCCCTGATTGCAGTCTTGTGATCCAGGGCCTATTATTACAGAGAATCTACCTTCTGCCATCCTTTCCACACAACATTGTTTGTTTCTTTTGTACAAGCTGTTCTGCAGCAATCTCACATCAATGTCTATAAACTTGCAAGTACCTTTACCTACACCCAGCGAGCACTGTGACTGAGAACGCGAGATCAACCCCCATGCTATCTACTGCTATCCGTTTCTATTTCTGCTTTATCTCCTGCAAGGGACTTTGCTCATGTCAGAGTTTAAAAAGGTTGCCAACTTCCACCACATTTATAATGTGCTTTAATGTTGCCTCCTTTTCTCCTTCCCTATTTAATTCTCAACTTGTCTGAGTCTGTAATGCAATTGCCTTTACTCAGAAAATTGTGGTTAATTAAACCCCAGGATGAAGTTGAAAATACAATCTGGGTTAGGTACTGTATTGAAGGGAGTGCTAACATTGTCATATCTTTCGGATTGGATTTGATTTGATTCATTATTTATTGTCACATGTATTAGTATACAGTGAAAAGTATTGTATCTTGTGCACTGTACAGACAAAGCATACCATTCATAGAAAAGGAAAAGAGAGAGTCCAGAATGTAGTGGTACAGTCATATCTAGGATGTAAACAAAGATCAACTTAGTGTAAGTTATGTCCGATGGAAGCAGGGAAGAAGCTGTTCTTGAATTGGTTGGTACATGACCTCAAACTTTAGTATCTTTTTCCCAACGGAAGAAGGTAGAAGAGAGTATGTCCGGAATGCCAAACCAAGACTGTCTCTGTCTCTGCTGATGTGGAAAAAAAAACTGTGTGGTGTCATTCAAAGGAGAGCTGGGTGTTGTCTCTGTATCCTAGCCAAGATCGCTCAAAAACATCTGGCTGCTTTTCATGTATAGCTTGCAGGAGTTTGAGATTGGAAAATTAGGTTCTGCATTTAGCAATAAACAGAGCAGCATCCAGATGGCGTTACATAAATGCAAGGTTTCTCCTTTTTAATGTCCATCAATCCTCCCTTCCACAACGCATCTTGGGTTGTTTTCATCACATTTGTACGTTTTCTTTTAAGCAGCAAGTATTGGCCAATGTACAAAGCTTGATTCTTAATCTTCAAAGTCATTTCATCCATAGAGGTGATTCTCAAACTCTGGTCTCTATCTTTCATTCACTTGTATTAAAAACCTGTCTTTCCAGAAATAGAATCCAATCCAAGGAAAGTGAGTATTTCCATGCAAGAATGGCATACTTCCACAAACACCTCCACACACAGGGCAGGTTATTGTGAAGATGTGAATGCTTTCACTGGGATTCTCTTTCAGCCGTGAACCCAACAGCACCGGTGCACACATGGACTCTTCCAACAGGAATGATTTCAAGCAGGATCCAACAGGAGGAATCATTCAGCTGTCAATAAAGTGAATTGAAAAATATTAACTCAAGGTTCTGAATATAGTACAGTGAGTCCTTGCTTAATGTTATCTCACTTAGTGTTTGGAGTTAACATTGTCAGTACATCCATTTAATGTTGCCAGTTTCACTTTGATGCTGTTTATGACAGATCTCCTCTGTGGCCTGTTTGCTCACAACGCCTTTCTGCAGTGCTTCCGTTCTCCCCCTGGGTCACCCTTCCTCACCCCCGCCATGCCACCCTTGCTCCTAGGCCTCACTCCTATCCATGATCCCAGTCCTTACTCTTTGCTTTGCTCCCAGGCCTCACTCCTGCCCTTCCTTCTGGGTCTCACACCTGGCCTTGCTCCACTGTCTTGCTCCTGGGTTTCGTTCCTGGCCTTAATCCTGGGTCTCTCTCCTAGGTCTCGCTCCTGGGGCTCGCTCCTACCCTTGCCCTCAGGCCTCATTCCTATCCTTGCTCCCAGACTTCATTCCCACTCTTGGTCCTAGGCTTTGCTCCTCACTGAAATTTCAAAGAATGAGAGAGGATCTGATTAAGACATACGAAATTCTGACAGGGCTGCACGAATGTTGTTTCCAGAACAAGGGGTCACAGTCTCTGGGTATAGGAGAGATCATTTAGGACTCAGATGAGAAGAAACTTCTTCACTCAGAGGGAGGTGAACCTGTGGAATTCTCTACCACAGAAGGCTGTGGAGCATAAATCAATGAATGTATTTAAGAAGGAAATAGCTAGATTTCTAGACTGTAGACAGTGTCACGGTGTCTGGGGAGGGCGCTGGAGTATGATGTTAAGAGAGAGCATCAGTTATGATCATGTTGAATGGTGGAACAGGGTCAAATGGCCTACTCCTGCTCCTATTTTCTATCTTTCTATGAATCTACTTCTGGCTTTGACATTGATTCACACAAAGCTGTTTTACTTAGTGGTGATTTGTGGAACCACAGCTTTAAGAGAAGGCCAACTGTACACCTGGATATTTGATTTGATTTATTATTCTCACATGTGTTAGTATATAGTGTTTCTTGCACACTATACAGACAAAACATACTGTTCACAGAGAAGGGAAAGAGAGAGTGCAGAATGTAGTGTTACAGTCATAGCTAGGCTGTAGAGAAAGATCAATTTAATGTGAGGTAGGTCCATTCAAATGTCTGATGGCAGCAGGGAAGAAGCTGTTCTTGAGTCGATTGGTACATATCCTCAGACTTCTGTATCTTTTTCTCGATGGATGAAGGTGGAAGAGAGTATGTTCGGGATGTGTGGGGTTCTTAATTATGCATCATTGAATAGGAGGCCGGTCTGAGTGATGGACTGGGCTACATTTATGATCCTGTGTAGTTTCTTGCAGTCTTGGGGAGAGCAGGAGTTACACCAAGCTGTGATACAACCAGAAACGATGCTTTCTGTGATGTATCTGTAAAGGTTGGTGAGAGTCATGGTGGACACTCCAGATTTCCTTAGGCTTCTGAGAACATAGAGGTGTTGGTGAGTTTTCTTAACTATTGTGTCAGCGTGGGGGGATCAGGACAGCTTTTTGGGGGATTTGGACACCTAGGATCTTGAAGCTCTTGACCATTTCTAGTTAATAGTGAATCACTGAATGTGGATCAGTCAAAGGCACCTTATACCTAACCCATAATGGCAGATTTCAACTTCAGATCATTTCTAAACATGTGCAATATTCCCTATCGAAAACTCCAGCTCTTCACATGAATCCCAGGAATTCCAAAAGACTGATGTAGGAAAGGGAAAGAAAGGAACAGGTGCTAAGTTTGGATTTGTTTGAAGAGATGGGACTCATTTTATTTATTTTCTTGCTGTTGATTTAGTCCAGCGGTCTCCAAACTTTTCAGTACGATGGCCATTTTCGCGGGCCAAAGAAAAGAATTAGTTTTATAAATGAATGAATAAAATTTAAATACTGCAGGCTGGATATGGCCCGTGGGCCATAGTTTGGAGACCCCTGATTTAGCCTATCCACAATCCAGTTTACATGTGGACACTGGATGGGGACAGGAATGGTGTTTCATAGAACAGTAACAGCACAGGAGGAGGCTATTCGGCCTGTCATGTCTGTGCTGGCCTTTTGAAGGAGCAGCTAGCTCACCCTGTTCCACTTGGTTGCCCTTTCCCCATAGCCTTGTCAATTCTTTCTTTACACTTCTTAAAGCTACCTTTCTGACTACAGTTTTGACCTTATATCCTTTATATCTCCATGTAGAACTATGGGATAGTTTTGTATTGTGCTGAATTATCTCCAGCTTTGGTGGCTATTATGTTCCAATTTCCCTGGCTGAATGGAGATCTTCAAGTCGTTACCAAGGCTACTGTCCATCCAGCTACTACAAGGTGTGTGAGGGAAATGAGGAATGCGATGCCCATCAAAATTGAAGCAATTAGTACGTGAAAAACTTTCTGACAGTCTTGTCAATTTCTTTTCTGTTAAGTCTATCTGGGTCAGAAGCAAAAATGTAATCAATTATTCTCATCAATATCTCCTTCCATCCTAAATAAAAGCAAATTACTGCTGGAATCTGAAACCAAAAGAGAAAATGCTGGAAAACCTCAGCAGGTCTGTCAGCATCTGTAAGAAGAGGAAAGAGCTGAATTTTCGATTCCAGATGACCCTTTGTCAATGTTCCTTACAGATGCTGTCAGACCTGCTGAGATTTTTCAGCATTTTCTCTCCTTCTACCCTTGTTTGTGTTAAGTAATCTTTCTCAGTTGGGGTGTCAATAGGCTATAATTAGCCCCAGTTTGGTGTGGGTGAAGCAGTGATGTTTTTTAACACTATCCAGATCTCCCACCCGCATTTGTGAATGTCAGGTGAGGGTGGTATTCGGACTGTGCGCTCAGCACGCTGGTGTTTGCCAATATTTACTATCTTGGCTGATACTAAGGAACAGGCACAAGCCTTGAGGGAGGGTGGTGACCTGGCACTAACCCCAGCACACACGAAAGAAAGGGAAGTCATTTCCAAAGTGACACAATCGAATGACCCCACTTGAACTCATTAAAAGCAAGTGGAAAGAGAAGTTTTATCTCAATGATCAGTTGTCGAGGGAAAACATTCCACATTGCTCAGTGGAGAAGCTGCCCAAGTTAAGGAGAACATTGCCACCAAGTGGCCATACATGGCACTGCAAGGACTCAGACTCCAGCATTGATCATCACTGAAGTACATTTTCATCTGAATCTTGCAGATGGAAATCCAATTGATTGTATCACCTATCTGTTTTTTTTTCAATCTGTCTGGGTTTTGTCCTAGAAATGGATGCGAGCCTACATTATCCTGGAATCAAATTATCAAATTGAGCTGGGAGAAATGTGAACTTCAGATAGTTTAGTGCGTTGGCTGGAATCATTCTCAGGATGTATTTGGCTCATGAGTTCTCAATAATGCATGAGAATAGTAGAGGACACTTACATTGCTGAATGAGGCTGTGTGGAATTCTATAGAAAAAGAGGCTGAGATTGGAGAGGTAGGAAAGGGTGGTGAGCCTGTGACCAGCACACACACTCCCTTGGCCCTTCATATTCCCACACCAAACTCTGACCCTACACCCATGGCCATGTCCTCTCATACCTCCTATGCCTTGCTTTGCCCTCCTGTCCCCCTGTCCTCCTCTATGATGCCTCATACCTTCAAAACCAAGCTATCGCACTTTCCTGCCTATTAATCCACTATACACTGTTTAGAACCAATGAACCTTACAGTGATATTAGGATGTGCCTAATCCTTTTAAAAAAAAAATTCATTCAGAACTTTCTAATATGTTGAAAATGTCATTTCACTTAGAAGGTAATAGAAGTATCAATCATCCAAACCATTTAAGGTATCAATAATAAATGTCACAAACCCTAGAAACCACTTAATCATCTGCACATAAATATTGTAGAATTGACAGCAGAAACCAGAGAACATGAGCTGTCAATCAAACAATGTTACAGTTGTTTCAACAAGAATAATGGATGTCTGGGCTCTCAGCCAAAAAAAACATTCTGGAAGTAATGGTGAGCCAAGGGCTCATGAAAATTGGGAAATTAAATTAGGAAAGAAATTGTACTGCAGAAATTAATAATACAAAAGTGCATTAAATCCAATGGACCTGATGGTCCATACATTAGCCTTTAAAAGAGGTAGCTGCAGTGATTGCGGATGCATTGCTTTTGATCTTCCAGAGTTTCCTAGTTTTAAGAATGTTTCCTGTACATTGGAGGGTAGCAAATATAAACCCATTATTTAACAACAACAATTTACATTTATACAGCACCTTTAACGTTATAAAATGGCCCAAGCTGTTTCACAGGAGTATTATAAAGCAAAATGTGACACCGAGATAAGTCAGGAGATATAAGGTCAGGTGATCAAAAGTTTGTTCAAAGGGATCGGCTTTCGGGAGTGTCTTAAATGCAGGAAGTGAGGTTGGTAGGCTGGGAGTCGTAGGGAGGGAATTCTAGGGCTTAGAGCCTAGGCAGCTGAAAGCAAGGCCACCAGTCCCAGCATGATAAGGATTGGGGATATTCAACTGGCCATAACTAAATGGGTGTGTATATCCTGAAAGGTTGTAGGGCTGGAGGAGGATAGTGCTGGGCCATAAAGGGATTTGAAAACAAGGATGAGATTGTTAACATCAAGATGCTGCTTAACCTAGACCCAGTGTAAGTCAGTGAAGGACCCTTTGTATGCTTAGCTCTGTTTACTTCATTCATGCAAAGAGTTCATTTTAAGATATTTTTGCCTTTGCAATTACATTTAAATGCTTTTAAAGCTAACTTGACCACATTTTAAAATGCAGCAGGCATGCTGGGTTAGCTAAAGTATTTGACTGCATTTTTTTTTGAAAGTACAATGCAAGCAAAATAGGTTTTCTCATAAACCAGAGAAAGTTCTTCAGAAACATCAGCTTTTCATGGTCTCAAAACATGCTGCAAAAATCTGCTTTTGCAGGCAGGTTTCAATATGAGATAAGGATTAACATATGTAGCTCATAGTCTGTCTTTGTTCAGTACATTTTGAGTTCCTTGACCAGTACAGGACTGGCTTTTGCCAGTATCTCTCTTTCTCTTTCCCATTTCTTTTCCATTCACTTTTTGTAATGTTTTAATTTTAAATTCAACAAAAGATATTCTTCGTATCAATGCTGTCTTTGTCTACTCTGAGGGATGAATGGAAGGAGTCAATAATCGCATAGGTGAGAGGGAGTGGGACTTGTTGCAAATTACAACACAGGCAGCAGATATTTTGGAATGGCCCCAAAGTAACAGGGAGGTAGAATGTGGGAGTCCAGCCAGGCGAGTGTTGGAAGTGTCGAGTCCAGAGTTGATGAAAGTCTGAATGAATGCTTAAGCTGCAGGTGAGCTGAGATAGGCTCAAATTCAGATGATGTTATGGAGGTGGAAATAGGCAGCCCTAGTGATGGCGCAGATATCTAGTTGGAATCTCATCTCAGGGTCAAATATAGTGCTCAGGTTGTAAAGAGACTACAGACTATTGCCAGGGAGAGAATGGAGTGGGTAGCTAGGGAATGGAGTCTTGAGCAAGGACAAAAAGACACTGTCTGCAGTCTTTGCAACACTGAATCAAAGCAACTTCAAATACAGGATAGAGAGAGACAGGAGAAAAAAAGGTTAAGTGTGATCCAGTTATCCTGACTGCAGCAAGGGGGAAAATACTAGAATCTACCGATAAGGGCATGTTAGCAGGAAACTTAGAAAATCACAACGGAATTTTGAAAAGGAATTTGAAAAGGAAAAGGAATGTTACTGTTTTTTTTTTGAGGCTGTATCTGGCTGCATGGACGAGGCTCTTCTCTGACCAAGACCACAAGAAACTACAAAGGGTTGTGAATGTAGCCCCATCCACCACACAAAGCAGCCTCCAGTCTGTTGACTCTATCTACACTTCCCGCTGCCTTGGAAAAGCAGCCAGCATAATCAAGGAGCCCACACCCCCCCCCCCCCCCCCAACATTCTCTCTTCCACCTTCTTTTGATGGGAAAATGATATAAAAGTGTGAGATCACATACCAACTAACTCAAGAACAGATTCTTCCCTGCTGCCTTCAGACTTTTAAATGGACCTATCACGATGTTTTTCTACACCCTATCTGTGATTGCAACATATTTTCCGCACCTTATCCTTTCTTTCTCTCCTTTGTAGTCCATGAATGGTCTGTATAGTGCACAAGAAACAATATTTTTCACTGTATCACAATACATGCAATAAGAATAAATCAAATCAATCAAATTAGTGGATGGTGTGTATTTGGATTTTTCAAAAGCACTCAATATGATGCCATTCTAGAGAACTTTACACAGAGTTATTGCTCAGGGGATTGGTTAATAGATAGAAAACAGATAGGAATGAAGTGGGAATTTTGAGGTTGGCAAGCTGTAAGGAGCAGGTATCATAAGGATCAGTGCCAGCTCTTTATAATTTATATCAACAGCATAGATGAGGGAATCAAGTATATTGTTTCAGGTTGGTGGAGAGACAAAGCTAGGTGGCATGGTAAATTATGAGGAGGATGCAAGGAGACTGCAAAGTTTTGGGCAAGTTAAGTGAGTGGATAAAAATATGCACATGGAATATAATGTGCAGGAATCTGAAGTTATCCACTTTGCTGGGAAAAAATGAGAAGTGAAATATTGTTTTAAATGGTGTAAGACTGGAAACTGATCCTGTTAGAAACTATTAATGATTACACAGAAATCCAAATATCCCATGATTAAGTGATACAACCATGCCACAAGATTCACATTTTTATTAAGAAACAAAGTTCATTGTATATAAAAGGGATTAAGAGAGGCAAACACTATTAACTTAAAATTAAACAGTATAACTACTTATGCTATGAGCTCAGTTCCACTTTTTAACTAATCCCCCTTCCCCAAGAATTACCCTATTCTTTACAAGAGTCCTGAAGATTTCATTTGTTTATGGACCTTTAATTCCCCTAAGTATTCCAGCTTTCTCCAAGATACAAGATTGATGGGACTCTTCCATTAGCTTTTGGCTAAACAACCTTCTAATTTTGTATGACTACCATGTGACACTAGACTCTTCATCTCAGTGTCCTGGCTGTGGAAACACATAGAAGCAAAGTACTGTGGATACCTGAAATCAGAATTCGAACAGAAAATGCTGGAAAAACTGAAGAGCTGTTTTCTCTCTGCACAGATCCATCCAGACCTGCCAAGCTTTTCTAGCATTTACTGCCTTTATTTTGGACATATATAGACTGCTTTTCCTGGTTTGCTCCCATAGCTTCTCTGCAGTTCTTTTCAAGCTAACTATCAAAGGTGACTGCTTTCTAACACAAGACTCTGTGAGGACCACTGTAGATTTCTTCCTCTAACTTGAAATAGTGCAAATCTTCAAGCTTCTCCCCTTCCTCCTCACAATTTCCAAACTGAGCTCAAGCTTTCACCCAGAGTCTGTGCAGTGAACAATAAAGTTAATATTTTCTTTAATTGCTAATCTAACTAACACCCGCGTACTGTGACGCTCCTAACTCAGTGAATTGCAGCCAACGCAATATCTTTCTGTTTCCAACCTGCACAGCTTGCTTCTGCCAGCAAATATGTACAGATAAATTAAATGAAGGAACCTTCTAACCTTCACAGCCCCGTCTATGCAATGTGGCATGTTTTAGGATGTTTGAACAGGATGCAAACTAATTATTTTTTAATACAGACAAAGCATGCCATTCATAGAGTATATAGGGGAGAAGGAAACAAGAAGGTGCAGAATGTAGTGTTATAGTCATAGAATCCCTACAGTGCAGAAAGAGGCCACTCGGCCCATCAAGCATCGGCAACAATCCCATCTAGACCCTATCCCTTATAACCCCATATATTTACAATGCTTTGAGGGGAACTTCCAAGTGGTGGTGTTCCCATGCATCTACTGTCCTTGACCTTCCAGGTGATAGACGTTGCATGTTTGGAAGGCGCTGTTGAAGGAGCCTTGATGAGTTGCCCAACACATCTTGTTGTTGGTACTGCCACTATGCGTCTGTGGTGGATGTTAAAGGTGGTGTATATGGGATGCCAATCAAGGTGGCTGCTTTCTCCTTGATATGGGGATAGGGCAGGAAAATAGAATTCAGGCAGAAGATTGGTCATAATCTTATTGAATAGTGATGTAGGCTTGAAGGGCAAAATGGCTTACTCCTCTTTATTATGATTGCATTGTTTTTAGTACATGCTGGAATAGAATCTTGTTGCTTGCATGGCTCAATACTATTTCAGATAGACCTTTATCCAACAGGCTATCTCAATAGGGCTAGCAGTCTTATTTTCAACATCTTCTCCCTTGTCTTCTAAAGGTGCTGATGTCTTGTTAGGATGCTTTTTAGTATCTGATCCTACGTTGGAGATAGAATAAAAATATTGTTTCAACAGGCCAGGCAATTGCAGATGGCAAATCATGTGAATAAAACTCCTGGAATAAATCCAACACATATCAATAGACTCAAGAACATATTCTCTTCCACCTTCTGATGTCAGGAAAAAGATAGAAAAATCTAAGAATGTGTACCAACTGACTTAAGAACAGTTTCCTCCCTGCTTCACAGTGGTTAGCACTGCTGCCTCACAGCTTCAGGGACCTGGTTTCAATTCCCAGCTTGTGTCACTGTATGGAGTTTGCATGTTCTCCCTGTGTCGGCATGCATTTCCTCTGGGTGCACCGCTTTCCTCACACACTCCAAAGATGTGCATGCTAGGTGCATTGGTGATGCTGAATTGCCCCTTAGTGTCCCAGAATGTGTAGGGGATTGGTAGTGTAAATATATGCGGTTATAAGGGATAGGGTCTAGATGGGATTGTTGCCGGTGCAAACCTGATGGGCTGAGTGGCCTCTTTATGCACTGTAGGGATTCTACGACTATAACACTACATTCTGCACCTTCTTGTTTCCTCCTTCCCTATATACTCTATGAATGGTATGCTTTGTCTGTATAGTGCAAAAGGGACAATATTTTTCACTGTATCCCAATATACGTGCCAATAATAAATCAACTCAAACAGGATTGGCAACTCTTGATGAAAACTCTGCTGGATTTCTGCAGCGATTCCCAGCCTGAAGGGAATTTCTCCATCTGTCCGCTAGGGGAGCAGAGGAGCGGCTCCGCCTCTCAGTATATCCCTCGAGGAGGCCCCGCCCTCCCGAGTGCCCGGATGTGCAGTGGGGCCGAGTCGGTAGGTGGGGGCGTGGCTTTTCGGGCCGGAAACGCGAACTTTAACCCCGGAAGCAGTCGTGTGGCGAGGGCAAGATGTCTGCGACTTACCGCAAGGCGCAGAAGTCCGTGCAGCGGACCCACAGGGAGCGCGGTCAGGTGAGTGCCCGGGGAGGCGGCACTGCGGCGTCTGGGCTCAAAGGAATGAGGGCGATTCGAGAATCAGTCACGATGAATAACCACAGCCGGACTTTCACCGGCATCTGTCTCAGTACAGCTGCCGGCTCCAGATGTGGAGTTGCTGGTGAATGTTTCAGGAACTTCAGCTTCCGAATGGGAATTCAATCATTAAGAAGGGGGGAAAACAACAACCCACAGGATCATAGGGGAAGAGGGAGGTGGTGGGGCTGATTGGATGGCTGTCAAAGAGCCAGTATCTACAGGAGGGGCCGAATGGCCGCTTCCGTGTGATTGTGTTGAAGTGACAAGAGTGAAACATCCCCAGCTTTAGCCTCTAACGTGGAACAATATTGGTTAGGATGTGGGCGGCACGGTGGTTAGCACTGCTGCCTCTCAGCACCAGGGGCCTGAGTTCGATTCTCAACTTGGGTCACTGTTTGTGCTGAGTCTATACATTCTCCCTGTGTCTGTGTGGGTTTTCTCCGGGTGTTCCTGTTTCCTCCCACAGTCTGAAAGGTGTGTTGGTTAGGTGTATTGACCGTGCTGAATTCTCCCTCAGTGTACCTGAACACCTTTCTCTGCCTGGCTGTTCTCTTCAACAGCTCCTTTGACTTCACTGCTCTTAAAATAAAAGGTGGTGCTGTCTGTACTAGTTTTTTTTTGGGATATGTGCAATGTCAAAGAACAACCCACAATGGGAAACAGGCCCTTCGGCCCAACGAGCCTGCGCCACCATTTCAACAAAGCATTTTCCTACACCCACCCTGCCCCGTGTGTGTGTGAATGGTACCCCTAATGTAGCCAGATCCAGGGGAGAATAGTGTAGGGTCAATTTGGTACACCAATCAGCCTAAGAGCACATCTTTGGGGTGTGGGAGGAAACTCACGCAACCACAGGGAGAATGCGCAAACTCCCACAGACACAGGCCCAAATCCATGTATCTGTACAGCTAGCAGTGATAGTCACTGAGCTGATGTGGTGCCCATCTGCTGGTCCAGGATTAAGCACACACGACGACACGAAGTACTAGGCCACTCTCGAAACCTCCAAGAGCAGCCCTCGCACGACCCACCGTGTGCATGCCCCTCGTTTGACAACAAGGTGGACCGACGCCTGTGGATTAAAAGAGACAAAACACTAACATGTAATATTACATTTCCAGTGTCGTCCCAAGGCTCTGACCCTTTTTAAAACCGTCGTCTATAACCCTCCATCCCTGTTTCACTCGTGTCTATCTAAGTAAACCTTAAACAAGTCCAACGTGCCTGCCTCCACCACCTTACTTGGTAGCGCATTCCATACCCCCACGACCCTCTGTGTGAAAATCCTTCCTTTAGTATCCAAATTATACTTCTCCCCCCTCACCCTTAGATCGTGATCTCTCGTAATAGTTGTCCCCAATCTAGGGAAAAGCCTGCCACTGTTGAATCTATCTATTCCCTTCATTATTTTATACACCTCTATCAGATCTCGCCCCCCCCCCCCCCCCCCCCCCCTTAATCTCTGTCTTTCTAAGGAGAAGAGCCCCAGTTTTTCCAATCTTTCCTCGTAACTCAGCCCTTCCATACCAGGCAGCATCCTGGTAAACCTCCTCTGCACTCTCTCCAGGGTCTCCACGTCTTTCCGGTAGTAAGGTGACCAGAACTGGACGTAGTACTCCAAATGCGGTCTAACCAACGTTCTGTACAACTGAAGTATTAGACGACAGCTCTTATACTCTATACCCTTTCCTATAAAAGCTAGCATTCCATAAGCTTGCTTCACAACCTTCTCTACCTGTGTTGACACCTTCAGAGACTTGTGCACCTGCACTCCCAAGTCCCTCTGTATTTCTGTACTCTTAATTGGTCCCCCTGGACATTCAGCTCCCAGTCCCTGTCACCTTGCAGCCACGTCTCTGTAATGGCCACCAGATCATATCCATTTGTGTCGATCTGCGCCACCAACTCATCCACTTTATTCCTAATGCTTCGCGCATTCAGATAAAGCACCTTCATCCCAGCCTTCACCTGGACCTTATTTGCCGGAACGCCACCAACCATACTCACGCCCCTTACTCCCTGATCTTATTGAATGGCGGGGCAGGCTCGAAGGGCTAGTTGGCCTACTCCTGCTCCTATTTCTTATGTTCTTTTATCATGTAACTCCTCCCTGTATTATTCCTTCCAAAATGCATCACCTTGCATTTGCCCGGATTAAATTCCATCTGCCCAGTATACCAACCTATCTATATCTTGCTGTGTCACCTGACAATCCGCCTCAGTATCCGCCAAACATGCCATCTTGGTGTCATCTGCAAACTTGCTGATCACACCACGTACGCCCTCTTCCAAGTCGTTTATATATATTACAAAGAGGAGAGGTCCCAGTACTGAGCCCTGTGGCACACCACTGGTGACTGACCTCCAGCCAGAAAAGGACCCTTCCAATACTACTTTGTCTCCTGTTGCCCAGCCAGTTCTCAATCCGTCTAGATACCTGTCCCTGTATCCCATGTGCCTTAACCTTTTCTACCAGCCTACCGTGAGGGACTTTGTCAAACGCCTTACTGAAATCCATATAGATTACATCAACAGCTTGTCCATCGTCAACCGTTTTTGTCACCACCTCAAAAAATTCTACCAGATTCGTAAGGCAAGACCTCCACTGAACAAATGTTGCGTATCCCTAATCAGATCGCAACGCTCCAAATGCTTATACATCCTATCCCTAAGAATTTTTTCCTTTGTTCCAGTCTTATACTGCTCTCCTTGCTTACCTTTTTTCCAGTATATTGACTCTGTAAGTTCCATGTACTGCCCTTGTCCTGAACTGGAAAATTAAATCAAATTTGCTTTCAATTTGCATCCTTCCCTCATGGTCCATCTCTGACCCTCTCTTGATTTCACCATCTGTACCTCTGCAATAGGTTGACCGTTATTCAGGTGAAACTAATATGGTGAGCTTTGGCTGCGTTTCCTCTAATCTCGCTTCCTACAAGGATTGCTTGGATGTGGCAATGATATCTTGCATAGAAAAGCTTTGAATATATATTTCACTTTTCCTAATACTGTCTCTTTTTGCCTGAACTGTCATTCCTTTTAATTTAGTTGCTGCCTCAGTACTTAAACATTGGAGGTGGCTATGGGTTTTAGCTGTCCCAACTAAAGGTCAGCTGAAATGTTGACCCTGTTTCTCTGCCCACACGTGTTGTTTGGCCTGCTAAGTATTTCTGCCTTTATTTCACATTTCCAACGTCACAGTACTTTGCTTGTAACTATTTTTCAATTGCTTTTTAAAATAAAATTGCTAGAAAGCACCAGAAAAATGTCTCTTTCCAGTTGCACCTAAATTTCTGAGCAAAATTCTGCACCCATTTTAGCCAGCATAACTGCCGGAAATGTGTATGGATGACTCAATAATCTGGGTGAAGTTGTCATAAGAACAGGGATGCACGGCATAATAGCTTACATGACAGACTTCTACCCAAATTTCTTTGATCTTTTATACTGGATGTTTGCTTTACATCCCAAACGCACATGTTTCTGGGCACAGTAACGCAGGGAATTCACACTCGTGTCTCACAGATACTTGATGTCAAACTGTCTTCTGTCACTTGCCCGAAGTTCAGGAGCACTTTGCAATCTAGATATTTGACTCAATCAATTAAATTCTGATCCCTGTCTATTCTTTCTGAACTGTTAGACTCTGGATCTAAGGGCACATAGACCCATCTTAGTGGCAGACTTAGTGGCAGTGAGTGTTAAATGGCAAAACACTAAAAGCCTTACGTAGAACAATGTATATTCTAATTAACATGATCAGTGCTAGGGGAAATTTGCATTGAAAAATAAATTGCCCTTCAAAAATTTTGAGTAGAATTTCAACAAAGGTGTTTTCTAATAATATTCTTTTCACCTGCTGTGCACAGCTTGGATTCCGAAAGCGACTGGGTCTGTTGGAGAAGAAGAAAGATTACAAGCTTCGTGCACAGTGAGTGCTTCATAAACTGAAAGTCTTATTTTTTTGAACTGAACCCTTAATTGTACTTTTGTTAAATACTCTGCAGGATTTCAGATTTGAACATTTAGAAATATTTATCTTTGGATGCTACCTGTTATCATTATTGTTTTTAAATTGCATCCTGTTTGAGGTTTTGGACAGAGGATGAGAGAGCAGAATTTTGTGACTATTCCATATATGTAGATTTTGAACTGTTATCCTACCAACAGAATCTTAATTCAGATTTATGTGACCACTGTTTAAAATGTCCCCAAATTAGACTTGTTTATTTTGTAATATCAGAAGTCTTTTGGAAGTAAGACTGCTACCTTGCACATTTCAGGGATTACCATCGCAAAAGGAATACTCTAAAGGTATTACGTCAAAAGGCATTAAACAAAAATCCAGATGAATTCTACTTTCGAATGACCAGCACTAAACTCCAGGTAAAGTGTTTTTTGGCCAGTAATGTAAACTCGGTTTGTTTTCTGCCAGTGATGTGACTTTATAAATTACAGTGGACTAGATTCCCTGAAAGCAAATGTATTATCCAGTAAAATGTCAAAGATGTTTTCCGTTCTAGCCTGACATTCATTAGAATATCTGATTCCGAGTCTTTGGAAAGGAATACTGGAGTTGTAACAAACTCGTCTGTTCCAAAGTATTTTTTAATAATGTAGACACTACAGGCAGAACATGTACAACTCACAGCTCTTGATAGAGCTCATCCCCAACGAAGTAGTTCACTGAGGTTCTTCAGAGTATAGGCATCAAATCATGCAAGCTATACTATTCCTAAAGCAAGTGGTATCTCCCTCCCACCAAAATGAGCAGTCATGGCCTCCCCTTCAATCTACACATTGAATAACCAGGCTAAATATGTTTAATGTCATCTTCAGATTCCAGCCAATTGATACAACTCAAATTGAATTAATGATTTAAATGGTTCATGCTGGTTTCACAATCTTTGTTTCGAAAGAAATTACAGCTCTTAATATAAATGAACAAAGCTTAAATAGCTTCTTTCAATTTTTGTATATGTATGTGTTAGCAGAGAGCAATTCAAGGAAGATGATTTTCATGTACAAGTTATTCTTTCCTCTTATGAGCCCTGGAACATTTGGTGCATTTTATGCTGTAAATCATCAAAGCAAATTTACATGTTCAAGTGAAAACTGTTCAACTTTCTGGACACTGATGCAGTTGTTCACATTTCTGTCATGTCATTGTTAATGCCTTGTTACCTTATTGAAGGTCAGTCCACGGCTAGAACTTTATATCATACCGTTCTTACCATATATTTTGGAGCGAACGCTCCTATGCCTGCATCTACTCCTGATGAGTAAGCTTTAGAATTAGCATGCCTCAGTTGTGATCCATATGTCTCTCTCACTTGGACATTGTAGCCATCATAAAAGAGTATAGTTTGCAAATTAAGCAGTAGTTTTCACTTTTAAGTGAAAACAATGTCTAATCTCTGTTCCTATCTGTATGATTTCATTTCATTATAAAGTATTATTTTAAATTCCTTTTATTCTTTGAATATTCGCTGTACCCACATTATTCAATGTAAGTTATGTTTGCTCACACTGGTGAAGATGTTTTTCTGTTGGTCTAAAGAAATAGTGACTGTTTTGCTCCATTTCCCCATTCAGTTTTTGAAATATTTTCCAATGTTTTCTGTTTAGGACGGAGTTCACATCATTAAGCAGCGAAGAGGGGAAGTCACAGAGGAGCAGCTGAAGATCATGCAAACACAAGATATTAAATATGTGGAAATGAAACGGGTCACAGAGTTAAAGGTGACTTCGCTGTTATTGTTTTGATCTCTTGCTGGTTTTTTTGAGTGTCCCTCCAGTTCAATGAAATTGATGAAGTATCATCAAAAATTTAAATTTTTGCAGCATTTTTCAATGCAATCCTTGTGATATTTCCAGTTATAGAACATGCTGCTTTTCACATTCTCTGGTTTGAAGGGGGAGAAAGCTACACTTTTTTATGACCTTGGCGGAAATATTTCCTGCTGATGAATTAGCTGCTTCTTCCTCAGTTCTGCACCCTTGCGTGTCTTTCTTCAATTGTAACAGTGACGGTGACCACTTGATGGCAGTAATACACTTTTTATTGATATTTGAATTTGTCATTGTTCAGAGACACTTTCTCATTAAAGAAGAAAAATCAAAGTTCAGACACTGTTTAAAACTTGTGTAATACCCACAGCTGTGCTTTACAATTTCTTTATTTGTAAGGTCAACATTGCGTTGCTTTGGTAAATTAGAGGGGAAAAAGTTTTATGGGATCTGCATTGCACCGGTGCTGTTTGCAAGGGGAGAAAAATAATGCCTTACAGAGGAAACAAGCAATTCAACTTAAAATTAAAAATACTGAGATCAACTGGTTATTGTTAACAGTCCTCATCTAAGTGTTTGACCACCTAGTATTTCACTCTCTTGAGCTGGATCTTTGCCCTTACAATTGATGGGTTGGATGCGGTTGACTCCATTTCTAACAGATCTCATTTTCGCGGGTAGTGGATAGGGGGCAAGGCATGATTCACATAGGATGAAAACCCAAACTCATACAACAGGCCCACACTTCAAATGGCCCCACTAAGGCCCTCGTCCAGCAATCAACAGGACTCTTTGCTTCTTCTTCTCTTTTACCCCAGAGATATAAAGACCTTTATCTAGATAAAATCCACTATGTACAGTTGTCGTCAAATGTTTTACTGATGCCTCCTTTAGCTCCTGCCGATGACTCCAACCGTAAATTGCTGTCACATCAGTTGATCCACCACCACTGTGCTTTCAGACCGGCTGATTGATATCAAGTCATTGGCGTGTGAAAACTCCCTCCAAGTGAACATTGCAATGGTAGCATTATAATTCCTAATATAAACTCCCCTTTAATGCTGACTCCATCATTCTCCATGTACGCAGTAGCCAGAACATGAGTAACTCTGGTTTCCTGTTTGACACAGAGCTATGTTTCACTCCCCATGTAATATCTAATATCAAAGCTCTTTCTCCCATTTTTATAATTTCATTCACTTCAATCGCTACTTCAGCTCACTGGTTAAAAACCTTATAAGAGGCTCTGCTACCCAGAGCTTCGTTGATTATTTTCTGCCCGTGAATCTTAATGTGCGCTAAACTCAGCTGTCATATCCAGGCTGCTGCCACCACCCCCACCCCACCCCCCTTCCCCTCATGTTACAGAATCTGGAAGGCACAGTTTGAAATAAGAGATCTCTTGTTTCAGACTGAGGAGGAATTTCTTTGTGGGTCATTAGTATTTAGAATCCTTGATGAACAGTGGAAATTGGGTTGTTGAATATATTCAAAGTTGGGTAATACAGATTTTTGATCGATGAGAGTCGAGGCTTATAGCAGGCAGGAAAGTGGAATTAAGATCACAATCCACTTTAGTATTGAATGATAGGAGAGGTTTGAGGGGCTAAATGGCCTTCAGTCCATATTTGCCCATCCTCCCCCACACCATGATCTATATTTGCACCCTATCATCCCATTCCTCCTCATATTGAATTTAAAATCCTCATTCCTTATCTTCCAGTACATTCATAGTCTAATGCCACCCTCAATTCACTATGACCTCCAGCCTTGTATTCCCTCCTGCACTTGTCACCTTCCCATTCTGGGCTTTATCCCATTAGTGCTGGTGATTTCACGTGTCTCAGCCTTATTCTGTAAACCACACCACCTTTTCATTTTCACTCTTTTCATTTCAAAACATTCCAAAACCCAACCTTGTGACTAATATTTTAGCCACTTATCCCAACTCTCGCGTGATTGCTCAGTTTCTAATCCTTTCAGTAGAAAAAATTACCTGATTTTGGACACTTTCTACGTTAGTGGTGTTGTGTGAATGCATTTTGCTTTCTAGCAGAGGTCCGCAAAACTAAAGGTGTCAAACTAAAGTGTCAAAAGTGCAGTGACTGAAAGAAAGTCACATAATTTTGTGCTGATTTCCTCTGATCTGTAGCTCAGAAAATTTCAGGTTCTGGCCAAAATGCAAATGTGGCTCACCAACAGTAATTAACCCAAAATGGACTCCAGGATTGCTGGCAATTAGGTTTTACAGTTTCAGAGACAGTCAAGTAAAATACATCTGCAATTTAATATCTGTCAAGATATCACATACATTTTCAAATATTTAATAATAGCTTTTATTCTGGAAAAGTAAACAGTGGGAATAAGGAGCCTACTGTGAAGCCTTGTGTGTACTGATTTGATAATGTGAATTTCTAATACATTTGCAGAAAATTGAACAACTCAAGTCAGAACTCCATCTTTTAGACGCTGATGGAAAGCCTTCCAATAAGCACATCTTCTTCTGTGAATCCAAAAAGGAAGGTGCTGTATCATGTTACATATCCTGTGATTTGTCTGCTGATTTTTAGCTTGGCTTTTGATGAATTTGGTAATAAAGATTTAACTTGTGATTGAAGGAGAGACTATTTGAATGTCTTAGGTCTTATGCAAGTCCGTTGCTTTGGATCATTTCCATATTCTTCTGAGAAACATGGTCATACATTCAATTCAATTTGATTTATTCCTTTCAAAAAATAAATTCCTCTTGCCATTTAGCCCTTACTCATAAGGGTGAGTTTCCTTTTCCAGGTTTGGTTCTATGTGTGCTGATTGCTGTGTGATGTATTGCACAAATGAGTAATTTTTTTAATTAGGGGAGGTGCACCATGATCACTCCCAGGGATAACCTCACTCCATGGCCATATATGCCTGCAATCCCAAAAGGATGTACTCAGTAGTGATTTAAGAGTACCAACCCTGGCTGCTTTCCCTTCCATTCCTTAACCCAGGGGTGTTGTCTGGACTTCAATTCCACTTTAATAAAAGTTAGCAACTATAAATATACTTACCAAAAAGGAGTGTAAACAATTCTGAAGCATCAGAGATTTTGAGTTTGAGAAGCTTGCAACCCTGTCTGCAAAATATTTAATTACAGAAAAACAATGGATTAAAGAATGTTCTAGACAGGTATCTAATTTGTGCTTTGCAATGCTAAATACAATAAGGCTTAATATAAAAGATTTTACTTTGAAAGTTAATGCATTTCGTTGCTCAAAGAATTGATCCTTGAATGCAGTAGAACTGTTCAGCTGCAAGTGGCTCATTTACAAGTCCTTGCTGACAAAATCAGGTTGGAAGTGCTTGGTAGTTATAGAAACATGGCACAGTTAATGAGGAGTGGTGGCCTGAAGGGGCAATAGGAGATCATTTGTTAGAGCTGCACGAGGGACCTTTCTCTGTTTCTGTCCCTTAATGTGTCTGACCTGGAAGAGTCATAAAATCTACGTGGTGACAGAGCATAAAATGGATAAATGTTCCGTTGTCCAATCCCGTTATCAGTTGTCTCTGGCTTGTTAATATTTGGAAATATTGATGGAAGGAATATTGCATATTAGCTGTGCTTTTTTAGGGTTTTTGAGTTATTTTGGTTGCTGTCACATGTGATAACAGTATCAAATGTAACAAAATATATGGCAATATATGTAATCTAGTACTCGACAATTAAGTATGTGCTAATTTTAAGTTCCGAGCGCACTTCTATGGAAATGCATTCCAGTCCTGCCAGTAAATCCCCAACAAGTCAACATAATTTGAATTGTTGGTAACTTAAACTTGCACATAAAAAACAGAGTTAGCACTATCATTCTGTTCTAGTAGCATTTCTTATATTTGTGCACCCTGTTTTCTGAATTTATAGCCTTAGCAGTAACACTGTTCTACCCCCAACCTAGTATATTTTGGTTTCTGTTGCCTTTTTCTTAGTATGTTAGTCATAGAGGTTTACAGCATGGCAACAGGCCCTTTGGTCCAACTTGTCCATGCGGCCAAGATTTTACCACTAAGCTAGTCCCAATTGCCTGCATTTGGCCCATATCCATCTATACCTATCTTACTCACGTAACTGTCTAAATTCTTTTTAAAAGACAAAATTATACCCACCTCTACCACTGCTTCTGGCAGCTTGTTCCAGACACCCATCACCCTCTGAGTGAAAAAATTGCCCATCTGGACCCTTTTGTATCTCTCACCTTAAACCTATGCCTCCTGGTTTTAGACTTCCCTACATTTGGGACTGTTTTATATTGTTTCACAACTGATTTAACCAGGACTTTGTGTAACTGGCAAAATTTCCTCTTTATATCCTAGTCCTTTAGTTATCATGGCTTATCTTCCTTAGCTTTTTTGATTATTTTTGTACTTAGCTACACCATTTTCATGATCTGTGTGCATGAACCCCTAAATCTTTTGGGGCTGTTATTAATCCCAGCTTCACTTTTTTGTGAAGAAACTGATTTTTCTTTTTACTTGGTTTTGGTTCAAAATGGATGACCTCCAATTGTGCTGAAATCCATCAGCCACAGTTTTTCCCATTCAATTTATCAATGTCTCTTTGTAAATTTTATGCTCCCACATACACAAATTGCTATGTCTCATCTTTGTATCATTGGCAAACTTGGATATGTAGCTGTTTCTTGTATATGATTTGAATAACAAATATAACTAATATTTGAGGCCCCGGGACAGATTCTTGTGGTGCACCAATTGCCATTTCCTTCCGAATCTAGTACATACCCAGTACCTGTACTTTGTCTTCTAGCCTAATCCATCTAACCTTTTCAATAATTTGCCTTCGATTACATAAGGTTTAATTTTAGCAAACCATCTTTTGAATTGACTTTTAGAAAGTCAAAAACTGTACCATAAGACATTTTCGTTTTCCACATTTGTTACTTTCTGAAAAGAATGTTAGGTTTATTGGACATAACCTACCATTGAGGAATGGTTGTTGGCTTTTCAGTCAATTAAAATTTCTCAGCCATTTTGTCCTTAAACACAGATTCCAGTAACATTCCCCCACAGCAGCTGCTAAACCAGCAAGTTTATAATTTCCTGGTTTTAATGTTTTAACTTTTCATTGATAACAATTTATATTTACCGTTTTTTAACCTGAAGGGTCAATTCCTGAGTTGAGTGCTTTGGAAGATTTATGGTTAAAGTGTCTTGGTTTCCTCACCTGTTCCCTTTAAAACCCTGGAGTGAATTTAATGTTCTGCCCTGTGATAGGTTTGGTGCGAGGGTGGAATGTGGGAGCCCCAGGTTAAGTCTGTGGCCTTCATGCCCTGCTGCCAATTGGGGCCTTTGAAGTGGAAAATTAGAGTCCAGTTGAGAGCTTCATCCTGCCTCTGGTGAGCACACCAGTGTGGGATTGCTTGTGAACTTCCGAACTGGGAGTCCCATGTTCAAAGTCACCCAGTGCCTGACTGTGGGAACCAGCTTCCGAAAGGCGGTGCCTGTTGAGAGCTTCTTCCTGCTCTTGCTGCCAGTGTCCCCCACCGCCACCATCATCACTCAATCCATGGCCTGGGATCCTGTA
Organism: Carcharhinus amblyrhynchos; assembly: GCF_965287045.1. Lineage (NCBI taxonomy): Eukaryota > Metazoa > Chordata > Chondrichthyes > Carcharhiniformes > Carcharhinidae > Carcharhinus > Carcharhinus amblyrhynchos. Next base: position 17,975,125 of record NC_137347.1, read on the forward strand.
ATGATCCGAGGCTTTAGGGGATGTCATACTGGTTTCAGCTACCACCTCCCTAGTGGTGGTGCCTTGGGATACAACTGTGATGATAGTGTGCTATCGATATATTTTATGTTTATGGAAAATATTTTAAAACTGTTTTATGTTACAGGTAGTCAGTATGTCTGGTAGGAATATAGCTCAGCTGTTGGGAGGGCAGGTTAGTTACTTGTTTTAGCCACGTGAGGTGGGATCTTATGGTCTTGCTCGTGTGAGACTGGAAATTCCTGCCTGAAGTCGATGGACATTTCCATTGTCAGCCCCTCATTTGCTCTGATTCTGAGGTTGTCGAGTTCTGGTGGTAGTGTTTACTTAGGATAGAGTGAATGGGCTCTTGTTTGTAAATGGGGATTTTCCCTGGGGTTTTAATTAAAGGAATGGAATGTGTGTTTAGGTTTACAGGGTCATGTGATGATGGAAGGTTTGTAGCATGGATTTTGTGCTGGTTTAATTTTAGTTTAGTTTTTCAGTTTTGTCTGGGATTTGTCGGACGACAGGTCTGCAAGCGGCTCTGAAACTCAATCTTTCTGCTTCAGAACTGTCTACACTCCTTTGTAGCAAGTATATTTACGGCTGCTAACTTTTATTAAAGTGGAATTGGAAGTCTAAGACAGCGTTGCTTATTTGGAGAGCTGATAAGTTAGAAATTAAAATTATTTTCTTTCATTTTTAAATATTGTGTAACTATTAATAGTTAAGCTGCTTCATTTGTCAGTTATATTTAAACTGTTATTTAATAAAGTTGTTTTATTGTAAAAGATCCTTCTTTTGTCAGCAGAATTGGGGGTGAAGCATCCTATTCTCTCACTTATGCTGAAATAGAAAAATTGTTGGGGGCTAGTCTGGCTTCCTAATGTAATTTGGGGTTCTGGCCTTGGATTTTGGCCAGTGGCTCATGCTGTTTGGGACTTCCAACCCTAGGATCTTTGATCCCAGGGAAGGACTGCTGCTGTTCAGCAAAGTGTCCGAGTGGCACTTAATTCAATGAACCTTCCCTAAAAGAAGTTTTTAAAAATTTATTATTGTCACAAGTAAGGTTTAACATTAACACTGCAATGAAGTTACTGTGAAAATCCCTGAGTCATCACACTCCGGCACCTGTTCAGGTACACCGGAGGAGAATTTAGCATGGCCAGTGCACCTAAGCAGCCCGTTCTTCGGACTGTGGGAGGAAACCCATGCAGAAACGAGGAGAGCATGCAAACTCCACACAAAGTGACCCTGGAGCTGAGAGGCAGCAGTGCTAACTACTGTGTCGCCCAAGTAACATATTAACTTTCTCCAGCTCCCTAGTCCATGGGTATGACCTCTCTTGAAGTGGAAGACATCAAATATTGGGCATTTGTCATTCTTTAGTGTCATTATTTTTTCCTCATGTTACCTTGCTAATGAGTTCCAGTCCTTGATTCATTATTAGTTCCCTTGGAACCTCTTTATTTATTTCCACTACAGTGAAGACATGAAAAGTAATTCAGCAAGCCTGTTATCTTTTTTAAAGCCTGGCATTACTCTTCACTACTCCTTTCTTCTGACATAATACCCTTCCTGAATGAACATCCCAGGCCCCTTTCCCTTTCATCCCTTCAGAACAAGGCCAGCTGGAGTACCACGCACTGTGTGCGAGTTGAAATTATAAACTCTGTGGATTATCATTCCTGGAGTCTCTTTGGTCCTCATAGCATGATACTATCCCTGACAGAGCTTTATATGATTATACGATTCCAGTTGTTTGCAAGTTGCACTGATGGTGCAGCATACTTTGTTAATGTTTGTTTCTGATTAACCTTCGATTTCTCCTTTACAATATTTGAAAAGACTCTTATTTATATTTGTACACAGTGAACAAATTTGACTTGGCAAAGCGCCTCAATACTGTTCCAGAGCTATTAGACCGAGTATATAACCGACCAACGATCGAAACCTTACAGAAGGAAAAAATTAAAGGAGTCACAGATCCCCAGACACTTGAGGTAATAGAAATCACATTCAGATTAAAATGTACTTAAAATGAGAGCAATCACTCAGGCACACTTGAAGCAATGTTGGCATTTCAGAAAGCTGATTGGGCATTATCTTGGCATTTAGACAATCTGACAGTCATTTGAAGCTTGTGACTGTTAATTTGCAGAGGGTCATTGTTCTAGCTGTGAGAATCAGCATGACTATGTTTTACAAGGCCATTGTGTTTGCTCAGAAATACAGCATTGGAGCAATTGTTGGTGTTCATTCATTCTTGCAATCTGTGTAGATAAAAGTATATTCTTTGAAGACAAAGTGATTGCTATAATACTGTAACTAACAATTTTTTGCTTTTGTAAATGCAGGGGAAATCGGCAACTCATTTATCTTGATCAATCTTGAACATTCCTCTTCTGCCCTTTTTACAGTTATTCATTTTACAATGATTATCCCTTTTATCCTCACAATTTTTAATTTGCCTTTTCAGAAACTTGCTCGCCAGAGAAAGCAGCAGTACAACATGCTGGAACAGCACATTGAGAGAGAAAAGAAGATGTTTGTAATGACCCAGAAAATACAGACCCAAAAAGACCTCATGGTGAGTATATAGAGCTCACTATTTTATCAGTTTATTGTGGATTTTATAGACCTATACGCCACATTGAGGTAAGAGTCGTTATTCACCATAACCATTTTTGGAATTTCAAAACTAAGAACAAATGTTAAATGTCCAATCTGAAGCCACTTGGACATAAATGAATTCTGTGCCACCTCTCAAGTTGTAGCCATCCTTGAAATTTTTGGATAGCTAAGACCCTTCTTTCTTAAACTAAACCTAACGCATCCTTTCCTGGAATAGAGGCGGTAAAATGATAGGTGGAAAGTGTGGGGTGAGAACCGTTTTTCATCCAGTGCTGAAATACATTTAATGTCACGCTTTCTCAGACCAATTATGGATTAAGTCTACAATTTAGCATAAATTACTGTCGGTCTCCAAGACTATAAGGAAGGCTGATCCTGTGTGGGTGCGCACGATTTTGCCTTGGCTGTGTAGATGCATCACTTCGACTCTTGATGGCCTTGCATGAAGTTCAGTCCCTGTTCCCATCAACTTGCAGACATCTTAAGTTGCTGATACGAGTTGACCTTGGGGGATTTTATCATCAGTGAGACCAGAACACTGAAAAGTAATTCTTTCCAACTCTTCAGGCCCACAAAATTCAAACAAGGCAATCCAATGAGTAATAAAAGCACGAGTTTAGACAAATTGCCTGTGATTTCGGGGCCTGATTTCCAGAGCTTGGGGGCTGCAGGTTGGACATTCTCTGACGCTTTTCTAGACTTCTGCTTAATGCATCTCACTGGGGGCTTTATTTGGCAACTGTCTTTATCTGCGAGTCCTTATGTTGTTTGCCAAAATGGTTTCAGCTTGGTAACTACAGAAAGCTGAAAGGGGAAAAGGCCCTGTGGCATGGAATTTATTTCTGAGTTCTAAAATAATCCATTGGAAAAATATGACTCTTACACCATCATTGGAGGAAATCAGCCCATATTGGAATCTGGATTACATTTAGTTTTTTTTAATGAAATACTATTTGTGTAAGTGAAAGTGATCCAGTAAATAGTATTCTAAGTGTGTTTGCATGCATTTAGGCAGATGAATTGCCTCTGTTTCATAATTACATTTTAAAGCCTTCAATTTCTTTTGGGGGCTCTGGTTAATTGTGTAAAATCTGTGTGATATTCTGATACAGCTTTCGGCAGAAGAAAATAAACCTGAGGTTTTCCTTAAAAGCCGCAAATAAATGCAGCTTGCGTGTGCTCTTGTGAAATTGTATAAATCATTAAAAAAAAGAAACTTATAGAATTTCAGATAAAATAATTTGCTGTGTTGTATGCTTTGTATGTGTTGACAAAAACGTCCATTGTCATTTTTACCTAAATGGTCTTTTCACAGGACAAGACCAAGAAGGTGAAAGTGAAGGAAGAAACCGTAAACTCTCCGGCCATTTACAAATTCGAATCTCAAAGAAAACGCTGACATGTCTTCAACGGGCAGTTGGAATATTGCATAATGAGCTACCCTTTTCACAAAGATTTTCTGAGAAGATTGGGTTTCAAACCTCTTGTGTCTTTTTGTGACATTTAAGATTTATTGGCTGGCTCTTGTCACTGTAACATTAAATGTATGGGAAGGGAGCGTTTATTTTGGGTGACGTGCTCTCTGTTGACTGCTGTTAATCGGTCATCAGGAAGGAAAGCCATCAGCATTTGCATCGAGTTCGGATGTGGCTTAGAAGTATGGTATCAATCTCATTTTTTAAATAAAGAAACAAATCTGACGTCAACTGACGGAAAAAAAGTGTTTTTTCATTACTAATGGGTTTCCTGAAGATACTGTTTGGGGAGAAATAAAACACTGGGTATACACAGAGGAGGCACAATTAAAAGTTTATTATAACTCTATATGAACTCGTTAAGAGCCATTATACAGGACCTGTTTGTGCTGACTTACCTAATTTCATCCAGATTTGAAGATGGTTATAAGTCGCCTCCGCCTCCTGTATTGGGGGGAGAGGGGAAGAAAATTGCTATTTGTGATTGATATCCACTGACCCTGATCAGAGTATTTAGTGATGCCAGATCAGGCTTGGCCGGTGGTTCCTTCCTAATTTTCATGAGTTAACCCATGCCTTTTCATTTTGAGGTTGGATTGCCTCTGATACACACTGAAACCAGACCCGCCGCATCAGCATTTGTAGAAAAGGGGCAAAGAGAAAAATGGGTGACGAGAAAGGACTGCTCTGAGGACAGATGTATATGGTGTTGTAAAGCTCCGTGATAAAATTGACATTTGAAATCTATTATTAAGTGTTAAATGCACACGCCTAGACAAAAGACAAATAAATGCAAACTCCTGATTTATATTGGGCATTTACTCCATCCCACCATTTTGGATGGCACATGTTCTAGTGCCAGTATGTGATGGCTATCATCTCTTTCTCACTAAACTAGTTAGTAATGTGTTCTTGTCTTACTGCAAAGTGTCTGCTCTTATTTAAGTGCCACCACATCGGGTCTCCTGGAAGCAGCACTCCATCTTCTTTAGTGGCTTTCAGGCTTGCCTTGGCATCCCATTCTACATCCTAAATGGATTTGATTACCCGAGCAGTAACCCCACTGTCCCTTACCTGAGAAGCACTGATTTATTATTCAGCGTCATTGTGGCAAGCTAGAGTCTTCATTAGAGCTGAAGGAAGATCTGTTTTGTCTGCCTCGTCAGCATCACTGAACCTCATCCCCAGGAGGCTTGATACAAATTAATTAACCTAATTAAAAACACTGATTGCAGAGATGATTGGTGTGGTGCTGGCGGCAGTTGCACATAAGCTGTATGGGGCGGAACTGCAGCTAACTGATGTGTGACTGTGCTGAGACAAGGCTGCACAACCAAGCAAACCTCATTAAACCAGATTTTATTTTGCATAACTTGTTCATCTTTTATTTATCAACACAAAGGATAAAATTAGTATTGTTAGGTTAAAAAATAATGTTGACTAAGTAATCCAAAGTGGTTCCTATTCTGACGTGATCCGTTGTAGAGTCTGGTGTAAAAGTGAACGCTTGTGATTTGTTCTCCAGCAACTAAGCAAAGTAAAACATAATTTTAATTTCTCTAATGCGTGATGGTCTCGGAAATTCTGAATTTTAGTCCACAGTTTAAAGGTATAAAGGCCTTTACTCCTTACTGACCCGCAGTTTCAATGCACTTAGAATAAACAGGTTAATGGATAGTTGGGGACTCATTATCTATGAACACCAGACAGGAGTTTAGAGCTGTTATGTACACAAGTAGAACAGCCAATGAGGGACCACCCACACTTCAGCAATTCATCATTTAGCAGCTCTTTTGTGTAATCATTTTGATAAATGTGATGGTTTTACCAGGATGTAGTGTATGAATTGATTATCATTGTAAGCAGACTACACAGGTAAGCAGGTGATAATTAGTTTGCTATTTCAAAAGTAGATGAATTATGTTGGAAGATGGAAACAGCGCTTCATTCCAAACTAATATCCTGAAAATAGAAAATTACAGGGATTTTTTTTCTACAGTTTTTACCTGAAGACGTGCTGAGACACGGGCACTACGCTGCCAACAGACTATTCATCTCTCATTTATGATCTGCCCCATTATTTTATGCTTTGTGAACTGACAGAATGGTGGAAGGTATTCCAATAGTTATACAAAACTTAAGATCTTGCCAGAATCTTAAAGATTTTGTGCATATTTAAGAACTGTTGTCATTTATTTAAGTAGTTTCCTCTCAAACACTGCCTTATTTTTAAAGAAGTGCCTTTATGCACTCAGTAATTATGAGAGTTAACTGAATTGGTGAAACACCAAGGGTGAAATGGGCATGGCACAGTGGTTAGCACTGCTGCCTCGTGGCACTAGGGATTCGGGTTCGATTCCCAGCTTGGGTCACTGTCTGCAGAGACTGCATGGGTTTCCTCTGGGTGCTTCAGTTTCCTCCCACGTCCTGGTTAGGTGCATTGTCCATGCTAAATTCTCCCACAGTGTACCTGAACAAGTGCCGGACTGTGGCAACTTGGGGATTTTCACAGTAACTTCATTGCAGTGTTAATGTAAGCCTACTTGTGACAATAATAATACTTAAACTGAGCATGGTGTGTAAATGGATTTAAAGATCCAGGCATGTCAGTAACTTAAAGGTATCTTGCAGGTGCAAATGTGGAATGGGATGTTCTGTTACAACATAAGTTGCATGAAAAAGGGTTGGAATTTATACAGGAACTTTTAATATCCTCACGATAAGAGTATTTGCTAATGTGATTGGGGAGAATTTAAATTACAATGACGGGGATGAGAACCTAAGCATGGTGACAAGGAAAAGAAAAAAACAAGCACATAAACAATAAAGGAGAACAGTAAAATGAAAAAAAAGCAGGGTAATCCAGGGCAAGAGGCAAACAGCACAAAGGAAAATTAGGATGACTAAAAATGGCAAAAAGGCAAGTCTGATGCAGGAAGCATTCAGAATAAGATAAACTGGCATTCCAAATCGAGGTCAATGGATATGATCTCAGCTATTACTGAGACGTAGTTAAAAGGAGATCCAAACTGGGAACTTAATCAGGGATATTTGATCTTTTGGAAAGACAGGAGGGAAGGAAAAGGTGGTGTGGTAGCACCATTGAGAAATGAAATGAGGTCAGTTGTGAGACATGATTGCAGCTTGGATGATGTAGAGTCTATTTGGGTGGAGGTTAAAAAAAAACAGCAAGGGAAAGAAGATATTGGCTGGAGGTGTATAGACCCCCAAACAGTTAGCTGCACTAAGAAAGTGTATAAGTCAACAATTAATATGAGCATGTGAAAAGAGTAGAGCAATAATTATGGGTGACTTTGATCTTCATGTTGATCGGATTAATCAAGTTAATCAAAGTGCATTAGGGTTAGGTTCCTAGAACAACCAGGAAACAGGCTTTCTTGGATCTGGTCATGGTAACGAGGCACAATTAATAAATTAGTTAAGAGTAAAAGATCCCCTAGGAAGTAGTGATCATAATATGATTGAATTTATTATATATATTCAGTTTGAGAATGAGAAACTTTGTTCAGAAGCAACTGTGTTAAAATAAGGTTAGAGTTAGCTAAAGTGGGCCAGCAGATTAGTAGGAAAGGCAATAAGCCAGCATTGGCAGATGTTTAAGAAGATGATGCATCTCCTTTGGAGGGTCCATGAATTAGATCCAATGGAATTTGAAGTTGTTTTTTGGAGCAAGCAAGGAATGGATTTGGGTTTGCCTTGTCCATTCTGAGCATTGGTTTTGTAACTTAGAGGATTAAATACAAAAGTAGATATATATAATATATACTACATATGTAAGATTCTAGGAGAGGGATAAACTAACCAAGGAAGTTAAGGAGGCATTAAATTGAAAAAAGCATATAATTTGATTTGATTTATTATTGTCACATATGTATACAGTGAAAAGTATTGTTTCTTGCATACTATACAGACAAAGCATACTGTAGATAGAAAAGGAAAGGAGAGAGTACAGAATGTATTGTTGCAGTCATAGCTTGGGTATAGAGAATGATCAACTTAATGCCAGGTAGGTTCAGTCAAAAGTCTGATGGCAGCAGGCAAAAGTCAGTGATAGCCACAAAGACAGGGATAAATTTAGAATCCAGCAAAGGAGAATTAAAAAGAGAGAAAATAAACTACAAGGTTAAACTGGTGAGGAATACAAAAACTGACACCAAGAGCAACAGAGATAGTGGATGCATTTGTTGTAATTTTCCAAAAATCCTCGGATTCTGATGAACCACCACAGGATTGGAAAACTGCCGCTGTGACACTCCTATTCACAATGGGGCGGGGGGCAGGGGGGGTGGTGGTCAAATGAATGAGAGGTGATCTTTTTTTGAAACATACAGGGTTCTTATGGGGCTTGACAGGGTAAATGCTGAGAGAATGTTTGCCTCAGGGGAGAGTGTAGGCCCAGAGGGCATAATCTCAAAATAGAGGGGCGTCAATAAAGGGACTGAGATGAGAAGGAATTTCTTGCCACAGAAAGCTGTGGGGACAGGGTTCTTGTGTATATTTTAGGCTGAGATAGGCTTTTGTTCAGTAAAAGAATCAAGGGTTATAGGGAAAGGGCAGGAAAGTGGACATGAGGAATATTGGATCAGCCACGGTTCCGTTGAATGGTGGAGTAGGCTTGAAGGGCAGAATGGTCTACTCTTATTTCTATGGTTTTATGATAGCCCATGTTGTTTTGTAGCTGATAAACTATTTTTGAACACAAAAGCAAAATACTGGATGCTGGAAATATGAAATAATTCAGAAAATGCTGAAGGTTTGGCAGTGTCTGGGGAGTGAGAAACTCAGATCTAAAGTTAAATTTTATTTATTAGCCACTAGTAAAGCTTACATTAACACTGCAATGAAATTACTGTGAAATTTCCCTAGTCGCCACACTCCAGTGCCTGTTCGGGTCAATGCACCTAACCAGCGCATCTTTCAGACTTTGGGAGGAAGCAGGAGCACCCAGAGGAAACCCACAGAGACACGGGGAGAATGTGCAAACTGCACACAGACAGTGACCCAAGTCAAGAATTGAACCCAGGTCACTGGTGCTGTGAAGCTGCAGTGTTCACCACCGTGCCACCCCTATGACCTTCTAGGATCTATGACCTTCCATCAGAAGTCCAGTTGAAAAGTCATGGAGCTGAATGCTTAGTTCAATTTCTGCCTCTCCACTGGAGCTACTTTTGAAGTTTGGTGAATGTAAATTGCAGCCAGTTTGTGCATTCAATCCCATAAACCATGCAGACTGGTCTACAGCAAGTTTCAAGCAGTCTACTAGTGACCCCCTGTTTCCACTGCACAGACAAGTTAAAGCAGACTTAATGCCAATCTTGGAAGGTTTTCATATCCAGGGCGTAGAATTTGAGCTTCCAGCCCCATGTTGCTGATTGACACATCACTGTATCATTTCAGTCCATGGCCTAAAGGACATGAGGAATCAGAAAATTGCCAACTTAACTCAAGGTGTTGTCAGTCCACTGTATTGTCAGGGAGATAATGTCCAGTTTTACACGGTACGATTAAATCAGCTTGTAACAGCCAAGAGGAGAAAAGGAAGTTGTTAGTGTCATCAGCTCCATTAATCTCATCAGCACTCATAAGCTTCAGTAGCACTTTACTGACTTTAGCAACTGGTCTAAGTAACTTCAGTATAGCTCTATCAACCTCGGCAGCAATCTATTAACTGAGCCAGAATGAACATCAAGTGTCTTTCAAAGCTACTCCACATTCGTCAGGTTTTTTAAAAATAATCAATCATTGGATGTGGGCATTGCTGGCTCGGCCAGCATTTATTGCCCATCCCTAATTGCCCCTGAGAAATTGGTGAAGTGCTACTGCAATTCATGAATTGCAGATACACCTGCAGTGCTGTTTGGCAGGGAGTTCCAGGATTAACGACAGTGGAGAGATGGCAATATATTTCCAAGTCAGCCCAGTTTGAGGCATGGAGGGAAATTTATAGGTGATGATGTTCCCATGCGCCTGCTGCTGTTGTCTTTCTATCTGGTGGGAGCTTGCAGGTGCTTTCCAAGGATCCTTGGTGAGTTACTGCAGTGCATCTTATAGATGGTACATATACACTACTACCGCTGTACATAGGACCTAGAAACATATATAATATATACGCATATATATTTATATTCTATATGATGTAGAATATATAATGCACATTAGTGTCAGGAGGATTAGCAAGGGTAAGTGCATGGGGTTATGGGTTTATGGCTTGTGGTTGGTGCAGACTTGATGGGCCAAATGGCCTCCTTCTGCATTGTAGGATTCTATGATTCTATGTTAAGTGACTAGTTTTTCCTTTGTTGGTAGTATTGGTTGATTTGAAGGGCCATTATTAGAAAGAAAGGTAGACATGCATTTACTAACAAGGCTAAGGTATCCATTCCTCAAAAGGTACTGAGGGGTCCTTTACAATCACTCCAAGAGTCAACATCTCCTTCAATACTGCATTGACATGCCAGCTCATAAGTTGAACTCATTTTGTCATAGGACTTGAATCCTCAGCCTTTTGACTCGACCAACAGGTTAAGCAAAGCTGAAACTCCTGAAAGTAGAAATATTGAAGTGCATATAGAACACTCTCTGTCCTTAAAGTTCTCTTCAATTCTTAGTTCCCCATCTTGAGAAGGATTTACTGAATTTGAAGAAAATCAAATGACTTGAATTACTTGAATGTTACCTGGAATGAGGCGGAGGGTGGGGGGGGGGCTTACCTATCATAATGGAAAAACCTGGGTCAAATTTCCTGAAGGTGAGAAGGCTAAGACACTTTTAAAATAATCCAGGAGTTGACAAAGCCAGGAATGACTCTTCCATCCGATACACAAAGAATCAATTTTATCTGAGTACTATTTTCCTGATGGCAGGAGTGATTCAGAACAGTTTTATTTCCAAAGTGCACAAATATCTACATAAATAATAGATTATACTTTCTACTGATATATCTAGCCAGAGTAACAGAATGTATTTGAGTGGTGTGCAGGTGGAAGCGATCCTATGATCACACGTGGCAAGGTTGGAGAATCTCATGGTTGAAATGCTGCTGCTGTGACAGACAGGGTTCAGCGGTCAATAATATCTGGAATTAAGAATCTACTGATGATCATGAAGCCATTGTCGATTGTTGGAAAAACCCATCTGGTTCACTAACCTCCTTTAAGGGAGGAAATCTGCTACCCTTTCCTGGTCAGGCCTACGTGTGACTCCAGAGCCACAGCAATGTGGTTGACTCTCAACTGCCCTCAAGAAACTGGAATGGGCAACAAATGCTGGCCATGTTTCAAGAATAAAAAGAAATCTGCACATGGAAAGATAATGTGGAGAAAGCTTCATCTAGCCCGCGCCTAGCTGACCTTGGAGCATTCAAATCTTTTGCTGTGCGTAAACTTCCGTTTATATTGTCGCCTTATAATGCCTTATGTCAAAACTAAGTTGAAAACGAGCAACATGCTTAGCGATGTGCATTCCTGAAAGCTGCTCTCTGCACTGAATGTCCCGGGGCATGTTAATGAAATGTGACTGAGTGTTCAGCACATTGGAGGCAGCTGCTCGGTGCAAGGGTCTAATATGCAGTGTACATGCCAATCTGAACTTTGTAACCCTGATCTTAAAAAGAAAATGGGTCATTGGCTGGAACACAGAGAACAAGGCAGTTCCCTTTGTGCACTTGTTGGACAATATGTTAAAAGAAGTAAAAAAAATAACTTAATGAAAGCTTCAGCCCTTGCGTGTTTGGCTTTGTGTACAGTAATGAATTTGAACTTGCCTGAAGAGATAATGTTTCCTTCTAGTCCACTGCCATCCACCTACACAAGGGTCCAGTACATAATATTTCAAAACAAGCCCCCATTCTTTCTACTTTCTCAAGTCAAAATGCCTCTCTTGAGTATAATTGTCACATGTATTAAGAGATAATGTGGCATGTCTTATTACAGCCCACACTCACTGCAATATACAGCTGAAGTCTGCACGAGCCAGGTCACAAGGCTGCATACTTTTTATAAGTCCCCTTTTGTGCGTATTTGACTAGTATTCATGCAGAATACATCTTTTGTTATCTTTGAAATGGAAGGAAAGTTCTAAACTGTTTAAGTAGAAACCTATGCCTCCAACCCTTTTATTATTGACTTACCTGAGCATTGCACCATTTGATCTGTTAGCCTTTGTTCTGATGTGACATTGGCAGGCCTGCTTGCATAGTATTTACTACTTGTTCACGGTTTTAGCTCGGAACACTGTTTCTGTCCTGAATGACAGACGGAACATTGGTGTTTTCTGTACATATGTGGCATCCTTCAATTCGAGAAAATCCAAGATATTTCAATTCTTTGGGGATGTCAGTCTAAAGCTAATGAAATGCCTGGAGTTGCTCTTACCATAACATTAACTCTAAAAGCCATAAAATAACGACACAAATCAAAAATTAAATTTGTAAATAAGTCACGTCACTTCTCCTGGTCCTAACTTTCTTTTCCTCCATTCTCTCTTTAACTTTTTTAAAATCAACTTTACCTTCCTTTCTATTACCCTTTTTCTAATTTATTTACAATGTCTTCCCACCACCCATTTTAGAGTTGGGATGTAAATGAGCATCCTTTATCTTTTTAAGACAATTAAAAGCCATCATAGTTAAGACTGACATGGCCACAGTGTAGGCATGATTAGGCCAACAACAGCTTGCATTTATGTAGCATCTTTAACGTAGTAAAACATTCATCACAGGAGCACTGTTTAAACAAAACTTGATCAAAATAGGAAGTGTTGCCGGAGGACAACTAAATGTGTCCAGGTTGAGATACGGCTTTAAATGTATATGTGACTGTGATTCATATGCCTGTTATTTTACATTGCATGCAAAGATGTTCTGGAATTTATTTTAAATCGAATATTAACCTGATGGCACATCATGGCAGTGGCTACTGGAGATCTGAACATTAGATTTTTTTCTGACACTGCTATCTGTAATTCAGAAACAGATACTATGGCAAATTCAGAAATGGCAAAACTTATCCAGCTCTCTATAACAAATTATAGAATCATAGAATCCCGACAGTGAAGAAGGGAGCTACTTGGCCCATTAGGCCTGCACCGACAATAATCCCACTCGGGCCCTATCCTGCATGTATCCACCCTGCTAACCCCCCTGGCACTAAGAGGCAATTTAACATGGCCAATCAACCTAACCACCACATCTTTTAGACTGTGGGAGGAAACCAGAGCACCTGGAGGAAACCCACACAGACACAGGGAGAAGATGCAAACTCCACACAATCACCCAAGGCAGGGATTTAACCTGGGTCCCTAGCACTTGTGGGCAGCAGTACTAACCACTGTGCCACCCACTGTTCTCCCTGGCATTGTGGTCAAAATGTATCATTGCGCCAATGTCACTTACTTTGTGGGAGCTTGCAGTGTGACTAATGGCTGCTGTATTTCCCACATTCAGGGTGGAATTTTTCACTCCCCAACACCCCCACACCCCCCCTCACCCCCCTGGTGATGTGTTTTGTGGTAGTGGAGGTGGCCCACCATTGGCCTGCAGTGGGTTTCCTCTGGGCCCGCCACTGTCACCTGGTGGTTCTGTTGTTCACGCACTTTGCCATCGGGGAACCCATAGTGGTTTGCGCCTGTTATAATTCAGGTCGGCAATTTCAAGTCTGCCTGGATCACAAATTTTCCTATCTGAATTTGTTTAGGGTAAGAATGAGATGTTTCACTTCAGGTATAATTCAAATGACCCACGAGGGAACCTTTATCAAAAAAATTTATTTAAGAATACGGTTAACATGCATAAAAAGAAAATTAGCAATAACATTTACCAATTGCAAGAAAAAAACAACCATGTTATTTTATAAACAGTTAAATACAGTACCAACCAACCAAATCCCACAAACAATATCTTTGTCACAGGTTTAGCACAGAAAATACAAATGCTAACATGATGTTGGAACTTAGTCCTTTGGTTGGCTGTTGCAGTTCTCTTGATATACACACAGACATGTGTGAAGTCAGAACAGCTTCCCAAAGCACCAGGGAGAGAGAGACTGTAAACACTAATTAGCAAATCTACAACAGCAGAATTTTCACTACAGGAAGGCAAAACGAATGCTTCCAGCTAGCCAGCAGAAATTCCAATACCAGGGAAAGAGGGAGAGAAAAACATTGCTTTTTAGTCTGGTGTCCAATCACTTTCTAAACTAAAAACAGCAACCAGCAGCCAAACTGTGAATTCACTATGAAGAAAAAGAACTTCAAAACACATGACCTGCCAACCAGTCGTAAATTCCGAGTCAGCGCACTAAGCCCAAATTAAAAATAAACAAAACCCCATTTAAACCATTGAAGCAGCAATTAAAGGACTTTTAGCAGACAGCTCAGCAACAATGAAAAAAACCAAAGCTGTTTAACTGCAGAGAACATGATTTAAAAAAAAATTCAAAGGCACTCTAGCATCACACACCATTGGCAGGGCCAAAAGATCCCATCAATGGGAATGGACAGAAAATTTACTTGTGATTTCACAATGTTTCATTGTGTCATGAAATCAGTTTTTTAAAACCCAGTATGATTTGCCAACTCGCATCTACGTAGATTGTAATATTTAGAACATAGGATATTCCAGTAGTTGTTTCATTTGATCCTACATAGTTACAAAGGTGGGACCTTCTTGGAGTGTTCTGCTAAGTCACCAAGATCAGTTCAACTGTCAGTGAGGATCAGTTCAAGATTCAATCAGTTTTAGTCAGTGAGAGAGTCAGGAGCAGGCAATGAAGCTCCATGCAGGCGAACTGTTGCTGCTAGCTCTGAGGAGCGGAGTTGGCAGGTTCCACATAGTGAGGGCTCAGGAGAAGCTCCCACAATACCTTCAGCTTGCTCTGCCGTACATCCTGCAGCCCTGATTTCCCCTTGCACCATTCGCAACACTTGAAATACTGAAGCAGTTCATGTCCGAATGCAGCAAGACCCAGACAATAGTCAGGTTTGGGTTGAAACTTGACAAGTAATATTTGCACTACATAAGATCCATCCAGGAAATGAAACAAAAATTGTGTGCTGGTGGGGGAGGGAGTGAATGTTTAAGGTAGTGGATGAGGTGTCAATCTAGTGAACTTTATTCTGGGTAATGAGTGTTGTAGGAGCTGCACTCATCCAGGCAAGTGGACAGTATTCCATCACACTCCTGACTTGTGCTTTGTAGATGGTGGGCAAGCTTTGGGAGTCAGAAGGTGAGTTACTCACTGCAGGATTCTTAGCCTCTGACCTACTCTATAGGCCACAATCTTACAGGCCTTTCACGCGCCACTGCCGCTGCAAGTGAAGACGGAGAATTTGGCACCAAATCTCCATTTACGACAGTGGGAGCAGAAAATCCCACTGGCATTATCAGCCAGTATTATTAGATGTGCCTGGTATTGCTCCTGGCATGCCCTCCTACACTCCACATTGAACCACGGTTGATCCCAACTGGTGGTAGAGTGGGGGATATGCCAGACTATGAGGTTACAGATTGTAGTTAAATACAATTATGCTGCTGCTAATGGCCCTCAGCGCCTCATGAATGCCCGTCCTGAATTGCAGATTCTGTTTAATCTATCCCATTTAGCAAGATGGTAGTGCCACACAATATGATAAAGAGTATCCTTAAGACGATGACAGCACTGTGTCTCCACAAGGACTGTGTGGTGGTCACTCCTACCCATATGAACAGGTGCACCTGCAGATTGGAGAGAATGAGGTCAAGTATATTTCTCCTCCCTTGGTTCCCTCCATAGTCCAACCATAGTCCAACGATAGGGTTGGACTATGAAGAGAGACTAAATAGACTGGGTCTATTTAGAAGAATGAGGGGGGATCTTATAGAGACGTATAAGATAATGAAAGGGATGGATAGGGTAGAGGTAGAGAGATTCTTCCCGCTTAGAAAGGATAGCAGGACTAGAGGGCACAGCCTCAAGTTAAGGGGGGGTCAGTTTAGATCAGAGTTGAGGAAGAACTTCTTCATTCAAAGGGTGGTGAATCTCTGGAATTCTCTGCCCGTTGAAGTGGTGGAGGCTACCTCGCTAAATATATTTAAGTCACGGGTAGATAGGTTTTTGACAGACAAGGGAATTAAGAGTTATGGGGAGAGAGTGGGAAAGTGGAACTGATCCACTTCAGATCAGCCATGATCTTATTGAATGGCGGGGCAGGCTCGAAGAGCTAGATGGCCTACTCCTGCTCCTATTTCTTATGTTCTTATGTTCTTACGTTCTCACCACTTGCTGCAGACCCAGTCTAGTAGCTATGTCCTATAGGACTCAGCCAGCTCAGCCTGTGGTGGCGCTATCGAGCCAATCTTGGCGATAGACATGGAAGTCCCCCTCCGAGATTACATTCTGCACCTTTGCCATTCTCAGTTCTCTAAGTGGTGTTCAACATAGAGGAATACTGATTTATCAGCTGGGGGTGAGCAGTACATAGTAATCAGGTTTCCTTATCCATGTTTGACCTGATGCACTGAGACTTGGGGTTCAGAGTCAATGTTCAGGATTCCCAAACCTACTCCTTCCTGATTGTATACCATTGAAAGGGGCGGCACAGTGGCAGAGTGGTCAGCACTGCTGCCTCACAGCGCCAGGGACCTGGGTTCAATTCTGGCCTCAGGTCACTGTCTATGTGGAGTTTGCATATTCTCCCCGTGCCAGCATGGGTTTCCTCCAGGTGCTTTGGTTTCCTCCAAAGATATGCGGATTAGGTTGAGTGACCATACTAAATTGCCTCTTAGTGTCAGGCGGCTAGCAGGGTAAGTACATGGGGTGGGATTGTCATTGGTGCAGGCTTGATGGGCCGAATGGCCTCCTTCTGCATTGTAGAGATACTATGATTCTATGAAAATTAAAGGTTGTATTCTAATACATTATATTTCAGCAGCTAATGAAATTCTTCGTTATTTAATGTAAGAGCAATCCTGGCACAGAGATAAATCTGGCAAGTTACGGAAGCCATAGACTCCAAATATTTAGATTGCCAAATGTGGTTCAGCCACAGATCTGGGTATCAGGGGCAAGGAAATATTTTGCACACACACTGCTGGCAAAATCATGTTTGCTATTCTAGATGCTTACCTATTATGCAGAGATCTAACATAGTGTTCACTGACAAACATTTATATTTACTAATTGCTAGCAATTTACTAAGTTCAGTGTGTTGTTATCACCTTCCTCATAAACTTCTAAGTGATGATCATTACACTCCACATGCAGCACACTTAAACCAGCGCACAACAATTGCTGCATCTACGTGGAGTGGTCATATTGAAGTTTGATACAATAGAGTATCATACAGGATAATGTAAATGGATTTCTGCTGAACTTGTACCCCAATGCAAAGCTATGCTTTTAACAAGATTGCATTTCAAGCTGAACAGACTGGTACGGCAGGAGAGGGGAAAGAAAATTTAAGAGAAGTAAAATTATTTGCATTTATACATCAGTTTAACTCAGAAGATTTCTCAAAGTTTATTTATTTCTTTCTTATTAGTGTCACAAATATGCTTACATTAACACTGCAATGAAGATATTGATAATTCCCTAGTCATCACGCTCTGGTGCCTGTTTGGATACACAGAGAGAGAATTTAGCATGGCCAATGCACCTAAACAGCATGTCTTTCGGACTATGGGAGCCCCCAAAGGAAATTCACCCAGACACAGGAAGAATATGCAAACTCCACGTAGACAGTGACCCAAGCCGGGAATCAAACCCAGATACCTGGTACTGTGAGGCAGGAGTGCTAACCACTGTCCCACTGAAGGGGGCAAGAAAAATGAATTGAATACTGAAGGAATAGACTATGGAGGGGAGAGGTAGGAGAGATGAATGAAAACTGGCCAGAACGGAAGCTTGCAACGTTCTAAGATTTCCTAACGCCAAATTCAGATGTGAATCCTTTGACAGTAACATGTATCCTAACAAAGAACATTCAGAACGATTCAAATAAATCCAGATTGGAACAAGTTTCCCAAAACCCATTCCCAAAGTACTGATCAGTAATGGCACTTTCAATACGCACTTAGTGAAAGGCTGCACTAGAACAATGTCTTTGACACTTCACTCATTTAAAACAAATAATTCCCTAAACTCTTCTGTCTCTGGTTAAAATGAATGGCTGTTTGTCTTCAGCTCTGTAATTGGACAAGATCATTGTAACATCTCTGAACACATCGCAGCGTTCGAATCTACAGTACAATGAGCCTCTGCTAACATAAAGAATTGATACCACTGACCTGCATGGATTGAATAAGCAATGCTGGTCCAGGTTAGAATTGGCACAATATCAATAATTTACAATGCTGTGAAAATGCCAAAAGCGTGTTACTGGGACCAGCTAAGTTTCAAGAAGCAGTGAAAAATGCAGCATTTCTTTAATCCAACGTTCTTCCCTCCAGCTCCGATAAAAAGTTAAGCAAAGTTTTCCCTCTTCCTGGATGCTACTTGACCGGTTGAGTGTTTCGAGCATTTATTTGCTTCAATTTATCTTTGCATTGTAACAACCCATCACTTCACACAAATAGCCATTCCTCAGCTGTGAACCTTGGCAGTGATTGTTGGCAGGCCACGTGATTGTAGAATAGACCATGTCACTGTCCAAACATAGTCCTGTTTCCATCTACCTTGTCGATAGTAGTCATGATGTGGAGATGCTGGCGATGGACTGGGGTAAACACAGTAAGAAGTCTGACAACACCAGGTTAAAGTCTAACCAATTTATTTGATAATCAAATAAATTGGTTAGACTTAAACCTGGTGTTGTCAGACTTCTTGCTCCATCTACCTTCCCAGTAATGGCATTGTGCTGATAGGGGAAGTGAAGTGCCAATTTTCACCTCCATAGCCTAATGATCAATCATAATGTCTAACAACTGTCCCAGATGAGGCCAGTTAACACTAGCTTTTTGCCTTGCATGGCCACAAGCTTCATTTACTTACCAAGTATGTGAAAATAATATGATTTCTTATCGAATCATGCAGTACAGATAGAAACCATTCAGCCCCTTCTCCTGAGCAGGCTGAGAATTATCCAGCGAGTCGCATTCCCTTGCACTTTCCCCATAGTCCTTCACTTTATTCCTTTTCAAGTAGATGTCCAATTTTCTTTTATAAGTGGAATTGAACCTGAGACAAGATCAGCCATGATTATGACGGAGCAGGTTTGAAATTGCCTACTTCTGTTCCTAGTTCTTACACTCTTTTTATTGAACCTGCTCCTTAAATTAACAGAATCTTTTTGGGAGTATCTTGTTATTTTACATTTGTAATTTGGTAAATTATTCTTTTTCTGTAATATTACTGAGCCACACTCAGAGATTAGTTTGGAACTTGTTTTTAATTTGCAAATATGTTCTGATTATGTTTAATTAATTTGAGATATATTTCACATAATTATTCCAATCATTCACAGACTTGAATTATGAAGTGATTTTAATTTGATCGTACTTTGAAATAATTCTTCATCTACAAATATACCATGCTGCTAATACCATGATGTCCTCTTATTACGTTTTATGCTGAGCTCAATTAATCTTCAGTAACCGTTTATTTTCTCTTATTCATTCATGGGACATGGCCATCGTTGGCTGGCCAACATTTATTGCCCATCCTTTGTTGCACTTGAACTGAGTGGCTTGCCAGGCCATTTCAGAGGACAGTTGAGAGTCAACCACATTGCTGTGGATTGGAGTCACATGTAGACCAGACCAGGTAAGGGCAGCAGTGAGCCAAATGGTTTTTTTCTGACAATTGACAATGATTTCATGGTCATCAGTAGATTCTTAATTCCAGATATTTTTTATTGAATTCAAATTCCACCATTTGCCGTAGGGGGATTTGAACCTAATTATCTTGAAAGTGGTGCTTTAATTGAACAACAAGTGTCCATTGTACCTTTCAGAATATACAAAAGAGCCACCTTTCCTTTTGAATTGCGACAATCGTAATTGTCAGAATATCATGTAAGAGGAATGAAGGACAAGATGCTAGGAGTCAAAATCCTACAAGTAGTGACTGCCTCAAATGCATAATTTGGGTGGTTGAGTGGACAACACTATCCAAACATTTTGTCTTTTCCTCAGGAAGCCCTGAATCTCTACAACTGGTCATTCATTGTGGATAAGGACAGATAGTCAACGTTTACCCTTTTTGGATCCTAGAGGATGTGGAATGGGAGAGATAATATCAGCCAAGTTTCACTTTGTTTCCCCCACCCCGGTGCCCCTTGTTCATATAACAGGTCACTGGACAGTAATTAGAGCAGGCCACCTTTCTGAGCTTTCCTCTCCCTGGGAGATGAAGGCCAACTTGAGTATCCAGTCCCTGCGCACCCCCCCACCTCCCCACGCAGCCCCCACCAGCCTTCTCCTGCTCCCCTCCCACTCTTTGTCACACTGGATGACATTAGCTTACTGCGCGCAGACTGGGATCAAACTGACTGTGGCCTAGTATCTACAAAATGGAGTGGCACAGTGGTTAGCGCTGCTGCTTCATAGTGCCAGTGGCCCAGGTTCAATTCCAGCCTTGGTCATTGTCCGTGGGGAGTTTGCACTTTCTCCCCGTGTCTATATGAGTTTCCTCTGGGT
This sequence comes from Carcharhinus amblyrhynchos, assembly GCF_965287045.1. Classification (NCBI taxonomy): domain Eukaryota; kingdom Metazoa; phylum Chordata; class Chondrichthyes; order Carcharhiniformes; family Carcharhinidae; genus Carcharhinus; species Carcharhinus amblyrhynchos. Next base: position 17,995,864 of record NC_137347.1, read on the forward strand.
GTCCCGGTTTCCTCCCACAGTCTAAAGGTGTGCGGGTTAGATTAATTGACCATGCTAAATTGACCCTAGTGTCAGGGTAAATGTGTGGGGTTACAGGAATAGGGTGAGGATGGGATTGTGATAGGTGCAGACTTGATGGGCCAAATAGCCTCCTTCTGTACTGTAGGCATTCTATGTTCAATGAAAATCAGTTCTGCAACCAATACCACCCAACTGCCCCCCCCAAAAAACTTTTAGATTAATTAGCAGTTCCAGACCTGGTGGGAAATCGGAACTGTACTAGGCTGTTTAAAGGACTAGCTAGTGGACTTTATTTAATGAATACACACACACAAGTAGAATTGAAAAGCTTGAAGCTGCCCTTGAATTACTCCTTGGGGCTGGAGCAAGAGAAAGAAAATGACTGACACAGTTAATGAAGATCGTGGGTGCGGAGGAATTTGGCGAACATCCAGACTGATGCAGGAAGCTGCTGTGATATACAAAGGACACTTCACATTCTGCTGCAGGTTTTAAGTACCATTTTCCCGTCAACACACTGCCCTGATACATTCTGATTTGATTCTCCAAACCAAAAGAATTTAAGCTCTGTTTGCAGCTTTATATTCAAAGAAATGTGTTGGCAAGCATATGGTCGCTTGAAACGTGCACGCTGTATTTTTTTGATAGAGTGCATACTGAAGCCTTCAAGAGTGCTAACGAGTGTAGATGTTTCACTTTGTACTTTCTGAAAAACTTGTGGGAAACAAAATGTGATGAATGGAAAACACTTTACCTTAATGTTCAAAACCAAACAGGCCAGTATCTGCAGAGGATAACTATTAAAATTTATTTATTAGTCATAAGTAAGGCTTACATTAACGCTGCAATGAAGTCACTGTGAAATTCCCCTAGTCGCCACACTCTGGTGCCTGGTAGGGTCAATGAACATAACCAGCAGGTTTTTCAGGCTGTGAGAAGAAACTGGAGCATGCGGAGGAAACCCACGCAGACATGGGGAGAATGTGCAAACTCCACACAGACCGTGACCCAAACCGGGAATCGAACCCAGGTTCTTGGTGCTATGAGGCAGTAGTGCTACCACTGTGCCACCGTGCCATTCATTCTGTGCCACCATATGCCAAAATAACTTTTGATGTTGTGAAACACTATTAAGCTGCACTATTGTATTTCTTCCCACTAAAGTATCTCTCTTTTCTGCCATTGCTGTCCTAGCTGAGGGTATAATTCTCTAGAGGCCACCCTTCACCCCACACAAATAGTCAGTCACTGGGCTACTTTTACCAGCATCTGACTAGAGAGGACTTTTCAATTATTGGCACCACACGAGATAGTTTTAAAGCAGTGTTTAGACAAAGGAAGTCAGGATGGAGGTCACACTCACCAAATCTTTATCTGTAATACAAAACACATGCATTGTCAGTTGCATTTTTTGGTTGGAAAATGGATGCAGGCATTTTCTAGAATCAGAAAATCCCTACCGTGTAGAAGGAGGCCATTTGGCCCATCTGCACTGACAGCAATCCCACCCAGGTCTTATCGTAATATTTCCATGCATTCATCCTGCTAATCCCCCTAAGACTAAGGGGCAATTTAGCATGGCCAATCAATCTAACCCGTGCATCTTTGGACTGTGGGAGGAAACCCACGCAGACACGGTGAAAACGTACAAACTCCACACAGTCAACCAAGGCTAGAATTGAACTTTGTTTGCTTATGAGAGCTGTACTCCTGCTGTGGATAGCAGGAGCCTGATGGCTTGACTGAACAAAACCAGGGGCCTGTTTTGGGATCCAGTGACATCTGGAAAGCATAGAATCCCCACAGTGCAGAAGAAGGCCATTCAGCCCATCACATCTGTACCAACTCTCCATCAGAGCATCCTACCAAGGCCTTATCCCTGCAACTTCATGTATTTACCCCACTAATCCCCCTAATCCACACATCTTGAGACAGCAGGGGGCAATTTAGCAGGTCAATCAACCTAACCTACACACCTTTGGACTGTGAAAGGGAACTGGAGCATCTGGAGGAAACCCATGCAAACACGGGAAAAACATACAAATTCCATATAGACTGTCACTTAAGACTGGAATTGAACCCTGGTCCCTGGTGCTGTGAAGCAGCAAAGATAACCACTGTGCCACTGTGCTGCCCTTTCTCCAGATGTCTAAAGGGAACATCTGCCTAGCCCTGACAAGGTCAATGACATGGAGGAGTGGAGGTGAGGAGGTAAGTAGATCTGCTGCTGGGTCTCCAAGGGAAGGGCCTGGTGGCCTACTCCTTTTTTTTGTGTTCTTGCGTACAATGGGTGTTCCTGCTTCACTTGCACAGAGAGCCAATGGTGTAATTTTTGGTGCTGCTATGGCAGCAGAGATGAGTTGTATTGGCCTCCAGGTGTGTATTAGTGCACCCTACAGAGAGAGGCCGAAAGAGGCAAACGGCCTGAATCTCCCGACAAAGGTTATGAAATCAGTTTTGATGTTTGGGTCAAAGGGTTATCTCATGGGTTGCTGGATGTGGTCTGTGATAGCATCTAAAATGATAGTCAGCTCCTAAAATTTCTAGTTGCCTTGGCAGGTAGGCAACAGAAATGTAAATTATGAAGAGGATGCAAGGAGGCTACAAAGAAACATAGACTAAATGAGTGGGCAAAAATCTGACAAATCAAGTATAATGTGGGCAAATGCAAAAATGTCCATTTTGTCAGGAAGAATAAAAAAGAAGCTTGTTATCTAAATGGTAAGTGATTGCAGAACCCTGAGGTACAGAGGGATCTGGGTGGCCGAGTGCATAAATCACAGGTACAGCAAGTAATTGGAAAAATAGCGTGATCTTGTTTGTTTTAAAGGGAGTTGAGTCCAGAAGTAGGGAGGTTATGCTTCAGTTTTACAGAGCATTAATGAGACCACATTTTCAGCGTTGCATACTGTATTGGTCTCCTTAGTTAAGGACAAATTTAAGTTTGTTAGAAATAGTTCAGAGAAGATTTACCAGACTATTTCCAAGAATTGGAAGGATGTCTCATGAGGAAACATTCGATAGGTTAGGTTTGTATCCACTGGAGTTTAGAAGAGTAAGAGGCAACGGGATCAAAACCTTTAAGATCCTGAGGGGTATCGACCAGGTGTGGAGAGGGAGATTTTTCTTGTTGCAGAATCTAAAATGAGGGGTCATTGTTTAAAAATAAAGGTCATTCAATAATTTTTTTTCGGGAAGTTATGCGTCTCTAGAACTCTCTTCCTCAAAAGGCAGCACAAGCAGAATCTTTTAATATTTTAACAGCAGTTTGCTGATTAACAAGAGGGTGAAAGATTATTGGGGATTGGCAAGAATGTGGAATTCAGATTACAATTGGATCAGTCATAATCTTATTGAATGGTGGAGCAGGCTCGAGGGGCTACGTAGTCTAATCCTGCTCCTAATTCGAATGTACACATGTACCCAAAGTAGTGCAGACACCAACTGTCTCATGTCCCTGCTCATTAGCTCCATAAATTCAGGTCAGGTCAGTGCTGGAAGGCAACCTATTTAGAGTTAGGAAATTCCAGCATCTAGTCACACATGAGGCTGACAAAGCACATGCTTATGCCATTCCCTATAGCTAGTTTTTTCTGGAATTTGGAAGGTGCCATTCTGCATTAAGCATGGCTGACCAGAAATTTAGAGTTTTACAGCATAGAAAGAGGCCCTTCAGCCCATCGTGCCTTCTGCTCTTATCAACTGACATAGGATTTGCAGATTGTTTGACCAGATTATTATAGTGTAATGGAGTATTCAGGTTAAGCCCCATTGAAGGTTAATTGGAACAGCCTGTGTTATCATGAAAACAAGCGACACGCACTCATATGATTTGGGACTTAAAGAATAAACATGATCAGAAACTCATGTAGCATGTTGTCATAACTATGAAATATTACAATACAGGTTGAGTGTTTTGCTGTCAGCAGGCTTTGAGAATTTATTGAAAGTGCTCCAACCCAACAGTGCTTATATATATATATATCTATATATTCCATTGGAGACCAGGCTCATAAATACATATATATATACATAGTGACAGTAGTAAAAAAAACAGGTGGGAATAGAAAATTTGCTACCTCCACTGAAGCGCTTTGAGACAATCACAAGTCTAAATCTGGCTGAAACATGGCCAAAGTGGCACAGGAAATATACTCGATTTTACAACACACACAGCACATGCCACTGGACACAGACTCCTCAGATAAAGGCCTCGAGGGCTCTGGCAGTGAAAGTTGATGTGCCATCTTCTTGAGGTTACTCGCCTTTTCCCTCTGGACATCCTGCACGGTTTGGTGAAGACAGGCAGGCTGGAGAGAATGATATGAGTGCACTGGACTGGTATTTTAATATGGCCCAGATGCCGGCCCTCCAGGTGATTGGGAGGTGAAGGTATCTATATAATTAATGAAGTTCCAAGAGCCATTCTAGGAAAGTTGCTGCCGGAGCCACCTAGCACTGCACTTAGTGCTTAGCCTCAAACAAGAAGACTTCCACGCTCAGTCTCTTCAATGGGTAACTGGGACTGTCTGTGATGTTATAGAAGAAAGTGACATACACTCCTGTGGTCTGGGACTTGCACAGAGTAAGCAAGATCAGAAGCCAATGTTGGGTTTTTCATGAGTGTAAATATATTACAGTAAAATTAAAGTGTTTTTGTAATGACTTCAATCAGGTCATTGAGATTGGAGTATGAAGTCCCCTGATTAAAGATCCAATTGATGGGCCAATCTGGGAGTTTTTGCCTTGCGCTTAACTGGGAGTGTTAAATCCTGGAAATAGGCTGCTAACCGCTAGCACTCTGTGTACTGGCCAGAGTTTGTAAATAAAGGGATTTTGATGAAGATTTATTGCAGTTTTGCAGCCAGCAGTCTCTGAGTATTTATTGAAACTGCACCAATCCAACAGCACAATAACACAGTTGTGAATATACTTTCTGTGCTCATCACATCCTGGAGGAGGACCTGAACTTGAAGCTTCTGGTTCTGAGAAAGAAGCACTAGGCATTGTGTCACTAGACCTCTGGAGGTCACTACGAGGCACAATTTTAATCTAATTGCTGGGTCTGTAAGTTGTTACAATCCCGGGTTAATTAATAATAATAAGAAAGTTTCTGGCCTCATAGAGAACTTTCTGAATAGGTGTAGGGTGATGCGGCGGCGTGGGCTTGTTGGGCCGAAGGGCCTGTTTCCCGTGCTGAGTTGTTCTTTGTTCTTTGTTCTTTGTTCTGATGAAAGATCATTGGATCTAAAACGTTAACTTTGTTTCTCACTCTCCACAGATGCTGCCTGACCTGCTGAGTATTTCCAGCATTTTTTACTTTTACTGACTTTTTATTATCTTGAATACCAAGAGCTCTATCAATAAGTTTGGGCCGTGATTCCATCCATTTAAAGATGGGAACATTGGTTTGCAGTATCTAAATGTGCCATTTGTTTATTGTGCAGTCCTAGTCTATAATGATTCCATCAGCTGTGAACATCACAACTCGGTCGCCTTCCTCATTCTTCATTCTTGCGATCGAGGTAAATCAGTGCCAGCTGGCTAGTTATCACTCCTGATCCCAGTATCCCTGCCTGACGTGCCTACATCTAAACAATAATCACTGGACAGCAGTCAGGAGCAGGAGTTCTGGCTGAAAATCCTCTCCTCTGCCAGAAGACACCAAGGTCAATTGTACGGTCGAGTTGCTGCCAGCTAACAGAAGCAGAAATATTTCCTTCCCTCTGCCCTGAGCTAAGCCATCTTTGATCCAACACACCCGCCTACTGCACAACTTAAAGAACAAAGCAAAATCATAGAATCATAAAATCATCGAATCCCTGCAGCGCAGAAGAAGGTCATTTATCCCATTGAGCCTGCACCAACAACAATCCTACCCTACCCCTACCCCCATAACGCCATGTATTTACCCCACTAGACCCCTGACACAAGGGGACAAATTAGCCATGCTAAATTCTCCCTCTGTGTACCCGAAGAGGCGCCGGAGTGTGGCGACTAGGGTATTTTTATGGTGGCTTCATTGCAGTGTTAATGTAGGCCTACTCGTGACACTAATAAATAAACAAATGGAGCAGTCTGTCTATTCATTCTTAGCACATTTTGCAAATCAGTTTCACGATGGAAGAAAGTAAGTCACAAAATTTTTTCAAAATCCTGACAGTTACAGGGCTCTTTATACAACCTGATGGTCAAAAGTTACAAACCCTGCGTGAGCCAAGTTGCTACTGATGTACCGTTCCTCCTGTCTTGTCCACACAGAGTTTATTCACCCTGCTCAGACAGTTCAAAGTGGGACATTATCAGCAATATATTCACCTGCAATTATTTATTTTATTCTTTCATAACACGTGAGCAACTCTGGCAGGGCCAGCAACTGTTGCCCATCCCTAATTGCTCTTGAACTGAACGGCTCATTAGGCCATTTTAGAGGACAGTTAAGAGTCAACTGCATTGCTGTGGGTCTGGAGTCACATGTAGGCCAGAACAGGTAAGAGTCATAGAATCCCTACAGTATGGAAAGAGGCTCTTTGGCCCATCGAGTCTGCACCTAACACAATCTCACCCAGGCCCTACCCCCATAGCCCTATACATTTACCCACTAATCCATCTAACCTATGCATCTCAGGACACTAAAGGCAATTTTTAGCATGGCCAACCAACCTAACCATCACATCTTTGGACTGTTGGAGGAAGCTGGAGCATCCAGAGGAAACCCTTGCAGACACGAGGAGAATGTGCAAACTTCACACAGACAGTGACCCAAGCTGGGAATCGAACTCAGGTCCCTGGAGCTGCAAAGCAGTAGTGCTAACCACTGTACTACCATGCTGTCCATGCTAAGTATAATAGATTTCTATCCCTAAAGGACATGAGTGAACCAGATGAGTTTTAACAACTGACCAGCTTTCAATTCCAGATTCTTTAACTAAATTCAAATTCTATCAAGTGTGGTGGGATTTGAACCTATGTCCTCAGAGCATAGGGCCAGGTCTTTGCATTATCAGTCCAGTGATATGACTACCTACTATGCTGCCATGTTCCCTCCTTCTATCTTTCCTCATCTGTATCTAGTAGAGTAACTCTATTCCATTTGCCCTGATAAGCTTGTACAGTTTCCCTTAAATTCTACACAAAGAGGGGAGGTGATGGCCCAGTGGTATTATCGTGAAGCTATTACTCCAGAAACTCAGCTAATATTCTGGGGACTCAGCAGGTTATGGAACTTGAATTCAATAAATAAGAACTTACTGATGACCATGAAACCATTGTTGATTGTTGGAAAACCCCATCTGGTTCACTAATGTCCTCCAGGGGAGGAAATCTGCCGTCCTTACCTGGTCTGGTCTACATGTGACTCCAGAGCCACAGCAATGTGATTGCCTCTCAACTGCCCTCAGGCAACTAGCAATAGGCAATAAAAGCTGGCCAGCCAGTGACACCCATGTCCTATGAATGAATAAAACAACGTTTGTCTGCGACATCACTAGAATCTCTAACCCAAATGATCAATCCGTAGTAAAGGCTTTGGTTTCATCCCCTTTGTCCTCCACCTCAATGAATTTCCAACTCAGCATGACAGTGACCTCTTCTTGCCTTTTCTATCCCTCTGCACGCACTTCATTGTTCAAGACTCTTCCTCCCACACAGTGCCCCCTTTCTCCCATCCTCAGAATTCTTAATGTTACAGTGCTCTTCTCTGACATTCCTCAATCTTTTCCTTTAGCAATGCCAGAATCACATCTTCCATTCCAATTTCTCTGCTCCTCTCACCCACTCTAACCTATCTCCCTCTGAACTCTTGTTCTCTTAGGTCAATCCCTAATATTGAGCAATGATGCGGAGATACTGGCATTGGACTGGGGTGAAGTCTCACAACACCAGGTTAAAATCCAACTGGTTCATTTGGAATCATGAGCTTACGGAGCACTGTTCCAATACCAGGTGAGTCACTCACCTGAGGAAGGAACAGCACTCCAAAAGCTCGTGATTCTAACCAGTTGGACTTTAACCCAGTGTTGTGAGACTTCTTACAATCCCTAATGTTGTCATTGAACCTATTGACAAGGGTAGTCCTTGTCATCATCTTCCAGTCTCCACAGTCAACACACTACCTATAGCTATTCTGCCACCTGTAGCATGATGAGCACTATTCCTGCTTCCCATGTCAGCATTCCAAGGGGATGGTTCCCTCTGCGGCCTCTTGGTATACGACTCTACTCAGTCCAACATCATTTCCTCCTCCCATGGCATTACACCGTGTAACTGCAGGAGGTGCAATGCCTGTTTTAACCTTAAATGGCAATGTTAGAATTTCAAAAAGTTATTCCTTGGAGTGCCTCCAACTCTTTCCACCCAGATGTGATGCATTTCCAATGCAAATCCAACATTTCTGCATTTAGCAGCCCAGATGTTGCACTGAGAATGACAGTGAGGAATGAACGCTCACCATGGCTATGGAGTAAATCCAAAAAAACTATTGTCAAAGATTATTACTGAACAACCCGTCTGAAAATTTTGTCTGAAAAACGTGGCATCTCATTTCAGATTTGAATTTGTATTGGGGATTTTTTGTAACATTTTACTTTCTGGGTGGGGTGTTACAGCCTTGCTTGTCTCAAAACCGAAAAATCCCACCCAAGGTCAATGAAGCTTTCCATTGTCTGCCCCTTGCCCGCTCCGATTCCCATGATGGGTGGGGCAGTAAAATTCCAGCCTCTTTTATCTCTTTATTAATCCCATACTTCTGTCTTAAACTTTCTATACATGATTTAAATTTAATTTCTAACCCTTGTTTACACCTCTTGGTTCAAACTCTGCGTGCCTCAGTGACGATTCCACTATCTGATTGGTTGGAGAGCCTTGATTTTTTTTTGGTCTGCTCACACACAGATCCCGAGTGGAAGGTGTTTTTCGGGATCAGACGCCCAGTGACAGTAAGTCACAGTTGAAAAACTTATGGCTAGCTGAGTGCGAGCCCTTCATTGCTGATAGCAAAAGCCAGGCCAATATATCTGGTGTTAATGATTAAATTGAATGTTTGTTTTAAGACAGTGAAAAGTGATCTTGAGGGAAGTTTTTGGCAGGGTACATTAAGAGAACAATAAATTTGCTCCTGGTTGGCAATCTGGTTGCCGCTGACTCTGACTTTGTCTGTCCTGATCTTGATCTCTGTTCTTTCTTTTGTTGGTTGCTTGGGTGCCCGCCCACTGTGCTCAGCCCTGATGTGGGGGTGGAGGTCGCCCCATTGCTCTCCGCTGCCACTGGCCCCACATTTCTGTACCCTGATGTAAAATAGGCGATCTCAGTGTTGCCTCAGGCTGCTTGCCTGAACATCAGAGGCTGTTGCTTTGCTAACAGAAAAAATTCAGAAACCACACAATCTAGAGATTTGTCCAAACTGCTCTCAAGTCACCACCACCTCTCAACTGGGACAGTGTTTTCCCGCTCTGAGTAAACTCTACCAATCAGATCCTGACATCGTTCTTCACTGCCTGCTGATAGGTTGATTCAAATTTCTTGAGGTTATCAGCAAATTCAGAGGTACCCAGGCTCTGATTGGTGCTCCCAAAGCCACCTCTCAGTTTAGGGCCTCTCCATTGGCCTGTGGTGGAGCAATGTGGGGGTGATTCTCCCAGCTCACCGTGTTGTTTGAGTAGTGCAGTGGGCTGGGAGACATCATCAAGTAGTGACTGATTCAAGGGCTCCCACAGGGCCTCTGCATGTCTCCGGAACCAAGTTTATGCATGTAATGTGCTGATTAGCATACTGTTGTCCCTGGGGAATTACCAGCCTGGCACTGCCCAAGGGCAAACTGGCACTGTCTACTGGGCACCTTGGCACTGCACACCATGCATTGGGCAGTGCCAAAGGGGTGAGGCCAGAGGGAGTAGGGTCTACTGGGGCAAGATAGGGCTGGGGTGGGGGGGGCAATTGTGGGGCAGACTTGTGGCCATTCTGACAGAAGATCGGTGGGAGAGGGAGGAGTAAAAACAATTGGGGCTGGCCCATCAGAGGAAGGGTGGTCGGCGCTGTTGGGTGGTGGAGATCAGGACTGGCTGGGGGTAGGAACACAGAGGCTGGTCAGTGGGATTAGAAGGGAGGGAGGGGTTGGGAGTATCCAGACTGGGGTCGTCGGGACTATCGGGGGGTGGGGAGTTTGGGCTGGCTGGGGAATGGGGGTCAGAGGGATCGGGGTAGGGGGTACATTAGGGCTAGATCGGGAAGATATGCGAGGCCAGCAATCAGGGAGTGGGGGGGGGGGGGGGTCAGAAGGCCAGCGATGGGTGGGGTTGTGGGACTGGCCAGCGGTTGGGAGGCTGGCAAATGGGGGGTGAACACAGTAAAAAGTCTGACAACACCAGGTTTTAGTCCAGCCTGGTGTTGTCAGACTTTTTACTGTGTTTACGCCAGTCCAACGCCGGCATACCCACAAAATGGGGGGTGGGCAGGCATAGGTCCCACTTCCATATTTCCGAAAGAACTCTGTGATGCACAAAGTGTCAGAGATTCATTCTGGAAAATCATGCTTAAAAAAAACTAGCAGGATTTACTCACATTTTTCTGCAAATTGCGAACATAGAATTTTTTTGGGAGAATCCCGGCCTGTATGTTTCATTCTAAGTCTGCCTCTGGATGGACAGTATAGCAGTTACCAATTTCTGGTTGGGATTCAGGATTGAGAAGTCCAGTTGAGTTTCGTTTGACTAACTGAGTGGAATTGAGGGCAGCTGGGTGCATTCTAACCCAGGGGTGCACGCTTCCCAAAGTGTGGTGATAATACAACTGGCTCCACTCAGTTTTGATCATTTGTTTCTAAAAGTAATAGAAAAAAAAATGAAGGTGGAAATAAAAGGATGCTGTCAGGTTTTAGATATGAGAGATAGCAAAAGGGGTCTGGGGAGAAAGAAACAGATCAGAAGAGAACAGGAAGAGGAAGAGGATGTAAAGAAGCTAAGCCAAAGGAGGAGGGATAGATCCAATAACATGCAAGTGAAACCTGGTACTAAATAGATCTTCAGGAGTGCTCATTTCACACTTTGTCCCGTTGGTTAATGGCTAACCTATCTTGGACGACATATTCAAAAATTAAGTGAATGATTTCTTGATTCATTGTGGGAGTATAAGGATACAGCCTTGGTATCAGGTGTATGGATAAGTAGTGTCAATGAACTGAAGTAACTGAATGAGCTAAAAGGGCTGTACAGCTCTTTTCAATTGTGACATTATTTAATCTTTAAAAGCTAATTGCACAGGTAGCACAGTAGTTAGCACTACTGCCTCACAGTGCTGAGGACCTGGGTTTGATTCCCAGCTTGGGTCACTATCTGTGTGGAGTTTGCACATTCCCCTTGTGTCTGCGTGGGTTTCCTCTGGATGCTCCAGTTTCCTCCCACAGTCCAAAAGAAGTGCTAGGGTTAGGTGCATTGGCCATGGTAAATTCTCCCTCAGCGTCCCTGAACAGGTGTTGGAATGTGGTGACTAGGGATTTTCACAGTAACTTCATTGCAATGTTAATATAAGCCTACTTGTGACATTAATAAACTTGGCATGAAATCAGCAAGGTAAATGTTTTGTTCCATCAAGGAAACAGGTTAGAAACATTAACCACTATGAACGCAACAGCGCACTCAAAGGTTAACTAATGCCTTTTGGGTAAATAAAGTAATTTGTTTAAATTCTTGGAATTGTTAGATGATTAAGTTACAGTTATTTATGAAAGATTGCATTATCAAAGGTGCATTTACACTCCATTCACAGAGTTCAGAATACGTTGTGATTAATTTGCTAATGGTTTAGGGGCCCAATTGAAATGCACATCTTCAAAACCTGTACTAGTGATTCACCTACTGGTGATGTTGTGAAATGATGTTGTTATGATGCCTGCAGATAAATAGTTAATTTGAATGTTTTACTATCATGGCTGCCTCACAGCGCCAGGGACCTGGGTTCGATTCCCAGCTTTCTCTGCACTGTCTGTGCGGATTCTGCATGTTCTCCCCGTGTCTGCACAGGTATTCTCTGAGTATTCCGGTTTCCTCCCACAGTCCGAAAGACGTGCTGGCTAAGTGCATTGACCATGCTGAATTCTCCCACAGTGTACCTGAATAGGCGCTGGAGTGTGGCAACTAGGGGATTTTCACAGTAACTTCATTGCAGTGTTACTGTAAGCCTACTTGTGACACTAATCAATAAACTATTGAAATGTTTTTGAGACCCAAACTGTAAAAAACACTTCTACACAGCAGGCCGTAATCTGAAGTTTGGATCCAATTAGACCGTTAGGTCTGGACATTGATTACATCTGCCACTGACCTTGCTTTCATAACATTATTAACATCATTGCAAGGTGGAAAATGGCAGGGTAGATGCCGAGGGAATGTTCCTTTAGTTTAATCAACAGAAATAGACCAGCTGAAGCAAATGGTCTCTCAGTTTACACTGACTAGGGCAACTGTTCATTATTAATTCACCAGACGATTTTGTTGTTTCTCATTGGAAATGGGAATTGCAATTAGTGAAGGTAGTTACAGAGATTGTTTGCCTATTATTGCTAGTTTAAGAATTGTACCAGTGTGTTGTATGATTCTTTGCATTAAATTGATTTCAATCTCCAGCTCTGTAACAAATGCAACAACATTAGATAATCACTTAGCTGTTAAGAGGGCGCAAGTAAATCAGTTTTAATAGAATATAAACATTGCTGTGCTCCTTATTTGGGTTAGAGCTAATTTAGTTTCTCAGGGCAGATTCAAGTAAGCATTATTATCGTTGGCAAATGTAGTAGAGTATGAATGAATTATTTAAACAACGATAATGACTCTGATTATTGAAATATATTGATGCGATAACCTGCACGTATTTAGCTGTGCATAATTTAGATAGTCTGACTTAATATATTTTAAAGAATAATTATTCTGATAAATTATCATAAATCTTAATACAATAAGTAATGTGTTGCAACTTGTGTAAGAGGCAAAGGCCATTCTCCATTATGGGTCTTTGTCAGCATGGATATTGCTGACTACTTAATTCTTGAACAGGACATCAAAGGAAAATTTGTAAGATGCAGTTCAACTGAGTAAGAGTGGGAAGAGATAAGTAAGGAGTAAGGATGCATAATACTGAATAAATTCTTTTGGTCTTGATTTGCTTCTGTTCTCTCAGTGGCTAGATGAATAAATACAGTGAACGGTGTAGCACCAATCAAGGCAAAATACACCAACAAAGTACTTGATACTATTTCTTGCCTTGCTGTGTTGGCAATGGTGGTAGAGCTATTACAATCATTGTCTATTAGGAATGCTGCAATCATTGGACTTTGAAGGTTTCTAGATCCTGGGGGTGCATGAGGCAGACAAAGCACATGCTTATATCTGTTTTCAACAGCTACAGCTTGAAGGGGCAACACTCCCCGTCAAACGTGGTTGACCAGAAGTTTCTTCTGCTCTTATCATCTGCTGTGGGAATGTTGGAATGATTTACAGGATGATAACCTGTTTGGTCACATTATGAATACACATTGCATGGCCACCAATCCTGGAGTGGGATTCAAACTCAGAGCTTCTGATTCATAGGCCAGCATGTGAGCCCCTACACCTTCAAACCTCCTAGTCATGGGACAAGGTGCAACAATTAATCTTGGAGCATAGGAGGCAGGATCAACCATTCTACCCTTTGAACCTCCCCTGCCCTTCAATTAGATCCTGGTTGGTATGTGTCTTTAATCCATTGAGCTGCCTCAATTCCACTCTCAGACAAGGGAAAACATGACAACTATCCTCATATGCGTGGGTGGAATGTAGTTAAAGATGAGTATTCTCAGTCAATAGAATGATTATATTATAATCACTTCCAACTGGGGAAGAAATATTACGCTTTTTCAGTTAGAGGGCAGATACTACAATTGTTCTTGGTTGGAGGAGCTTTATTCTAAGAATCCCTGCAGTGCAGAAGGACGCCATTCAGCCATCGAGCCTGCACCGACTCTCTGAAAGAGCATCTTACCCAACCCCTATCCCTGCTAACCCCCCCTAACCTACACGTCCTGAGACACTAAGGGGCAACTGAGCATGGATGATTAATCAACATGGGGTGAACATGCAAACTCCACAAAGACCCGAGACCGGAATTGTATCCAGGTCCCTTACACTGTGAGGCAACAGTGCTAACCACTGTGCCACCGTGCCACCTCTGTGCTAACCAGTTTCCCTGCTGTTAAGATATTTGCATGGGAATTGGGCAAAGGCAAGATTGGGCTCTGCTTTGATGACCTTCAGTCAAGTAGCTCATTGATGCTGGCTGTGAATGCTGACACATTAATATTGTAATTATGATAACGTATTAACAAGTGCTAGGCATGTCATTCTGCCTGCAGGAGAGCTGAGATTGCAAACATACCTTGGCTATTTTAAATATTCCACAATCCCATTTACTGTCAAGGTTCCAGATATAAATTTTGAATATACGATTGAGGGTATGTCCACTTGATCAGCAGCCCATTCACCATCTCAAACGTTCACTCCCTCCATCACCATCATACCCTAGTTACAATATGCCACATATGAGATGCCGGGCATCAACTTGACAAGACTTCTTCAATGCTACTTCCAAAACACATGACCTCTGTAGAGTAAATGAGTAACATCAGGAATACCTGATACCGCTGATGTAATTATATTGAAATGCACCCCCTAAAGTAACCGTGATCTGGCAGGAACTAAATGTACAACCTCATGTAGAATACTGAGATGCACATAGATCTGTAAGTAAGCCAGAGTGGTTTTTATGAATAACAATCTATGGCAGCAGTCTTAGGGTAACAGATGAACTCTAAAGCAACCTCATCTAAACCCCAAACACAAGACAAAACTTCCATCGGGGTAAGGACGGACAGCGACATTGAATCTAGATTCTTCTTCAAATCACAAAGCGTGTAGACTTGGACGTACATCCTTCACCATCACTGGATGTGATGGGCTGGAGGAACTTCACCTCCTGAACTGCGGTAGTTCAAGAAGACTCACCATCACCTTTCCTACAGCAGCCGGAGATGGCCAATTGATGCCCAAGAACAAAGTGAGAAAACATATTTTAGCCCAAGACATCAACCAATCTTTGATTTTTAAGGAAAAATTTCCAATATGAGTACACACCAGTCAAGAACAATAAAATGCCTTCTAACATCTCATTGAGGTGCAATATTGTACTGCATCTTCTGTTTTGACTCCTGGACTTTGTTTCTGAATAAGGACATCTTCTATTTAACCAGGCAGTTACCTATTACCTTTGCTGCTGCTGCCCCTGATTTATTTATGAGGACAGCTTCCAAAGGCCAATAATTCCTAGGTCCCCATCTATTCCATTCTGAGGTACAGCTCGAATCCCAATTATAACATTTCCTTCTGAGGGTGTGAACAATTGCTTTCTCTCTGTCTTTGATCGTCCCTCAGGAGATTACATAGTTACAGGTGGGCAAAGGGAGTGGGACTTGGTGAGGGAGGTGACCAGGAAATACTTAATCATGATATTCTTTTCCTGGCTACCAATCTAACATGTTTGCAGACTCCTTCATACTTCATTGTTCTGGCATTATGTTTCCTGCTACATTTTGAAGCTTAAGCTTTCATTTTATTTATTAGTGTCACAAGTAGGCTTACATTTTGATTTTATTTGGTTTGATTTATTATTGTCACATGTATTAGGATACAGTGAATAGTATTGTTTGTTGTGCGCTGTACAGACAAAGCATACTGTTCACAGAGAAGGAAATGAGAGAGTGTAGAATGTAGGGTTATAGTCATTGCTAGGGTGCAGAGAAAGGTCAACTTAATGCAAGGTAGATCCATTCAAAAGTCTGGTGGCAGCAGGGAAGAAGCTGTTCGTGAGTTGGTTAAGACTGCAACGAAGTTACTGTTAAAATCCCCTAGAAGCCATACTCTGGCGCTTGTTCGGGTACATTGAGGGAGAATTTAGCATGGATTTTGGATTGTGGGAGGAAACAGGAATACCCGGAGGAAACCAACACAGGCGCGGGGAGAAAGTTTAGATTCCACACAAATGATGACCCGAGCCAGGAATCGAACCCGGCTCCCTGGCACTACAAGGCAGCAGTGTTAACTTTTTTGCACTTGAGCTTGTTTTCTTTGTAATGTCCTCAGGACCCTCAATCAAACTCATTCTTCTAGTATTTTAATGAGAATAACTGTTATTTTTACAGAGTGAAAAGAATGTAAATCTGTCCTGTAATTATTATCCTTATCCACTTGTCATATCAGGAATATTATATTAGCTGTCACAGTTTTTCTTTCACTCATAAGCTAATTATTTTAATCACATCCATGACAGCAATTTACACATCTTAAGCATTTTATAGTTAAAAGAACCCTGGCTATGCACTGCCATTAGCACACTTCTTTCTGCTAAACTGGAGTAATTAAATTTGAGCTGATGTCCCCATTTTCTTCTCCCTCCCTCCCCTCCTTTTTTCATATGTTACCAGTCACTGGCTTTAGGTTATCTGATCAGGACGGTACAATATATGCAACAATGAACTATTCCTTGACCTAGCTGTCAATACAGCTCAATAGTTGAAATGGCAGGAGCTGTGTTGTTGTTTGAGATGGACAGGTGATCTGTTTTCCCTTGCACGGAGCTGGCTCCTGCAAGGGCACCTCTGAGAACTGGCAGATGTCACTCCACATCAGGAAGCTGCATTGCGGCGCTGTCCAGCAAAGGAGAGTCAGCACATACTGCTGGTATAATGTCAGCTTAAGAATCCCAGATTAGATGTACAGAGATACCATCCTAACTCGCCTCTCGTGCTGTGAGGCTTCAGAAAATTACAAGCCCACTGCTTGTAATTTTCCAAAGCATAATTATAACATGCTGTGGCGAGTAAAGATATAGCAAAATCACTCTTTTATATTGCTTCTCATACGAAAACGTAAGAGCAATGAGGGGCAGCACAGTGGTTAGCACTGCTGCCTCACAGCATCAGGGACCCGGGTTCGATTCCTGCCTTGGGTCATTTGTCCGTGTGGAGTTTGCACGTTCTCCCCGTGTCTGCATGGGTTTCCTTCGGGTGCTCTGGTTTTCTCCCAGAGTCCAAAGATGTGCTGGTTAGGTGGATTAGCCACAGTAAAATGCCGCTTAGTGTCGGGGGGATTAGCAGGGACAATACTTGGGGTTACGGGGATAGGACCTGGATGGGATTGTTGGTGCTGCAGGCTTGATGGGCCAAATGGCTTCTTTCTGCACTGCAGTGATTCTATGAAATATGTCTCACTTACTGAAATTAGAAAATCACATGGCCTTACATCCAGGATCCTCCAAGTCTGTGGTTGCTCTATATTGATGAGAAATTGTTTTTCCGTCACATTTCCATCTCTCCTTTCCAGAGTTGAGTCTTCCTGGGATATGCACAGTCAGCCATTTCCCATCACCCATTCGCCATGTGCGAGTGTCAGCGTATGCCCCCCACAATGTTCCGCCCCGTCATGACTCCTTTCACAATCCACCCCTGCACGGTCTCCCCAACATAGCCCCTCTCCAAAGCTCCTTCATCACAGCCCCTCCCCAGGCCTCACCATGTTGGCACTGCCCCAGCACAAGGGCAGTGCGCAACTGGCATTGCCGGGGTGCCTGGTGGTTACTGCTGGGATGTCTAGTGGGCACTGCCTGGTGGTCACTGGCCAATGGGTATGCCCCTGACCACCCAAAGGTTTCAATGGCCTCCAAGCCCCCCAGCATGACCATTATGCCAGCTCTCCGCTAGTATAGACAAGTCGTGACTTTCACCATTCTTTCGAAAGTATTCTGCGTGCTGGGATTTGAACAGGCGGTGCATATTTAAATGCTACTTTAGATATGCTAGTCAACCTTGCAACCTTTCTGGGCCTGGACCCTATTCAGCAGGATCGGAACGATCAGCTTCAGGCACGGCGAGGCTGGAGAATCATCCCCATTGTTCCATATCTAACTGAGCAGGGGTGTCCTAATAGAAACCACCGTGTGAAGATTTGAATTGAAAGAAAAGATTTGAAAGAAAAGTAAGAACTTGCACTTACAGAAAAAAGATAAAATATTTATAAAATGCCCTTCATTGCATTGGGATATCCTTCAGCTCTTTATAGCCAATCGAATAATTTTCAGTAACTGAGGTGTCATTTTTACCTTCTTGTTGTTCACTTTTAATGGTGCTCAACTAAACTAGTCAAACAAAGTTTGTGTACACTTTAATTAGAAGCATTAAAGAAGTGGTGATAATATTTAAAAAGCTATCAGGAAGTTTAACTGCAGTTCTTAGATGACTTGTGGCTTTGGCGCGATAGAAAGTAACATCTTTTTGTTGGCCAACCCCCTTATCTTTGACAAAATGGCAGCTTAACCTTATAAAAAAGAAAGACTTGTGTTTATATCATGCTTTTCATGATTCTAAAGCACTTTGTGGCTAAATAAATATTTTTGCAGTGTACCACTGTTGTAACGTAGGAAATTTGTGTATAGCAAGCTCTCACAAACATCTGAGATAATGACCAGATAATCTGCATTCCTGATGTTGGTTGAGGAACAGATATTGCGCAGGATATCAGAAAGAACTCCTTTACTCTTTTATGGATAGTTCTGTGGGATCTTTCACATTGAGTTGTACTGGCAGACAAGGCCTTGCCTGGTGCGAAAGATGGCACCTCAGCACGGCACTGGAGCGTCTGCCTAGATTTTGTGCTCAAATCTCTCAAGTGGGACTTGAACCACAACCTTTTTGGCTCAGAGATGAAAGGGCTACTGCTGAGTCAGAGCTGACACTGATGGCCTCATCACGTTCTAAGGACGTTGCACAGTGTTTCACACTCAAGGGTTACTTTAGTCACTGTTAGGCAGCAAAAGTGAAGCAAAGTGACAGCTTTCTAAAAGATAGGCTTGGATGTGATAGCTGTTTGGAGGTCTTCACAACTTTAACAGTCAGTGATGGTGGGTGCTCATGGCACAGGGTTGGGGGTTTTCGGGGGGGAGCAGGGGGTCTTTTGACAAAATGGTGCTAACCTGAAATTACCAAGTGCACATATAAAGACTGACTTTGGTGCATTTCAGTAAATGTCAGCTGAAATGATGCCAAACGTTTGACAGGGAGAGCATTGTTTTCTAATCACACTGTCTCCTGACTGTTTGAATGTCACTGATTCATACAGCCCAACACGTAGGGCCTTCAGCTGAAATGTGCTTCAAGAAAAGCCCAGTATAGAGCAACAATTCACAGAATGGCTAAAGGACATCTCTATAAAGCAATCAACCACAGAGGGCCTTCAGCAGACTGAGTGCTCTTTGTGCAAAGTGAGATGCCAGAGCCACTGGAGAAAAGAATGGCAGGACAAATCATTTTATCTATGCAAATACAAGCACTGGCTGGCTGGCTGAATATGTTAGTGTCCTCATTATGGAGATGGGGACTTGAGTCTTGACTTGTAGGCGGTGACAAGCCCATATGCTGTCTTTGTGTATTCACTGATACTGTATGTGAAATAGGCTGGCACATCGCAGGAGATTTGCTCAGGTTCAAATACCACAAACAGCAAATTGACTTATTTGTTTGCCTTACATAGCCGTCGAAGTCTTGATTTTCTGCATCAATAAAAGAAAGCATCAAAATAGCTTATGGTTCAATTACATCATTTCAAGGTGTCTAAAAAGTAATTTAAAGAAGTTAAGTACATTGATATTACTTTAGAGACACGATGGGCTGAATGGCCTCATTCTGTGCTGTATTATTCTATGCTTCCATGTGCTATAAGTCTCATCTTACGAATTCCCTCCTCCACTTCCCATATCCCTCCAGCCTCCAATGCACCTTCTTGCCTTTTCACCTTCTCCTTTTTCACAGTAACTTCATTGCAGTGTGAATGTAAGCCTACTTGTGACTAATAGATAAACTTTAACTTTTGCCACCTCACTTACCCTGCTTCACTCGGGGAACTCTCATAGCAGTGGACCTCTTTCTAGTCACTAGATACACTATTCCGCCTTGAGCCTTGTGGATTGAAATAGGTGTGCCTGTAGGGTTACAGAATGGAAAAAAAATAACAAAGGGAGGGTTTGGGATCGGGGGGTGGGGGTGGAGGTGGGAGAGGGAGGCAAAGGGTGGGGTTGAAACACAGGCAGTAGAACATTCTTTTCTAGCCTATACGCAGATTGTACAACCCGGTTATACTCAACAAAAACAGAAGGTGCTGGAAAATCTCAGCAGGTCTGACAGCACCTGTGGAGAGAGAAATAGAGACAACATTTCGAGTCTGGATGATCCTTTGTCAGCAATTATACCCATCTTGTCTAAGCTCTGCTCATTGTGCACTAGTTTAACATCATTTTAAAGGCTTAGTTTCCTTTCTCAATGAATTTTGTGCTTGTCAAACTGACAATCTCCATGCTGGGAAATGATCAGGTGCAGAGTAAAAGGGTAAGTTTGCCGGTTGAGGAGTCTTACTAGATGTTGACCGTTTTTCAGTTGGTCATCTGGTTAACTGCTGCCTCACCTCGCAAATTTTCTGCATCGATCTCCCATTGCTCCTGCATGAAGAATATCCCATTATCAAAGTCTAAGGAAAGAAAGTTTGTGGATATTCTACGCCTCCCCGGTCAGACTTGTGCCTCCATCGCAACACAAACCTCTGAAGAAACTGCAAATAAGGCTGAAACTGGGGGCAGTTCTGCGTTGTGCTTTGCCCAGGCACTAGGACGGAGACTGCCTAGTCTTGTTTCTTGAAGGAACCTTCCAGCTGCTGACTGAAGAAACTTTCATTCCATCGAACGGGGCAGGATCTAAAGGCAGAACACATGAAGTGAAAAGGCAGTGTGTTATCACACTGTGGCATCCTGTTGTCAGTTGTCTCGGTAGCTCTGAAATACAAGGTGGCAACGAACATGCATTTGCTTTTCATGGAGTCATAGAATCTATAGTGCAGAAGGAGGCCATTTGGCCCATCGAGTCTGCGCTGACAACAATCTCACCCAGGTCCTATCCCTGTAACCCCACATATTTACTCTGCTAATCACCCTGACAATAACGGGCAATTTATCATATTAATCTGCACATCTTCGGACTGTGGAAGGAAACCGGAGCACTCGGAGGGAACCTATGCAGACATGGGGAGAACATGCAAATTCCACACAGACAGTTGTCCAAGGCCGAAATTTAACGCGGATCCCTGGCACTGTGAGGCAGCAGTGCTAACCACTGTGTCACCATGCCACTCTTGTTCACGTTCCTAATTAGTTACTAAAGTTGACAAAAAACTTCCTGGTGAGCTCATCAGTATATTATTTAAGAAGCACGAATTTCATTTACCCATAACTCAATCAAGTGCCAGTAGGGTGACACGTTGGATCTGGGTTTCGCAAATTGCATCAAATCTTTAAAAAAAATTAAGCAAATAAAAAAAGTCATTCTGGCAATATTTCTGGGTTTCGCAAATTGCATCAAATCTTTAAAAAAAATTAAGCAAATAAAAAAAGTCATTCTGGCAATATTTCCCCAGTGCCTGAGTAAAAATTTACACTGGTGTCTGATATGCGTATAAACATTTACCACTTAGATCATCTGCTGTTCTTGAATTGCTATCGGTTTAAACTGTACTTGGGAAAGATTTTTACTGGGAAGCAATAAAAAAAAATAATTTTGATTTTAAAGTGGAGTTCCTGCAGACACGGACCTCGTGAATGAGGACGTTGTCTCCGATCCCTTGGTGTGTGATATGCCACAGGGTGCATGTCAGCTATGAGTTAAGATTTTGCTCTTCTGTGTGACCTTTGCAGACAGTAGTGGCAGGGGAACTCTGGACAGCAGTCTAATCAGCTATTGGTCTACTGGGAAATGTAATGTTACCCGCAATGATTTATGTGATTCTCCTGCGATTGATGTGCTCCGTGCCTAGGGACAGATTAGATTGTTTAAATGGTGGTTTTGCCATTAGTTTAGGCACAGGTTAAAGGTGATCAATAATAAGGGCTGCGAGCTCAATTGATCACTGTTCAGCCTCTACTTCCTCCCATGGTGCCTTCGGATTTCCTGACACTTAGCAATTAAAGTTCTAATGATTATTCTGATAATTAGCCAATAATTAATTGCCAAAGACATTGATCTGAAAACATGATTAATCGGTGTGCAATTTGGAATTCCTTTAAAAAATATTTGCTTTCCAATGAAAACAGGAGCGGACCTGAGCTGTTCTTTGTTGCAGGTTTCGGATTATGGATTATGGACAGGACAGTTTTCTGTCCTACTCTGTATCATTGCAACAGTTTTCTGTCCTGTTGCAATGATACAGAGTAGGACGCAGCAAGGAAACCAACAATACCCCCCCTTCCTCCATCCTTCCTCACTGCTTGCAAATAAAGAAGTCATTCCAAATCAACGTAACAAAAGGGCAGCACGGTGGCACAGTGGTTAGCACTGCCGCCTCACAGTGCCAAGGACCCGGGTTCAATTCCAACCTCAGGTGGTTGTCGATGTGGAGTCTGCACGTTCTCCCTGTGTAGGTTTCTCCGGGTGCTCCGGCTTTCGCAAAGTGTGCGGGTTACGTAGATTGACCATACTAAATTTGCCCTTGGTGGCAGGGATATCAGCAGGATAAATACGTGTGGTGATAGGGGTAGAGCCCGGGTGGGATTGTTGTCGGTGCAGGCTCAATGGACCTCCTTGTGCACTGTAGGAATTCTATGATTCTTCGAACGTAACAACATTCAACAGAAACAAGCTCTACTTATGAAGCATCTTTAACGGTGCACAGATGTCCCAAAAGGGCTTAAGCGTTTCCTTTGAAAGTACATCCCAAACCCGTGAACCTCTACTAAGCAGAAGAACAAGGATATCAGGCATGTGGGAACACCTTTGATTTCATTTCCAACTTGCACACCATCATGACCTGGAACTAGAATTCACTATCTTTGGGTCAAACTATTGGAACTCCCTTCCTAACAGCACTGTGGGTCATACCTACACCAGACCTCAGTGGCTCGAGATGGAGGCCCACCACTGCCTTCCTAAGGGCAATTAGGGATGGGCAACAAAATCTCCAGGGATGCTCATATCCCACGAATGAATAAAAAAAAACAAAACAAACACGGCAGCTGGAATTCTCCAGTCCCGTACACCCTGCCATCGTTGGCAGCGAGAATAGAGATTTTGGCACTCAGCCAAATCACCATTCACTGCAGCGGGACTGGAGGATCCCAGTCATGGGTAAGATCAGAGAATCATGGCCAAAGTCAAAGAAGGAGATGTTAGGAGGGTTGACCAAATGTTTGGTCAATCAGGTGGGTTTAGGATACATCTTAAAGAAAGTGAGGGAGGTGTTTAGAGAGGAACTCCAGAGTATGGGTCCTCGACAGCTGAAAGCATGGTCCTGTTGGAGGGGTGAAGGGTATACGTAGGAGGTCAGAGTCAAAGAAATGCAGAGTCTGGTGGAAGTTCAAAGTGTGTGGGATTGGGACGTAATGTAGGTCAGTGAGGACATACTGGTGGCTGATAGGGACTGGATGAGGAATAAGATTAAGTCAGCAGAGGTTTGGATGAAGGCCAGTAAGGACGACAGGCTGGCTGAGAAAGGAGTAGTGATAAGTTAAAGACAAGGATAGTCAATCTTGCTTGTTTAGTATTGTCTAATTCATTTTTTTTCTTCATTCGTGGAATGTGGGCACTGCTGTCTGGGCCAGCACTTATTACCCGACTCTAATTGCCCGTGAACTGAGTGGCTTTCGAGACCATTTAAGAGTCAACTGCATTGCTGTGGGTTTAGAGTCAAATATAGGTCAGACTGGGCAAGGATGGCAGATTTCCATCCCTAAAGGTCATTAGTGAACCAGATGGGTTTTTATGACAATTGAGAATGGTTTCATGACCATCATTAGATTTTTAATTCCAGATTTTTATCCGTATATGACTAATTGGGGATCCAGATATGGTTAATTGTATTTCTTATTAATAAATAAAAAATGAGTAATGGACATTGGTTTTGGGCATGTAATTTTAATAGGCATATTCAATCAACATACGGAGGTGTACTCTAAGAAATCTTTGGTTTCCACTTCCATGACACCCTCAGCCCACGATTGAACAAAAAGAGATGTGGCTGAAAGTTAATTGATGTTGCTACTCCTGTGCCTTTGGACAGGAATTTGTGAGGCAACACTGCTCAGGTACCCAAACTTCTCAATTATAGTAGCCAGTCATATCTGAGCTATAATTAGTTGACCACAATCTTAGAATCATAGAATCCCTACAGCACAGAAGGAGGCCATTTGGCACCGACCACAATCCCACCCAGGCTCTATTTCCATAACCTCACTTATTTACCATGTTAATCCATACATTTATCTCAACTAGTCCCCCTGACACAGAGGGAGAATTTAGCATGGCCAATCTGCTGAGCCCGCACATCTTTAGACTGTGGGAGGGAACCAGAGAGGAAATCCACGCAGATACAGGGAGAACGTGCAGACTTCACACAAACAGTGATCAAGCCGGGAATCAAACTCGGGTCGCTGTTGCTGTGAGGCAGCAGTGCTAACCACTGTACCATAGGGCCAGATTCACATGGCTGTGTTGTTCCAGGCACTGATTGTGAAGTTCTTCACCTCAGTGTTTTAAATGAAGCTCCCATTGTTCCCTAGTCTATACCTTAAGCTTGAGGATTTACACCTCTCACTTAGCAACCTCTGCAGGTCATCCCAAAACACCTCCCAGACAATTAAATTCCTTTGAAGTGCAGTCACTTTTGTAATGTGGAGAGCACAGCAGCCAATTAATGGACAGCAAGGTTCCAAAAATGAGGTAAGAGAGCGAATAATTTGTTTACTGGTGTTGGTTGAGGGATAAAATGCCATTGGCTATTTTGTATCCACCTGAGATGGCAGATGTGGCCTACGTTCAATGTCTCATCCAAAAGATGGAGCCT
Organism: Carcharhinus amblyrhynchos; assembly: GCF_965287045.1. Taxonomy (NCBI): domain Eukaryota; kingdom Metazoa; phylum Chordata; class Chondrichthyes; order Carcharhiniformes; family Carcharhinidae; genus Carcharhinus; species Carcharhinus amblyrhynchos. The sequence continues at coordinate 18,020,832 of NC_137347.1, forward strand.
CCAACAGTGCAACACTCCTCAATAAGTGTCAGCCAGGATTATGTGTTCAGGTCTCTGGGGTAAGGCTTGAACTGACAACCTTTTGGTTCAGACACAAGAGTGCTACCAACTGAGCAAAGGCTGACAAGATACACCCTTTAATTAGCTTTATTGATTTTAAAACTGAGTTTTATTGATATTATTCGATTTAATACCTTTTATTATGCAATGTGAAATGTCCCACACTCCTCTCCCATGGCAGCTGGCCAGCGAACAAATTTTAAATTTGCAGAGCCAGTTAACTCCCAGACAGTCAGTTATAGAAAACATACAAAGCAGATGATAGTATTTTTAGGTCAGTGATATTAGGTAGCTTCATCAGCCAACCTAATCCTGAGCCGTTCTGACAGACAGACTAAGATCCGAGGCTCAATCCTCTACTTTGGTGTTCTACAGGGATCCGTTTTGGGACCTTTGTTGTTTGTAGTATATATAAATGATCTGGAGGAAAACGTAGCTGGTCTGATTAGCAAGTTCGCAGACAACACAAAAGTTGGTGAATTTGCGGATAGTGAAGGGGATTGTCAGAGGACACAACAAGATATAGACCTTTGGAGGCATGAGCAGAGAAATGGCAGATGGAGTTTAATCCGGACAAGTATGAAATAATGCATTTTGGAAGGTCCAATGGTTGTAGGAATTATATAGTAAATGGTAGAACACTCAGGAGTATTGACAGGCAGAGAGATCTAGGTACACGCGTCCTCCGGTTACTGAAAGTGGCAATGCAGGTGGATAAGGTAGTCAAGAAGGTATGCGGCATGCTTGCCTTCATCAGTGGGGGAATTGAGTATAAAAATTGGCAGGTCATGCTCTAGCTGTACAGACCCTTAGTAGGCCTCATTTAGAACATTGTGTACAATTCTGGATGCCACATTACCAGAAGGATGTGGCTGCTTTGGAAAGGTTTACCAGGATGTTGCCTGGTCTGGAGGGTATTAGCTATGAGGAGAGCTTGGATAAACTCGGTTTGTTCTCACTGGAACAATGGCAGTTGAGGGGTGACCTGATAGAAGTCTACAAGGTTATGAGTGGCATGGACAGAGTGGATAGTCAGATGCTCTTTCCTAGGATAGAAAAGTCAAGTACTAGAGGACATAGATTAAAGATGCGTGGGGTAAAGTTTAGAAGGGATGCGCGAAGCAGGTTTTATTACAGAGAGGGTGCTGGATGTCTGGAACGTGCTGCCCGGGGAAGTGGTGGAGCAGGTACAATAGTGGCATTTAAGGGGCAGCGAGACGCCTACATGAAAAGGATGTGAATGGAAGAATACAGATTCTGTAAGTACATATGGTTTTAGTTTAGGTGGGCATCATGATTGGCTCAGGCTTGGTGAGCTGAAGGGCCTGTTCCTGTGCCGTACTTTTCTTTGTCCTTTGTTCAATCGTTGCGAGGATTGCCAATGCTGATTGGATGAATTCCTGCAGGTTTCAACACCTGAACTCCTGCCTCCATTACTGGTCACTGAATATGTCCCTCCTGACAGTTTACCACCTTACCACACCAACTGGAAAGTGAACACACCTGCTGTCTAATTTGATAATTCCTGACTCTCAGCCTCTTTTTTTCTCCCCAAGCACCATTAGGATTGATAAATAAAGGTGTTTAAAGAAAATGAAAAGAAAGACTTTCCCACTTCGTTGGGGTGAATGGAGATTTGGCTCGTCTCCAAATTCTCCGACTTTGCTGCAGCGGCAACGTGGCATAGAGTGGACATGGAGAGAATGTTTCCACTGGTAAGAAAAAGTAGAACCAGAGGGCACAAGCTCAGGCTGAAGAATTGTTTCTTTAAAACAGAGATAAAGAGGAATTTCTTCAGCCAGAGGGTGGTGAATCTGTGGAACTCTTTGCCTCAGAAGGTTGCACAGGCCTGGTCATTGAGTGTCTTTAAGGCAGAGACACATAGGTTCTTAATTAATAAGAGGATCAGGGGTTATGGGAAAAGACAGGAGAATGGGAATGAGAAAAAAAATCAGCCTCGATTGAATGATGGAGTAGACTCGATAGGCCGAGTGGCCTAATTCTGCTCCTAGGTCTTATGGCCTTACGGCATGAACGGCTGGTAATATGGCGCCCACAATGTTTTATAATAATCCAATGATTTTTCATCTGGGTTACTCTGGGGATTGGTCTTCAAATCTTAGAGATTGAGGGCTCCAGGATAACCTTAGTCTGTGCTGAGTTAGGGTAGCTGGTGGGACCTCTCGGGGAAGGTGTGGAGGGTTTCCACCCTTCATTGCTATACCCAAATAGAAAGTGCACCTGTAAGGAGGTGCATCCACTTCATCACTGACCTAGGGCTGGGGTAGGGGAGGGGGCAGTGATGGTGCCTGTTAAACAGTTAAATAGCTTCAAGAAAGGCTGGAAGAAATCTGAAAAATAATATTTGAAAAGTGATTCCTAGCATATCTTAGAATGAGGTACAAACTGGCTGTTAATCAGTCATGTTAAGTGGCAAACTCTGTGCTAAGCATCAAAAGTAGCAAGCTATAGATAGAGCCAAGTGAACCCACAAACAACAAATCAGAGCACAAGTCCTGTGGTCATACCAAATTTAGTCAGGACTGATGATGGGTGGAATGACTAACAGACAGAGGAGATTCCATAAACATCCCAATCCTCAACAATTCCTTCTGTAGGTAAAAGACAAGGGGCAAAATTCCAAATCCCCTCACCCCTGCCACCCTCTGGGGGCTGTTTTCCAATGGCAGTGACAGCTTGCCATTAACCAATGGCTGGATCTTCCAGCCCCGTTGATGTCAACGGCATTTTGCATTGTTCACCAGGCACGTCACTGGAGAATCCGCTGCAGGAAGTCACCATTGGCTGGACTGGGATGTTCCAGTGGCAGAAAGGGTTGGAAAACTCAGCCAGAAGATAAAATGCTATTCAGCATCTTCCTATGAATCAGGTGATTGGACCATACTACTTGGCTTTCTTTTGTGACTCACACATTCAAAGATGCCAGTAGCCAGCCAATTTGGCTAAATCCATGTAATAATAAAAAACTGGTGGCACATTGGTTAACACTGCTGCCTCACAGTGCCAGGGGCCCAGGTTCAATTCGGCCTTGGGTCACCGTCTGTGTGGAGGTTGCACTTTGTCCCTGTGACTGCGTGGGTTTCCTCCTGGTGCTCTGGTTTCCTCCCACATTCCAAAGGTGCACAGGTTAGGTGGATTGGCAATGCTAAATTGACCCTTAGTGTCAGGGGATTAGCAGGTAAATGTTTAGAGTTAGGGAATAGAGCCTGGGTGAGATAGTGGTTGGTACAGACCTGATGAGCTGAATGGCCTTCTTCTGTACTGTAGGGATTCTATGATTCTCTAATTCTGTGAACTAAGGCTCGAAGCTCTGCCAATACCCTGTCTGCAGATTTGTGTACAAGAAATAATCATCCTTTTACAGCCAAGCTGTTCTAGTTTTGTAATGTTACTGGAATCAATCCAAGAACAGGAAAAATCCTCCACGTATACCCCATTCACAAAAAGCATCACAAACTTATCCTCGCTAATTACTGGCCAATCAGAAGCAAATTGATGGAATAAGTTACTAATAATGCCAGCAAACAATGCTGACTATTAATATGCTCAGCAATATTTAGTTCTGATTCCACTAAGATTCTTTAACTCCAAATTTTGTCACTGGTCGTGATTTTTTTGGCTGCCCTCACCCCAAGTCTGGAAAATTCCGTACAAGGTCAATGGACTTTGCATGGTCCAGTCCCACCCACTTTGATTCCCGTGGTGGACGGGATGGGAAAATTCTGCCCACTGTCTTTATCAAGGCCTGAATATGATAGGAGTGGTGAGAGCAATAAACTTCAACATTTTATTCAGTGTGTTGCCAAGAACGCTTAGTAAATCATAGGTCAATGGGGTGTCACAATAGAGGTAAAACACAGAATTACGTACAAAAATATTGATTTAACAAAATGGACATACAAGTTCAAGACTACTGAGGACATAAATTCAGTTACTGACTGAATTACTTGAGGGTGATACCAAGAGCGAGAGAGAATGGAATTCTGTCTTGTTTCCTGACTAAGACACTTCAAAAGCCCGACTGCCATCTAGAAATGAATTGCCATCCCCTATAGGGACAATGGGAAATGGGTATCATCTCAGCAGGAATGGCATCCTGTGTACAATGTCACAGAAAGATTTGGGGGTTGTGTCTTTCAGGAATATATAAAGATTGGGATAAAAACCAGTTTCAAAAGTTTGGTCAGGGGATCGATTGGTGCAGGGTGTCTGAGTATGTGAAACAGCAGAAGAAAAACATTAGACTGTCTACTATAAAAGTTTGCACGTACTTTCTCTCCCTGATTGTTAAAGCAAGACAAATAAACTAAATCACAGCTGAAAAGGGAAACAGGGCATCTTCCTAACTAAACTGCATAAAACCAAAATCTCAAAACTGACTATTTACCTGCTGAAGTGAGCACTCTCGAATCACGAATCAAACAGCGGCAACATTTTATCATCTACTCCTCCCAAAACAGTTAAGAACTGTTTTTTTTTACCTACTTTGGGCTCAGTTCTCATTTCTAATCTGTATGAATATATGTGCATATGTGTTAGAATGTAACTGGTGACAACAACTTTGTATTGGATGTAATGTGACCAATGGGAACAAGATGTAAGAGTCAGCTGACCTAGTAAAACAGGGAACCAATTACAGAGTGATGTAATAGTCAGCTGACCAGCTGATTCACTATAAATAAGGAACTATGGAGCATTGTGGGGGAGCTTGGAGAGCTCCAGGGCGAGGCCCCAAGTTTGGTGTAATGATGTTTCTTCATTAAACTCTTTCTTTGATTTTAAAAGTTGGAGTAAGTTTTGTTATATTTTCATTAGCTGCATTTTGAAGAGTTCCTTCTGAAGAAACATTTGTGCTATCATTTTCTTGCATTTAGTAGTGAGTAAACTCACACCTTCTACAGTTCAATAAGTCCTGGTTAAATATTGGGACTGGGGAAAAAGTATCTACAAAGGGAGGGATCCTTTTTTCAACATGAATCTTGTTGTGACTAAGGGGTTTAAACAAAGAAGGGAAGCCAGTTCCTTCCCTCCTCACTGGTTCAGCGGGGTGGATAATAAACTGGGGGAGCCTCACCTGTGGACCAGGTGTAACAGGGGCCAGTAGCTACAGCTGACATAAAGAAAACTGGCTGTTCTTACTCGAGTCCAATTGTCACCCCCGATTGTCACATTTGGAGTCACATAGGGTGGCATTGTCAATCAACCATCTTCAGTTTCTCCATCATAATAAGATCAGGAGGGAGAGTTTCACATGGACAACTCAACAGCAATGAGCTCCATTCATAATTCAGGTAAAAGCAAAATACTGCGGATGCTGGAATCTGAAACAAAAACAGGAAAAATGCTGGAAAATCTCAGCAAATCTGACAGCATCTATGGAGACAAAATAGAGCCAACAATGCAAACCTGGGTGATCCCTTAGACCCCTCCCAGCTTTGACGAAGGGTCATCGAGACTCAAAATATTGGCTCTACTCTCTCTCTCCACAGATGCTGTAAGACCTGCTGAGATTTTCCAGCATTTTTCTGTTTCTGCTCATAACTCATTTGATAGTTAAATACATGTATTAAGCTGCAACAAAACTTGGCAAATGTTCAGGCTAAGGGTGCCAAGTGGCAGGTAACAATGGCGACAGTAAGTATGGGTACTTATCAAAGTCTCAAATGGCACACTCTTTGGGCAGGATTTTGCAGCCTCAGTGGTCCTGAAACCGTATAATCCTGCTGGAGGCCAACAGATCTTTCCATGGTCCACACCTCGCCCGTTCCAATTCCCATGGCAGGAGGGCAGTAAAATTCTGGCCTATGCGACCATAAGCATGATAAACTACACCTCCTCATTCTTCTCGACATGGCTGCCTTCACGTGGCTTGTTCCGCTACATTAACTGAGGAGTTGTGAATGGTACTGTACACTATGCAATCATTAATGAGCATTCCCATGTCTGATCTTACGTTGGAGAAAAGATACTGAGGAGGGCTAGGCCTGGGACAATTCCCTGAGTATCTTCAGCAGCAATGTCCTGGGCTCGAGATGATTGACCTCTAACTGTGCTAGTTTATCCTCTAATCAATCTGTGGGGCTTGTATTCACTACCTTACAGCAAGGATGGAAATCAAGAGGTATCATTTCCCTAATCAGCTGCATAATCTTGGCAGCAACAAGATAGCTAGCAAAGAGTTGGGTTATGGATTCCAGCATTCTTTAGCTAGTCAAATGTGACATCTTCAAAGGTGTTCCACTGTTAGAAACAGAGGGCATTGAGAAGCAGAGCGCAAGGATAATGAGATTCTGTTCCTTCTATGTCCTTCAAGGCTGTCAGAATTAACTCCCTGGACCTCTGACTTCTCACCACTCGTACAACAACTAGTACAACTACATGCAGCACTGGCACTTTATTCAACTTGCTCATTTTTATCATGATTCCATCTGATTGTTCATCATGGACCACGCCAGCACAGCGCAGTACGATGAAACAGCTCCAGGTGTCAGATTAATGTGTCTGTTCCCAAATGAGCTTTCTGTCTGACAGTGACACAGTACTGTAGGATGAAACTGCTGCAGGTATCTGATTAATGTGCTTGTTTCCAAATGAGCTTTCTGTCTCCTACTAATGGCTGCCTTGCAGTATGAACAGAGTGTTTTTCAGTTCATCATCAGGACCTGTGGTAAATGGATCTCAAACAATAGGCGCTGGAGGTATTAAGTTTTGAAACACGTCAAAAAAATGGAACTAACAAAGGCAGAACTGGCCCCGCTATCTAACTATCGTTTAGCTAGAGGCAGCAGGACTCTGAGCATAAGTGCAGAAGTAGTGGTGGGTTTTGGGGAAGTACTATGGGATGGTATAGGTGAGCCATTAGAAAACTATGCGGGCAAGGTGGAGTTGCCTTCAGAGAAGCTACGCTGATGTTATCATTATCATTTAAGCCTTTGTCAAAGTATTGAACTGCTGCAGGTCTCTGGTTAATGTGTTCGCCTGTCTAGCTACATCAACTAGAATTTTCAATGCTGAGTGAAGATAGAGCTTTCCATTCACCATTGGGAGCTATTGTAAAATCAGATGGATAATAGCCCTTTGTTGCCTTACATGAAAGGGGATGAAAAGCTGAGAGTGAGCTGGTCTTGGTTAAATTCCTCAGAGTTAGCGCAACAAAGGTGAAAGCTCCAATAACAACAGCAGAGGTGAGGAGAGGTTTTTGTTAATATGTGAATTAGCTTTCAACCCATTCAGGCTTGGAAGATTTATTTTTATGAGTGGCAAGTTAGGAACTGAGAGTAGGGCATGGCTGGGAAGCATTATCTACTCGAGATGTTTCCACTGAAGTGTTGAATTGTTTATGATCTAGGACTCCAATACAGTGCATCTCACTTACTTAGATCTTTTTAATTGGCACTTTCTATTTACTTGTATCCCTGCTGTTTCAATAGAGTGCCATTCACTTCTTAGCAAATATCACTTTTTATTGCCAACTCATGCCAACTACCACTTGGAGTTACGCAATCTTGCTTCCCATGTACACTCATTAGCATCTAATTGTAACAGCGGCCGAATGTAGATACGCCTCTTTCCATGAAAATGCTAAGACATTGTGTGACCCCAGTATCATTAAATAGAAGTGCCCATTGTAAAGGAACACAACTAATAGAAACCAAAATCTTAAAAACACAGAAGGAACTTGTCAAATCAAATAATAATATTTTCAATGTCAGCTGTGCAGTCCAGTCCCTGTTGTTTTTTTTATTCATTCCTGGGACATAGGCGTTGCTGGCTGGCCAGCATTTATTGTCCATCCTTAGTTGCCCTTGGAGAGCAGTTGAGAGTCAACCACACTGCTGTTGTGCTAGAGTCACATGTAGGCCAGACCAGGTAAGGACAGCAGATTTCCTTCTCTAAAGGGTGTTAGTGAGCCAGATAGGTTTTTTGTTTCTGACAACAATGATTTCATGTCATCAGCAGATTCTTAATTCCAGGTATTTTGTATTGAATTCAAATTCCACCATCTGCTGTGATGGGATTCGAACCTGAGTCCCTAGCTGAGTTTCTGGATTACTAATCTAGTAATAATACTACTAGGCCAACACCACCTCCCCCCCAGTGGTCACAGATGGCGTCAAGCTTACTAGCAGAAACTGTGTGCGGTGTCTGTACATTTGCTTGGGAACAGACAAAGCAACTGATGAGAGGCAGGCAATCAAAGTGGCCACAGCCTAAAATGTTTGACAGGGAACCAGCATGGAATCAATGGACCAATGGGCTGTAATGACTCTATGACCATCCCTCTGCCTTATGTGAGTGATTACATGACTTCTAAATGGGCAAATGCTTCACATTATTTCATCCTCAGGTAGAAAGCAGACATTGTGAGGTGGGGCTTTTGATTTTCAAAGCAGGAATTTCCAACCACATTTGCACCAAGACTGGAAAATCTCACCCAAGGTCAATGGACCTTTGCATGCTCCGTGTTCCACCCATTGCTATTCATGTGGCAGGGACGACGGGAACATTCCATCTATAGTATTTATTTCTCTGAAGAAAGTTGCATCAATTAACCTTATGACTCACTGAACTTGGGCCACAGCCCTGAGACCTTTGCTAATTTGTATGGCTCAGTTGCATATTGGACATTGCGGCCTGGATTTTCAACATTGAAGTGGGTAATAGGAGGATGGAATATTCCTGACTCGCAAAGTTCCTGTCGTGATGGGATCCTCATTGCTGGGACCCGGGTGCAAGCTAGAGCGGGCCAGCTGATTCACAAAGTGTGGAGGTGGCCACAGGAGCAGCTGGGTGTGGATGTGGGCATCTCTTTGGTGCCACTGGACATTTTCCCTGTTAAAGTAAACATGCAAAGGCCTTCCAAACTTCACACTCCACACACCCTAAACACTCCCCTGTTCCAGTCATGCCACATCATGCTCCCCCATGTCCCTTACGGCAAGCTCTGCCCTTCCATCTACGCCCCCCATGCTCTCTTACAACCCAAGGCCAAGCTCTGCCCTTCCACTCAGTCCCTATATCCCTTCACACCCCTTATACAAGGCTCAGCACTTCCATTCACCCCATATGTCCATTCATGGCCCCATGCCAAGCTCTGCCCTTTCAACCACTCCCAAGTCCCCTCAATCTCCCTGTGCTAGGCTCTGCACTTCAATCCATATCCTCAGGCTCCTCATGCTCCTATGTTATGAAATTCATTGTGGAGATCAGAGAGCCAGATCTCTTAATCAAACAACCTTTCCCCTGGGGAGAAGTATTCTGTTTTTCTATTTGGCTCTCACCCAAATGTATATAATGAGACCTGACTGAAAGCCCAGGTAGCTATTACATTATGACAACACCTGTTCCCCAGAGGAAACATCATTTGATTGAGAGCTCAGACTCCCTGATTTCTGTCAATATCACAATGTATGTTAACATAAGTGGTTTCAAGTCTTTCAGGTTTGTGACTTTTGAAAATTCAAAGGGCCTGAATGACTGATACTTTTCTGAGCTTGGTCTAGACATTTTATCACAGGGGAAATTTATCAATGGATTACATTTTTTGTTTTATGGATCCCACTATATGCTCTGGTTCTCAAAGGCTCAAGAGAGAGTGCACAATGGGTAAATGGGTGTGGAAGTGCCAGAGTTTGGCTTGAGGGGTGGGGAAAAGGCATAGCTTGACAAAGGGTATGAAAGGGCATAGGATATGGGTAGATGGGCATAACTTGGCATTAGGGGCAAGAGGGGGACCTTTTGAATTTACACTTTTAAAAAGTCCTCTCATGCAGACAAGGGTTCACGACTCTTCAAGGAGCTGTGGACCACAATTCTTCAGAAACCTGGCCCAATCCTATGAAATACTGAAGGAATAGGAGATACCTAACCTCGAAATGGGATTTGCAAAGTCAGAAATGTCAGATGCGGGCTTCTGGCAGGAAGCAGCCCATACCGTTTCAAGGTGCAGCAGGTGGTCAGGAAGGCAAATGGGATGCTGGCCTTCATAGCGAGGGGGATTGAATATAAAAGTAGGGAGGTCTTGCTGCAGCTGTATAGGGCACTGGTGAGGCCGCAGCTGGAGTACTGTGTGCAGTTTTGGTCGCCGTACTTACGCAAGGATATTTTGGCCTTGGAGGGAGTGCAGAGGAGGTTTACTAGGCTGATACCGGAGTTGAGGGGGTTGAGCTATGAGGAGACGCTGAATAAACTGGGCTTGTACTCGTTAGAGTTTAGAAGAATGAGGGGAGATCTCATTGAGACATATAAGATGATGAATGGGATGGATAGGATAGAGGTGGAGAGACTCTTCCCACTCAGAAAGGACAGTAGGACTAGGGGGCACAGCCTCAAGATAAAGGGGGGGACGGTTTAGAACGGAGTTGAGGAGGAACTTCTTCACTCAAAGGGTGGTGAATCTCTGGAACTCTCTGCCCGTTGAAGTGGTGGAGGCTGCCTCGCTAAATATTTTTAAGACGCGGGTTGATGGGTTTTTGATAAGTGAGGGGATTAAGGGTTATGGGGAGAGGGCGGGAAAGTGGAACTGAGCCACGACAGATCAGCCATGATCTTATTGAATGGCGGGGCAGGCTCGAAGGGCTGGATGGCCTACTCCTGCTCCTATTTCTTACGTTCTTATGTTATGTAAAATCAGATAGCCCAATAACCAGATAGGGAATCCCGGAATCGGGAACTCACACCACCAACCCCCCCCCGCCCCCACCGCCCCAACTCCCCCCGCCATTTTTAAAGGGCTCCAGAGCAATCCCGACTCAGTGAAAAGCCAGGCCTGCATCTACCAACGAAAGCTTGTGGGTGCTCCTTTCAGGGTGTCTGTGTGATATTCTGGTATTTCAATACAACACAAGCACCACCACCCACCCACCCCCCCACCACCCCGGTATTCAGTATACACAGCATAAACTTCACACAGTGGAGCTAATGTTAACTGAAATGGCACACAGTACTTCTTCCAAAAAAACTGAGATGCAAGTCTACACTATAATCTGTCAAACTAATCTATTCAATGCATAGTAAAATGCAATCAGTCCCTACTTGTCAGCTGGCCAGATTGCAAATTATTTATTCTATATCCCGAATTTTTATGCTGCTCTTCTTCACTTTCACTCTTAGGCTCCACACACCATTCCCTGGCTGAGGAAAAGAATGTGAGCTTTATACCTGGATGTCTATCAATGCTGATTCTGATCCAGCTGTTAAGAGATGCATGACTGAACCCAAGATGAACCTCAGACTAATTTCTCTGCCTTAATGTGTGTAAGTGGTCTGCCCTCCAATTACTACGTACCCTGAAGGGCACATCGCTATCTTAATTCTAAGCCCAACATTATTCTAACCAAGCATCCCTAAATGCCCGCACAAATAAAGGATCATGGTGTAACAGTTGGGTACAGGAACCCTGGCTGATTTCTTAATTCTCTTCCTTGGTCTGGACAAAACAAAATCACATGATAATAGGTTTTCTACTTAAATGGTTTTTCAGTGAGTGGTAGTGTTGCTTTAATTTCTTATATCTTGATGTCTGTGCTTGTCAGTCTCAAAGAGTGGATATAACGTGGGAAGGAGAAAAGGCAGAGAAAATAATGCCAATGCGGAAAACAGAACCAAAATAAAGGAGGGGAGAGTTACAGCAGGGAACAATAAACAGGTTAAGGGCAAATTGGCAAATTTATTCTTCTTCGTGGCACACAATTTAATGATAATCCTTTAATTTAGTTCAGAAATATCAAAAGGAGCTATTTCATACAAGTGCAAAGGGCCATGGGTTTAGTTGGTTTGTAAATTGTCATTAACTCTCCTGAACCTGTTTTATAATAGAGTCCAGGCCCACGACATGTATCTTTACATAAAACAGGCATTTTCTGATATTGCTTTGTTTTTACATAGCATTATATGGGATACAAAAGCAATGGATGTTGGAAATCCTAAATAAATTAGAAAACACGGGATAAACACAGGACTGGCAGCATCTGTGTGAGAGAGAAACAGAGCTAATGGCTCAAGTCAGTGTGACTCTTCCTCAGAGTTAAAGTGGGTTGGAAATGTGATGGATTATGCAGTTGGAAAGGTAGGGGGAGAAGGTGCAGCAGAATAAATAGTCAAAGAAAAGTTGGGAGCTCAAAAGAGTTCGACATGGACACAAGACAAAGGCAATGTTAATGGTAGCATTAAAGAGTAAAGAAGGTGCTGATAGTGGCATAAAGTGAGATAACAGAAATTTTACAAAGAAAATACAGCACAGGAACAGGCCATTCTGCCCAACTGGTCTACGTCAGTGTTTATGTTCCACTTGGACCTTCTTCCATCTTGTCTTATTATCACAACCCTCTATTCCCTTCTCTCATGTGCCTATCCAATTTCCCTACAAATAAATTCCTACTATTCTGGTTATTTTCACCCCATTTTCCACCCCCAGCAACCTATAACCCAACACTCTTCAATTTTCTTTTTAAAACCCTGTCATTAGCTCTCCACTCCTTCAAGAGCTCCCTTAAAACCTACATTTCCAACCATCCCTTCACTCACTCTGAATGAGCTCAAGAGAATTTTCGCGCATACAATGCAATGAAGAAGGAAGTAGTATTGGATCTGGATCATGAATCAAAGAATCCCTACAGTACAGAAGGAGGCCATTTGGCCCATCAGGTCTGCACTGACCACAATCCCACCCAGCTTCTATTCCCGTAACCCCACTATTTACCCTAACGATCCCCCTGACACTAGGATCAATTTAACATGGCCAATCCACCTAACCTGCTCATCTTTGGACTGTGGCAGGAAACCACAGCACCCAGAAGAAACCCACGCAGACGCAGGGAGAATGTGCAAACTCGGCACAGGCAGTGACATGAGGCTGGAATTGAACCGGGTCCCTGATGCTGTGAGGCAACAGTGCTAACCACTGTGCCACCGTGACATCCCATCAAATTGCTGTGTAAATACTTCTAAGCTATTCCCGGCAAGATCCTCCCCCATCTTGAGTAATATGCTGTTTTTTGGAGATGCATGTGAAAATTATCACAAGATTATTATACACATACGTATTACACATATAGGTATTCCAGGAGCTTTTAATGCCCTTCATGGTTTAGTCAATTATCTATGATGTAATGGAAGAGTGTGACGACAAGTGCGATACTGAACTGAAATTTCCCAAATGATACTGATTCAAAACACAATGATATGGACGGAAGAATGACATTTTAAAAATTAATTTGTGGGACATGGGTGTCGCTGGCTGGCCAGCATTTATTGCCCATCCCTAGCTACCCTTGGAAGACAGTTGAAAGTCAATCACACTGTGGTGGCTGTATCATATGTAGGCCAGATCAGGTAAAGATGGCAGATTTCCTTTCCTAAAGAACACTAGTGAACCAGGCAGGTTTTTCTGACAATCGGAAATGTTTCATGGTCATCAGTAGATTCTTAATTCCAAATTTCCAAACCCAGGTGCCTAGGACATTAACTGAGTTTCTGGATTAACAGTTTAGCGATAAAAACACTAGGCCATTGTATTCCCTTGAGGTTTGGAGGGAATGTGTTTTCAAGCCAATCAAGCAGTACATGATTTTGGACATATATCCTCTTTTGACATTTTTTTGGTCATTCATGAGATGTGGAGGTTTATAGGAAGGCCAGCATTTATTGCCCAACCCTAATTGCCCTTGAGAAGATTGTGATGAGTCATCTTCCTGAACTACCATCATTGTGCTAAAGGCAGTCAAGAGTTTTAGGATTTTAACCCAGTGACAATGAAAGACTGGCAATAGACTAGAGAACTCCCCACTCACCTGACGAAGGGGCAGAGCCCCGAAAGCTAGTGGCATTTGCTACCAACTAAACCTGTTGGACTTTAACCTGGTGTTGTGAGACTTCTTGCTGTGTTTACCCCAGTCCAACACCAGCATCTCCACACAATAGACTTCCAAGTCAGGATGGTATGTAACTTGGAATAGGACTTGCAGGTACATATGTCTGCTGCCCTTGGCCTTTCAGGTGATAAGAGTTTGTGGCTTTGGGAAGTGCTGCTATGGAAACATTGATGTAATAGCTGCAGTACATCTTAAAGATGGTACACACTGCAGGTACAGTCCATGCCAGTGGTGGAAGAAGTGAATGTCCAAGTGGTGCTGAACAAGTACACCGCTTTGCTCCCAATAATATTGAATTTTTATTTTAAAAAAGTTAAAGTTTATTTATTAGTGTCATAAGTAGCCTTACATTAACACTGCAAGAAGTTATTGTCAAAATCCCCCAGTTGCCACACTCCGGTGGCTGTTCAGGTACACTTTAGCATGCGTGGGAAAATTTAGCATGGTCAATGCACCTAACCAGCATGTCTTTCGGACTGTGGGAGGAAACCAGAACATGAAGGAAACCCACGCAGACACGGGAAGAATGTGCAGACTCCACACAAACAGTGAACCGAGCTGGGGAATGAACCTGGTCCCTTGGCGCTGTGAGGCAGCAATGCTAACCCTTGTGCCATCGTGTCACCCTTGGCAAAGGGGAAAATGGTGCAAGACTAAAGGAGATGGTTGGGGTGCAAATAAAGGAACAAAACTTTGGCTGAGCGGAGATGTAAATGAGGAAAAAGCTGCTGCTGTCTGAACAAATGGGAAGCAGAGGTTTTAAACTGAAATTGTCCACTGTGTTAAACCTGGCAGGCTGTAAAATGCCAATCAAAAGATGAGTGCTGTTCCTCAAGGTAATATTGAGCTGCACTGGAACAATATAGGAGGCTGAATACAGGAGGGTCAGAGTAAGAGTGAGGCAGAAAACTAACTAGGCAAGTGACCAGAAATTCAGATTCATGCTGGCAGACTGGATAGAGGGGTTCAGTAAAGTGATCACTAATCTGCAACAGGGGAGACAGCATCATGTGTAGCAGAAAAAGGTTACAAAGTTGAAAGAAGTACAATTAAATTGATCTTTCACCTAGAAGATGGTGAGAAGAGAGGAGGTAAAAGGACAGATGTTGGACCTTCTTCATTCAAACATGAAGGTGGTGTGGAAGGTGGGTTGGATGGGGTTGATAGCTGTGTGAGGCATGAACCAGGGTGACACACAGAGGCAAGGAGCCTTTAGATGGCTGAGGGGGAGGAAGCGGGAAGATGTGCTTGGTGATGGCATCCACTGAAAGTGGTAGAAATGACAGAAGATGAGCTGAACATGGAGATCAGTGGGATGTTATTATACCACAGACTCATAAAGGTTGGACTGCAGTTCCAACCCTGGATGACGTTTGAACCTCACTCAGCCAGTAAATTTACAGTGATAGTTGAATGATAAGACATGGCTTGGATTGCAAGCTTTACCTACAAGAGGGAGTGTAAATGTGAAGGCCATGGATTATATTGCTGTATCCCCAGCCAGATTGGTGTAGGCTACAAGATAGTCAGGTATTATTACAGTCACCACCCTGTGAGGTAGAAGGTGGGGGTTGACAAAATATTTTAAACATGTAGACTGTGCTTAGGGGTCATAGTTTGAGGAGAAGGGTGTGAGGTGAGGAGAAATTTCTTCACCCAGAGAGTGGTGACTTTGTGGAATTTACTACCACAGAAAGGAGTTGAAGCCAAAATGTTGTGTGATTTCAAGAACAAATTAGATACAGCTCTTGGGTCTAAAGGAATCAAGGGATATGGGAGGAATTTGGGATCAGGGCATTGGAATTTGTTGATCAGTAATGATCATAATGAACAGGCTCGAAGGGCCAAATGGCCTCCTCCCATTCTAGTTTATATGTTTCAATGTGAATATCTTTGTTAATGAAATAACAGTGGAAAAGTAAATTAAGTGTGCCTTTATGTTATTGCATTTTAACATTGCTTTTGTAGATCCTGGCAGTTCATGATTACAAGAAAACCAAATAATAAGTGTACATTATGATTCATTTTTAAATTGTTCTGTTTTATCTCTTGTCCTCTCTGTCCAATTTACTGAGCGTGAGAAAGATGGTGTATCTGTGGTTAAAGCAAAGCCTATAACATTGAACATGTGTCAGTCACACTGCCTCTGAGGTAGCTTCAACTCTTTGTAGTTCTATCCACATCCAAACTTTAGCTCCTTCCAATCACAGAGCTTTAATCTCAGATGTTGCTACCTAATTACTGAAGTTTCATCTGATTTATTATCACCAGGCTGCCTTGTACTGCACATGCTGCTCAGGGGGTTACATCGTGACAGCTTCATTTACTTACATTTATCTGTGTTTGATTCAAACTCATCAAAGGTAGAGCTGACAGTTCTGGGAATGGGAATGAATGGCTTTCCCCTTTGGACTCGATGCCAGTATCAGGCATTCCCAAAGCCAGTTGCAGAGATCAGAGGCAGGCTCGGAGTTCCCTCTACACTGCCCAAAATGCACATTGAATCTTGCTTCAGAAATGCACCCTCACACCATAATAATGCAACATTTGAATTTTTCAATTCATCTCCATATGAACTAGCTATTCTCTCTGATTAAGCTGTAAGCAGGAGAATCACTCATTTAGTAGATGTCAGCAACTGATCTCATAAATTGAGATCTGTTAAGATTTTAAATTCACATCTTGTGTGCCTTGCTTCAGCAGGAGGGGTAGAATTGAAAAACTGACAGGTTACTTCATCCAGATGATAGTTTCCATCCTTGAGAGGGTGCAGAGGAGATTTACTAGAATGGTATCGGGGTGAAGGACATCGGGCGAGGTTTTCCTCTCTGCTCACAGCGAGTTTTGCGGTGATGGGGGCAGTCGGCCAGCAGCCACAGGAGGGAAGATCTTCCAGTCCCGCCACTGTCAATGGGACCTCCCTTTGTTTGCACCCTCTGTTGCTGGGGAACAAATCATGGGGGGGTGGGGGGGTCGCCTTTGACAGGACTGGAAGATCCTACCAGTGGGAATGACCAGAAAATTGCATCCTTTACTTATGTGGAGAGACAAGGGAAAATGACATTGCGTTCTACAGGGAAGAGAGATTTAATGGAGGCAGTCACAAATGTGAAGAGTCTTGATGGTGTTCAAAGGAAGAAACAGATTCTATTGGTAAGAGGGTTGGTAACCAGGGGAGATAGATTTAACACATTGGCAAAAGAAACAGGCTGGTGGTGAGGAGAATTATTTAACACAGCAAGCTGTTGTCGTCTAGAATCTGTTGTGTGAAAATACAGTGAAAGCAGATTCAATATTAATTTTGAGAAAGGAGTGGCCCATATACTTGCTAAAGAACATTTTGCAGGGCCAAGCAGGGGTCTATTTGGATGCCCAGAAGGAAAAAAACAGGGAAATAAGAACACTAGTCTGAACTGTTTTTTCTTCTGGGCGGCTCTTCCAAAAGGCCAGCAGAGATAAAATGGGCCAAATGGCCTCCTTCTGTGCCATAAGATTCTATGATCTCTGCAGGATCACCACTAAGGGTTGTTGCAACTCATATCCACCTCTGGGCTGAGGAGAAGACAAACACAGCCTGGGGACCCATGCACCAGAATAACATTCACTAAGTGGGACGATATTCAACAAGAACAAGATCAGGTTCAGTCATGACAGTCAAAAAGGTGGTGGCATTTGTTGTCTGATCACACTGAGGATGAATAGTTGCTTGGGTAGGGTACTGGGATGAATATGAGGGGGCAGACAATCCATTGGAAGTAAAATCCAGCAAGAGTCAAAGAATTCAGAAGAGAAGAAAAGCAAAAAGAAGTACTGATGAGATTAAAAGTCATTCTGCCCTTGCTGCTCTGCATCCCTCCCACAGCCCCAACTCTATGCTTGCCCTTTGGCCCATCACTCACCTGTGACCAGGGTCACTCAGTGATCCTCAGGGCCTCTCCCTGTGTGCATTTTTGGCAGCCGTCACCACTCCCACTGGCACTGCGTACAAGGTACAGCAAGGCCAGCACCTCTGGTTGGTCTTAGGGATAAGGTAATTTTTGCCTGCCAGCATCCTTAATCTTCAGAGAAGGTCGTTGGGCATTCAAGTTGGGAGTCGATGGCCCAGTGGTATTATCGCTTGACTATTAATCCTGAAACTCAGCTAATGTTCTGGGGACCTGAGATTGAATCTCACCATGGCAGATGGTGAAATTTGAATTCAATAAAAAAAATCTGGAATTAAAAATCTACAGATGACCATTGTCAATTGCCGGAAATGCCCATCTGGTTTACTCATGTCCTTTAGGGAAAGAAATTCCGCCGTCCTTACCTGGTCTGGCCTACATGTGGCTCCAGAGCCACAGCAATGTAGTTGACTCTCAACTGCTCTCCAAGGGCAACTAGGAACAGGCAATAAATGCTGACTAGCCAGCTATGCCCATGTCCATGGGTGAATAAAAAAGTGCATGTTTAGCACTTAATTCAGGGGGGCATCCCTAAGGGAGGTGAAACCAGCCCTTACTGGCTTTCTAGCAGCAGGTGAGGCTCCCCATCACCTCAATTACATAGTGCCTTATGTTTCCAAAGATGTGTCTTCCCAGGTTTTCTTTGAACA
Organism: Carcharhinus amblyrhynchos; assembly: GCF_965287045.1. NCBI lineage: Eukaryota > Metazoa > Chordata > Chondrichthyes > Carcharhiniformes > Carcharhinidae > Carcharhinus > Carcharhinus amblyrhynchos. The sequence goes on from NC_137347.1 coordinate 18,039,378, forward strand.
TTGAATACAACACTAAAACAGCTTCAGTCACCCTGGGGTGGAACAGTGAGCAACATTTTCACAATTAACACAACGAATCAGGACGCAAGTGTATAAAATATTCCAATTTCTACTACAGTGAGTCTCCAACGAAGTCCTGCAAATGTAGATCCACCCATCAACAGTGCCAGAAACACAGAAGGGAACAACAATGAATAAACATGCAGATTCAGATCACCACAAGAAACTGTCGCAAAGGAGCTAGTGTCCAATATATAAGTATAAGTATAAGTATAACCTCTGAGTGCAGATTTCTATAAAAACATTGGACTAAAGAAAGGTTATTGGTATCTTCAAGTCTATCCCTCTCAGCTGGGCAGTATAGAAGTGATCATATTTCTTCGAAAAACAATTAGTAGTGAGTCTAAATCTCTTCATGCTTAGATGGGAAATTGAATTCAATAAATACAATAATTTGAGGGCTATCTATAATATCCTATATTAGGGGTTTTGAGTTTTTAATGTGGTCTGCAAACGTGGATTCAAACTAATAACAACTTTATTATAGGAGCTATTGCCGGTACAGAGTAGAAACTAACACTAAGCAGGAGCCTGTGAAACACCCCATCAAATCATGTGACTGGCACTTAAAGTAATCATGCAACCACTTAAATATATAACACTAGCAGCAACAGAAATGACCACAAAAGCTGTCTAGTTGTTATAGAAATCCAGATGGTTCATTATTCACCTTCAGACATGGAACTTCAAACGCTGACAAAGTCTGGCCAAAATGTGACTTCAATCTGCAATATGTTGTTGACTCTTCAGACTTTTTCTGCAACAAAGGATTGGCAATAAATACTGACTTGCCAATGTTGCTCACAAAGGAGCAAATTGATACAAAACATACTGGAGCAAAAATATGGCTGGGCGACATTAAGGTATCGAAGACAGATGCGAGCGATGCATAATTTATCAAAAAACTTAACTCGGAATAAAACAGAAAAAAGAAAGAATTTGCATTCATGTTGTGGTTTCACACATCCTCAAAATGTGCCAAGGCTTCTAAAGTAGATTGAAGTAGTTCTTGCTGGACCTCCTGTCTTGGAACTGAACCGTTGCAGACAGCTGCAGCTGTGCGTTCCTTTTCCATGTAACCTTAGCCCCATTTCTCTGCCAGAGCAAGTCTAGCCCATGCATGACTAAACAGCTAAGTTCACTATCCAATTCTATGCAACGCTAAAAAAAAATTCAAGAAAGAATACGGGATCTTACAAATGCCGAGAACATCTTCAACTTTCTTTTTGATTTGTTAAAAAAAAGATGACTTGGTCTAAATTATGCAGTGTCACTTCACCGATGGATTTCTGTTTAACAGAGTTTATCCAATTTGAACTTGTGCTGATTTTTTTTCTGCTGTTTTCTCGGGTTTGCAAGGAATTGGTTTGAGTCTGCCTTCAGTTTATGTGCCTTCAGGCCCTCAACATCCTTCCAACAAAACATTTAGGTACAATGGATATGCTGTCTTAAAAACAAAGTCAATGCAGTTTGCCTATGCAGCAAAATGTAAGAAAGCAATGACTCACAATGTGGTACAGTTCCACTGGCAGTCCTCACATACTTTAACCAAGTCACTCTTCATGAACATTAGCAAGGTCTTTTTTTTTCACTTGGGGTTCTTGAGACCCAAATCTGATTTTATTTTACTCGCTACACAACGTTCACTTCCAATTGGAGCAAGTGGACAACAATTGAAGAATTTGTTAGAACACCAGAGGTGACATTGACCCTATCGGCCCAACAGTGAGTCAGGGGGTTGAATGTCTTGATGGGTCAACTCCTATTCACTGACCATTAAGGATTCAGATAGATATGTGTCCTTGGATTGTTATGTTTTAATTCTGGCAAGAATGGAGCTCTGATGTAGCATCAAGATAGATTTGCAATACATTTTACACTAGCTTCATTTAGTTACATACATTTATATGTATTGCTGCCAGCAAATATTGACTAGAAACTGAACGATCAGCTGCCTTAATATTATGGCTACAAGAGCAGCTCAGATGCTGGATATTCAGTGGTGAGCAACTCACCTCCTCACTCCTCGAAGCCTTGCCATCACCCCCAAAGCACAAGTGAAGAATGTGATGAAATGCTCTCCATGTGCCTGAATCTTAGTGTCCTGTATTCGCTACACATGATGCCATCTCCCTGTTGCAGATTGATGATCACCTAACTGAATCCCTCCACTCAGGCTGCCAGCATGAACCCAAATTTCTAATCACTTTACTTGTTGGTTTTCTGCTTCACTCTCGCTCCTGACACTTCGGTACTCAGCTGCCTACATTGTTCCAGTGCAGCTCAATATTACCTTGAGGAACAACACTTCATCTTTTGATTGGCATTTTACAGCCTTCCAGGTTTAAAATTTCAAATTAAAACCTCTGCTTTCTATTTGTTCAGAAGGCAGCAGTTGGTGATGATTCTGCTTTTTCTCATTTACATCTCTGCTAAGCTCAAATTTTGTTTCTTTATTTGTCCCACAACCATCTCCTTTAGTCTTACACCATTATCCCTTTTGCCAAGGGTGGCATAGTGGCACAGTGGTTAGCACTGCTGCCTCACAGCACCAGGAGCTCGGGTTCGTTTTCTGACTTCACTGTTTGTATGGAGTTTGCACGTTCTCCGTGCGTCTGTGTGGATTTCCTCTGAGTGCTCTGGTTTCTTCCCACAGTCCAAAAGACATGTTGGTTTGGTCCATTGGCCATGCTAAAATTCTCCTTCAGTGTACCCGAACAAGCGCTGGAGTAAGGCAACTGGGGGATTTTTCTCAGTAACTTTATTGCAATGTTAATGTAAGCTTACTTGCGACACTAGCGAATAAATTCACCCAATCGCAGACCTTTCTTTGTCATCTTAAAGATCATAAGAGATACTTTCCCACCTTCCCCCATCTTCCTCTGCAAATTTTGTGCTTACTTAACACCTCTTACATCTTTAATTATACCCATTTCTAATGAAGGAACATCAGGCTTAAATGTTAATTCTGTTTCGCTCTCCACAGAACGGAGACCATGATGACATTGTACTTGTAATCCACGGACCCAAGTTCTGATGTGAACAAGGTTTCATATCTTACCATGGCAATTAATGAAATTCAAATTAAATTAATAGTCCATATTGCAAACTTGTTTTAGTAACGGTGGCCATTAATCAATTGTTGTAAAATCTAAATTTGTCATTAATGTTCTTTAGGAAGGAAGTCTGCTGTCCTTACCGGGTCTGGTCTACATTTGATTCTAGAACTACAGCAATGTGGGTGACTCTTAGCTGCCCCTCTGAAATGGTGTGGCAAGTCATGCAGTTCAAGGGGAATCACAGATGGGCAACAAATGCTGACCCTGCTAGTGATGCCCACATCCCATGAAAAGCAAAACACTAACTGCTGCCAGACCTGCTGAGCATTTCCATTATTTTCTGTTCTTATTTTAGGTTTCCAGCATTTGCAATATTGTGATTTCATATTATTTGTGATTTTGTTAGGGACAGGGTTGGGAATATGATTAGATATATTCAAACACAAATTGCTGGAAAGATGGGTGCTGACATGGAAAGGGGAAATGGATATGGAAAGAATATGTTGAAGGGGAGTTTGGAGTGGTGGAATGGGTTTTGATTGCAAGGACTTTGGGATTGAGAGTAGTTTTTTGAGGAGTGGATGATGATCACAGTTTTGAAAACAAAGGAACAGTACTTAAGGACAGGGAACCAATTACAAAATCTGCTGGCATGTGTTATTACACTGTGTGCAGAGTCTGGTAGGTCTTATTGATGTACCTATAGTCTTAGGTAGTTCAACAGTAAATGTTTATCACCTGCCAGAAACTATCCTACTAACAACAAACATCCTACTAATTGCCCTGGCTTGGGAAAATTCACACCTCTTTAACCTGTGATTATCCCTCTCCCCATTCACACTGTCTGCACCTATAAAGACTAGATTACCTGGAAAGACTTGCATTCCTACCATTATCTTGCAATTATATCTTTGTCTATATGTGCCGTGTTTGTGAAACCTACCTCGTGATTCCAAATAAATCTGTTGGACTTTAACCTGGTGCTGGGAGATATCTTACTATATACACAGGTACAGTAAAAGTCCAGGCTAGGAACTGTCTCCATGCTTGTTTCTACACATGGCTCTGTTCAACACCATACTAATCCCTAGGTGCGGTTCATTTGTTCTTACATAACTATGTGGGTGGTACTGCATTCAGTCCCACATGAACATTTTATGAGCCAGACTCTTACACCACACCGCCCCCCAAGTCTTTATCCAATGTATTTACAAGGTGGCCCAATTAACCCCATGTATTGCATCGTTACTGCTAACGCATCCCCATTTTTTTCCATGTCTCAAGTCTCTGAGTCCATAGGTTTGGGTGGTTTGGGGCCTTTATAACCCTTCCATATCTTGTTCTCACTAATGTTGGAGGAGGGGTAGGCTCTGTCACTGCAGAGAACATTTTTTGAATCGGACATTTTTCTGGCATCTGGGTATCTTTTCATCCTCTATTTCTGTTCTTTGGCATTGCATCACTTGTCAATTCCCCAATTGTAGTGAAAGGTGGTGGTTGATTAATCCTGCTCCTTATGTGGCGGACAAACTCTGGGATCATCTCCATGGTGTTTCTGTTCTTCCTTTGTGCAATTCAGTTTTATACATGCTGGGAAGGAAAATGGCTTTTTTCTTTGGAAGGGCGTGACTCAGTAGCAAACTTATCTTTGTGTTTGGCTGTGTGGTTGTGCTGCCATCAGTAGATGGTGCTACTTGGTTCCAGCATCGTTGGTGGCACTTTCATGTTGGCTGGGGATTGCAGCATCTGCTCTGGTTTCTTTCCATCTGAATCGGAGCTTGAGATTCATCTCATTGCTGGTTCCTGTCTTGACTGTTATCTACTCGAGGTGTCACGGTAACCATCTGAGTGGCTGGCTGGCTGGCTGGTCCAACCAGTGAGGGGCTTCTGGCATCTGTGATGAAAGTGGGCAAAGCTACTTTGCAACAACCGAAGACAATTCAGAGCTCAGGTCCCAGTCAAGAGAATCTTTCTTGTTGGGGCTCTCAGGGACTTGTAGTTCTGTATAATTTATGACAATGGTTGTCTTGAAGGCTTCTGCTGTTCAGAGAGTTTTACAGCACAGGAAGAGGCCTATCATGTCTGTGCTGGCCATCAAACTGCTCTCTATTCTACCATTTTCCCACACTTGGCCTGTAGTTTTGTATGCCATAGTTTTTCAAATGCTCACCTAAATGCTTCTTAAATGTTGTGTAGATTTCCCACCTCTACCAATCTCTCATGTAGTGAGTCCCATATTCCCACTATCCTCTGGGTGAAAATGTTTTTTCCTCAAATCCCCTCTAAATCTCTTGCTTCTTATCTTAAATCTATGAGCTCTGGTTATTGACCTGACCCCTCTACTAAGGGGAAAGTTTCTTCCTAATTACCCCATCTATGTCTCATAATTTTGTGACCTCAATCAGGTCCCCTCTCAGCTTTCTCTGCTCTATAGAAACTAACCCCAGCCTAGCCTGCCTCTCTTCATAGCTAAAATGCTCCAGCCCAGGGAACATCCTTGTTAATCTCCTCTGCACCCTTTCTAGTGCAATCACATCCTTCCTACAGTGTAACAACCAGAATTGCATACAGTACTGTAGCTGTGGCCAAAAGAGTGTTTGTACAGCTCCATTATAACCTCCCTGCTCTTATATTCTTTGTCCTGGCTAATAAAGTATTCCATATGCCTTCTCAATAACCTTATCTACCTTATCTTTGGACATTCACTCCAAAGTACCTTTGATACGCTATGATAGGATGCTTCCAATCATTCAGTGTGTATTTCTTTGCCTTGTTAGTCCTCCCAAAATGCAGTACCTCATAAATTTCAGGGTTAAATTCCATTTGCCAATATTTACCATGCAACCAATTTGTGAACTTACTGATCATACCTCCCACATTCTTATCTAGATCATTAACGTACACACAGAATCCTACAGTACAGAAGGAGGCCACTTGGCCCATTGAGTCTGCACCAACCACAATCCCACTCAGGCCCTATTCCCACAACCATATGCATTTATCCTAGCTAGTCCCCCTGACACTAAGGAGCAATTGAGCATGGCCAATTCAACTAACCAACAAATGTTTGGAGTGTTGGAGGAAACCAGAGCCCCTGGAGGAAACCCATGCAGACACAGGGAGAATGTGCAAACTCCACACAGACAGTGACCCAAGCCAGAAATTGAACCTGGGTCACTGGCGCTGTGAGGCAGCAGTGCTAACAACTGTGCCATTGTGTCACCCCACAACAAACACGGGGACACAGCACCAATTCCTCCAGTATATTACTAGACATAGGTTTCCGGTCACAAAAACAACATTCAACCATCACCTTCTGCCTCCTGTTGCTGGGCCAATTTTGGATCCAATTTGCCAAATTGCCCTGGGTCCCTTGGGTTCTTACTGTCTTGATCAGTTTCCCATGCAGAATCTTGTTAAAAGCCTTTCTGTAGTCCACGTAGACTGCATCAACTGCACAGTCCTTATCTACAAGCTAGTTACCTACTTGAAAGATTCAACCAAATTTGATGGGCTTTTTGGGCATGCTTCTTGGCAGCGGGAGGTGGCCCACCATTGGCTGGCAATGGGATTGGTGGTCACTCCACTGTCAATGGAATCCCTCATTGCATCCACCCCTTCACCACCAGGAAACCTTCAGCAGGATGTCACATCGGCAGGACAGGAAGATCCCGCTGCTGGCCAATGGCTGGAAAATCCCATCCATGATCTCCCACTGTCAAAGCCATGCCGACTATCCTTGATGCTTGCCTTTACAAGTGGAGGTTAATACTGTCCCTCAGAATTTTTTCCAATAATTTCCCTACCAGTGATGTTAGACTCACTAGTCTGTTATTACCTGTTTTTTTTCCTCACTTCCCTTCTTGAATAATCAGACCATTTTAGCTGTCTGCCAGTCTCCTGGCTTCTCTCCTGTGGCCAGAGAGGATTTGAAAATTAGCGTCAGGGCCCCTGAGATCTCCTCTCTTGCCTCACACAGCAACCAAGGATACATCTTGTCTGGGCCTGGTGATTAATCCTCTTTTAAGGCCTTTGAAACCATTAACACCTCCTTGCTCTCAATGCTAATCTGTTCAGTTATATCATAACCCTGCTTTCTACACCTATGATGTGGAGATGCCGGCGTTGGACTGGGGTAAACACAGTAAGAAGTCTCACAACACCAGGTTAAAGTCCAACTAGTTTATTTGATAGTAAACCCACAAGCTTTCGGAAACACTGTTCCTTCGTCAGGTGTGTGGGAAGTTCTGATCAGAGAAGGGCATATAAAGGCACACACAGTTTACAGAATACTGATTAGAATGTGAGTCTTTATAGCTAACCTGCTATTCAAGTCTTATTGACATTGTGGAGCCCACTGTGTGCAGTTTGCACATTCTCCCTGTGTCTGCGTGGGTTTCCTCCTTACACCTATACCATATCTTGATCATTAATGTACACACAGAATCCTACAGTATAGAAGGAGGCCATTTGGCTCATTGAGTCGGCACTGACCACAATCCCACTTAGGCCCTATCCTCACAACCACATGCATTTACCCTAGCTAGTCCCCCTGACACTAAGGAGCAATTGAGCATGGCCAATTCACCTAAACCAACACATTTTTGGACTGTGGGAGGAAACCAGAGCCCCCGGAGGAAACCCACGTCCTTCTCCATAGTGGTCACAAATGCAAAATTTAATACCCCACCTATGTCGATCGGTTACATACAGATTGCCACTTTGGTCACTAATGAGCTCTATTCTTTCATAGTTACCCTCTTGCCCTTAATATACTTATAGAACACCTTGTGATTTTCCTTTATTTTGACCACCAGTGTCGTTTTATGCCCCTTCTTCACTCTTCTAGTTATTTTTTTAAGTACCCCACTGCACTTTCTATACTCCACTAGGGCATAAGGAATTTTGAGGAGATTCAGGGATTCATTGGCATGTGTGCACAAGAGTGAAGGAGACTGGTTATGGGGTGATGTACATTAGATCAAAGGTTTGTCATTGTATTTTCATACTTCCAAAATCATGTCAATGACTGGAAGTCGGATTCCTCTAGTCCCATAAAGTGGTGTGACTGTTGTTTGTAGCCAGAGGTCTCTCAGCTACATTCCTTCGCCCAATAGGATCATAACACTTATTCCCTTGTCCAACTGAAGAGGTTATTAACCGAGATGTCTACATTGCAGAATGAAAATCCTGGATCCTTGACCTCACCCAAGAATCATCATTGTGTGTCCTTATGGTGTGCTGTCTCCACCTTGTGAATCCTCTTGGTAGCTTCCACGTTTAGGCTTTGCACAGCTTCCCAAAATGTCCTACTTGATTACGTTGAAAGCATTGGACTGAAATTGTCAGGCATTGATTGTGCCTGTGGTGATGTTTTGTTTCACAGTGCTGCCATTATCACTCTGGTGGTTAGGGTATTGCTTCCTTTTACCTGGAGTGTCCCTATTTTGCTGCTGTTTCGCTAACTGGACCGTGAGGTTTTTTTTTGTACCATGATTTGCTTTTTCTTCTTAGTATGGATTTGTGCTGTAAAATTTAAGGAAGGCTAAGGAAATTCAGCGTGTTCACTACAACTCTCACCAATTTTTACAAATGGCAGCATAAAAAGCATATTTTCTGAATGCATCACAGCTTGGTATGGCTCTTGCCCTGACCGCAAGAAACTACAAAGGGTTGTGAATGTAGCCCACTCCATCACGCAAACCAGCCTCCCATCCATTGACTCTGTCTACACTTCCATCTGTCAAAGCAGCCAGCATAATTAAGGACCCCACACACCCTAGACATTCTCTCTTCCACCTTCTTCCTTTGGGAAAAAAATACAAAAGTCTGAGGTCCAGTACCAACTGACTCAAGAACAGCTTCTTTCCTGCTGCCATCAGACTTTTGAATGGACTTACCTTGCATTAAGTTAATCTTTCTCTACACCCTAGCTATGATTATAACACTACATTCTGCACTCTCTTGTTTCCTTCTCTGTGAACGGTATATTTTGTCTGTAAAGTGCGCAAGAATCAATACTTTTCACTGTATGTTAATATAGGTGACAATAATAAAATCAAATCAGAATCCATTTCCCACTGCCTCAGGAAAGCAGCCAGCATAATCAATGACCTCATGCAACCCAGATCTACTCTCTTTCACCTTCTTCCATTGGGAAAAACATACAAAGGTCTGAGAACATGTACTAAACAACTCAAAAACAGCTTCTTCCCTGCTGCCATCAGACCTTTAAATGGTCCCATCATATATTAAGCTAATCTTTCGCTTCACTCTATCTGTAACTGCAACACTATATTCTGCACCTTATCCCTTCCTTCTCCCTTATGTACTCTATGAACGATATGCTTTGTCTATGTAGCGCACAGGAAACAATACAGTATCTCAATACATATGACAACAATAAATCAAAGCAATTCAAAGGAAAAAATGGATTTCAGATTACTTGACAATCTGGCTGGCTTTCTTAAGTGTTAGATTTACCTTCACTTCAAGCCTATCTGTGAGCAAGTCACCCACCACTCCCCCAATTATTCTATGCCTGATTAGTGCAGATTTCAGGTCACCATAATCACAGCCTTCATACATTCTGTACAAACTCCTTCTGTATGAAGGAGTCAACAGGTATTACTGGCTGCTGCACAGGTTTATTAAGTTTAGCTCTTTCCTGGACCTGATACTTCCAAGGTTGAAGTAAGAATTGAATGATTTCAAAACTTCATCAAATTTTGTAAGATGATTTGCTGATTCCTCTTTTAGCTAATAGATCATAGGCTATTGGGCCCAACAAATCAAGCAGTGTGTTAACCTGTTCGGCTTCCGCCCCTTCATCCAGACCTGAAGAAATCATGTATCGAAGGGACCTCTTTTACGCCAAACCCCCAGTTTTGTTCTTGATCTGGGCCTTAGATAAATCCAGATTGATCTGGAAGAGTGGATTTCTGATCCACGATTAAAGTTTTAAAATTCAGCTGTAAGAGGTTTCCAAAAAGTCAAGATGACACCTTCTGCACAAAGGGTTTTTCCATACTTTCTAGTTTTGATGGGCGCTTACAGCAATACCGTTCGCGATCTCATTGTTTCAATTTTTTTCAACAATATCTGCTTGAATCATTTCTCCCCACATTAATGGAAAGTTCTTGGGCTCTGGAAGCATCAAGTTCTGGATTTTGCTGGGCTTGTAAAGTTGCCTAACTCAGTGGTGACTCATGTGACACTCAGCTATCACACGTACAGGCACCAACTCAGAAATCGGGTTTCTCAGGCTGCAATATAAAATTCTGGTTGCTGCAGTTCGTAAATCTTTTCCAGGACTTGAATTTTTCAGGAATTTTAAATTTTGAGCTCACAGTTGCTGGATCTGCACACTTGGGATGTTCAAGATGGACTTTAGCAGGATTCAATGGAATCTTCTGCTGTAGTGAGGAATTTAATTTTTGCCTTTCTCTGGAGTTTTTCTATGATGATTTTCTTCTGCACTTTCACCAGTTGAACTTTTCTTTCAAGTCAGAATACTTCTTAGATTTTTATCTTCAGGTGTCCTAGATTTTAATTTTCTTCTGCAATCTCTGCAAAGATAAATGGTTCCATTTGCTGCCACCATGTTGTATAGTGCTGGAAGTTGTTTGTCAGTCTTATTAAAGTATTCATTGTCTTAGGTAGTTCAACAATAACTACCAGAAACTTTATACAAGCTAGGAGCTGTCTCCATGATTGCTTCTATAAACAGTTATACTAGGCTGACCCAAAAGTATAGATCATATGTTCCTTTACATCAATGTGTGGGTGATACTGTAATCAGTCCCACATTAACACTGATGATTTTCATAGAAACTTCATTGCATTGGGCATGGCACAGTGATTAGCACTGCTGCCTCACAGCACCAGGGGTCCAGGTTCAATTTCCGACTTGGGTCACTGTCAGTGTGGAGTCTGTATTCTCCCTGTGTCTGCATGGGTTTCCTTTGGATTCTCCGGTTTCGTCCCACAGTCTGAAAGACATGCAGGTTAGATGCATTGACCATGCTAAATTCTCCCTCAGTGTACCCGAACAGGCGCCAGAGCGTGACGACTAGGGGATTTTCACAGTAACATCATTGTGGTGTTAATGTAAGCCTACTTGTGACATTAATAAAACTTCAAAAAAGCAGTGTTAATGTGACATTAATAATCATAAATAAATAAACTTTATGCACCAGATCCTTGTACTATAACTCCGCCCAAGTCCTTATCCAATATGCTTGTAAGTTAGACCAGTTACTCCAACTATTACATCATTACTAATCCCCAACCCCTCTAAGTTCATAGGTTCAAGTGGTCTGGAGGCCTTATGGCCCTTTTATATACTCTCATTATTGTTAGAGGAGAAGTAGGCTCAATCAGTGCGGGCAGAATTTGTTGAATTGGATGTTAACCTGACATCTGTGCCAGATTGTTTTATCTTGTAGCTTCAGGGCTAGGACAGGGAACCTGCGAGGGAGTTGACGAAGTGAGCTATAAGAGGGGTGGTAGCCACAGAGGTAGGTGAATCTTCTTGGCCAAAAAGTTCAAGGCCTCCTTGAACTTTGTAGGAAGTGAGGTAGGAAAGAAGAAAAGGAACGAGGTTCAAGGAAACAATTGGTGTGGGAGAAAAGAAGCCATGGGTTTTCTTTAGTCTTGAAAATAATTCTGAAGCAGTGTGCAATTATTTAAGAGAGTGAGACCTCACAGGACTTGCTGTGGCCCAAGCAGACCTAATTATGCATGGTTCATTCAATTATGTGTTAGGTAGTTCAGTCTGTACACTTCAGATTTCAGGGAATGAAAACAGGTGAAGAATCAGGCAATCTTAGTATGCAGCTACAACAAGTGAAGGCAAATGGAATGTTGTTGTTCTTGGCAAGTGAAATTAAATATAAAAGTAGGAATGTTTTGTTACAGTTGTACTGAACATTGGCTAGACACATCTGGAGTACTGTGTGTAGTTTATGTTCTAGTTATGTAAGTAAGGATAGAGATGCTTCAGAAGCAGTTCAGAGAAGATTCACTTGACCAAGAGCTGGGATTATCTTATGAGGATCCATTGGAGCTTAGAAGACTATGATGTGACCTTATTGAAATATATAATATTTGATGGGAATTGACAGGGTGGAGGCAGAAAGAATGTTCCCCCTTGTGGGAGTGACTACAACAGGGGAACACAGTTTAAATATAAAGGGTCTCCTATTTAAGATGGAGATGCAGAGAAATGTTTTCTCTCAAATACCCATGAGTCTGTGGAACTTTCTTTCCCAGAGACCATTGAAGGCAAGATCATTGAATATCTTGAATGCAGAGCCAGATAGATTCTTGACTAACAGCGGGTTCAAAGGTTATTGGAGTAGGTGGGAATGTGGTGTTGAGGCCACAGTCAAATCAGCTATGATCTTATTGAATGGTGGAGCAGACTGAATGGCCAGTTCCTACTCTTAAATTTGTATGTTTATATGCATATTCATACGACGAGCTGGAATGTGAGATTACATTGGTTTTGCTGATGGAGTAGTTGAGCAGTCCCTTGTCTGCACAGGAATTGTGAATGGATGACCAAAGGCTGAGCAGTCGGAATTGAGGAAAAGGAGTTATGAATGATTTGGAGGAGTTTTTTTTTATTTTCTGAAGAACAGTCAAAACTGAACTGGAGTTGAAAGAAGTTGGAGGAAATGGATAATGAGAGATTCAAAGAATTGGTTAAGGTGGCCTTGTTGGTGACCAAGACCAGAAAAGTAGGAAGGTCATGGGAGATGAAGTTAAAGTTTATTTATTAGTGTCACAAATTGGCTTACATTAACACTGCAATGAAGTTACTGTGAAAATCCCCTAGTCGCCACATTCCGGTGCCTGTTCGGGTACATTGAGGGAGAATTTGGCATTGCCAATCCCCCTAATCTACACATTTTTGGACTATGGGAGGAAACCGGGGCACCCGGAGGAAACCCACGCAGACATGGACAGAACGTGCAAACTCCACACAGACAATGACCCCATTTGGGAATTGAAACCAGGCCCCTGGCACTGTGAGGCAGCAGGAAAGAACATCCATGAGAATGGATAGGACAATTTATACATTACATCCGGGAATATTTATGTGAAGGGAAATTATTCCTAGCCCCACTCCCCACTTTCCCTCTCCCATTCCTCCTGCACTCACTCCCATTTCTTCCTGTCGTCTAACACTTCTGTCACTCTCTCAGTCTGGTTACCGCCACATTCTACTCTCCTCTTTCTCTATAGGTTCAGTTTCTATCTGGGCAACTCAGGTTTAAAAAAAAACTGGGCTGACACTTAAGGACAGTATTGAATTTGAAAAAGAAGGATCTGTTCACTCCCTCAGGTGGACATAAATGATCACAGGCACAATTATGAAGATCAGGAGTTTATCATCATATTTATCCCCCAGTGAATATCATTTACTAATCAGCAGGTCATTATCACACTGTTGTCTGTGGGAACTTGCCTTGCACACATTGACTGCTGTATTTCCTACATCATGATCGTGACTACACTTCAAAAATGCTTTACTGGCTGTGGTGCAATTTGGAATGCCCAGGGCTGATGAAAGGTGCTCTTTGATTTGATTTATTATTGTCACAAGTATTAACATACAGTGAAAAGTATTGTTTCTTGCGTGCTATACAGACAAAGTATTATCATTCATAGAGAAGGAGAGGAGAGAGTGCAGAATCTAGTGTTACAGTCATAGCTAGGGTGTGGAGAAAGATCAACTTAATGCGAGGTACATCTATTCAAAAGTCTGATGGCAACAGGGCATAAACTGTTCTTGAGTCAGTTGGTATGTGTTCTCAGACTTTTGTATCTTTTTCCCGACGGAAGAAGGTGGAAGAGAGAATGTCCGGGGTGTGTGGGGTCTTTGATGCAAGTCTTCTTTTGCAGATACCTCCTACTCACACATCACTGTTTCCTTTACTTATTTTCCACTCTCACTTTCCCTTTTCCCCATCTTCCTCCTCGCTTCTTCACTGGACTTCTCTTCAATATCCTCCACTTTTTCCTTTGTCTTTTTCGCTTCTCAATTCCATGTGAAAATCGAAAGGCTGTGATGGATGCTTTCCTATAAATTGAATTGTTAACAGCAGCAATGGTTCATTTGGAAAGTTAGGGACTGACAGCAACTTGGTAAAGTTTTGCACATACAAGTCCTTCAAGTTCAATTAAAGGTAATGGAAATCTCAAGACTGGATCGCATCTTTAAACAGTGCTGGAGGAGGGCAGAAATATGTAAAAATGCTCCTGGGATAAGAGAAAGGAAAAAGCAAAGTTGCGTTTTTTTTAACAAGTGGCACAGTGGTTAGCACTGCTGTCTCACAGTGCCAGGGACCTGGGTTCAATTCCCAGTTAGGATCACTATGCGGAATTTGCACGATCTCCCTGTGTTTGCGTGGGTTTTCTCTGGGTGCTCCGGTTTCCTCCCACAGTCTGAAAGACATGCCGGTTGGGTGCATTGATTATGCTAAATTCTTCCTTAGTTTACCCGAACAGGCACCGGAGTATGGCATCTAGGGGATTTTCACAGGAACGTCATTGTGGTGTTAATATTAGCTTACTTGTGACACTAATAAATAAACTTCAATATCTACACAGCATTTACACTCAGCTTTAGAACTGGAATGCATGATAATGTAAGCTGAAAGCTTTGCTGCAGTACTTCAGAGGTTAAACCAGACTGAAAGTACTCAGCAGTTGGTGATAGTTGTGGTCGAAGGACACATCACAGTACAAACAGTTGCTAACACCAATCCTGTGGAAATGTAAATAGGAAGAATAGTTTCCAGCGCCAGTCTTTGTTGTTTATTGAATGGAGTTATTCTACTCGGAATTCAATGTGTTTTGAAATAAATACAAAAGCCTTCACTCGAACAAGCTAAGCTTTTAGTTAGCTAGCAGCACTTGGTAACCAAGTACTGTTGAAATTACACAGAGGTGAGCAAAGTAAGGGAAAATGAAAATTGCTACAGGATGGATATTATTTGACATATTGTACATATATAATTTTTGATGGGGTTGTATCGATAGGAGAGTTATTATGCAGTAACAGAGCTGAAATTTTTTTTATTTGTTCATTGGACATGAGTGTTGCTGGCTGGCCAGCATTTATTGTGCATCCCCAGATGCCCTTGAACTGTATGGCTTGTTCAGCCACTTCAGGGGGCATTTAAGAGCCAACGACATTGCTGTGGGCCTGGAGCATTGTCATAGAGCCTTGAGATTAAAACTTGAAGGCTTTTTATCAATTGTATATGATGTCTGAGATGATTCTAGCTTTCTTAAAGGGGTAGTATCTCTTGCAAAATAATCTTTCAATGCAGAAGTGTAAGATTGTGAAGCTGTTCAATGTGATGGCAGATATTTGGAATATTTTAACAATTTATTTTTCCTTTTGCCAACGTTCTCTTCTCCTTTTGGACTGAACGTGTTCTCTCCTTGTTGGGGGTTCATTCCACAGCTCCTATTTATCTAACCCCAAGCAGCAATGATCCAAAATAGTGGCTGTTAGCTATCTGCCTCACCAGGGAAAGATAAACCCATACCTATCCAAAGTTGACGCCCATCCATGCAGACTCCTAACTGCAGCCCCGAATAGTGATCAGAACCTTAGCTGATTTCTATTTATCTGCCCCTAATTCATGGGATGTGGGCTTCACTGATGAGGCCAGCATCCTTGCTCACTCCTAAGTGTCCTTGAGAACATAGAAACATAGAAAATAGGAGCAGGAGAAGGCCATTTGGCCTATTGAGCTGTTCCATCATTCAGCATGATTATGACTGATCACTCAATTCAATAACCTGATCCCACCTCCCCCCATATCCTTTGATCCTTTTTGTCCCAAGAGCTATACCTAACTCCATCTTGAAAACATTCAATATTTTGGCCTCAACAGCTTTCCGTGGTTGTAAATTCCACAGGCTCACCACTCCCTGGGTGACGAAATTTCACCTCATCTCAGGCCTAAAAGATTTACTCTGAGCTCCCCCACCATTAGGAACATCCTTCCTACATCTCCCCTGTCTAATCCTGTCAAAAATTTTATAGGTTTCTATGAGAGGCCCCCTCATTCTTCTGAACTGCTTCAAATATAATCTTAACTAACTCAATTTCTCCTCTTACGTCAGTTCCTCCATGCCAGGAATAAGTCTTGTGAAGCTTCTCTGCACTCCCTCGCTAAAGCAAGAACAACCTTCCTTAGATAAGGAGACCAAAACTGCATACAATGTTCCAGGTGTGGCCTTTCACTATCACCCTGTATAATTGCAGCATGACATTCCTGCTGCTGTACCTGAATTCTCTCACTCTGAAGGCCAACATACCATTTGCCTTTTTTATTTGCTGCTTTATCAGCATGCTTACCTTCAGCGACTGGTGTACGAGGACACCAAGGTTTCATTGCATATTCCCCTCTCTTAATTTATAACTATTCAGATAATAATCTGCCTTCCTGTTTTTGCTACCAAAGTTGATAACCTCACATGTATCCGTATTCTTCATCTGCCAAGCATATACTCACTCACTCAGCTTATCTGATTCATTCTGAAGCATCTCTGTACCCTCCTCACAGCTCACTCTCCCACCCAGCTTTTGTGTTAGTTGCAAATTTTGAGATATTGCATTTAATTCCCTCATCTAAATCATTAATATATATTGTGAACAGCAGGGTTCCTGGCACAGATCCCTGTGGTATCCCACTAGTCATTGCCTGCCACTGGAAAAAGATCTGTTTACTCATCCTCTTTGTTTCCTGTCTGCCAATCAGTTTTCTATTAGAAACATAGACTATTCATCTAAACTAATCTAGACTAAACTATTCATCTCAAAGTGGTTGTGGTGAGCTGCCTTCTTGAACTATGGAAGTCCATGTGGTGTAGGTACACCCACAGTGCAGTTAGAGACTGAGTTCCAGGATTTTGACCCAGCAACAGTGAAGGAACAGCAATATATTTCCAATTCAGGATGGTGAGCAACTTGGGGGTAACATTCCAAATGGTGGTGTTCCTATGTGTCTGCTGCCTTATCCTTCTAGATATTACCAGTTGTGATTTTGGAAAGTGCTGCCCAAGGAGCCCTGGTAGATTCCTGCAGTGGACCTTATAGATGATACATACTGTTGCCACTGTACTTTGGTGGTAGAGGGAGTGAATGTTTGTGGAAGGGATGCCAATCAAGTGGACTGCTTTACTCAGGATTGGGTGTCCTTGAGTGTTCCCTAGAAACCCTACATTGCAGAAAGAGGCCATTTGGCTCATCTGGTCTGCACTGATTCTCCTATGGAACAATATACCCAAGCCTTATCCTCATAACGCCATGCACTTACCACATTGATCCCCCTAACTTACACATTTAGGTAAGTAAAGGGCACGTTAGCGTGGCCAATCCACCTAACCTGCACATCTTTGGGAGGAAACAGGACCATCTGGAGGAAACCCACACAGACATGGGTAGAATGTGCAAACTCCACAGAGACAGTCACCCAAGGCCAGAATTGAACCTGGGTCCCTGGCGCTGTGAGACAGCACTGCTAACCACTGTGCTGTCATGCCACTCTCATCCAGGCAAGTGGAGAGTATTCCATCACATTCCTGACTAGTGCTTTATAGATGGTGAACAGACTTTGGGTAGTCAGGAGGTGAGTTACTCATTGCATGATTTCTAGCCTTTGACCCACTTTTGAGTCACAGTATGTATATAGCCCGTCCAGTTCAGTTTCTGGTTGATGGTGAACCCCAGAATGTTGATAGAGGGGATTCAGTGATGAGAATGCCATTGAATGTCAAGGGGCAATGATAATATTCTCTCTTGTTGGAGATGATCATTTGTGTGATGCGAATGTTACTTGACACTTGTTAACCAAGCCTGAATACTGCCCAGGTGTTGCTGAATTTGGATATAGATTTGGACTGCTTCAGTATCTGAGGAGTCATAAATGGGGCTGAACATTGTGCAGTCAGAGAACATCCCCACTTCTGACCATAAGATAGAAGGACGATTGATGAATTAACTGAAGATGGTTGGGTATAAGACACTACCCCGCAGAACTCCTGCAATGATGTTCTGAAAGGGAGTTATGACAACGAAGTCAGTTGTAGTTCCTGACTGAGCTTAGCTGATTGAGGTCTATGCGCTCCTCCGATTCTGGCCTTTGATGCTCATATCTTCAGCCACGAACACCTTATACTCTAGGATTCCCTCTCACCACCCTCCAACTCTCTATACTATGTTGTTTACAGCCTACCTCTTTGTCCCAAGCTTTTTGTCAATTGGCCCAATGTCTTCTCGGTGGCTCGTAGTCAAATTGTTCCTATTTGAAGTGTTCTGTTACATCATAGGTATGTAAATACAAGTCAACATTTTAAAGTTTATTTATCAGTGCCACAAGTAAACTTACATCGGCTAATCTACTAATAAAGAAGTATTATGCAATGCATGGTAACAATATTGCTTATTTTTAAAAAAGTTTATTTATTAGTGATGCAAATAGGCTTACATTAACACTGCAATGAAGTTTCTGTGAAAATCTCCTCATCGCCACTCTCCGGCGCCTGTTTGGATACACTAAGGAAGAATTTAGCATGGCCAATGTACCTAACCAGCACATCTTTCGGACTGTGGGAGGAAACTGGAGCATCCGAAAAAACCCAAGCAGAGATGGGACTTGCATACTCTGCACAGACAGTGGCCCAAGCTGGGTATCAAACCTGGGTCCCTGGCACTGTGAAGCAGCAGTGCTAACCACCGTGCCACCTCCCAGTTAGATTGCCATAACAACGTTAACGGGTGTCCCTTGTGTTCAAAGGAGATCATTGAAATTCTGTAACAGTTTGGGAAGGATGTGATCCAAAGCTGGAGAGCAAATGCTTCCAAGCTCTGTTCTGGCAAATTTCATTGCCAAAGCCATGCTGCGCTCCCATGTCACTTTCTCGCCAGCAACATTTTTGTTGCTGGATTTTATGGCTCATTTAACTCTTTCTTAGATATGTGTTTCAAGCTGAAATACATCCAGTTTAATTTGCTTTTCCTTTGGGGCACCAGTAACAGCCCTGACGACTTGTCCATGTCCCGCCAAGTTAACAGGTGGAACGAGGTAATGAAGGGCTATAAAATATAAATGTTATTATTGCTGAGAACAGGGATACAGTCTTGTAATGTGATACTATGTTAATCACTACCATATAACAACTTAAACAGAACGATTTTTTTTAAAAAGGGCATCAGACTGCAATTGTGAGAATAATTTAAGGCAATTGCCGATAGAGGGCAGCCAATATTGTTTTTTTCCTTTCCCTCTCCCTTGTTACAGAGCTAAACAAAAGTATTTAAGAGACAGCGAGGCCGGAGTTGTAATACCACTTAACTGAGATAGAGTGCTTCCCTGTTACTGTCGATTTCAGTTAACCAGCCGGCAAACTAACCATGATGGATTTCACACCGCCAACAGTCTGGTATTATTTACACTCAACTACTTGCAAGAAATTGCGACGGGACATTTTTGGGTCGAGCACAAAACTTGTCGCGATTTTTTAAATTTTGATTTTGCATTTTGCCTTCAAAAAAGGAAACTGTGAGATTTTTGGAACGCGTGGCGACTCCGGACACCATACACAAAGCAAATGTAACTTGTAGCGTACTGAGTTTACAATGTAAGGTGTCTGGGGTGGTTCAGTGTGGGTTAGAGGCAGTCGGCGCTGACTGCTCTCTGTACCTGCTCCACAGTCTATGGCTGGGTTGAGTGTATGTGTGTGTGGTGGGGGGTGTGGGTACACATGGGGAACACCTCTCCCTGTCCAATTCACTCCAGCCACATTTTTTCATGCGAGCACCGGACAACGAAAAAAAATTTAAGAGGTGATTTATTTAAAAAAAGTTAGCCAGCAATCGTTAATTTCTCGACACGGGTTAATTTGTTTTGCGGTTGGTGCTCGGCATGTGTGTGTGTGTGTGTGATCGAACCGACTTGTTAACGTGACCGAGGGCCAGTGCAGGCCAGAAGAAAAATGTAAAAAAAGAAACTAAAAGTTAATGGTTGTAGGGTGAACAGCCTCCACCAGAGCAGTGAGGTAGTTTCCATTCTGCCTCTGCGCTTATCAACAATGTTCAGTCGGTGAACTCCCTCTGTTATTAAACAGCTAAAGAATGTTTCAACTCAGTGACACGGAGAGAAATGCTTCCTGTAGAACGAGGCAAGAAAGTCAACCCGTGAGTCTTGCTTGGGGGTTGGGGGGAGGGGTTGTCTCTATATCTCTGCCCATTTGCCATCCCAACCCCCTGCAGTGAAGTATATATCCGTCCCCCCCCCCTCCCCCAGGCAGCTTTACAATTGAGAGGCGCGCTCTCCAGTTATTTACTAACAGGTCCTGCGATTTATGTTTGCAATGTTTTGATATCCGGTTTCAATAGTGATATATCACCCGGGGACAAAGATTGAAGTGGGGGGAAGCAAGTTAGGTTTTTAAAAAAATGCAAATTTAGATCAAATTGATGGTTATTTTGGCCGGCCACTTCTTTTCCTTTGGTCATCACCTTGGTCAAAGTGTGCAGCCAGATTGGTCCTTGCTTCCACACACACAGTGTCCTGTTTGATCCATTGTATTGCATCCCAAGTCCCACATTATGAACCGTATCTTATGCACTGTTTTGACCTGGTCCTTTGTCCGCTGTCCCGGATCCTGTTCCTCAGGCTAAACCCCGGCCACAATGTTAAATTGACTCGGTGGCTTGGTGCCAGAGTTGGAAAGCGCAGCCTGTGGGATGACTGAGATGTGGGAACGTGAACAACCCACAGGGAAGCAAGAGACAAGTGTAGACAAACATTATTGGGCTTCCCGTCTTTAGCATTACATTCCACCCCCCGCCCCCGATGGGGCAGGAATAAGTTACCTGCCAAAACTTATCTGTTTGTGCTAGAACTGCTGCCTCTCAGCACCAGGGACCTGGGTTCGATTCCTGGCTTGGGTCACTGTCTGTGCGGAGTCTGCACGTTCTCCCCGTGTTTGTCTGGGTTTCCACTGGGTGCTCCAGTTTCCTCCGGGTGCTCCAGTTCCCTCCCACAGTCCAAAAGACGTGCTGGTTAAGTGCATTGGCCATGCTAAATTCTCCCTCAGAGTAACCGAATGGGTGCAGGAGTGTGGCGACTAGGGGATTTTCACGGTAACTTCATTGCAGTGATAATGTAAGTCTATTTATGACATTAATAAATAAAATTCAAAACTTAAACCATATTATGAACCCAGAAACGAAGGACCCTCCCCTCACATTATGTGTAAAGATTATTTATTAGTCACAAGTAAGGCTCACATTAACTGTAAGGCTGCAATGAAGTTACTGTGAAATTCCCCTAGTTGCCACAGTCCGGCACCTGTTTGGGTCAATGCACCTAACCAGCACATCTTTTAAACTGTGGAAGGAAACTGGAGCACCTGGACAACACTAATACAGATACAGGGAAAATGTGCGGATTCCAAACAGACAGTGACCCAAGCCGGGAATCAAACCCGGATCCCTGGCGCTGTGAGGCAACAGTGCTAACCACTGTGCCACCATGCCGCCCATATGTATGTGTGTGTGTGTGTGATTGTGACAAAATGGTCCTTCCCTTTCACGTAACCTTCTAATAAAATAAAACATCAGAATCACTATTTTAATAAATAATACATCCTTCTTTTAGTTTAGCTGCTATCTGTGAAATTAATTCTTGTTTTGCAAGTCAGCAAACACACTGGGAAGAGCCCAGGCCTGTAATATGTAAGCTAACTGGGCAGATGATAATTCTGCAGACACCACTTCAATCAAGCAGGGGATTTTCATTAAGAGTTTGTGTACTATTACATATTCGTACATTTTTTGTAATAAACCTCAAATCTTATTTCCATATCTTAAATATACATTCATATAACATGAAATAAAACCAGCAGGACTCATGTACATTTACATTGGATTGTATATTTCAGAATAATTGTCCAATACTATTTGATATTTGAGCATCTGAGATGATTTGATATTGTTTGCCTTATGTTTCTCTGTGACCTTGAATATTTCACCACATATTATGCTTATGCCTCTGCCTCCTTTTTTTTCTAATTTCACAGTACATTTTAGATAAATTATTCATATAATATATACTGCTTTTACCATTTTATAATATATTAATGTAGCTTTTGCAGGTATGTGCAATGTTTATCTCAGCAATCCTATGATTTATTCATAATAACTAGACTGCAGCATTGCTAATTCCCTATTGCTCTTTTATATATAAGAATACCATAATATATTTACAGAGGGAGGTCCTGGAGATTCATTATTTATTCCTATAGAGCTAGATTAGCAATCAAATCTACAAAAGTATTTTGGTGTTTTCTTTAAAACAGTACATAATAATATCTGGAATTAATAATAATGCCAATAATCATGTTACGTTCCTGCATGAATACTATACTGAATTCAAGAAGAAATAAAATCCTTTAAGTAACATGATTAATGTTGTCTGCCGTTCCTTGTTGTGTTCCTGGAGTATTTTCCTTCAGTGCATTATTTGTTGTGTGAATTATTGTTTAATGAGTGCCGGCTATCATTGTAATCTCATGCAAAATGTAACTTGATAAGGCTTGTAATTAAGGATGAGTGGTATATCCAGATTGATCCCAACTGAGCCTCTTCAGATTAATTGAGAGATATCTGAATGTATCCCTGCGCTCAGTTTAGACGTGTCCCTTTTGAGTAAAACATTGACACACATATAAACCATCCCTTTGCACATCTGTGATGCCAGTTATGCTGTTTCCCAATATGTTTTTTTCTCTACTGTCTGTACACAGAAGGGTAAATATCTCTCTGCACTGTCTGTGTCTTCTTCATATTTTTCTCACCATTATGACTGGAACCACAATGACGATAGTAGGGTGATATATTTTAATGTAAAGCTTACCCTTTGCCACTTAGTGGAGGGAGCTTCTACACTATTGTGGTGGACATGAATCGGTCCTGTTATTTTATGTGGGTGTTTGTGTGAGTGCGTGCATGCAGCACCAGGGTGAGGTGCGGGGGCGGCCACGGGGGGAGGGGGGTAGGGGTGATAGTTCTGTGATGTGTGTATGTGTGTGTCTCTGTCTGATCTATGCTAGTTTAATAGGGGAGAAAGGAACTATGCATCTGAGCCCCCTTGCTCTTTAGTTGCAGAATGCAATCGGGCTCCCGGTGGACAAGGCAAAGTAAGCTCTCTGCTTACTAGTGTAGCATTAATATTCAAACATTTTCATTTCCCTCCTGCCTTGTTACTGAGCCCGTATCCCTCCGTTTCTGTTAAATCAGGAGTCAGCAGATTCCCTTTCTCGAATGCTTCAACCATGTCACCAGGCAAGTTGAAAGAAATTAGTCCTTAATGGTTTACCTAACAGTTTAGCATAAGGCTCACTATTCTGGATGTTTTCTGCGTCCATTTTTCATGCAAACACATTCTTTGCATCCATCCCTCTGTCAGTTTGAGAACTTGTATGCTTTCAGTATTTGTCTGCACTTTGAGTAAATTGTTCTCCTTTAGCCTCTCTTTACAGCTCAATGTTATAAATCTCAGAAAAAAAAAACTGTGCTGCACTTAATCCATTCCAGCACTAGCAGATGACAGAGAATGATTTAAAGGTTGGAACCTAGTTAGAATAATATCCATGCCTCACTCAAAAAAAAACCCTCTCTTAATTATGGCTTCACCATAAGTTAAGTTACCAACCGATATCTCATTCCTGGAGAGTCATTATTTCTTCATATAAATTTAAGTTAAATAACAGTGATACTGTACTTAATATAATCCAGTGCATTTATTTATAAATCAAAAAGAATGTAATCAATTCCAAGTGTCAAGTACTCTTTAAAGGGCAGAAGAAAATTCTACAGAGCACAAAAAAGGCTGCAGACTATGTATAAAAAGTTTCAAATTGTAATATTGAGGCACTTTTTGAAGTATGTACGAATTAAGAATTGACAGTTCCCCTCTATTTGCTACTGTATGGATTATATAGACCTCAATTGACCAGTGTACATTTGTTCTGTAAAATGGGTGACCTGCTGTACACAACATAATAGAAAAATTGACACCTTGATTGTAAAATATACTGTGCTTGAAGTGCAGGTTACATTCCTGGAGTGTCTGAGGTATTTGTATTAACAGTTTAATTATCCTATACAAATGACATATGTCACCTGGACAAATGGCAAAAACACAAGTGTGATGCTTGTGGACGTTGCATGTTTAACCTATTCACATGAATATAAATACAGTTGGATAACAAAAGGTTTTATTATTTTGAACCTCGCCAGCTCATTATTTCCTGACTGTTGTAGTCCAAATAGCTAAAGATTGTAATTATTCCAGGTTCATGTTGAATATGAATGATAGGCAAGTCAGACTAACAGAATCTGCTCCCAGATCCAAAGCATTAACTATTGCAGATAAGCTGACCAGTCTACAGTTTGGGTTAAAACTTGGCATTGCACCTCCTTTTTCATCTGGTGTGACTTTATCTTTCTTACTCAATAATATAAGCTGCTGATTGACATTAATTCAGAGCTTGGTCTGCTGGAAAACTCAGCTTATGCCAAACTCAATGGTGTGTTCCAATTGTGGGATCAATCTATATATAACATTTGTTTTGGGAAGAAACAAATGTATTTCTTCAAGTCTTGAAAGAACCAAAGGTTCTAACCAGCCAGTTTAAATATTCTAATTGAAGACGCAAAAATTCAGTTCTTCCAATGCTTCAGATGTTATGAAATGGTAAATGAGAACATTTTTATTTTTCATGGGATTGCTTTGGAGTGAGACAAAGGTAATGCTAAATTGGAATAAGTACACATCTCTGAGCTGACTATTGCTGCTTATGGTTAATCGTTACTACATATTTTAAAATATCCTTCCCTGTTAACATTATTCTCCTTGTTGCAAAGAAGAGGCTCTGTTTCTGACACAGCAATGAGATTGACTGAGGCACTGCAAACGATATGCTGGAAATTTTCTAACAGTATTTAATTGATTAGAACCCTTTGTAATCGCTAACCATAATCTATTCTTAAATATGCACATGACAAAGATACACAGTCGCCAGGAACACAGACTTCCAGTAATAAATAAATCTTTTTTTGTTTATCTTCTCCCCAGTTTTTACCAATAGTTTGGGGATCAAATTTTGGATTTTTCCCTCCCATTTTATCATGAAAACCATAAATAAATGGCCTTAACAGTGAGTGGAAAGTGCATTGTATTTACATGAGGAAAGGAAATAGATCTGCTACATAACAAACTTGTTATTTAAACAGATATACCAATATAATGGATAAAGTTGACCTCAGATTAATGTCAACACACTTAATGTACAGCATAATGTTCTTAATACTGATTTTCAGTCATTGCTAATAGACATGTAATTGCATTGTAATAAAAATTAGAACTGTTATTTTTAGCCTTTTCAAATTTACAGTACTAATCCTGCACCAAAATTTCAGCTCACCTCATCATAGAGTATTCTTAATTCAAATAGCTGTGGCTGTCTAATTTCTCTTACTCCATTAACAATATTCAGTGTTTGATAAGCTGCTTCATAATGATGTGCAAAGACCAAAAATAAGTTTCCCATTGCCAGTTTTCTTTCGAACCTCATTAAAGTGAAAACAAACTGTCCCAAATAAAGTTATTTCTCTCTTGACATTTCCAACTGAGTCAACTGATTATGTCTATCTTGATAAAACAAGGCACTCGGAGCAGGAATAGGCAATTCAGCCCCTCGAGCCTGCTTCACCATTCAATGCCTTCATTTTTAAGCAATTTGAATACACAGCTGAGTTGTTCCAACCAGAAAAGTGATGATTGTGACTTGCAAACTCACTTGCAAGCAGCTTTAACCAGACAAACTTTAATCAGACAGACCCTGGCAAAAGGTTACCTCTACTCAAAATCACTTAGACTAGGTAGCCCCAATTTAGGTGGGAAGCCTTAAGTTTTGGATGGCAGCTTTGGCGAACATTTGAAATCAGGTTTCCCTCAGGCAATGAGCCTGATTGTGGCCAGATGAAAACCTTTTCACTGTTGGGAGCCAGCAAAAACATAATAGAGTCCGAACTTGAGTTATACTGCAGCACTTTCAACTGACTGGTTAATGACCACAGAGCAGCAACCATGAAGCCTGTCAAGATACCCACAGACACACCGCCAACTCTCACCCAGAGCTGGAGAAACAGAGAGTACGTGACTAAAACTGCATTCAAAAATAATTCACATTTATTAATGTAAAAGTAAATCAATATTGTATCTCAGGTATAATATCTCAAATTTGGTTAATCAAATGGGATGATTTCACTGAATGAGATTTTTGTTGCAAGAATCTTAAGGAGCCTCTTCTCTCAGCCTCAGACCTGTCAACTGTTCTGAATCCAGAGCTAGTGCAGTGGAGCTAAGAG
Organism: Carcharhinus amblyrhynchos; assembly: GCF_965287045.1. Classification (NCBI taxonomy): domain Eukaryota; kingdom Metazoa; phylum Chordata; class Chondrichthyes; order Carcharhiniformes; family Carcharhinidae; genus Carcharhinus; species Carcharhinus amblyrhynchos. The sequence goes on from NC_137347.1 coordinate 18,065,964, forward strand.
AACCAACAGCCAAGAATGGGAAATTGGTATTAAAACACATACCAAATGCATACACCTACAAATGTAATAGCAATTACATATTGCAAGGGTGTGTAGTTAGCCATCCAAAGTCTGTTTTATTACTCCATTTTGCCTGGTGTCAGAAAAGACCCCAGTGTGCTAAAAAGTCAGTGATATTACATGCCCTCGCATTCATTACTACCTCATTTAACAAAGCTCTTCATTTAACTATTACCCGGAAAAGGAATTTCCCCTTTATCCAACTATTGAAAACTGCGCACATGGTGGGTGGGTATTGTCCATTTTCCATCATTCTCAGAATACACAGCATGAAAAAAACAAACTTATCAAAACCAACAAACTAGTAAAATTCAAGGATTTTGACCTTACATCACTTTTAATGATTTCTTGCCACTGTGTTTTCTTTTTGCTAAAGTGACACTTAATTCAGGCAACAGCAGAAAGGGTTAACAAGCAAAACCCAGCATGGTTTCCAACACCTCCCTAATCTCTTAGAAAGGAGATAGGGGACAGTTGGGGTCTTGGTGTATACATTTTATGCAAGTAATAAAATATTACTATAACAAAAATATTAATGTGACTCTGCAGTCTGTCTTTTATAAGATACAACAAAAATGTACTAAAACAAACATTGTTTGAATGGCTGTAACATAACCCCAACGAGAGCTACAGGATAAAAGAAAGTTTCAAATATGTTTATGCAATAAATACAAGGGGGGAAATTCACATGGAAATTATATTAAAATATCCTCTGGGAATTAGTAAGCGTACAAAAAAAAACATCCAGAAAAATCATTAAATTCCAAAAAAAACAAATACATATGTATACATATTCAACATATTTACATATTACATAGTGGTACAGTAAAAAAAAGCAGACAATTGTTATTTTCTCCAATTACTAAACAGGCCACTTTTTTCACTGCTGGATGTTGTAGGTACTGTTTAATTCACCAAATTTGACCTCTTCCTTTTCAACCTTTCTTTAGATGAACTGTAAACATTCTAACACGTATAATGTATATTTCATTTTGGCAATTTTCTGTCTGATGTGTTTCAGTTTTTCAGGGGAAATATACAAGGTCAGTATCTTGGAGGTTGATTGGAAAAAAAAAAGTAATCTTCGGCTATTCTGGATTAAAAGGCAAGGAAATCGAATTGTTTGGTGGGGGAGTCTCAATATAATTGTCCCACACGACAACTGGCCAATTCATGGCAAAATTGCAACGGTAACCATTTCACTTTAAATGTACCTTTCACTTGTGCGCAAGCTATCTGGGCGGAAAATGGAAGGGGGGAGGTAAGTGTGTGAGGCGTTTTTGTGTTAACCTGTCCCTTTAATTCCTGAGATTTGTGGGGAGGCTGGGGTGGTGTGTGTGTATATGTGGCTGGGGAGGAGGAAGGGGTGTTATTCACGTCCCGGTAGAGTTGAGAGCCGGTAGCTAACACTGTAACACTGCTGCACAGACGGATTGGCTACATGGACCTTTCTGCACACACGGAGAAATCAAAAGTTTTTAGATGTTGTGCGAAAGGGCGAAACGGATTCATCACCTCACTCGATTTAAGTGCATCTCCAGCACGCCGAAAAAGGTCCAACGTCTCTGCTTTCAGTTTATTTTGATTTTCAATTAGGTAAACTAAACGAAAAACCATTCTGAACTCCTCTACATTTCCCTCGCATGGTTTCAGCTAAAATTTAAAAAGATGCCTTTTCAAAAGTTGCCAACGGGCAACTTAGTGTTAGCTCACTGGATGTCTCAAACTCAGTTTAAACTTGCCTAATTTTATATTCTAAAATGAGGACAGTGACCAGAACCCTGCATGCTGATCTGAAACTCCAAATCTCACTGACTTCCTTCGTCACTTTCCAACCATTCAAAAGATCGGAGTGATTTGGGGAGAGACTCCCCCCCCCCCCCCCCCCCCCGCCAAGTACGTGTACGGTTAAAAACAGGATTTCTTTTACTATAAACACCAACTGCCGTGTGTAAAACATTTCGATTGAGCAGGAATTGTCTGACCATGTTTCCCAAATGAGTGGCTTTGGGATTTCATTTTAACATCGCAGACCCACCAAGCTGATGAACTGACCCCCCTTGCCGGCGCCAATAACTTACAGACACGTCCTCTGAGGGCGAACTAGATATAAATAAATCTTTTACAAAATTCGTGGCCGATCTGGTCAAGATAATAAATACAAGCCTTTTTTTCTCCCCCCTCCAACCGCAGACTCCCTTTAACAAGAACAGCGGCTGTACGCGGACAATTCGATAGCCATCTCACTTTCTCATTCAACTCAACTCATTCTCAGCCTTTCAGAGGAACCGCCGCTGTCAAGATCCCCTAAAAGAATTCAGCCAAGTCTTTTTTTTGTTACAACTTTCCGTGTAATTTAGTTTACCCGGAAAAAAATCTCTGTTCTACAGCAGGGGAAAATAGCCACTTGATTTACCACAATAAATGCATGAAATGTGTGTTCACCCTCTCTCTCTTAAGTATAAGTATAGTCCAGTGCTAAATTAAGCATTCTCTGCGGCGCACTGGCTAGATCCCTTTTCAGTTTGTCTTTTTTTTTGCTTTGTAAAATCCAGTTTATCTCTTTTTTTAAAGTCTTTTTTTCTCTCTTGGTGGGGAACAGTCATTGAACTGGGGTCTGCAGTGTGTGGTGAAGAGGCGGAGTGTCCCTTTGTGTATATACATCCTCCATGCCAGGGTGGCCGGGCATTCCGGCTGGGGTCATTCGCTTTTCTTTCTGTCTTCTATTACAAAACCAAACTCTGACCACCTCTTTTTCTAACTGCAGACTGTCAGCCAAGCTGCTGATCTCGTGAGCTGATGGCTTGGGGCACTTTAAGAAGTGGTTCTCCAAGGCTCCCTTCACCCCAATCTCAATGGATGTCCTCTTCTTCCTCTTCCTGCCCTGGGCGGCTATCTTGTCTATGCTGGTGGGGCTCCCTGAGGTCGAGTCAGTCTCCTCCAGCCACTTGTTCAGCAGGGGCTTGAGTTTGCACATGTTCTTGAAGCTCAGCTGCAGGGCTTCGAACCTGCAGATGGTGGTCTGGGAGAAGACGTTGCCATACAGGGTGCCCAGTGCCAAGCCCACGTCCGCCTGGGTGAAGCCCAGTTTGATCCGCCGCTGCTTGAACTGCTTGGCAAAGTGCTCCAAGTCGTCGGAGGTGGGCGCGTCTTCGTCGGAGTGGTCCTGGTGATGCTGGGGTGGGTGCTCCTGGTGGCTGTCGTGCCCACCTGGATCCTCGTGCAGGGCATCCGCCATGCCATGGTGCAGGGACGGGTTAGGGGGGCTCAGCATGCTGTTGAGGCTGGTGAAACCCGGCTGCGAGTAGATGAGGGGCTGGTGCCCGTTGGAGGAGGACGGGATGCCGGGGAGGTGGTGCGCTGCCGTCGGTCCCCAGGCCCCCCCGGGGTGGTTGCCATGAGTCTGTGGGTGCACCATGTGGTGGGCTCGGTGGTGAAGGCTGTTGCCCAGGTCGTCCCTGGCCGTCTGCACGCTGGCCTTGCCTGGATCTTGCTGCCCGAGGTGAGAGGCGGTGACCCAAGGTGCCCCGTCGGTGAGAGAGGACAGCCACTGGTGGCTGTGGCTGATGGGGTGCCCATTGCTGCTCAGTCCATGCAAGTAGTCACTTTGCACCATCTTCTGCACCTCTCTGTAGGTAGTTCCTGGATGCATCCTATCAGAGTCCGGATGCACCAGGGAGTTGGAATGGAGCGAGTTATTCCTGGGAATGTAATGAGCCGAAGCTGTGGTGGCCATGACTCGCACTTGCAAACTGATCAGGCAGCAGCGACTTTGCAGAGCTTTAGCAGAGCCCAGTGTGGGAGCAGCAGGGGAGAGGCTGAACACTTGTGAACAAGCCCTGCCCCCTCGCCTTTCCCATTGGCCCACACCAACTGATTGGCAGCACATCCCTCTCCTGGTCCCCATGCTGATTGGCTGACAGCCTCCCCCCCCCGCCAGCCAGTAGAGGCAGCCCCATTCCATTGGCTAGAGGGTTGCCTCCACCTTGATAGGCCAATGCTGTGTAGACGGACAGGTTCTTCCCCCCCTCCCCCCTCCACAAACACACACAGACAGACAGAACATCAAACCCATTGGCTTCTCACTGAAGATTTGGGATTTCAGATCCCATCGATTCCCGACGCGATTGGTTAGTGTTTTCTGGGTTTTGTGCGATTTCACTTGACCACGTGGGGGACAGAAACGAAGTGATCTTTCATTTAAAACAACAGAAAAAAAAAGTAACAACAAAAGCGTGCGGAAATGGCTGGGCAATGCTCAGCGATAAACAGTTAATAAAAACAAATCCTGTTTCCCTCCCCGCCCAGCAAAAAAATGTTCTCAGTTAAAGAGGCTCAGCTGCCAACTGTCCTCTCTCACCTGTGCTTTTTAAATATATACATAGGGTCAGGGTCGATTATTATCACTGGTTTTGTACAGGAGAGGGTTGGCGGAAAGCCGAAACTGGAGGCAGCCAAGATTCCTTCCAAACCATTCAGCAAACCAGTGAGATTTGGGATCTCATCTTTGCAGAACTTTCCAGATCTAATTGAATTGATTTATTATTGTTACATGTATTGGGATACAGTGAAAATACTTCTTAAAAAAAAGCAGAACTCATTCTTTTAACCGGTCACAAATTGGTGGGCATCGAAATTACTCTCAAAAAAAATAAATTAAATAGCTAAATGTTTACCATAAGTACAATAGGATCAAAAAGATAAATGATTTCGGCACTGTTCCATCTATCATTGTAATACGGATTGTGGAAATAAAGTGACATTTTGCTCTCATCTCGCTTCCTAATCAGGATTGAGATCGAGTTTAATACTGGGACAATTTATCTCGATAAATGATTGAAGTTTCTAATTTGTTTGTTTTATTTTTAAATTTTTATACAGTTAATACCTATTTCTTCCCAGTCCCACCGGGGGATTCATTTCATCTTTACAGTCCTGCGTGATTATTTTTCTCTCCACGTTCTTTCTCTTGCCCCACAGCAAATTACCAATTCTATGAATTGCAAAACAGCATTCAGCGCAGGTCTCCCTGCTGCAGGGGAAGTCTCTTACAAACACAAGCACGTCCTTTAATGTTAATTTGGGACATTTTAATGTTAGATCGTAGTTTGCAAGACACCATTACTCTAGGCACACATACACGCTTTACACCGGCCTTTAATTCCCATTCGCCCCGCAAATCTCAACGTGGATGTAGCTATCCCCTCTTTATTTTATTTCTTTTTTTTGCGCCTTTCTCTGGGCTGCAAGTTCTCTCATCACAACGATGGACTCTCATTACGATGCAGAGCGCTTGGGGAAGATGGTAAGTTTCCACACTTCACAGGCTGGAATTTGATTGACACTTATTAGGAAATAATAGTTTCACTCGCTTTAAAACTCCAAGCAGTTTTTTTTAACTGGAGGCTGATATCTTGTCAACTTTTGAATTAGAAATATGCAGATGTTTCATTTTTAAAATATTCAATCGCCGCACGGTTCTCTAAAAATACAGTTTCTGTTGTGTGAAATGCATTTGAATAATATTGTGTGACTGTGTTTGCGATTGTATACCTGCAGGCTCTCTCTCTCTATCTCCCTTTACTGTCTCTTGCTTTGTCTCTCTGACGCCCCCCCCCCCGCCCCACACCCCATCCATATCTTTTTCCCCCCTCAATGCGTCGATTGAAGTAACTTTCGCTCATTTACAGTTCACGGAAAAGTCCATCCTATTTTAACTGTAACAAATGGGGTTAGGGCTTCACGTGTGCCGTTAGTCTTCAATTTATGGGAGTTGATTCCATGGGTGTGAATTGGGGGGTTCAGGTCTGTCCGGGTGGCTGATAAAGTAAGAGTCTAAATTCCACACTTTCAAATGATTTCCCCGGGCGAAATCCAATGTTTTTGACCCACTTTCCACTCCCATTTTTCTTTGCCTTTTAGCTTTGACAAAGGGTCATCTGAACTCGAAACGCCAGCTCTTTTCTCTCCTTACAGATGCTGCCAGACCTGCTGAGATTTTCCAGCGTTCTCTCTTTTGGATTCAGATTCCAGCAGCTGCAGTAATTCGCTTTTATCCAGCGTTTGACCTTTGTCAGTTGTTCGATTGTCCTTTAGAGAGAAAGCTGAGTATCGACTGAGCCCCGGCGTCAGTGACGGGTCAGCCTGGGGACATGGGGAGTAGTAGAGGTCGGGGCGGGGAGGGGGGGGGGGAAACAAAGTTTAAAGTTTATTTATTAGTGTCACAAGGAGGCTTATACGGCAATGTGTGAAAATACTGTAAAAAATCCTCTAGTCCCACGCTCCGGCGCCTGTTCGGGTACACTGAGGGAGACCCCATTGCACATTAGATTTATCCCGGCACTTTTGGGGATGGGAGATTCTGGAACTGTTTGTTGTAACCTCATCGCAGGCACATTGTCCCCTCATCCAAAGATGTTCTGGTTAGGTGGATTGACCATGCTAAATTGATCCTAAGTGTCAGGGGGACTAGCAGGGTAAGTGTGTGGGGTTACGGGGATGGGTGGAATTGTGGTCAGTGCAGACTCGATGGGCCGAATAGCCTCCTTCTGCATTGTAGGATTCAATGATTCTGCTGTGCCTATTCCAGTCCAACGCCGGCATCTCCATATCATGGCTGTACATGGGGTGAGGGCCCTCCTTTACATCACAAGCAGCAGAAAGCAAACATATTTTAACAGGAACACCGGTTCGAGGCAACCGAGAGGATGTGAAATAGGAAGAGTTTAAAAAGGTGCATTTATATAGCGCCTTTTATTAGGATTATCTAATGCGCTCTACAGCCAGTGAAGTGCCTTTTGGAGTGTGGTGGCTGGTTGTCTATTGGGGATGTTAATAAAAAGGTGAAAGTGTGCACGGGAACACTTTGCTGTCAGCCTCACTCCTCTACATTGTCTTCACATCCAAGAACTTTCTGCTTCCGCTGCAGAGGTTAAAGCTTTTGAAAGCACGGCGTGTAACAAAAATAAACACTTCTGAGACTTTGCAAGGAAGTTCCACACGGAAACACAATTCTCCAGGTGAGTGCAGAGAGTTTCTCTGTAACTCCCGATGTGACAAAAATCGGTCGGCGGGAATCGCTTTGGAATTCCGCTGACCCGTTTTTGATCCCGGGTCCACATTCCGGCACCAAGCTCCTGGAGACAGGAACTTTCGCCGCGCTGACAGCGGAATATCGAATGGATGGGTGGATGGTGGAGATCTCTCTCTCTCTCTCTCTCTCTCGGTGGGGAGCAGGGGGCTTCCCTCTTTTTAATTGGTAATTAACAACCTGCTAACAACACCACATTCTCAGCAATCAGATACATTCTGCAGCCATACATTTCCATTATTTCACCCGGCTCCTTGTTCATTACAGAGCCTGTATTACTTTGTACTTTATATTTATATTACTTCGTTACTTTATACTTAAAACGGAATTTCAACTCAACAACAACAAAAACGCTTGGCACATGTCAAAGAGAAATGGAACAAAGTCTATTCCTAAGATTTCAGAATAATAAAACCCAAAGATAGGCAGGTTAGGTGGATTGGTCATGCCAAATTGCCCCTTACTGTCAGGGGAATTAGCTAGGGTAAATGCATGGGGTTATGGGGATAGCGCCTGGGCAGGATTGTGGCCGGTGCAGGGTAGATGGGCCGAATTACCTTCTTCTGCCTTATAGGGATTCTATGATTCTATGAAAGCTTCTTAGTCAAGGTTTGTGATATTACCCGAATTACCATCAAATTACTTTGTAACCATTCCTAGGTATCTACTCTCTCTAGAATAACACAAATAACCTCTATAAGTCCATATGATCAGTGTTCATTTTTCAACGCTTCTGTGTTAATTGTTGCCAACCGGTTTGAATGAATTAGTGACACGGGGCTCACAAACAATTGACACACTGCTGGAATCAAACATCCCAGATGGGTTTAAACTTAAAATAATATCAATTATTAAAATAGAAAACACACAATTACTGGCGCATGATTGGGGGCTGTTACACAGATTGTAATGCTAAATAACTCGAATCTTATTCATTACCTTTATTCCATTATCCACATTATAATCACTTCTGAATTTCCTATTTCTCTGCCTACTGCAATGCGTTCACTGGCTCAGATTCTCAGGAGCTTTTGCGAGGTCGCACCCGGAACTTAACTGTTCGCCAGGTGCGAATAAAAGTTGGTGGGAGTTGCTGTGGGATCTCTGCTTGGATTTGTTGTACAGTCGAGCAATGAGTGGCACCAGCGGCCGGTAGGTATTGCTCCAGTTGAGGACAGCATCATAACATCAGGAAGGAAAGTTCTTCAGCGCTGACGGTGCCCAACAGCACCTTACTCTGCGCGGTACCCCTGAAAGTGGAAGGCAGAGACACCGGAATGTAAACCACTTGCTTGTTTTAGTTCCTCGAATCAATTTGGTGACAACAGAGTTGGAGTAAAGAGATAGCGCTTAGAGATGTTGGGTCTCTGCTTGTTTGGAAGTGTCAGTAGCCCTACTTGCAATATCAGATGGCTTCAGTGTAAGGAAGAGACTTTTGTATAACTTTAAAGAGAATGATGATGCAATTTCAATGTTATAACATTCTATAACAACCCTTGGTATATAACTTTTATTTGAAATTAAACCGTATAGTGGGTTGATTATCTGGTCATTCTAAAATTTCCTTTTTTGTGCCGTTTACCCCAGATTCTCCGATTGGGAGAGTTTGAGACTGGAATTTTATTCTCAGTTAGATTAGGTGCATTGGCCATGCTAAATTCTCCCTCAGTGTACCTGAACAGGTGCTGGAGTGTGTGGACAAGGGGATTTTCACAGCAACTTCATTGCAGTGTTAATATAAGCTTAGCCCCGACACTGATAAATACACTTTCGAAACTTTCTGAGTTGGCACTTGGAGTTTTGATGGAATTAACCTGCTGAGTTATGAAGTATAGACTCCTGACTGCATGTGTGCATTGCTGCCACCTGGGTGACTGATTCACCTGACAAAGGGGCTAACCCGAAAGCTTGCGAGTATATTATCAAATAAATAGGTTGGACTAAAACCTGGTGTTGTCAGACTTTTTACTGTGACTGATAAGGAGCAGAAACATTGTCAGTTGAAATGCCTATGTACGTTGTGCTATGCCCTGGTTGAAACATTTTGGGTATGAAGATTAAGTAAGGAGGTGAGGACACGTTTTATGAGAGAAGTAGACCAACTAACTTCAATTTCCCTGGCAGATAAAATCATTCAGTTCCAATCTGTATGGCCAAGGCAAAAGAAAATTGCCACCAGTGCATTGTTGACCCATTTCAAACATACACACCTTAAAAAAATTGAATAGAATCACAACTGCCGACCATTGTATGTAATCTGATTAATAAGAAGCTCTGGCTGTGCTTCTTGTTAGATTGCCACTCAGCTTTATTTATAAAAGTCAGTTAGCAGGATTAGGTTCCTAAATCGCAGTAATAAGCTGTTGCATCGGATGCAGTAGGATTTTATTGAACAAGAAGTTCTGATTTTCTCCCCATACAAGTTATATCCAGATTTTTTTTTAGGGTATGTCTGTGTGCACTAATTCCCCTCTGTTACCTTGCTGAAGTGACCACTATATATATGTGAACCAAAACAGTGATTGGAGATTGGCTCTTTAACTACTGTATTCCTCAGTGCTGAGCTCTCTGCCCTCAGCTGATATCCTCTTGCTCTCATCCGCAGTCCAGATTAGCTAACTACACAGATTTATGATCAACCTAAGATTCTTTTGGTCTGTAAGAGTTATCCATTCACAAGCCAAACTCACTGAGCCACTGGGAGACCAGCAATAGATTTTGAAAGACGCCATTTGGTGATGTTGTCAGACGTGCAAAGAGAATGATTTTGGTTTCTGTCCATCAGAATTTATTTCCTACCAGCTGTTTAAAGGGTGTCTCTCTATAGTTGTCCAAAAAAATTTGCTTGGGATCTCTGATAACTGGGGTACACATTGTAAAGAACCCCACAATTATTGTTTATTTTAATTGAAGTAAAATGTGGAAGAACATTCAAAATTAAGAATGCAGTGTTGCTGATATATAAAGCTCTGTAGCTATTTTCCCCCTGCTGTTTAAAATAAAAATCAATGAAGTAATAATCGGTTCCATTGTAGAAGTGTCTACATCTCTGCATTATCCAATAACATTTATAAGAATGTGTTCACAATTGTGAAAGTTGTCTAAAGAGAATCACACTCTAATATTAGAAATAAAATGCCTTAGCACATTGTAGGAGTGGTTGAACTGATTGCTAGATTTTCCAAAAAGAAAAATAAAGTGCATTGTGGCCCTTTCGAGAATCTACAATTATTTCTTTATTGGTTTGTGTTTTTTTTAAAAAAAGTTGCTGCCAGTTTGCCAGAAGTTGAGGTAAAGCAGTTGTAATCCTGTCAGTGTCATCCATTTGGTTCATACTCGATACCATTATACCAGAAAGCTTCAATCACTGTACAACTGAAACTACAACTAATGTTGTTCATGAGCAATTGCATGATTTTCTAATTGCTAACATTTTAGCGATGCTGTTAAAGGAAAGAAGGAGTAAAAATGTCTGTTACCTCTCACTTGAATCCATACGGTGCTGTGATTTGCTTTCTGAATTACCCCAAGTTCAGAGAATTGGCCAGGCAATTTTGGAACTTATAGAACTGGCCAGGAATTGACAAATAAAGAGGTTAGAACAGGCGATGTTTATTTCTAAATCTTAACAGTAAGCAAAACATGCTCAGGGAAGACAGTTATTGTTTTCCGATGTAATGTTAGAGATGACAATTTATTAAATTAATTCCTTCATTTCCCTGAAGATGCCCAGCTAAGAAAGTTCAGTTTTTCTAATATAAAGAACTAATTTATGGAAATAGTTCACTAACAGCTATTTCTAATTTGTGAGCAGGAGGATACAATTTATTCCTGTTATTTGATTCAGATAACATTCCTTTTCAGTTAAAATCTATCAAATGTCTTTACCACAAAAATATCACATTCAAAATTATAAAGTGCAGTTGATAATTTGACTAGTTTAATGATTATCTTATGACACAGGGATATATTTTTGCTACCATCTTATAATGTCACAGAAGCTGCATTATTTATGATTTTCCTAATTGCAAAACATCAAAAGCTGCTATTTCACTTTCAATTGAACCAGACGGAAACGCAAGGCCTGTTGTGGTTGAAGGACAAGCAGTAAGTTTGTTAAAAGTGTCCAGATGCTGGATGGGGAAGAATATGCCCTTGTCTGGGTGAGGTGCGTTTTTGCCAGGATGCTGATGGTTACCATGGAGAGGGAGATGAAGGGATCACAGAGCTCACATTGAAGGGAGCCTAACCTCAGGGAAAAAAAAGCCTCTGTGTAACTGGGAAAAAAAAGAGCCAAAATCAAAGTCTAGCCTTTGCATTGAGCTATATTATGGAATGTAATCATTCTGGTCAAACTTTATGAAGGGCACCATTTTTTAAGCCCTCCTTAAAGCAATCTACTTGAAGCACCAATATTTAAAAAAATCTTGATTCTTTTCCAGTTAACCATCGGATTTAAATGTTCTGTAATATTTTGGAAATCACAATCACAATTTATCTCTAAGAGACAAATGCTCTTTTGGAAACCACAACTTTACTATAGAAAAGGATGAACCTGTAGGATAAATAAGTAGTGTGTTCTGTGAAAGATTGTTTTGGCATATGAAAAGATGACCATTAAACTCTTCATTGCCATTTCACAATTTGTGTTTTCCATTTCAATTGTCATTCAAGATCAATTTGTGAACTATTATTCAAAATGCATAGGACAGAAACCCATGTGTTTTCTCAATATAGTACAACTCTCATATATAGTGTCAAGTTCATTTCTTAGTAATCTAATTGCAAGTAAATGTGGCATGGTGTTATCAGTCAGATGATTCCAGAAACCTGCAGAACCCACATCACCAACATCTTTATTTACCCTGTCACTGTGTATCCACTACAGTTATTGCATGATGGCACAATGGTTAGCACTGCGGACTCACAGCACTAGGGACCCAGGATCGATTCCCGGCTTGGTTCACTGTCTATGCAGAGTTTGCATGTTCTCCCTGTGTCTGGGTGGGGTTTCTTCGGGTGCTCCGGTTTCATCCCACAGTCCAAAAGACTTGGTGCATTGGACATGCTAAATTCTCTCTCAGTGTATCCAAACAGGCAGCGGAATGTGGCGACTAGGGGAGTTTCACAGTAACTTCGTTGCAGTGTTAATTTATTTATTATTATTCATTATTGTCACAAGTAAGCTTACATTAACATTGCAATGCAGTTACTGTGAAAACCCCATAGTCACCGCCTTCCAGCGTCTGTTGGGGTACACTGAGGGAGAATTTAACATGGGCAACATGCCTAACCAGCACATCTTTTGAATTGTGGAAGGAAACCGGAGCACCTGGAGGAAATCCACGCAGTCACGGGAAGAACGTGCAGACTCTATGCAGGCAGTGACCCAAGTATGAGTTGAACCTGGGTCTCTGGCGCTGTGAGGCAGCAGTGTGCCACCGTGCCAGGTTAATATAAGCCTACTTGTGACACTAATAAATAAAACAAGGAAGAAATGTCAGAAATGAACATTGTTTCTGAATCTTAACAAAACAAACTCTATGTCGTGTTGTAAAGAGCAAAATAAAAGCGATGGCAAGTCTAAAGCTGTTGTTCCGACTTGGGTGCCGCTGGCATCAATGCAATACAAGATTTGCTCCTGGTTGTTTATGACGTCACCAGGACCATTCTGTGGAATTAATGCCTCATACAACTCATTGGTAGCCATTTATTATCCTGTGTCTGCAAGGGCCACATGAGGTCACTGCCATGTAGGCTGCTGGAAGTGAACTATGTGAATCTTTAAAAGTGCACATGCATTGCACTGTTCTTAATGTGGCTATGGTCCATTAAAATGTTTGTATTAGGTGCTATGAATGCTTTAGTAAATGTTTTATTTTCTGCCAGATCGTCACAATAAAATATCCCTCGGAACAGCAGATCATCCATATGTGCTTTTAGTGTTATTGAGAACTGTCAGTGAGAAATACACAAATATATCATCTATATATTTAAGGACAGTAACATTCCATTTACATTCATGTATGTATGCAATAATTCTGTAGCAGTATGCATTTGGCATTTGATATTAATACCTAGCATTTAATTTCAATTTTTCGCATAAGAGCGACTGCAGCATGACTAACTGAAACCACATTCTTGTTTTTATTTTAAAATGTAAGAATGGGCAGCGTTCAGGTATGTATGTAAACAAAGAGTGGAGGAGCCAGATTAGCACAGTGCAAAGGCATTACTTACTCAGGCATTCTGCACCCACTCAAGAGTGAAAATAGCAACAAAGGAACTCCTCCACAAACAGTTGCTGCATAATAACAATGAATTCTTATAATGCCATTTCAACACTAAATTCATCCATTCTGCAAAATTTGAGTGAGGTAATTGTCCATTCTTGATAGAGATAGGATTCTTTGAGTTAAAATTCTAGCTCACATTCCCAACTATATCATGCATTAGCATACAGCCTAATACATCCCTGAGAGTTTGCAGCCTTGGCTGGGCTCCTTCATGACTAACATGACATAATGTAACATACAAGTTCGACAGAAGTTGCACAATATAATTTCTTTTTTCTTATCTATCCCTTTCATAGAACGCCTTGAACGTAAGCTCTGAAATTTGAGGAAATTCAACCAACCGAGACAAGAACAGACATCCTAACGTTCAATGTTCCATTTCAGAGCCAAGTCTGTCATTCCTACTGGCACCACTATGAGAAATGCTGTTCTTAAAGTATGTTTGCTCTGCTGAATATTTCCCTTTTGAGGTTAGTCTGAATTGGACAACATGTTTTTGTACAGAAACAGTGCGTTTTTTAACCTTCTTACATCAGCAAGCATAAATAAAACACAACGGGTTAGAAATTTGTCTCGAGTGGTGGCATTAAACAAGTAATATTGGATTGACTGCCCATTACACGTAGCACCTGATACTTAATAACATTGACTGCAATGGAACTGAATAACATTGATTGCACTGAAACTGAATTATCAGGTACTGCTTATAATGGGTAGCTGGTTGGATGTTTCTTGTTTTGTGCCACTTACGAGGCACAGTGGTTAGCACTGCAGCCACACAGCACCAGGGACCCGGGTTCAATTCCAGCTTTGGGTGACTGTGTGAAGTTTGCACATTCTCCCTGTGTCTGCATGGGATTCCTCCTAGTGCTCCAGTTTCTTCCCACAGTCCAAAGGTGTACAGGTTAAGTTGATTGGCCATGGTAAATTGCCCCTTAGTGTCCCAAGATGTGTAGATTAGGGGGATTAGTGAGGTAAATTAGGGAGGCCTGGGTAAAATGCTCTATCAGAGTGTCGGTGCAGGCTCAATGGGCCAAATGGCCTTTCTCTGCACTGTAGAATTCGATAATTCCTCTGATAAATGCTGCTTGACTTTTTTATGACCGATAAGTAATTTTTGGAATTGCACTTGGAGACCAACCAGAAATCTGGCTTACAACATAGGCAAAAGCTTTGTTAAAAAGAAGTACAATTTATCTGTACTGCTGGAAGCGTTGGTAAAAGAACTCCAAGGTTACATTATTGGAGACAGTTACCATCTTTGTTAATGATCAATGTTAATGTTTGATTATTTTAACCTATGATCTCGATTAAGTTGGTTGCAAACTGTTGCCTGGGGAGGGTCACACTGTTTTATGAAATTATTCTCAAGACAATTCCATCTTCATAGTTTGACTCATCAAAGGTACAATTCCTTGACCTAGGCAAATCAACAAATATGGGGGTTATGTCAACTTTCAAAGAACAATGACTGATTACTAAAAAATCTTCAACTTTAACCCTTACATACTTCATCTTCTGTACACTCCCGTCATCATTCTTTGATTATCTTGTTGAATCCTTTGATGGATCAACTTCTGAGGAATTTTTTCCAACAAAATATGTTACTATTTTTGAGAGAAAAAAAAAATCTCTTGGACTGAAGTGTTAGATTAGAAACAGTCAAGACATATTTCAGCCCACAGCGGGGCCTATGTCTGCCAACCCCAGAGGGAAGAATTATTCTGGTCTTCTACTGTGACAATGCAAATGCATTCAAAATGAAGATATTTATGATTTTTCAGTGCCCAGAACAATCCTTCTCTCTGGATTTTTATGTAATTTTCCTCATCTTTATCTTTGCTTCAGCTCACCAACATACACCAACATTGACTATTTTGACTATTCAAACCAACTGCAGCAAAGTAACTTGTTTTACAAAGCCTGTACACATCTTTTAAGCTCACAATTTAACTATGTTGAAAGCCATTGGTCAATAACAAAATTACATTTTCCGTTTCCTCCTTTGGGATGAGTTTCCAAGCCAGTTCCTTACTTAGTATATATGTTGCTCGAGACTAAAACAGATACTGATCAGACTCAGGCAGATGGAAAAGGGCAGCTTAGCAACGAGTCCTTTGAGGCCTCACTTACAAATTGTTAAATAGTAGGTTTCGGAATAAGGTTGTGAGCACAAATGACTATTGTTTGTCGTGCATCGTGAATTTTGCTCCCCCACTGTTCCAAAATGATCACAGATGTAGTTCGGAAATCTCAATGTCATTACTATTAATAAATAATAGTGATGCTAATGCAACGTTTTATAGCAAGATTAAGGTTCATAATCCACTGAATGAACACCCTATTGATACATTGAGTGTTTTCAAAAGTTTTATATTTGTGGAAAATGTACACTGCACAGAGCAACCCCACAAATGTGGGACTAATTTCTCATGTTGTCGTTGGCTAGGTCTGCAGAGCTTATGTGAAGGAAAATCCATTGACGGCTTTGCACAACACTTCAGTTATTTCCATGGCTCGTTAGAATGTTAGTCAGAGGACGAAGCCCTACAGATACCTCTTGGGACCGTTTTTATTTAGCTATGTGGTTTATATTTGTGCCTTGGATATTAGGAGCTGAATGTTTGCACAATAAATGTTTCATTGTTTTCTTCAGAAATAAGATCATAAGCATCTTGAATTATCAATGTATTTGTACGATATTTGGATTCAGCAGTAACGTTCGATTGTTAGCTGTACATTTTTGCTACTGTCATTTCAATAAATATGCTTTATATGGTTCAAATATGCTTCAAAAATGTATATACTTCACAAAAACATCGACCCTAATTTGTCTACTGTCTTTTTGTTCTATTGTTCTGAAATGGATGACCAGCTTAAGTTACACTATGAGTTATTACTACTTTTTCACAGGAAGCTATTTCCAATTATGCTGCTTTGGGATAAATCTTATAGCAATAGCCAATAGTGCAATACACATACAGGCTCCCAAGTTGCCACTCTTCTCTCCCTCTCCTCTCATTGTGCACATGTGCCATCTCTCAATTTTAGGTAGCAAGATCCTGATCCTGATTGGCATTTTTCTTGACACGTAGCGGTAGATTTGTACACACCGATTCTGTTCAGGTGCGAGGGAATGTGGACTGTGGCACACATTATATATAACTTGAAACACTTCATTGATCTAATTGTGCTCTACCTAAACTAATTTAATTCACTTTCCCTGACATGTTGATGCAAACACGGTGAAGCACGATTCTTGTGTTATGCATTTTGAAACTATCCGCAGATTAAACTATTTTGAAAAAAAACTTAAACTGTGCATCAGTAATTACCCAGGGAAAAAAAATCTACATGACCCATTTCACAGATCTGCTATTGAGATATATCAAATACAGAGGGTTGAAAAACTCAGTGCAATGTCAGCAACTGTCAGTCACACAATGGATTCTCAGTGTTAGAAGGATGAGCATAAAGGATAACAGGATAAGCTAATGCGCTGTAGCCTTGCAAAGAGACATCTTGGTGGGGTCTTGTAGATGTATATAAGATTGCAAAACATCATCTCCAGAAATGCCAAGGCAGCAAAACAGAGAGAACAGGTTCAAGGCTGGAGTGGATGCCTGAGTTCATAAAACAGATGAAATTGGCTGCCAGGAAGGCTGACGAGTCCAGCTGAACTCATTTATTAAGCTGGAAAAGCTTTCTTCATCTGAGCCTAAGTTATGGCATTTTTATAACTTCATTATCAGGAGGAAATTCGTTTATCCTGGGGTCTAGTATTTTTAAACAACTGTTTTTCTATGTAATTATTGTCACTGGCTGAAATTAATGCAAATGACAGAAGATCATCACAGATGTTTCACAGACTGGAATCTGGAAGTAATGGCCTGGATTCTGTTTCAGGAATGCTAGTGAGGCTCTCGGCATTTAGTGAAGGAAACCGGACAGGGACTTTCAGCATCAACAAATGCCGAGTTTAAATGTAGAAATCCAGAATCTGCTGTTCGATTTGCCTTGATCCTCCATAAGCTTCACTATAACAGCACCTTATCAAGACATTTAATCTCAAACACTTGAATGGTGTGAAGTTGTGGTACTTGTACAGTAGTTATCTACTAAACACACTGGAAAAAGGGATTGTACATTGAGGTGTAAATGAATTAGTAACATGTGTTAACTTTTAATTGCTGCCAGGCAATCTCTTTGGCCCTGATTTTGTATCCTTCTTACAGGTTTGGTCTCATTCCTTCAGAATGTAATTGTTGTTGGAGATTTTTAAAACATTCTTTTTTATTCTCCTGTTTTCTTTATATCTCTTTCTCCCTTACTCTCATCTTTCTTGTTCTCTCTTTATTTTGCTTTCTGTACGCGACTTTACAACGAATATTCTAATTTGTACTTCCAGGTTTAGACACTGGAAGTTATAGTTAAAAGTTTATTTATCAGTCACAAGTAAGGCTTACATTAACATTGCAATGAACTTATTGTGGAATTTCCCTACTCGCCACACTCCAGCGCCTATTCGGGACAATGCGCCTAACCAAGGGGCTAACTTGGGATCTGTAGCAATTATTCAGTGAGTGCAATGAAGCATTTTGAAGATTGAAAATAGCATCTGCAATACGTGTACGCACACCTGACTGGGAGTGTGCTGGACACCATAATCTTAAAAATATTTAACACACACATACAGTGACCGCTGGAACCACGCAAGAAGCTAGGTCATGATAGTTTGATGCCAGTGCTGTCATTTCCAAACCCCACACTGTACCTATACCTAGCTTAACTTTGCAAAGCTGACCGTAATGTTAAATAGCATGAAAATCCTACAGCACTGCTACTAAAGGGATCACAAGCAACTTACAGTCAGATTGCAGGACTATTTCTTCTGGCTGTTGGTACAATTTTAGGACCTCTTCCATATCTGCCTAAGCTTTCCTTAGTCCACAGAGGAGGTCTGAGTGATGAGGAGTAATTCTTTTGGTGGTTTAAAGGTTTGCCCTGACCATTCTAATGTTCAGAGCAGCTGGCTTCGGACAAGGCTGTTTTAGTGGCTTCTTTTTGTAATTCAGCATGACCGAGGAAATGAGAGATCACACAGAGCAGGGCAAACTTCTGGAGGAGAGAGTGGGAGGAGTTGGGGAGAAGGACTCTCTAACAGCAGGACATAATTGCAGTGAGTGTTTCGGGACCAATTGTCTCAACTGAACTTTAGCATTGACCAATGCTGGATGCTTTCACTCCATTAAAGAGATCAGGGATAAAATTTGCTACCAGCTGCAGCCAGAATGCTGACTGCAGGATAAAACAATGACTTCAATGCTTTTTGTGTCAAGGTGACTATGGCTCTGAACGTTTTTATGTTTCTGGTGCCTTCTTGGCTTGTGCAGGAGATATTTGCAACATTTGTACCTTGTAGTGCACTTTTGCATTGGGGAGGTTCACTGATATTTGCAATGTAGCTTCATCCCATTCCCTCTTGCCAGCCATTATACCAAAAAATGTGACCAACACACCTGGGATATAAAATTGCAAGAATGATGAGAAATATATGAATGGATCACCAATGAAGATGGAGCAAGAGTAATGATAGAAATGTGATAGATGAGTAAATAAATGGCAGATTAATTTGACTTGCCCCAAAAATCAAGATGTATGATTAACCTGCACCTATTGGTTGAAATACAGGTAGGATGCTGACTTTGTGTTCCCTGTTCTTTAGCATTACTTCTGCATGTTTTCATCAAAGCTCTGTTGGGCCACATAACCTCAGACACACCACACTTCTAATCATTCATTTTTGGTGTGAGAGAGGAACCCTTTTAACAATGTGATCATTGTTAATGATTACCAACCAACATCTCTGGCACTGAAAATGAATGACTGTAAGTATGAAGTGTCTGAAATGTTGTAGTGCAGAAGCCCTGTATCAATAGGGGACGCAATATCTTGAGACCTAAGCATTATTTAATGCTACTGTACGCCTCTTAAAAGGGAGGCGCATTGCAATTGGTGCATGTGCTGATATTATTGCTGCTGTGCAACACTAAACAATCACTTGCTGTGGGAAAGTGCAGGCAGCAATGTTTCTTGAATGTGCACTGGAGATTTTGGTTGAAGAGGAGGGATAACTTGTATCCTTGGGTGGGCAGGAGACATCAAAGTCCAGTCATGTGCATCACTGGGATAGAATGTGGAGGGAACCCTGTCTGAGTGCTCTTCCTCAGTCCATTCCCAGCACTCCAGTTATTTACTTGGACTAAAATCAGCTAATACAATGATTGGTACTTGAATCCTGGTTAGCATGACTTAGATGTCTGGTTTATCAAGCAGCACTTCGCAAAATCTTTGTTCTAACTTTAATAAGAACTACTAAACATTCACCATAGCATTCATTTTCCCAGTATTTTACTCAATTCATCATTTAATTTACAATTCCCTTCTTTATTTTCAAGAGGAGCTTTACCAAATGCTTTCTGAAATAATGTTAATAGTATTAATAACTTTAATCAAGCCAGGACAACATGTGGTACTTCTAAAGGATAAGCTTGAACATTACGAAGGCACAAACAAGCAACAGTTTTATTGGAAAGACATTTACTCAGCAGGCTGTTAGAATAGAATGCACCCTTGCCTGTGCAAATGGCCGATGATGTCATTAATACGTCGCGTGATTGAACTCTTAAAGTGACCTTGTTCTAACACGGAACATATGTGAATACACAACACTTTCCTCCACCTTTACATTAGAGGCTCCTGCATTAAAACATAGTGAGCCCTAATTTACCATTTTGATTCTAAGTGCTGGGCGGACTTGAAACTGGGAGTGTTTCAGATCCAACTTTTAGACCTGTTTGCAGGTGCCCCCATACGCACTCTGCCTGAAAAAATATCAACGAATCTGAATCGCACTGCAGAAGCTTAACGGGCCCGAAACCCTACTCCGATCGGCGTCTCCAAGTGCACGTGCGCTGAAAAAAAGATAGAATGCTGCTCCCCTGCCACATTGTTCCCAGGCTGGATAATGACTCCCTGTGGCCCACACAGGCATTTCCCCACCCCCACAATATTACTGACCCCCTTGATCCCCAAACTCCCACCATGCAGTCCCATTCCACCCCCCCCCTCCGCAACCGAACTCAAATAGAATGGCAGTGGACCCCCCCCCCCCGCTGCCCAACACTGATCTTAAGCAGAGAGTTGTTGGACACTAGGTACCCACCTCCTCACTAACTGGAGCCTGAATTGGAGCATGTCCGTTTCACGCTGATTCTGGATGGGTGAATACGGTGGTAAAGGGGGAAGTGCCGGTAAAGTTGGATGTGCTGCCCATTAAATCAATTTAAATACATGCAAATTCTTTTAACTGGCCACTGTGCCTGTTTTAGAGGCAGTCCCAATTGCGTCCATTTTCGGGCCTTGGTAAAGGGGGAACCAGCGTGGAGGCGGGTGTGGATTGCACTACTCACCTCAGGCCTGACTTTACCAAGCTTCTGTGCCGGAAAACGGATGCAACTTGATGGTAAAATCAGGTCCAGTATACCAAGGTCGATTCTCCCTAAAAGATTCTAAGTGTTGAATTTGAATAAAAGCTGGAGTAAATCCCACTGTTTTTTTTTCCAACGGGATTTTCAAAATGAATCTCCCGCACTCTGTGCACTGCCGAGTGCACTCGCGTGAATTGCACTCAAATTTGGGAGGCCAGACCAAGCTGGAGTGCCAGGCTAGCCACACTGACCCCCGCTGACTATGGCAAGATCTGCAAGACGTAACAGGCTACAAGATGAAGGCGTGTAAAATCACCGGCTCCAACACACCCCTCCCTGATGAGCTCAATGCATTCTATGCCCATTTTGAGCAAGAGGCCAGTGAGAGCATGCCCTCCATCCTGGAAGCCCTGGATGAACCTGTATCTGGGGTGACCACTGCAGATGTCAGAGCAGCTTTTTTTTGAAGGTCAACCCACAGAAAGCAACTGGCCCAAATGGGGTGCCTGGACATGCACTCAGATCCTGCACGGATCAGCTGACATCTTCAACCTCTCTTTACAACAATCTGAGTCCCTATCTGCTTCAAGAAGATGACCATCATCCCGGTACCTAAAAAAAACAAGCAGCATGCCTTTATTACACCCATCGTTGTGAAGTGCTTCAAAAGGTTAGTTATGGTACCAACCAATTCCAGCCTTCTGTACGATCTGGACCCACTACAGTTTGTCTACCACTGCAACAGGTCCACAACAGACGCCATTTCCCTGGCCCTGCACTCAACCCTGGAACACCTAGATAACAAGGACACCTATGTCAGACTCTCATTTATTGACTACAGCTCAGTCTTCAACATTATTATTCCCATGAAACTCATCTCCAAACTCTGTGGCCTGGGACTCGACACCTCCCTCTATGACAGGATCATGAACTTTCTAACTCATAGGCCACAATCAGTAAGGATAGGCAACAGCAACTCCTCCACGATCATCCTCAATGCTGGTGCCCCACAAGGCTGTGTATTCACCCCCCTACTATATTCCTTATACACCTATGACTGTGTGGCCAAATTCCCTTCCAATTTGATTTTCAAGTTTGTCGACGACATCACCATAGTGGGTCAGACTTCAAACAATGACGAGACAGAGTACAGGAATGAGATAGAGAATCTGGTGAATTGGTGCAGCAACAATATTCTCTCCCTCAATGTCAACGAAATGAATGAGATTGTTATCGACTTAGGAAGAGTAAAGGAGAACATGCCCCTGTCTAAATCAAGGACGACGAACTGAAAATGGTCGAGAACTTCAAGTTTTTAGATGTCCAGATCACAAACAACCTGCCCTGGTCTCCCCGTGCTGACACTATAGTTAAGAAACGCCACCAGTGCCTCTACTTTCTCAGAAGACTGAAGAAACTTGGCATGTGAGCTACGACTCTCACCAACTTTTACAGATGCACCATAGAAAGCTTTCTTTCTAGTTGTATCACAGCCTGGCACGGCTCCTGCTCTGCCCAAGACTGCAAGAAACTACAAAAGATCGTGCATGTAGCCCAATCCATCATTCAAATCAGCCTCCCATCCAGTCACTCTGTCTACACTTCCCACTGCCTTGGCAAAGCAGCCAGCATAATTAAGCACCCCAGACATTCTCTCTTCCACCTTCTTCCTTCAGGAAAAAGATACAAAAATCTGAGGCCACATACCAACTGACTCAGGAACAGCTTCTTCTCTGCTGCTGCCAGACTTCTGAATGGATTTACCTTGCATTAAGTTGATCTTTCTCTACCCTAGCTATGCCTGTAACACTACATTCTGCACTCCCTCGTTTTCTTCTCTATGAACAGTATGTTTTGTCTGTATAGCACGCAAAAGACAATACTTTCAACTATATGTTAATACATGTGACAATAATTAATCAAATCAAATCAAATCAAATCAAAAATTTTTCCAATGAAAGGAGTTAAATATTTCCCACCTTGATTTGTCCCAGAAAAAAAAGAATAGAACTGGAGTTAGGACAAAGTCATTTCTAGAGATGTAAAACAGGCTGTGCTATAAATATGCAGCACACCAGTAACACATGTGCCAGATTTTGCTGTCAAAAGAATGGTGTAACTAATGGCTTTCATGATATTGTTGTGTAAATGATACAGCAACTTCATGTGCGGGGCAGATGTGAAATTAAGCTCAAGTATCCAAATGCTGTGGTCTGAGTTGTGTTGCTTAGCTGTAAGCTTTGCGGAAATAACATCTCTCCCTCTGCTTGGAATTGTATCGACCAGCTCAACTTGGGAATCAGAGCAGGTGAGGGGCAGACCATGGCAGACTCATGGAGAAATCCGCCCTTTGTCTCTCGGGCATGCAATTGAGCAGTGTAAAGTTGCTGTATTTAGGCAGGGAGTGAGGGGGTAGGTACAAACCTACTTTTAACAATGTGATCAATGTCAATTACTACCGATCATTGAAAATAAATTATCATAAGTGTGGAGGGTTGGAAGTCTTGTGGCACAGTGGGTTGCATCCTTGTCTCTGAAGCAGAAGCTTTGTGTTTGACTTGATGGTCAAGATAGGTGTGTTATCTATCTGTCACCAAGATAGGTCTATTTAAGTTGCGCGGCACAGTACTCAGTAATTGGCACTGCTCCTTCAGAGTGTCAGGCACACACATTCAATTCCTGGCTTAGGTCACTGTGTAGAGTCTGCACATTCTCCTGTGCTTGCATAAGTTTCCTCCGAGTTCTCCAGTTTCCTCCCACAGTCTGAAAGACGTGATGGTTATGTGCTTTGGCCATGTTAAATTCTTCTTCAGTGTATCTAAACAGGCACTGGAATGCGGTGACTAGAGGATTTTCACAGAAACCTCATTGCAGTATTAATGTAAGCCTACTTGTGACACTAATAAAATAAACTATTTATCTCCAAGATAGGTGTGTTCCTAAGATGACTAAATATGTTGAGTATTGACATGTAAATCCTTTTCAACATTTTTAATAGCAGGTGGTGAGAGTAGGGGAGACTCCTGATCAGCCATATTAATGGAAGTAAATTGGAGCCTCTACCATCACTGTTCATAGCTCCAGAGTATGCATGCAAAATTATTTGTTTCCATAGTAGCTCAGAATCCTTGGCGATCCATTTGGCAGGATAGTTCCTTTTATTAATTCAAGGGACATGGATGTCACTGGCTGGCCAGCATTTATTGTCCATCCTAGTTGCCTTTGAGAAGGTGGTGGTGAGCTGCCTTCTTGAAACACTGCAGTCCACGTTGTGTGGGTTAACCCACAATGCCATTAGGAAGGGAATTCCAGTACTTTGACCCAATGACTGCAAAGAAATGGTGATGTATTTCCACGTCTGGATGATAAGTGGCTTGGAGGAGAAGTTTCAGGTGGTGTGTTCCCATGTATCTGTTGCCCTCGTCTTTCTGGATGGAAGTGGTTGTGGATCAGATTGGTGTCCACAGCGTGGAGTTCAAACCCTTTGGATTTGGGACCTGCTCCTTGTGGTGCCAAAGAAGTAACGACTCACACTCTTCCAGATTTTAAAATTGTCAAATTTTAAGTTTATTTTATTCTCTCGCACTTAATTCAGTCTTTTTTCCCCTCTCTGTATTTTTCTTTCTAATTTGACATTAGTGTCACCCTCCATTTTACCACTTCTGCTGATTATTTCCTGATCACTGGTGAAGGAGATATCCTGTTGTCTTCTCTGCTTCACTCATGTGGCAGATGCCATGTTTCCCTCATTGCGCAGTTATCAACTTTCACTTTCAGCAAACTAGTAGGATAAATGTTTTGAGCTGAAGGGTGCAGTGACATGTCCAATTAATGGCTGTCACCATTATAGACCAATCTGACCCAATGTGTCTTTACACAGCTGTTAATAAGCAGATAGAAGTAGATGCAATAGGGTGGGAGGAGGTTTGCACAGAGCATAAACCAGTTGGGTTATGTGGCCTGTTGCTGGGCTACAATGCCTCTGTAATTTGATGTAATTCTTGTTTTGCGTCTATTGCTCTCCCCTTCCCTCTTTAATTCAGTGTTTTCAATATCTCTCTGTAATATAGAAACACAGAAACATAGGAGCAGGAGGATGCCATTTGGCCCTTCGAGCCTGCTTCGCCATTCACTACAATCATGGATGATCATCCGGCTCATTAGCCTAATCTTGCTCTTTTCCCATAACCTTCGATCCCATTTGCCCCAAATGCTACATCCAGCCGCCTCTTGAATACATTCAATGTTTTGGCATCAACTACTTCTTGTGGTACTGAATTCCACAGTCTCGCCACGCTTTGGGTGAAGAAATGTCTCCTCACCTTTGTCCTAAATGGTTGACCCTGAATCCTCAGTCTGTGACCCCTGGACCTGGACTCCCTCACCATCGGGCATATCCTCCCTGCATCTACCCTGGTAGAATTTTATAAGACACCATGAGATCCACTCTCATTCATCTAAACTCCAGCAAAAACAATCCTAACCTGGTCAATCTCTCGTCATACATCAAAACAATGCCAGATCGATTGAAATGTCCCACTTGAAACATTAAATCTATATTCCTTCTAATCTATCTAACCCACACATTTTGGAACACTATTAGCACTGCTGCCTCACAGTGCCATGGATCTGGGTTCGATTCCTGGCTTGGGTCACTACAGTAAAAAGTCTGACAACACCAGGTTTTAGTCCAACCTATTTATTTGATAATATACTCGCAAGCTTTCGGGTTAGCCCCTTCGTCAGGTGAATGGAGAGTTCTGGCCTCAGACAGAGCATATAAAGCACAGACAGTTTAGAGATTACTGATTAGAATGCGAATCCTTACACCTAACCTGCTGTTCAAGACCTGAAGTGGCTGATAATGTGAGTGGAAGGAGCACTGATCACAGTTTAAAGAGATGTGTATTGTCTCCAGACAGTACAGTAAGTGAGGTTTTGCAAACCCAGGCAAGTTACGGGGGTTACAGATAGTGCGACATGAACCCAAGATCCCTGTTGAGACCGTCCTCACGTGTGCGGAACTTGGCTATCAGTCTCTGTTCAGCGACTCTGCGCTGTCGTGTGTCGTGAAGGCCACCTTGGAGAGTGCTTACCCGAAGGTCAGAGGCTGAATGCCCGTGACCACTGAAGTGTTCGCCAACAGGAAGGGAACAGTCTTGCCTGGTGACTGTCGAGCGATGTTCATTCATCCGTTGTCGTAGCGTCTGCATGGTCTCCCCAATGTACCATGCTTCGGGACATCCTTTCTTGCAACGTATCAGGTAGACAATGTTGGCCGAGTTGCAAGAGTATTTACCATGTACCTGGTGGACGGTATTCTCACGTGTGATGATGGTATCCATGTCGATGATCCGGCATGTCTTGCAGAGGTTGCTGTGGCAGGGTTGTGTGGTATTGTGGTCACTGTTCTCCTGAAGGCTGGGTAGTTTGCTGCGAACAATGGTCTGTTTGAGGTTGTGTGGTTGTCTGAAAGCAAGAAGTGGGGGTGTGGGGATAGCCCTGGCGAGATGTTCGTCTTCATCAATGATATGTTGAAGACTCCGGAGAAGATGTCGTAGCTTCTCCGCTCCAGGGAAGTACTGGACGACGAAGGGTACTCTGTCCACTGTGTCCTGTGTTTGCCTTCTGAGGAGATCGGTGCGGTTTTTCGCTGTGGCGCATCGGAACTGCCGATCTATGAGTCGAGCACCATATCCTGTTCTTATGAGGGCATCTTTCAGGGTCTGGAGGTGTCTGTCACGATCCTCCTCAACTGAGCAAATCCTGTGTATACGGAGGGCTTGTCCATAGGGAATGGCTTCTTTAACATGTTTAGGGTGGAAACTGGAGAAGTGGAGCATTGTGAGATTGTCTGTGGGCTTGCGGTACAGTGAGGTGCTGAGGTGACCGTCCTTAATGGAGATGCGTGTGTCCAAGAATGCAACTGATTCTGGGGAATAGTCCATGGTGAGTCTGATGGTGGGGTGGAATTTGTTGATATCATCATATAGTTGTTTCAGTGATTGTTCACCATGAGGCCAAAGGAAGAAAATGTCATCGATGTATCTAGTGTACAGCATCGGTTGAAGATTCTGTGCAGTGAAGAAGTCTTGTTCGAACCTGTGCATGAAGATGTTGGCATATTGAGGTGCAAATTTGGTCCCCATGGCTGTTCCATGTGTCTGGATGAAAAACTGGTTGTTGAAGGTGAAGACATTGTGGTCCAGGATAAAGCGGATGAGTTGTAAAATTGCATCTGGAAACTGGCAGTTGTCAGCATTGAGTACTGAGGCAGTCGCAGCAATGCCATCGTTGTGGGGGATGTTGGTGTAGAGCGCCGAGACATCCATTGTGACGAGGAGTGTCCCTGGTTCAACTGCTCCGTGTGTGCTGAGTTTCAGTAGAAAGTCCGTAGTGTCGCGACAAAAGCTGGGGGTTCTTTGTACAATGGGTTTCAGGATGCCCTCGACGTAGCCGGAGAGGTTCTCACACAGAATTCCATTGCCCGATACGATGGGACGGCCAGGTGTGTTTGCCTTGTGTATCTTTGGGAGGCAGTAGAGATCTCCAATGCGGGGAGTACGTGGAATGAGAGCACGGAGGGTGCTCTGAAGGTCTGGATCAAAGGTCTTGATCAGATTGTTGAGTTGACGAGTGTGTTCTTTGGTCGGATCTGTGGGTAATTGTCTGTAGTGTTCCTCATTGTTTAGTTGTCGGTACACTTCTTTACAGTAATCCGTTCTGTTCAGTATGACGATGGCCCCTCCTTTGTCTGCTGGTTTGATGACAATGTTGCGGTTTGTCTTGAGAGCGTGGATGGCGTTGCGTTGTGCTTGGGTGATGTTCGGGGCTGTCTTGTGAGTGCGGCTGATGAATCTGGTGTTAACGCACCTCCTGATGGTTTGGGCATACAAGTCTAGTCGAGGGCAGCGGCCTTCCGGAGGAGTCCAATTGGATTCCTTCCTCTTAGGCTGTTGCACTGCGGATCTCTCTGTCGGCTGTTCTGGTTCATCGGCTGTCTCATTGTGTTCGTTGCTGGCCTCTTGGGGTTTGTGGAAAAACTCCCGCAGCCTCATTCGCCTGATGAATTCCTCTGTGTCCGCTGCGAGACTGATGGGGTCCATTTTGGTGGTGGGGCAGAAATTGAGCCCTCGGCTGAGAACTTCGATTTCATCTGGTTGAAGTGTGTAGTCCGACAAGTTGACAATAGACCTCCCTGCGGTAGTGCTGTTTTCTGCTGTGGTGCCGGGGGAGGCTTGGTTGTTGCTGGCGGCGATGCCGAGTTTCTCAAGTTTCCTATTCTTGGTGTGCATGTAGGTGGTGTAGTTTCTTTGTCTCATCTGCTTGGCACTATCCATGTGGAGTTTGCACTATCACTATCCATGTGGAGTTTGCACATTCGCCCCACGTCTGCGTGGGTTTCCTCGGGTGCTTCGGTTTCCTCCCACAGTCCAGAAGATGTGCTGATTAGGTACATTGGACATACTAAATTCTCCCTCAGTGCAGCTGAACAGGCACCGGAGTGGGGCCACTAGGGGATTTTCACAGTAACTTCATTGCAGTGTTAATTTAAGCCTACTTGTGACACTAATAAATAAACTTTAAAACTAAGGAGCAATTTAGCATGGCCAATCAGTTGGCCTGCACATTTTTGGACTGTGGGAGGAAACTGGAACACCTGGAGGAAACCCACACAGAGACAGGGGGAACCTGTAATCTCCATACAGACAGTCACCTGACGCTAGAATTGAACTGAGGTCTATGGTGTTGTATGGCAGCAGTGTTAACCACTACCCTATTGACTAGCCTGGCTGTTGCCCTAGTGTTTTCTGTCCCATTTCAGGTTCGCAGTGTTCCTTTTATTTGTTTGAATGAAGTTTAGCTCTTTCAGTCAAATTTTGGATATTTCCACTCTGTACTCAGCATCAAGCTGTTGTGTAAACTATACTTGTGATGATTCCATGGGAAAAAAGGCAAATAGGATATTTACTGGGAAACATGTAACTAATTAAAAATGATTGCAAGGTCTTCTATATGTTAAATGCTACACGTCTAAAAGAAATGCAAACACATTATTTTTATAGACTGATCTTCACACTGTCGGTGACAGTGTTACATCCATTAGCAATGCTTTCAACATGGTTAATCTGATGCCATTAAAAGCCTTTTAGTAAATAAGTGGGGCAAGGCATCATTTATTTTAATATAGCAGTCATAATTAAACAAATCGTTGTATACTATTCAAAAAATAAATTATGATGTATGAGTGCACAACTATATCATAATCTGCAGCTAAATTCACTTCCTTCAGCTAAGTATTGGGATGACATTGCCTTTGGTCTTCACCACAAGTTACATTTCCCTAGCTGCCGACTCCATCCCTGTCCCTGGCAGCTGGCTGAGCCAGGCTGCTCACAGACACGGGACTGGATTTTCATGCCGAGGTTGAGAACTAGATGCCTGGAAAAAATTTGGGTCCTGACACTACACTCCAACAGAGTGCCACATGCAATGCAATACATTTCAGTGGAACCACCCTGACTGGGTAGGAAGTGTGCACAGCGCCCAGTCATGAACCTCCAAGCAGCAGGACTTGCATGTAGAGCGGAATGGCAAAGGCAAACGGCAGCTTTCCAGGGTAGGACCTGCCACTGCCTTGAAGGCCGTCTGCATAAAAGACATTGACAGTGTGCAAACAGAGAAAATGGAGATAATGCACACAACCCAGTGTGAGATCCCTGAAGGTACTATAATTCCCAACATTTAAAACAAAGATTTCCCTTCACCTATTGTGAAGCCAACAGCTATGTGCTAATGTGCACTAAACTGTGCACATTCAGTGGATTCTCTTTTGAATGTAGCAGTCTGGACCCACCCAACCCAATAACAAGTTCCTAAAGGAGGTTACTGGGCTTTTAATTGGAGGTGAGTGGATTTCTTGTTCCCTCTCTCTTGCCCTCATTTGGAGTCTCCTGGATGTGTCAGAATCCAGGACTGCAATCTTTAAATTATGTTTGCATTCTGTGTTGATTCTGCTGGCATTTGAACATCTAGCCCTAAAGTGACTCCATCCCACCTCAGCTTACCCACTGTTGAGGGCCTCATCTGTACCTTTGTTCCCACTGCACTTCACTATTTTAATGCACTCCTGACAGGCCTCTCATGTTTCACCCTGTGTAAATTGAGGCTATCCACAGCGGTGCTGCCCAAATCCACCTCACACAAAGTCCTTGTGCTTGTGCTTCGTCTTGTGCTCCATGACGTACAATCGCATTCAGTTTCTTTATTAGTGTCCCAAGTAGGCTTACATTAACACAGCAATGAAGTTACTGTGAAAATCCCCTAGCCACCACCCTCTGGCACTTGTTTGGGTACACTGAGGGGGAATTTAGCATGGCCAATGCAGCTAACCAGCACATCTTTCCGACTGTGAGAGGAAACCAGAGCACTCAGAGGAAATCCATGCCGACATGGGGAGAACATGTAGTTTCTGCACAGACACCAAATTAGAAATTGAACCCAGATCCCTGGTGCTGTGAGGCAGCAGTACTAACCATTGTGGCACCGTGCTGCCCTGTTATTTAAAACTCTCATCCTTGTTTGCTACTTCCTCAATGACCTGGCCCCCTCCCTATCTCTATAATGTCCCCCAGCACTGTAAATCTCTGAGAAACCTGCTTTGATCTAATTCTGGCCTCTTGCACATCCCCAATTTTAATTGTGCCAAGTTAATGGATACATCTTTGGCTGGCAAAACTCGAAGCACTGGAATTTCCCCTCTAAACCCCTCAGCCTCTCGCTCCTCCTTTGACACTTCTGACAACCAACCACTTTGACCAAATTTTTGATTGCTTGCCCTTCCATCTCCTTATGTGGTTTAGTGTCAAGTTTTGTTCTACATCACTCCTGTGAAGCCCTTTGCGCAGTCAAGTGCATTCAATACACTGTGTCAGTTGCTGTTGAAACAAATTAACAGCTGACATCCAAATTTACCACCTTAGCCTGAGCTCAGTGTGAGCAGTTTATTTAAATGCCCGCACACATGTATGTCGTTAACATCGTGTTGATGTTAACAACATTCATTATAAACTTGAAGAAAACTGATCAGCTTTGAAGTTTTAAAGTTAAAGTTTTTTTTCAAGTTGGAATAGGTGCACATTTGGACACGTATACATGCACACCCACTAACCTACCCTTGTTCCATGACACCACAGAATTATTAAAGTATTTAGAAGGGAAGAACATGAGATGATACTGAGAAAGAGCAGGGAAATTACATTGAAATGAAAACCTCTGATTTAAAAGCTAATACTGGTGCGAGCTGAATGACCTCCTTCTTCTGCTGTAATGATTCCATGTGTAGTATTGAGAGCCTTTAAGGGGTGAGAGTTTGGAGGGTCATATAACCCTCAATCCTCAAGCTGAATGTGGGCTCTCCTAGGCACTTTGGAGCCAAAGCAATCTGTAGCATCTTTCTCACTCTCTGTGTACAGTTATTCCTATTAATAAAAAGTTATTTAGTGACTCTACTCTGGTCGCTATGCTTCTTGAGATATTACACCATGTGTAAATCCTTAGAAAGGATTTCTGTATCACTGAATGGTATAGTATTGTATAGAATTGTGCAACATTCCACAGTTCACGCTATCTGAGTGTTTTCAGGCAGCAAGCATATAAAAACATGTTGCATTCCTTAATCTGCTTTTTAATGCAGGTACTCACCCACACAACATATGATGCCTAATGCCCCCATATGTGATGACTAATGCCCTCATTAAAACAGCAGACCTAAAAATATCATATGAATGAGTTAAACACTTATGTAGCAGCATCATAACCAAACTTCCTAGGTCTGTATTTGGAGACAAGCTAACATTTTTGAAATGTTAATGTAGATATACCAATGATTTTTGTGATAAACAGCCAAAGTATGTACTCCCTGCTCACCCTAAACCTTTAAGGCATGTAAGAAAGTATGACTTTTTTCATCCTCTGATTGTCTCTTTATTTATCCTTGACTCCAAGTCTCTCCCAATAACTTGACTGTACTGGCTGCACAGTGGTTAGTACTGTTGTCTCACAGTGCCCGGGACCTAGATTCGATTCCTGGCTTGGGTGATTGCCTGTGCAGAGCCTGCACATTCTACTCATGTTTGTGTGGGTTTCCTCTGGGTGCTCCAGTTTTAACCTCACAGTCTGAAAGATGTGCTAGTTAGGTGCATTGGCCATGTTAAATTCCCCCTCCGTGTACCTGAACAGGCGCCGGAGCGTGGTGACTAGGGGATTTTCACAATAACTTCATTTGCAGTGTTAATGTAAACTTACTTGTGACACTAATCAATAAGCTTTAACTTTAAAATTTAAAAGGGATCAGGATTAGGAAGTACTGCTGTGATGCTGCTATTCTCATTCACCCAGCACCCCGTGTTTGCTGATCTCTATCTGCTCCTAGTCCAGCACTAACTTAGATTCAATACTCTCACCCTTGTTCACCCCTTGCCCTTTTATGGTCTCACCTCTCTCTAACTCTCCGATCTCCTTTCACTTGACAAACCCTCTGAGATCTCCGCATCCTTCAATTCTTGTCTGTCGTGCACCTTTGACTTCCATCGATTGTCCATTGAGAGGTATTCATTCAGCTGCCTAGATCCTGAGCTCTGGAATTTCCACTTCTTGGCCATTCTCTCCTCTTTTACTTCACTTCTTCAAACTTTTCTTTTTGATTGAGGTTTCGGTCATCTATCCTAAACATCCCTTGATGAGAATTGGTGTTTAGTTTTGTTTGATAATGCTCCTGTGATCTGCTTTGGGATCTTTTACTATGTTAAAGATGCTACACAAATGTAGGGGTTTGGTTAGCTCAGTTGGTTGGGCAGCTGATTAGTGATGCAAAGCGGTGCCAATTCCCATACTTGCTGGGGTTATTCATGAAGGTCCTGCCTTCTCAACCTTGCCCCTCACCTGAGGTATGGAGATCTTCAGGTTAAGTTGCTGCCAATGGTCATTTGGGACTATGGTGACTTTACCTTTTACCTTACACAAATACAAGTTGTTGTTATGAAAATTATGTGGTTGTTGGAAATCCATCTTGCATTCCTTAACATTTTTCAAAGCAACTTTATATATGCATAGCAATTGCAGAATACTTTATTTGAAAACTTACGGAGTATTAGTGATGTATATTATTGAGTGAGTGTAGTTGTACATGTTTTGGAACTTCCTCTGCAAATTTTTGAATAACTTACTCTCTCTCACAAAAGCCTAAAGGCAATTTTGTGGCTCTTACATTGGATGCAACAATTACTCATGGGTTCAGACCTAAGGGAGGTCTTGAACCCAAAACTTTGTGGTCTGCAGGCCAAAGATTATGTTAGTTCACTCTGACTTTGAAAAGTGGTTTGTTTTCCCTTTGTGAATGTATTGCTCCACTGGTGCAAGCTAACATGAGGAAACAATCAATAATGAATTTAAAAACATTTCAGGCAGTTTTTAATTTGATTTAAATAATATGAACAATAATTAAAAGTTAATGCCGAGGATCCTTAGAGGTTTTGTAGAAAGATTAAAACACACAAGCTGGGTATTGTCATTTTCCCCCATGAAGGGCATTTGCCACTATGTAACTTTCCATGGGCAGTAGTGGCTTATGACTGTCTCTACATTGCTGTTGGTATCAATCTGCATTTTGGGAGGATTATCTAAACAGTGTCTTTTTTTTTGATTATCTGTGCAATTCTGTCTTCAGTGTTTTATGGCATTCAATCATAGAATCCCAACAGTGCAGAAGGAGGCCATTTGGCCCATCAAGTCTGCACCAACAACAATCCTACCCAGGCTCTATCCCTGTAATCCCACACATTTCCCCTGCTAATCCCCCTGACACTAAGGGGCAATTTATCATGACCTATCAACCTAACCCGCACATCTTTGGACTGTGTGAGGAAACCGGAGCACCTGGAAGAAACCCAAGCAGACGCGGGGAGAATGTGCAAACTCCACACAGACAGTGATCTGAAGCTAGAATTTAACCCCCATCCCTCGCACTGAGAGGCGTCAGTGCTAACCACTGTGCCACCGTTTCTACAGCAGTCTTTAGTAATGACCTTATAGAAATTACAATGGAAGTCAATTCATAACCAGGTATCCCGTCTGACTCTGGCTAAGTGGGGTGCTATTGAATCACAAACCCCAAGTTTGAGCATTGGCCTGTGATGAGCTAGTGCATCTTAGCAAGGGAAGAGAATGGATGTTACAAATGATCGCAAGAAGAAGAAGACAATACTATTATTTATTATTCTTGATCCTGAATGAATAAGTGTTTGTGTGTAACCTTTGGGCAAAGACGTGATCATGCCTGTTAGAATTCTTTGAGGAGATAATGAAGAAATTAGACAAAGGAGAGCCAGTGGATGT
This sequence comes from Carcharhinus amblyrhynchos, assembly GCF_965287045.1. NCBI lineage: Eukaryota > Metazoa > Chordata > Chondrichthyes > Carcharhiniformes > Carcharhinidae > Carcharhinus > Carcharhinus amblyrhynchos. Next base: position 18,100,295 of record NC_137347.1, read on the forward strand.
GATTTATTTGGATTTCCAGAAAGCCTTTGACAAGGTGCCTTACAGGAGGCTGCTCAATAAACTAAGACCAATTGTGTTAGAAGCAAGGTACTGGCATGGATAGAAGGTTGGCTGACAGGCGGGAGGTAGACAGTGGGATAAGGGGGTCATTTTCAGGGTGGCAACCGGTGGCCAGTGCAATTCCACAGGGGCCACAACTTTTCACTATATACCATAAAATCTGGAAAATGGAACTGAGGGCATGTTGCTAAATTTGTGGGTGATATAAAGGTATGTAGAGGAACAGGTAGTGTTGCGGAGGTGGGGAGACTGCAGAATGACTTGGACAGGATAGGAGAGTGGACAAAGAAGTGACAGATGGAAAACCATATGGGAAAGTGTGAGGTTATGCACTTTGGTAGGAAGAATAAAGGCATAGACTATTTTCTAAATGGGGAAAGGCTTTGGCATCTGAAGAACAAAGGGACTTGGGAGTCTTGGTTCAGGATTCTCTTAAGGTTAACATACAGGTTTAGTTGGCAGTTAGGAAGGAAAATTCAATATTAACATTCATTTCTAGAGGGCTAGAATACAAGAGCAGGAATGTACTGCTAAGGCTGTATAAGGCTCTGGTCAGACCTCATTTGGAATATTGTGAGCAGGTTTATTTCCCATACCTAAGGAAGGATGTGTTGGGGTGGTGGAAGTCCAGGAGAGATTCACAAGAATGATCTCTGGCATTAAAGGTTTATCATGTGTGGAGCAGTTGAGGAGTCTGAGTCTACGCTCAATGGAGTTTAGAAGGATGAGGGGGGATCAAATTGAAATTTACAGAATACTGAAAGGCCTAGATAGAATGGACATGGAGAGGATGTTTCCACTAGTGGGAGAGACTAGAACGCGAGGGCACAACCATAGAGTAAAGGGATGCTTCTTTAAAACTGAGATGAGGAGGAATTGCTTCAGCCAGAGGGTGGTGAATCTGTGGAACTCATTGCCACAGAGGGCTGTGGAGACCAGATCATTGAATGTCTTTAAGGCAGAGATCAATAGGGTCTCAGGGATCAAGGGTTACAGGGAGAAGGCAGGAGAGTGGAGATGAGAATCATATCAGCCATGATTGAATGGTGGAGCAGAAGTGATGGGTCAAATGATTTAATTCCGCTCCTATATCTTATGGTCTTGTGCTATGTCCTCATGACCATGTAGCCTGTTGACGCTCATTGCCTAGACTTCCACAGGAGGAATGGATCTTTGGGTGAGGTTCCAAGCAATTGAAACCAACAGCTGCTACTGCTTCTGTAAGAGAATTTGTACTCATGTATGAGAACTTGTATTGAACGTTGTAATAGAGAATTTGTACTCATGTATGAGAACTTGTATTGAACGTTGTAATTAAGATGGGTATGCTAAAGGTGGTTCAAAATGTGAGATGTGCTGAGAGCAGCATGATTAACCAACTCAATGTAGGCTACCTGATACAATTAGTATATAATATAATTAGTATAGTAGTCAGACCAGCATGATCAGTCAGGTCAATGTATGTTACTTAATGTAGTTGGCTATACAATGATTGTTGTTCAGTCACTCCACTTAATGTGATTATGTTGTGATGTGTATAAAAAGACTGTAAAGCAGATGGTTCTTTGGAATGTTCCGGACATCCCGGCTTTATTCTCTTGTGCTGGAGAATAAAGTCTACTGCTTGGAGGATTACAACTCAGACTCTCTGTTTCAATCGGGTTAAATAAGTTGTCGTCTTGGGGAACCACGACACTTCCACCACTACCCTGATACTACTGTATGGTGTACAGCATTAAAGTTGGATTATTTACTTTAAACAGATGCAACGAAAATGGCTAACCTCAATGCCATTCTCTTATTTGCATTAGCTTGGCTAAGTTTCCAGCCTAATTCTTTATTTAATGCACAACTTGATTGACACCATTGCAGTCACAGTGATAGAGGCATGGGCCAATTAGCGGCAAGTCCTTTGAGAATTTGCTAGAAAGATGAAAATGCACAAGGCAGAATGAGATTGCTGTTTAGAATTCATCGAGAAGTACATGGAGCTTCAGTTGAGAATTTCCTAGGTGAATGTTGTAGGAAGAGAGCGTTGGGGTGTGGTATTGTCAAACATAAAACTGGCAATAAACCGATAACAGGTCCTTCAAAAGGAAAACTTTCTCAGCAGCTTCCGATGAATGATGTGATGTAAATTTATGCATCGATTATTGTAATTAGGTGTAAGATTTCACCCTTGTAAGACTGTGGTGTATTGTACTGTGACAACACAAAATAATAAAATTACAGTTGATAAAGCATGAAGCCATTTTATGGAGTGAAGTGATTTAAAGTAAATTTGTCAAATAAGACACCGTGATCATTTCCCCTTTCAGATGTCACATTTCAGAAATGACTTTGGATTAACTCAGTGATCCATTGATACAGACACAAAGAACAGCAAATTTCCTTTTTTTACTTTCAGAAGGAGAGTATTAATTTTTGTATGTAGCTGCTGATATAATTAGAACCCAATTAGAGGGTGACCCAGCTTCAATGTGCATGTTTAAGGCCTAGGCCAAAATGTTCCCTGCACAAATTAAAACTCAAACAAACAATTGTACTTCTTACTAAAATTGTCACTGCAAATGGCATTGTGATTGTCAATATTATTTTCATATTATTTATGCTACTCTGCCTTTTCTTAACAGAGTGTTTCATTAACATGTGAGTTGTGAGGATGTCACAGAAAGAAATTGATCAAGGGCTGAGTTATGAAGACAGAACTTCATATCTAAAGGGCCGGAGTACAGGGGTGCAGATGTTATGCTGCGGTTGTACAAAACCTCAGTTAGACCCCACTTAGGCTATTGTGAGTAGGTGTGGGCATTACACCTTAGGAAGGATGCTTTAGTCCTGGGGGGAGTTCAATGTGGCTTTCATAGAATCACAGAATCCTACAGTGTTGAAGGAGGCCGTTCAGCCCATCGAGCCTGCTCCGACCACAATCCCACCCAGGCCCTATCCCCATGCATTTTCCCTAGCTAGTCCCCCTGACACTAAGTGGCAATTTAGCATGGCCAATCCACCTATATGGACACATCTTTGGGCTGTGGGAGGAAATCGGAGAACCTGGGTGTCTGTGAGGCAGCAGTGCGAACCACTGTGCTGCCCTTCAGATTTACAAGACTGATACCTGGACTCAGGGGTCAAGTTACAAGGAGAGATGAGACAAATTAGGCCTTTATACTCTTAAATTCAGAAGGCTGGGGTGGGGGTGGGTGATCTGATAGAAGTCTACAAAATATTTACAGGGAAGGACAGGGTAGAGAAGGACAAACTGTTTCCATTAGCTGAAGGTTCTAGAACGAGGGGCCATAATCTCAAAATTAGGGCCGAACCGTTCAGAGAGGTGTTAGAAAACACTTCTACACTCAGAGTGTGATGGAAGTTTGGAACTTTCTTCCTCAAATGACAGTGGATTCTGGTTCGGTTGTTATGTTTACATCTAAGATAAACAAGTTTCTATTGAGCATGGGTATCAAGGGATATGGGCCTAGGGCAGGTAATGGAGTTGGGCCACAGGTCAGCCATAATCTTATTGAATGGTGGAGTGGGCTCGAGGGACCGAATGGCCTATTCCTCTTCCTATTTTCCTATGTTTAGATAAAGACGCATGCTTTTCAACCCTGAAAGCAAGCAGTTAAGAGCCCTTCAGAAGTGTGTAAGTTTGTAATCAATGGAGGGAATAAATTCCTGGATTTCAAATAAACCAGGATGTTAGGACACCATGTATATGAACAATCCACTGGGAGGTCAACTTAGGGCTGATTTTAGCATGCTTGTCATCACAGCAAGAATGATCAACTCGTGGGATGGACTTTCAGGGAGGGTAGAAGAAGTTTAAAAAAGTCAAGAAACAATTGAATTTTTTTAATGGGAATACTGTACTGTCTTTTTGGATTAATGAGAATAGATGCACAAAATGGCTTTCCTCATCCATATTCATCATTGGTTATAATTAGCCATGCCTCTGGTGTACCACAGCTCACAAAGTTATTCAGTGAATAGAGCAAGAGATGGGGAATTGTTTTAGAAACTGCATTTGAAAAGCAGATTCCGAAAAAACCACAAGAAGAGACTCCGTAGTCCGTATGGCTGATTTGGAGGAATTGAAATCCAGTATAGGTTAGCACCCAATTCATATGATACACTATTAACGCAGTGAGGGGGTCTTTTTTTTTTGCAGTGGGTAGTGTCCCTTCCTCTGAATCAGAAGCTCTGAGTTTGAGCCCTACCACAAGACTTGATGGTCAAGGAAGGACGTTCCTAATGCGGTCAAACAGGTTTAATGTCAACCTGCAAAATCCTTCCAACATACCATTGGCTGCAGCAAGAGCAAGGGAGACTCCTGGTCAGCCATGTTTGATGTGGAGTGGCGCCTGTCAGGCTACAAGTCCCTGGTGACAGACTACTGATCTGTTCCAGGAATTATTAGCAGAGGAAACAGATGAAAGTCTACCTTAGTGTACCATGAGGTACGGGAAGAGGTTTGGAATTTGAAAGTATAGGAACCCTTACAAATAGAGAATATGACAGTAGTCATATACGTTTTATTATAAATATAATTTGAGAACATAAGCAGTAGAATCAGGGGTAAACCATTTGATTCCTTAAGCCTGCTCTACCATTCAATAAGATCATAGAATTACTCCAGTGCAGAAGAGGCTATTCGGCCCATCGAATCTGCACCAACTCTCTGACAATATCTTACCCAGGCTCTCTCCCCTGCCCTATCCCTGTAACCCCACACATTTACCATGGCTTATCCATCAACCTTCACATTTTTGGGAGGAAATTGGAGCACCCGGAGAAAACACATGCAGACACGGGGAGAATATGCAAATTTCACACAGATAGTGACCCTTGGCCAGAATTGAACCTGGGTCCCTGGTGCTGTGAGGCAGCTGTGCTTACCACTGCCACCGTGCCATTCATGGCTTAACTTCTTATAATTATTTATACTTCCTGTACTATCACCGTAGGCCTTGCTTCAGCTGAGCACTAAAATATCTACCAGTTCCGGTCTTGAATATACTCAGCAACTAACCATTCACAGCACATTGTTCCAAAACTCTCTGAGTGAATGATGTCTCTTCATCTCTGTCCTAACTGGCCAAGATCCTATTCTGAGAATATGAACTCTAGTTACATAGAAACATAGAAGAAAGGAGCAGAAGGAGGCTATTTGGCTCTTTGACCCTGTTTCGCCATTCATCACAACCATGGCTAATTGTCCAACTCAATAGCCTAATCCTGCTTTCTCCCCATAACCCTTCATCCCATTTTCCTCAAGTGCTATATCATCCACCTTTTGAATAAATTCAATGTTTTGGTATCAACTACTTCCTGTGGTAATGCATTCCAAAGGCTCACCACTCTTTGAGTGAAGAAATGTCTCTCATCTCTGTCCTAAATGCTTTATCCCGAATCCTCAGACTATGACCCCTGGTTCTGGACACTCCCACCATCGGGAACATCTTCCCTGCATCTGCCCTGTCTAGTCCTGTTAGAATTTTATAAGTCTTTAGACTTTCCAACCGGAAAAATATTCTCAGCACCTGTTGTGCACCTCCAAGAAAATTTCAATGAGATTGCCTCTCATTCCTCTAAATTCCAGAAGATATAGACTCATTCTACTCAATCTTTCCTCTTTAGACAGCCCTGTTAATCCTAGAATCAATTATTTCATTGCACCCTTTTTAGACAAGTATTTTCCTCTTCAAGTGAGAGTAAAACTGTACACAATAATCTAGGTGTAATCCTTTCAGTAAAACTTCTTTACCCTAATGTTCCACCCACCCCCCCACCTCCTTGCAAAGGCTAACCTACCATTGACCTTCTGAATTGCTTGTGCTATCTTCATGTTAACCTTTTGTGATTTGAGTATGAGGACTCCTAAATACATCTGAATATCAACATTCCCCTACCAAAGTGAATAGTTTCACATTTCACCACAGTCTACTGAATCTAACATCTTCTTACCCAATCATTTACCCAGTCTATATCCTTTAAGCAGCTTATTTGCATCTATCTCACAGCTTACTTTCTCATTTAGCTTCCTATCATCAGCAAACTTGCATATGTTACATTTAATCCCCTTCATTAAGTCATTGATATACATTGGCCTAAATCTTCCGGTCAACTCCTGTGTCTAACTCTGATCAAATAGAAAGCTACCCACTTATCAGCACACAATCTCTCTGTCCGAACTCAATGGAAGATCCTGCAGAACTTCCTCAGCATAAGAGTCCATGGATAGAGCAGTGAAGAGAATCTGAGGAGAAGACATGCCTGCTTTTTATGGCTCTGGCTGCCATATTCTGCTTGTTTAAAGGCCCCAGGTTTCTCAACGTGTTAGTGAACATGTGTTAGAGTGAACGTGTGAGTGAGTGCGTGAGGGTGGCACAGTGGTTAGCACTGCTGCTTCACAGCGCCAGGGATCCGGGTTCAATTCCCAGCTTGGGTTACTGTCTGTGTGGAGTTTGCTCATTCTCTCCGTGTCTGTGTGGGTTTCCTATGGGTACTCCTGTTCCCTCCTATGTCCAAAGATATGTGCGTTAGGTGGATTGGCCATGCTAAATTGCCCCTTAGTGTCAGGGGAACTAGCAGAGAAAATACGTGGGTTATAGGGATAGGGCCTGGGCAGGAGTGTGGTCGATGCAAACTCGATGGGCTGAATGGCCTCCTTCTGCAATATAGGATTCTATGCATATTGAGGTGTGTAAATAGGAATGTGAGTGGCTAAATGGATAGGGTGGCAGCCGACTTGGATGGTAGGTGATTGGATGAAATGGGTCGAGGGGAGAATCGGGGGAGTCATTGTGAGTGATTACAAGAAGGAGTCAGTTTTATAGCCACACAAGTTAAACTGGAATTTTTCTATCTAACATTTCCTGGGTATTATCCAGTTCAACGAGAGCTGTCCAAAGTCTCCAGCTCCAACTCAGAGTCGGAGACATTTGTAGGGGTCCCAAAGAGTAGGGGACTCACCCATCAAAAGTTCAAATTTCCCACAAAGTCAGTGTGTCAGGACTTTTGTGGAATCCCAACATATATCTGGGGAAATACATCCTGCCTCGGAAAATCCAGAGGACACAATATTTAAAGTAAAGTTTATTTATTAGTGTCACAAAGTTTACATTATCACTGCAATGAAGTTACGGTGAAAATCCCCTAGTCACCACACTCCGTCTGTTGGGGTGCACTGAGGGAGAAATTAGCATTAACACACCTAACCAGTTGGGCCATTGTAAATAGCTGAGATCCAAGCACAGATCCTTGTGATACCCCACCAGCTCCATTCATCCTCAAAATGACCAATTTATCCCTATTCTCCGTTTTCTGTCTTTCTACCATTCAGTGGTCCACGTTAATATATCACCTTAAATTCCATGACCCTAATCTTGAATAAACAGATTTCTATAGAATATAGCATATAAATGAAAGCAATGTTCATAAAACATTCTGAGAAGCTTTTCACAAGAAAATGCATTGAAATGGTGTGGTGGAACATTCCCTCAACATGTCTCAAGTGTTTCTTCTGCATCCTTCACTATTTTGATCATATTTGTTGTGAGTGCTTTGCAGTTTTTAAACTGTAGCTTTAGGCTTCAAATACTGGGGTGGTTGAAGGATGTGTAATTTAAAGTCTGTGTAACTGTAAGTCTCCTAATTTGCAGTGCAGTTCCTTGTTACTTACTAGTCAATTTCTCTACTTCATTCAACCTGTCATATGTATGAGGGTTAATTGGTTGATTAGGCTAAAAGTTAAATGTTTATGCTCAATGTAACTCTTTCAAGCAATCGTCTGGCTCAAGAGACACTGACACAGGGACAAATAATTTAGTTGACAGACAACACATTGCCTACAAGGTTACAGATACATGTGTCAGATATTGGGTCCATCATGCATGAGGCCACCAAAAGGCTTTGCCTTAAGTTGCTTTCCATTCAGTTAAAATTACATCTCACTTGCTCGAGAGAGAGAAAGAGAACAGTTAACCACTCTTATATTCCCCTGGCTCCAAGCAGACCTTGCATAAGGCAAAGGACAACACTGCCTCAAAGGAGTCAATGGATTGTGAATCTCCAGGGTGCGGCCTCATTTCCCATGCATTGCTTTCAACCTCTATTCTCCCTTCTGAGGTTCCACTTCCAGTTCGCAATCACCACATGGTCTGGGAATGTCAGCGCAATGCAAACCTCTTTGTTAAAGGTGTGACCACATATGAGCAACTGACGTACCTAAAAGGAAAATAGCCCCTCCCAGCAAGAGATGATTTTCATCGCTAATTGTTAACTCTTCAGAAAAAAGATGGAAGTGGTCCAATTTGGGACAACACTGTCTTTCTTAATGCCTTTATAAGCAAGGATTTTGACAGCAAATTGACACTGGTGTTGGAATGCAATCAATATGGAAATCCAAGTTCATAGCATATTGCACCAACTCAGTTAGATGTGCTGACTTTGGTGCAGTGCTATGCAGGTTTAAAAATAAACAGCTGGAAGCGACAGATTGCCTCATAATCTTTGGGTGTCACAACGTGAGGCGAATGATTGAACTGCGTCATAACTGGTGCAAGTCTGACCATCTCTCAGTCCAGTGGATTTGCCCTGGTAAGTGGTTGGTTAAAGCAAGCAGTTGGGCTATCACAGTGCTGTAGACTGCCAGCCAGTATGGTTTTGCTTGCATTTAATTGACAAAATATTTATTAACTAACCTCATATGTAGTGGGGCAATTAATATAACACAAATAGCAAAGGACAATAGGATTGTTTACTAGTATATTTACAAGCAACTTGGGCCAAAAGCATTCACTTAGTTATCATCCAACTATTAATTTTGAGCATTCTGATTCACTTTCCATCCATCAGAAGTTAAAACTGCTGAAGGGGAATCTTCAGTTCCTACTCTGACAAGTAGAAACCAGTGATCTGACTTATGCAAATTTCTATGACTTATGGCAGCGGTGACAAGGAATTTGTCACAGCTGACTGCATGGGTGTGTACCTAACTTACATATATCGTGGGTTCTCATCCTTATGAATCAATTCTGATTGAAGATTTAGCTGCCAATGAGGCAGTAATGCTTTGGATTCACAGAAATTAAACAGGGAACAACTCCCGAGAAACACGCATGCAAATAAAATTCAGTTTGGCGGGACATCAATTCCCAGGGTTGAGAGTCTGCCCTTGACCAGAGGGATCCTGATCAGACATGATTAGACATTCGGGACTGGTATTAAAAGAAGGTAAAATGGCAAATAAAACAAAGGTACAGTTCTGGACATGTTTTGGTGACAACATATCGCAAACGTTAATGAATATTTCCTCAGTTAATGTGATGCAAAGGACTGCAGCAAACTTATCAATGATTCAGAACATGTTGCCGAGTTTAAAATAGCATTTAATAGAAATGAATCATTGATGTACAAAAAGTACCGACATGGGCAAAAAACCAAAGTTGAGGAAAAATTTACGAAACTCTGGTGCACCAAAGCACCAAGTACTTTCTGACTCTTCCGATTTTGATAACCAGTCTTTGTAAAGCTATGCCTTTTAAAGAACCTTGTGGCAATTTTATAACTTCTTCAACACTTTGGCCCTGATCTTGATGGGAGCAAGTTTTGTGAGCTGGGATTGTGGCAGGAAAAGAGTTGTGGTCAGGAAGCCTGGAGATCCAAATGACGCATCTTGATTTTCAAGTAGATTCTCTCCTCCACAAGCTAGTCTGATTGGCAGGCTCTGACGAAGGGTCATCAAGACTTGAAACGTTGGGGGTGATCTTGAGCCCACCCTCACCGTCTGTGTGAATGCCAGCGGGGACTCATGATCCAGAAGTCACAGATCTCACCAGCGAGATTCCAATCTCAGATCTCCCCTAACCCACGCCAGCGACGTCAGGTTTATGCCCATAACAGGTATGAACCGCTTTACATGCATTTCAATAAATGTTAATACAAGTAACCAGCCCCCTTGCCAGATTCTGTATATTGACAATGCCTTGATATGGCTTCACACTGGCACAGTTTCCAACAGGTTCATCCAAAAATGAACCTGTTGTGCAGGTTTAAAAATAAACAGCGGCAGATTGTCTCACAATCTTTGGGTGTCACCATGTTAGGCGAATGATTCAACTGCCCTGCACCATAACTGGTGCAAGTCTGACCATCTCTCAGGCCAGTGGATTTGCCCTGGTAAGTGGTTGGTTAAAGCAAGCATTTGGGCTATAACAATGCTGTGGACATCCAGCTTGGTTGGCACCATGGCACTCTGGACTTCTGACCTGATGGTGCCACTCTGGCAGTGCCAACCTGTGCCAAGGGGTTAGCCACAGTGGAAGCCCAATGGGGGAATGGGTTTATTTCTAAGTGGTGTGGCCAGGAGCGGATGGAGGAGCAGCTGTTGTTACCGATGATTGTTGTGGGAGGGAGGTAGATGCAAGCTCTGACTTTCGAGGGGTGTGGAAGGGAAAGGAAGGAGCTGATGACTGGGTGGGGAGGGGGAGGTCAATGATCTGGTGAGGAGGGGAGGAGGAGAGAAGTGTTGACTCCAATCGGGAGTGGGAAGGGGTGCCCTGAGACCTCCATGGGTGTCTTGAGGGGAGCTTTATACATGTTACGATTAGGTTGCCTTTTAAAGATGGCACCCCATTCTCTGTCTATCTGAATTTTGCTGGCATGTTGAAGTTCCTGATCCACCCCCCCCCTCACATGACAGCGCAAAATGTGCCCTTTTTTTAGGTAGAGCGTTGTAAGATCTGAAGAGGAGCTAGGTGTTTCTCTGGAGACAACACTCAGCCATTGTTTAGTAAGATCACCTCTATTAACCATGTTCTCTCTCTACGGTTGCTGTTGGACCGGCTGAGATTTTCCAGCGTTTCTTGTTTTTTGTTTTAGATCCCAGCATCTGCAGTAATTTGCTTTTATCTTGGCTCTTAACTGGCTGCCACTTCCCTCCTGGGAGTGCCTACTATAGAGAAGTTCTGCTCTTTGACTGGATTTCTGTTTGTCTCTCTCGCATGGTCCACCTTCATTGCTCTCCATTTCTCTCCTGCTGTTCGACTGAGGCTCCTGTTGTGTAGGAAACACTCTGAAGTAGGCTTCAGCACAAGAGACATAAGGGTAAGGAGGAGGTGGTGGTATGGTGGTGGTTCAGTCTCTGGGAGAGGTCTAATTCTGGGATGGAGTAGGCTGATCTCAGATGGTTACTGCTCCAAGGGAAGACTGCTGACTGATATTGTGCTGGGGGAAGGTGCTTGGCTGCAATGGGAATGAAAGTCTTTGGATAGTGAGAGATTGCATCTATTGGCAGGCAAAGAAGATTGTGCCATGAGGAAGCACTTATGTTACCCTTGGCCCCCAAACACTGCTATAAAAGTGCTCACCTTCTCCATGCAGCCTCCTCACTTTGCTTTAGTTATCAAATTTCCTGAGACCAAGAACCCAAGTATGCCTAGGTTAGAACAAGATGATGAGGCACACATTATAATGTCTAAATGGACAGATTGCTTTCCCCATCCTGTGTCTCATCTCCATGGAACCTGGAAGTGGGCAATTGGTGGTGGGTCGGGTTTGAGATTTTAAAGCAACTTACATCTCATTCGACACAAACACACCTGTTTTTGTTTGGTTAAAATTACTTTCAGTTGGTAATTATTTGCTATTAAAGTTTAAAGCTTATTTACCAGTGTCACAAGTTGGCTTTTATTAACACTTTAATGAAGTTACTGTGAAAATCCCCTAGTCACCACACTCCGGCGCCTGTTCAGGTACACTGAGGGAGAATTTAGCATGGCCAATGCACCTGACCAGCAGATCTTTCAGACTGCGGGAGGAAACTGGAGCACCCACAGGAAACCCACGCAGATACAGGGAGAATGTGCAGAATCGACACAGGCAGTGGCCCAAACCGGGAATTGAACCCAGATCCCTGGCTCTATGAGGCAGCAGGGTTAACCACTGTGCCACCCTGCCATAAAAATGTTAAATGTTGACACTCCCTCTTCTATATTTCCTAAAACAATCATTAAGTCACTTCAGCACTAAGGGATCCATGCCAACTTTCTGTAGAACAATTCAGCCAGTCCCATTTTTCTGTTACATCCTGGATGCCATTCCAGTTCATTTCCCTCAACATCCAATTTCATTTTAAAATCATGAACTGTCTCTGCTTCCACCACCTCATAGACAGTGAGCTCCAGGTCAAAACCACTTGCTACATAAAATATTTTTCCTCACCTTCCCCTGTATATTTTGTTATTCATTCTTGGGGTGTTGGTGTCACTGGCTAGGCCAACATTTGTTGCCCATCTCTAATTGCCCTTGAGAACCTGGTGGTGAGCTGCCTTCTTGAACCGCTGCAGTCCCTAAAGTGCAGGTACACCCACAGTGCTGTTAGGGAGAGAATTCCAGGATTTTGACCCAGTGATAGTGAAGGAATGGTGAGATATTTCCAAGTGAGGCTGCTCGGTGACTTGGAAAGGAACTTCCAGTGTTCCTACGTGCCTGTTGCTCTTGCCCTTCTAGAAGGCAGCAGTCATGTGTTTGAAAGATGCTGCCTAACGTGCCTCAGTGAGTACCTGTAGTGCACCTTGTAGATGTTACGCATGGCTGCTCCAGTTCTTTGATTGTGGAGGGAAGTGAATGTTTGTGGATGGTATGCAAATTAAATGGATGCTTTGTCCTGAATGGTATCAAGCTTCTTGAGTGTTGTTGCCAAAAACAAATTTTTGGCAGTGCAGAACTTTGAGTATTGCTGAAAAAAGACTTTTTGTCGAAGCTTTTCATCTTGCGTTCATCAGGACAATTGCAAGACCAATGTCGGGGGAACATAAAATGTATACCATGTGAGAAGAGAGTGCTGATTAATTGGCAGGTGGACCCTGACTGGTAGAGCTGTTGCCATGGAGAATGCACCAGTTAATGGTGACTAACAGTTAACTGCCAAGCATTGCTTGAAATTTAAACCTGCAGCTTGACTTTCATTGATAAATGCATTGCCCTGAGAAATGAACCAGTGAATGGCTATCATTTATTTTGCTTAGCTAAAACAGCCACAATGTGTGTAAGGTTCTTTCTGCCTTTAAAGAACAGGACCCTGTGTATTAAAATATGTAGCTTCCAGTACACACACATGCACCATATTGTGATGTCAATATTAAATTGTTTGTCCATATAATATTTAACATACTAAGAGTTATTTAGCAAATGTTGTCCAGTTGCAGGACCAGATCTAATGTTGGACACTGTGTTGTGGGTTTTGCAAACATGGGCTGGTTGGCTATGGTCTGTATCTTGCTCATTGTGAACCTGGCTAGGATATGATGTTGCTACGATCTGTCAGTCTTTGGGATATTTGGCATTCATTGCTCACATCACATGGCACTGGAATTCATATACAACATTATTCATTTCTGTAAAGGGCAGAGCCACATTTTGGCTTGATGGCAGCATCCAGTGGTGGTGAATACCACTTATGTGCTATGCACAGTAATAGTGTGGAACAGCTAGCTTCACCTTTTACTCAAAGTTTTGAGATACCTTACCCTTCCAGGATAATCTGATGTACTCATGGCAGAAAGTGACAGTTTTCGGTGTGTTCATGAGTTTGCATGATATGCAACATGAAATTATCTGATCAAGATAGCCATAAACTCACATGGTATCTTTGATGTGCCCTGTTTCAGCACCAAGCTTGCCCAGTGAGCAAATGGCTCAGGTCCTATTTACAAGGTGTGATAAGGCCAACCTTTATAGCATGTGGAACTGCAAGAATCCCAATGTGTGTAATGACAATGAAGATAGGCTTGTGGTAGACCATGGTAGAGTACCCCCTGCAGACTTTTCAAATAGTACATTAAGGGAAGGGAGTTGCAATTGTCCTGATGAGTGCAAGATGAAAAGATTTGGCAAAATGACTGCCTTCAGCAATAATCATGTTGCCAAAAATCTTAAATCATAGAATCCTACAGTGCAGGAGGAGGCCATTTGGTCTAGCATGTCCACACTGACCACAATCCCACCTAGGGCTATCCCCAGAACTCCATGCATTTACTCTACTTTACCCCTGACGCTAAAGGGTAATTTAGCATGGCCATTCCACCTAACCTGCACATCTTTGGATTCTGGGAGGAAACGGGAACAGCCAGAGGAAACCCACACAGACACGGGGAGAACCTGCAAACTCCACACAGACAGTGACCCAAGCCAGGGATTGAACCCAGGTCCCTGGTGCCGTGAAGCAGCAGTGCTAACCATTGTGCCACTGTGTGAATAATCTTGAGAAGCTTTGTCCCTGTACCATCAGTTAATGAAAACAGCTTTCTTCTGTCAATTCAAAAGCACAACCACATAATCAGCTTGTCTGCAATTCCCATCTCTGATATATCAACAGAGATCCATTACGTCTTTTGTATCTCCACAGATGACTCTTACACATCGACGGACATCAAAACAACGATATCAACTAACTCAAAAGTGGACAGCAGAGGGAAGAAACGTAACAAAACAGTGCCTCTGAGGAGGAAAGGATCATTGGGCTCCGGAGAAGATGGGCAAAATTTCTGTATCTTCTCTCACTGGTAAATTACATTACCCTGTCCCTCATTGATGGCAGAGTGTAGTCCTTTGTGATATGACAACTAAACGGATTAAAGGATATGACATCTTGCTTAACAAAAGCTATGGCTGGAATCTTACCACTGTTCACGCCGATGGGATTTTCCTAGCTGGGATTTAGCTTAGCATCAAATTCTCTGACCATGTGACAGCAGCAACGTGGTGTGAACAACCAGTAAGATGGCACCCTATATCTCCTTCAAGTATTTCATTGCTTTGAAATGATAAGTTATGGGCCGGTGAGCAGAGGTGGCATAGATGCAGCATCCAACCTCCATGCTTTGTTGTTGAGCACCAGGACACTTGACATTTCTTGACAAAACATTCAAAGGGCCCTCTCTGGATAATGTCATACAAGCTCAGGGTTTTGTATTACGGGTGTGGCAATATAGCAGCCACAATAGACAGCTGTTGGCCATTGTTAAAATATAATTGTGGAATGCAAAGGAAATGTATGTACCAGATGCCATGACCCATTCAGCATGCCAAGAAAACTGCACCACTGTGGTTCAAGGTGATACAAAAATACTGTAACTTAGCACAATGGATTACCTAGAATTACATAGGAACCATGCATGGGAATTTCTGATCCCACGTCACAGGTGGGAAGGAACATTTTTATAAAGTTTATCAGTGTCACAAGTAGGCTTACATTAACACTGCAATTAAGTTACTGTAAAAATCCCCCTGTCACCACACTCCAGCGCCTGTTCGGGCACGCTGAGGGACAATTTAGCATGGCCAATGCACCCAACCTGCACATCTTTCAGACTGTGGGGGGAAACCCGAGCACTCAAAGAAAATCCATGCAGACTCCACAAAGACAGTGACCCAAGCTGGGAATCGAACCTGGGTCCCTGGCACTCTATCAGTAGTACTAACCACTGTGCCACTATGCTGCCCCAACATTTGATGGACCAAATGAAAATCTGTTGACTTTGACCCATGGCGGGCAGAATCAGAAAGTCTATTATTCCAAAACAGTTTGTTTCTCCCAATCAGGCCTTGTCTTATATTTATCCTCTACATGAACGGTAGTTCTGATCCCATGTGTCCATCTTGTTTCCATATCCTTTCCCACCTTCATTTCCTTCAACTATCTATCTAAGAGGTTATGGCCTTTACTTGCTTGCATCATCAGTGCTCTAATGGTACATCTCACAGCTTCCTGTCCAACTGTAAAAATGTATCTCCTGTTATCAATCTTAACCCTCTTACATTTAGTATTATATCTAAGCCTCTCCATTCTGGTCCCCTCAACTATTAGACAGAATCTGTTTCTCTCTGTCCTCTCTCATTCCTTCCTAATTTTAACCTGTCTTAATTCACAATGCAATATTTTCTCCTCCAGTGAAGATGGGCCTATTTCTTCAACTCTTTCCTTGCATACATATTTCCTCACACCATAAAACATAAAAGTGAAATTTTAAACAACGGTCACCACACCTCGAAATACTTCATTGACTGTGAAGTGCTTTGGGAGTGTCAGAAACCTTCAAATGTGCTTTTCAAGCATTGTAACTGTCCAATGAGTCAACAGCCTTTCTGCAGTGTGGAGCTTGAAACTGCACATAACAGCAAGAACAAGCTGGCGTTTCACAGTACCACTATGCCAGAAAAATATCCCAAAATGATTCATAGAGGTGTAGTCTGATAAAATATTCTAGCTATGGGCTAACTATGGCTTTACTTAGCTTACTATCACATCGTCACCTTTATATTTTCTAACTCATGGTATAAAATCTGAGTAGCCTTGGCATTTTTAAGATGCACATGTGAGTTTAGTTTATTTACTTGTGTCACAAGTAGGCTTACGGTGATACTGCAGTGTAGTTACTGTGAAAATCACCTAATCATCACACCCCGGCACCTCTTTGGGTGCATTGAGGGAAAATGCAACACAGGAAGAATGGGCAGACTCCTTACAGACAGTGATCCAAGCTGGGAATTAAACCTGGGTCACTGGCACTGTCAGGCAGTAAAAAGTCTGACAACACCAGGTTTTAGTTCAACCGATGTCAGACAGCAGTGTTAAACACTGTGTCACCATGCTGCCCTTGATGTGTTGTTTTTAGTGAACCTGAATTCCCAAATCTCTCTACTTTTCTGCATTGATCAATCTTTGCCTTTGTTTGCCAAAATGTGCCCTTTCAGATTTATAGATATTGAGCTTCAGTCATCACCTTTTTGCCAATTCTAACATCTTATCCATGTCCTCCTGCAATTTATTGTAATCCTCAGGATTACTACTCACTACTTTAGCATCATTGCAAAATTGGGCACTGCTCCAACTAAGCAGAGCTTCAAAGCAGTTGCAGAACAGATTCTGTTACTCGCTTCCAACCACCTGGAGAAACATCCCTTCATTTTGTATACCCCCACTTCTTTCTTTCCAAACAATTTGTAATCCAATTTTCTAGCTGCCACTAATTCCACACTCCTTAATCTTGTAAACCCTCCTGGGTAGTATCTGGTCAAAAGCCTTCTGAAGGTTCACATGAAGCAGGATGTCTGTGTAGTTAACCTGCTCACCATGTTGGTCAGGACTGAGGGACCTTTCTCTTCATCGTCGGTTAGTCTGGTCCTCCATCCATTATTCTGAAGGTTGGTCCCTGAGGGCTGTGCAGTAGCATCCAGCTCAACTCTTCAGCCAACATCCAGTGTGAGGATATAAGGGAGATTTCAAACAATAATTCCCTCACCAAAGATCCACACACAATAAAAAAAGTTTCAGAAAAATTAGCATATTGCACGCAAATCCTGAATTTGACACATTTATCCAATGCTTTAAAAAACATTTTCTTGTTAGGTATATTTTAGGTTCCAAAATTTTTGTTATTTCCTTGTGATGTTCTAAGTGGTTATCTCGGTGGTACAATGGTTAGCACTGCTGCCTCACAGTGCCAGATACCCAGCTTGGGTCACTATTTGATACCCAACTTGGGTCACTGTCTGTATGAAGTTTGCATGTTCTCCCCATGTCTGCATGGGTTTCCTCCACCAGCTCTGGTTTCTCCTACAGTCCACGGATGTGCAGGTTAGGTGGATTGGCCACATTAGATTCTCCATCAGTGTTATTGAATATGTGCCGGATTGTGGTGACCAGGGGATTTTCACAGTACCTTCACTGCAGTGTGAATATAAGCCTACTTGTGACGAATAAATAAATAATCAAATTATCTAATGAAAAGGTTTCATTTTCTCCTGATTTTGACTTTGTCACATCGCTATGCAGTTTGCTTTATTCCATTTCCTACTTGGGAGAGAATCCTGAAGTGCAGTATGTCTTCGCTCACACGAATGTCACTCTTCCACTTCTTGGAATTTGATGTCGTACACACAGCTCTTTAGTCCCCAGAGTCCTGCTACATTTAATTTATTTATGTGGAAGGTGCCTTGACTTGTGCCAGTCGAAATATAATTTATTTGCCTCACAGGCAGTTTGCAACAACAAGTCTTTCCCAAGCGCCTGTTCAGTGCAGGTGGATAACAATGTAAGTGTTACACTAATAACTGGTTGTACATATTGGATTGAGCAGAGATGACAGAAATAAAAACCCCTGGTATTGCTTCTTGATGAAACATAAATATTAGTAAAATTCAGGCACTCACATTGCATTACAAATCTCATCATGTGTAAGCAACAGTAACAAGCACTGGCTTATTCTATAAGCATCATATAATTTGGATTAAATTTACCTCATAGCACTCATGAAGTGAAGATGTTAACTATTAGAATCTGTCACACTCGCCAAAATAAATGGAGTATTTCTCCAAAGATGTGCGGGTTAGATTGATTGGCCATGGTAAATTCCTCCTTCGGGTCATCTGAGGTCAATGGGGCTTTGTATGGTCTGCCCCCTGTCCGTAATGATTCCCATGGTGGGCGAGACAGGAAAATTTTATTCTTCATGTCAGTAGGATTAGCAGGGCAAACAAATGGGTTTATGTGGATAGGGACTGGGTGGGTTTGTTGTCAGTGCAGACTTGATGGGCTGAATGGCCTCCTTCTGCACTTTAGGGGATTCCATGGATTCTATCTCCTCCCCCAGTAATTGGCTGCCTGGTTCTTCTAGCTAACTAGAAGTAAATATCTACCGTTGTCATAAACTCACATTTAAATTAGTGATGTTAAAATTGCAAAATATTACTCTTACCACCCCGGGTAAGAGTCCTTGTTTGGCAATATTTTGACAGCGTAATTCCCAAAGTTCTAAATATAGAGTTGTTTATTGCAGGAGGAAAGCAAGTCATTTATTAAATCTGTATTGGCTATTGTTCTTAAGACATACATTGTTGTCACCCACTAAGGATGGATTTAATTCTTTAGTATCATGACAGCTGTACAAGTCACAGGACCCTGAGGGTGTGGCTTTATGTTTGAGATTCTCTGGTGCAGTAAGAATTCTCTCATGCGTGGCATATGTTGCTCTTTAGTATTCATTTGCACTTAAGATCTGGGCTTACTTTGCTGGGATGTTAGGAACCCACCCACATACTCCGTGAGGATAAACAGGAGGCCTCCTTTTTGCCTAATCTGAAGCAGACAATAGCCCCGTCACATATCACCTGGCCCAAGATTGGTCTGTCCTGAGCTCACCAGCACCGGCGACCTAAACCAACCCGAAACACTGCATTCCTTAAAAAAGGCAAATACTTATCAAAATCATCATTCCAATTGCAACTGCTCCCAATCCTGATATCCTTGACATGTGACCTCCAGGCTCTTGTCCTGATCTAAACGCCCCTCTCGCTGTTCTTGACCTCCACATCTGCCAATCTCCTGACTTTGACTTTGACGACCCCACAAATCAATCCCGCCTCATGCTCCGCAACAAACAAGTCCAAATACCTGACCAATTATCTGAGGTTGTTTCAGTGAAGTTATTTCAATGACCCTTTGGCAACACTATCTTGAATGTATTGGGATCTGAAGCCCATTACTTAACTCCTCAGACCTGACCACTTGTACCAGAACCCTACACCGTCCTAAAATGTGCGCTTCCAAATTTGTGGGACAGAAAGTAATTAGGGATGCATAATGTGTTGAAGATAATTTTATACAGCTTCAATGAGAGGGCAGGCACTGGTGGACATCGTTTTGGTCAATGTGTTTGGACTGGTGAATCAAATATCAGTGGAAGAGCATTCAGGCAACAGTGACCATTGTCTGATACGTTTAGGTTAGCCATGGGGAAAGGACAAGGAGAAACCTAGAGCAGAGATAATTAATTTGGGGGAAAGCCAACTTTGAAGGGATGGGAATGCCATGGGATAAGATGAGTTGGAATCAAATGCTGGCCGAAAAAGCAATGGCTGAACAATGGGACAACTTCAAGGGAAAAATTTTGCAGGCAATGTCAAGGCATCTTCTCTTGAAGAGGAAGGTAGGACAAATAAGTCCCAAGTCTGGGACGCCTGCAGTGCTGCCCCTCAATGCTGAGAATTATTAGGCGATTCATCTTGGGAGGAAGAATATAGGGAGACAATATAAATAAGGGGATAAACTCTAAAGGAGTTGCAGGAGTAAAGGGACCTTGGTGTATATATACATAAGTCATTGAAGGTAGCAGGACATGTTGAGACCAGTTGATAAAGCGTATAGTATCCTAGGTTTTATTAGTGGGAGCATTGAATACAAGAGTAATGAGGTCATGGTGAACTAGTATAAGTCACTAGTTAGACCTCATTTGGAGTAGTGCATCCAGTTCAGGATGCCAGATCTGAGGAAGGCATTGGAGAGAGTACAGAGAAGATTCACAAGAATAATTCCAGGGATAAAGAACTGTGGCTATAAGGATAGATTGGAGAAGTTGGGACTGTTTTCCTTGGAGCAAAGAAGACTGAGAAGAGGCTTGATAGAGGTATTCAAGATTCTGAGGGGTGTGAAGAAGTAAATAATGAGAAACCGTTCCAACTCAAGAGAAAATAAAGAACTAGAAAGCACTGATTCAAAATATTTGGCAAAAGGAATAAAAGTGATGTAAGGAAAAGCATTTTCACTCTGAGGTTG
Organism: Carcharhinus amblyrhynchos; assembly: GCF_965287045.1. Classification (NCBI taxonomy): domain Eukaryota; kingdom Metazoa; phylum Chordata; class Chondrichthyes; order Carcharhiniformes; family Carcharhinidae; genus Carcharhinus; species Carcharhinus amblyrhynchos. The sequence continues at coordinate 18,120,972 of NC_137347.1, forward strand.
GTTGGAGTCTAGAATAAACTTCCTGAGAGGGTCGTGGAGGTTTGATCGAGATATTCAAAGGGAAATTGGATTGCTTTCTGAAAAGGAAGAAAGTTCAAGGTTATGGAGGATAAGGCAGGGGAGTGGGAGTAAGTGGAATGCTCTTTCAGAGAGCCAGTGCAAATTTGATGGGTTGAATGGCATCCTTCTGCACCATAATGATTTGGTGATCTTTCCTGGTGAGTTTATCTGAAACAGATAAGTTGGAATTCAGGAAAATAACTTTACCGGCAATACATTTTGTTACATTAGCTGCACTACCAAGTTTCCCCTTGACCATTTGTAGGAACCTGTTCTACACAAAAGGGTTTCTTGTTTTACAACAGTGGCTACACTTCAAAAATGTTTCATGGGCTATAGAGTACTTGCGGATATTCTGAGGTTGTGAAAGGTGCAATATAAATGCAAGCTTTTCTTTCCTACTTCTAATTCCATGTACATTTGATAGAGATCAGGGAACGGCAACCATTTTCAGATGTAGTCTTTACTGAAGACATCAGATTAAGGTGTTGAAAACAATGGAACCTGCAAGAAAAATTGAGCTGCTACTAGGAGGTCAATCTTCCTGCTGCTTGATCATGTGATCCCAAATTCAACTACACTTCTGAAGAAACTGCTATGTTCATGTATAATTGATTGTAAGTTCTTCACAGATGTTAAGTCAAGAGACACTAGTGGAAACCTCTATAAATAGAAGGTAGGTTGTAGCCAGCAGTGTGATATTATGAATATCTCCACAGGTGAGACGGACCAGATAAGTTGTGAATGATGAAATCAAGAGATGGCTAAGTTTAATCTTGGATGTGGAGGTATTTGTCATATCACACCATTGATCACGAGACACTACTATTTGTAAAAAAAAGTAGTTACCGGTGGTTTCACTGAGTTACTGGGGATACCATAGATGCCCCACCATCACAGAGCATGGGCAAATATTCCTGGTCTGTTTAATGACCAGATCTATGTGCCAAGGATTGTTTTTCACTACTAACCATTGTTAGGATCCCAGCTGATGTAGTAACTGGATAAGAAGATTCCAGAATGGAACCCTGGCTCAAAAGATCGTAACTTTTAGTTTTTTTTAATCAAAAATGGAAGAACAGAGTCACTGAACCACTTATTAGTTCTAACAACAAGAAAAGTAAAACATTTATTAAAGATAAAAATGTTGGATTATAATGTAACATTCCTTTAATCCCCCCCTTAACAAATACACACAGGTTTTAAAATTAACATGAATGACAAAATTATTTGAAGCTACAATTGTCTCATTAGCACACAAAGTTCCTTTTGAGCATGCAGGTTGGCTGTGGTCAAATACACACCCCTCTCTGAACTCAAGTTAGTGTCTGTGGATTCCTCCTCAGAAACCCCCCAGCTGATAGTCATGTGAGTTTCCGAGCTCCCCTCCCAAAAGCATGCTTTACAATCTTCTTTTCATAAGGTTTTTCATTAGCAGGTTGAATGTGAATTCCACTCCATGTTTTGCAAAGTACTCTACATAGCTTCCACTCCACTTCTACCAGTAAATCCTCTCCAGGTTTTACACCAGCACCTGTAGGTTTTTTTTGTCTTGTCTGCTTTTACACTCAAATTCCAATATCTAGCCACCAATTGCTTCATAATTGTTTCAATTAGTGTCTCAAAAACTGCAGTGAGATATCACAAACTTAGAAATACTTTAGATATCTTTTTGACTTCTCACTAGCCAAGTCCTTTTTCATCCTTTGCCTTACAATGAACAGGACCCTGTTCTCTTCCCAGCTCCTTTCTGTTCCTTTCGTTTAAGGCTTCCTGGAAATTTCTCTTTATTCGTCTGGTTTCCTTAAGTAGCTATCATTTAGATTTCTGACACTGGCTTTCTTAACCATTACTCCATTGTATGGCTTTTCTTCGAGCAAAGCTGAGAGTAATGTTCCCTCTCTTGCTGCCTGTCACCAACTACAACTACTCTGGCTTTCATTTAAAAACAAAGGACAAAGAAAAGCTTTTTACCTTACAAGGGCATCTAATTGCTAAGCAGTGCCTATAACTCTATACACCATAAACATCTGTAAATACAATAGAATCTCAGTTGGAATTGAAACCAACCCCCACATGCGCAAATACCTGTCCGGCATGAAATCTGACTATATGTTTCTTCCAGGCACTGAAACATTAAATTGAACCCAAGTACAACTTATTTTTAATATTTATTCATACAAATTAAATCCCTTTTAAACTACCTTTAATTTTCTGACACCATGCAATTGCTAAGGAATTTTGTGATGCTTCGTACAAGGGTTTCTGCAGCAGATCAATTAAAGCTTAAATTTATACATTATCTCTTTACACATATGAGAAATGGAAGTCAGCCTTTGAAAATCAATGATGATTAGCATTAATTCAAGGTTAGAAATTGCAGCAGCACCAGTGAAGACTCTCCTCTATGGAGCAGTTTGTAGAATGCCAGTGCAACGCAGAGTTCAAATAAAGTGTTTTAGTTCCAAGCAGAAAGTGTTTGTCGGAATAGTCTACAGCAGCTCATTAAAAATCACTCAATTCTGAGTTTCAGAAACTCTGAGCAAGAAAGGATTACAAAAAAAATTAGCGATTGAGACAAGTGGTGAACAAAAGTCCAGGCCTTTTATTTTTAGTCCATGGATTTTAGTGACTAGGTGATAGAAAATAGGCAGGCTATTTTCCATGCTGACAGTCAAGTCTTTCAAAAAAAAAATTTACAATAGACACCTTTCGTTGTACAACCAGGCTCACCATGAGGCACAAGAGGGAAAGTGAAGGGTGAGGCAACATGTCAAGACATTCCAGTCTAAAAACTTGACTCTTGTGGGAAAGCTCTATCTGATGCACAAGGAATTTAGAGTCTGCTTCTGTTGTTTGGTAAAATCACTGAAGCTATTTTCATTCATTATCATAAGACATTCTCAGCTTCTGGTATATTTACATAATACAATTTGAATCTTGTTAAACACTTGCCAATACTTGGCACTCGTGGCGTCCAATTTTATCATTTTGACTTAGGTGCTGGATAGACTTGAAACTGGGAGTATTTCAGATCCAAATTTTAGGCCCGTTCTCAGGCGCCCCCATACACACTCTGCCTGAAAAAATAGCAGCGATTTTGAATCATGCTGCAGAAACCTGTGGGTGGGGCTTAACACGCTTGAAACGCTGCAGCTCCGATCAGCTCCTCCAACTGCGCATGCACAGAGAAAGAATGATAGAATAACACTCCCCTGCCACATCCCTTCTGGCCAGATAATGCCTCCCCCGGCCCCTACAGACATTGCCCTATCCCACCTAACGTTACTGACTGCCTTATTCCCCCCCGCACCCACTCCGTGACCAAGACCATTTGTGGGCCCCTCCCCTCTTCTCCTCCACCAATCTCAGGCAGAATGGCAGTGGATCTCCCTTCTCCCTCTCTGATTATAGACAGAGTGGCAGCAGATCTCCTTTTGCCCCACTGATCACAAACAGAGTGGCAGTGGGCCCCTTTTGCCCCCCCCACTAATCTCAGGCAGAGTGGCAGTGGACCCCTCTTCCACCAGTCCTCCACCGCTCTGAAGCAGAGAGCCACTGGACCTACCTTCACCCCTCTTCCCAATCAATCTCAAGCAGAGAACCATCGAACACTCAGCATTTACTTCCTCGCTAGCCCTCACTGATGGAGCGCCTGAAACTTATATGCAGCATTGCTGTTTTGCACCGATTCTGGATGGGTGAATGCAGCAGTAAAGGGAGAAGTACTGGCAAAGTTGAGTGTGCAGCCCATTAAATCAATTTAACTGCAGGCAAACGTATTTAAATGGCCGTCGCATCCATTTTATGCATGATCCCAATCACGGGCCTTGGTAAAGGAGGGAATGCACGGAGGCGAGCATGGATCATGCTACTCACCTCATGGCTGACTTTACAAAGTTTTCAAGCTCAAAAACGGCCAGAACGCGAATGCTAAAATCGGGCCCACTGAGCTTTGTAGATACACGCATGTATACTTTAAACACAAGTGATTCAGACTAGAAAGACTATTGTCGTCTTCTCCAGTTCTTAAACAGAGGGATTTTCTTAAATTGAGGACTCACATGGTGGTTTTGGTGCTTGAACTTGGCAAAATCGTGCAATGTTTCATCATAGGTGGCATGGTGGCACAGTGGTTAGCGCTGCTCCCTCACAGTGCCAGAGACCTGGGTTCAATTCCTGGTTTGGGTCATTGTCTGTGCGCAGCCTGCATGTTCTCCCATGTCTGCATGCCCCGGGTGCTCCGGTTTCCTCCCACAGTCCGAAAGACTTGCTGGTTAGGTGGATTGTCCATCTCCCTCAGTGTATCCAATCAGGTGCCAGAGTATGGCGACTAAGGGATTTTCACAGAAACTTCACTTCAGTGTTAGTGTAAGCCCACTTGTGATACTAATAAATAAACTTCAAACTGGAGCACATGTAAACATGAAGTCATTTGGAGATGTATGTTTAGTAAATTGTAAGTCTTACTAGTCTTGCTGCTGAACTCTCACTCCTGGTATCTTCTAATGAGAGTGATGGCTGCGTCCTCTTGGCTATATAGATGGAGTTTTTATATTTACCTCCATTCTTAAGACAGGTTCTGAAGGCAATGACCATCACTAATAAGAGACAATCTGACCACCGCCCCTTGACATTCAATGGTGTTACCATCACTGACTCCCCTACTGTCAACATTCTTTGGGTTACCATTGACCAGAAACTCAACTGGATTCCATCATGTGGAGAAGAAATCAGAAGTAAGAAATCTCACAACACCAGGTTAAAGTCCAACAGTTCATTGTGAATCATGAGCTTTTGGAATGCTGCTCCTTCATCAGGTGAGTGGAGATGTACTCTCCACAAACATATATAGACAAAGGCACAATCGCAAGATAATGGTTGGAATGCGAGTCTTTACAGGTAATCAAGTCTTTACAGGTATAGGCAGTGTGAGTGGAGAGAGGTATAATTGCAGGTTAAAGAGATGTGAATTGTCTCAAGCCAGGGCAGTTAGTAGGATTTTGCAAACCCAGGCCAAATGGTGTGCATTACACATAATGTGGCATGAATCCAAGATCCTGGTTGAGGCCATCGCAGCAATCTACCCAGCCTTCAGGAGAACAGCGGCCATAACACCACACATCCCTGCCAAGGCAAATTCTGCAAGACGTGCTGGATCATTGACAAAGATAACACCATCATGCGTGAGAATACCACCCACCAGGTGCACGGTACACTCTCAAGCAACTCAGCCAATATTGTTTACCTCATATGCTGCAGGAAAGGATGTCCCAAGGTGTGGTATATCAGCGAGATCATGCAGACACTATGACAGTGGATGAACAGATACCATCAAGAAGGAGTGTTCCCTTCCAGTTGGAGAACACTTCAGCAGTCAAGGGCATTCACCCTCCGATCTCTGGGTAAGCATTCTCCAAGGCGGCCTTCAAGACACATGACAACGCAGAATCGCTGAGCAGAAACTGATAACCAAGTTTCACACATATGAGGACGGCCTCAACTGGGATCTTGGGTACATGTCACAGTACATGTAACCTCCACCATTTGGCCTGGGCTTGCAAAATCCTACTAACCGTCCTGGCTTGAGACAATTCACATCTTTTTAAACTATGATTATCCCTTTCTCCACTCGCATTGTTTGTACCTGTAAAGACCTGATTACCTGTAAAGACTCACGTTCCAACCATTATCTTCAATTGTGTCTGTGTATAAATGCCGTGTTTGTGAAAACTACCTCTCCATTCACCTGATGAAGGAGAAGTGCTCTGAAAGCTCGTGACTCCAAATAAACCTGTTGGACTTTAACCTGGTGTTGTGAGACTTCTTACTGTGCTTAACTGGACTCGCCACATAAACATAGTGGCTACAAGAGCAGGTCAGAACAGGAATACTGTAACGAGTAACTCATCTCCTGACACTCCAAAGCCTGTCCACCATCTACAAGGCACAAGTCAGGAGTGTGATGGAATATTCCCCACTTGCCTGGTTGGGTGCAGCTCCAACAACACTCAAGAAGCTTGACACCATACTGGACGAAGCAGTCCACTTGATTGGCAGTAGATCCACGAGCATCTGCTTCCTCCACCATGGATGCTCAGTTGTAGCAATGTGTACTGTCTACAAGATGCACTGCAGCAACTCATCAAAGATCTTTATACAGTACCTTTCAAACATAGCACCATTTCCAGCTAGAATGGACAAGGGCAGTAGATACGTAAGATGACCACCAAGTTTCCCTCCAAGTCGCTCACCATCCCAACTTGGAAATATATCACCTGTTCCTTCACAGTTGTTGGGTCAAAATCCTGGAAATCCTTCCCTAATGGCATTGTGGGTCAACACACAGTATGTGTGCTGCAGTGTTTCAAGAAGGCAGCTCACCACCACCTTCTCAAGGGCAACTAGGGATGGGCAATAAATGCTGGCCAGCCAGCGACATCCATGTCCCATGAATGAATAAAAGAAAACTGCTGTGAAGTATTACTGTGGGACAGAAGGCAAGCTGTGTGGTACAGAGCTCAGACAATACACCGTGAAAACAATACGTCATCTCCTCTCTAGTTACAGGGGCGGGTACAGTGGCACAGTGGTTAGCACTGCTGCCTCACAGTGCCAGGGACCTGGGTTCAATTCCAGCCTTGGGGTCACTGTCTGTGTGAAGTTTGCACGTTCTTCCTGTGTCTACATGGATTTCCTCCGGGTGCTCTGGTTTCCTCCTACAGTCCAAAGATGTGCGGGTTAGGTTGATTGGCTGTGCTAAATTGATGCTCGGGCTGGAATTTTACCGGCACGCCCACCCCAATTCTGGGAGCAGGCAACGTTCGGAGAACAGCATTCTCCATTGGGCTTGGGTGGGATCATACGGGCCTCAGGGTGGACATGCCAGTAAAATTTGTGAGGTTATGGGAATAAGGCCTGGGTGGGATTGTGGTCGGTGTAGACTCAATGGGCTGAATGGCCTCCTTCTGCACTGTAGGGATTCCATGATTCTTCTAACATTCTCAACACAGATGAAACAGGGAAAATTAGACTCTCTGAACTGAGACAAGTACCAGCTTGACTCATTTAACAATCTATTTAGTGGTTTCTAACTTGATCTAATTTAGTGACAGGCTGTGATTACGATTTTTACTTCACTTGGCACAAAAATTCAGGCTATTTTGTTTCAGTGTCATTCACTCATTTTGACATCATGTCCACTCTTTTATAATGGGGTCACAGGGGAGAATGGACAATGTGAGCCCACAGTGAGTGAAGGTTCTGGTCTTCTGAATTTGGCCTTTTGTGGAAAGAAGTGTAAAGCCAATTGGAATCTGCTCGCTTCAAAACAGCACACCTTTCCACTGATTGATGAAGTATGTCACAATGAGTAGACACCTAAAACTGGTTTGAGGAGAATTAAAATTAAATTTGGGCTGTGGATCCTCCAATTTAAAAGTCATGTGGTGTTAGACATTACTTTGGGTTAAATACAACAGCTTAAAATTCTGTGAGTGTGGGCTGACCCCAATTCCATATTTAGTAATGAGTGCAAATTATGTTTACATTGCTTCAAACCTGAATTTGATCATCTCTTTACTGTGACTCTCCGACCAAATGGATTCTTCCAGCAGAGAGTGTGACACATACACTGCCAATTGCAGCCTGGTGGAACTGATATTAATCACATGCTGTCATATTAAACATAGTAGAGCAACAATAGCATGTGTTTGTAAGGTGATACTTTCTCTAGTTTAAAATGGTTGCAATTTGGCATTCTGTCAAAAATATAAATGACACAACATAATTGCCATCTGCCTGTTCTATTGGTAAAAGATAGGTAGTTCCCACCTGGTGTCACTAATTGGGCATTGGGCACATCTATACCTAATGAGGGCATTTGAATCTAAAAGTAATGTTACAGAAGTGGCACAATGGCAAAGCATGGCACTACTTCATAGCGCCAGGGACCTGGGTTTGATTCCGGCCATGGGTGACTGTGAAGAGTTTGCATGTTCTCCCTATGCCTATGTAGGTTTCTTTCGGGTGCTACGGTTTCCTCCCACACTCCAAAGATGCGCGGGTTCAGTTGATTGGCCATGACAAATTGCCCCTTAGTATCATAAATATGTGGGGTTACAGGGATAGGGCTTGGATGGAATTGCTGTCAGTACTGGTTCAAGGGGCTGAATGGCCTCCCTCTGTACTATAGGGGTTCTATGATTGATTATCTATAAGTGATGATGTTCGGACACAAGATCGGGATATAGAATTCACTGTGTATCAGATTCTTACTTTGAAAATGGGCCAAATCACCACAACATTAAATTTCCATGCACAGGGATGTATTGCTAAGGCTGTATAAGGCTCTGGTCAGTTCCCATTTGGAATACTGTGAGCAGTTTTGGGGCCCATACCTAAGGAAGCATGTGTTGGCTTTGGGAGTGGAGGTGGGGGATGGGGGTTGGGGGTGAGGTTCACAAAAATGATCCCAGGAATAAAGGGTTTGTCATTTGAGGAGTGGTTGTGGAGTCTGGATCTATACTTGATGGAGTTTAGAAGGCTGAGGGGGGATCTAATTGAAACTTACAAAATATTGAGAAGCCTAGATAGAGTGGACATGGAAGAGATGTTTCCACAAGTGGGAGAGACTAAGAATCTGATTTTACCATTGCATTGTGCCTGTTTTCAGGTGTAGAAACTTGGTAAAGTTGGGCGTGAGGCGAGTTGTGGGATCTGCGTCCGCCTCCATGTCGGTTCCCCCTTTATCGAGGCCTGAAAATGGCCGCATTTAAATTGACTTAACGGGCTACATGCCCAACCTTACCAGCACTTCCCCCTTTACAACCACGTTTGCCCATCCAGAATTGGTATGAAATAGACATGCTCCATATAAGTCTGATTTGGGCTCTCTAGTTAATGAGGAGGCAAGTGCCTCCTGCTTGAGATTGGTGGTGTTGGGGGGGGAACACGGTTGGGGAGGGGGGTAAATGGGTCTGCTGCCACTCTGCCTGGGATCAGACAGGGAGCAAGGGAGGCACGCTGCCATTCTGCTTGAGATTGGGAAGTGGATTACTCTGTCTGAGATTGGAGGGGGAAAGGGTGGAGGAGGGTCGCAATTGGTCTGGGTGGTGAGCGGGTGGGGAGATACAGGGATCAGTAATGTTGTGAGGGTGGGGCAATGTTTGTGGAGGCCAGGGGGAGGCATTATCCAAACCAGAGAGATGTGGCAGGGGAGCAGCACTCTATCATTTTTTCCTGTGCATGCGCAGTTGGAAGTGCCAATTGGTGCTGCAGGATTTTTGAGCGTGTTAAGCCCTGTCCACAGACTGGTGCAGCTGATTCGGAATCGTTGATATTCTTACAGGCAGAGTGCATATGGGTGCACCCCAGAACGGGTCTAAAAGTCAGATCTGAAACACTCCCAGTTTCAAGTCCGCCCAGTACTCAGAATCAAAATGATAAAATAGAGCCACAGAGCCCTATGGCACAACCTCAGAGTGAAGGGCCATTCTTTAAAACTGAGATGAGGAGGAATTTCTTCAGCCAATGGGTGATGAGTTTGTGGAACTCTTTGCCACAGAGGGCTATGGCGGCCAGGTCATTGAGTATCTTTCAGACAGAGATGGACAAGTGCTTGATCAAAAAGGAGATCAGGGGTTATAGGGAGAAGGCAGGAGAATGGGGATGAGAATCCTATCAGCCATGATTGAATGGCAGAGCAGGCACGATGGGCTGAATGGCCTAATTCAGCTCCTATACCTTATGGTTTTCTGGGACTCATGCTTGAAGATGTCAAGTGCGCATCCTGATGTCATTGTGCGATATTCCAGTTGGTGCGTGCATCCAGGGAATTGGCTAGCACACGTAACACGCTCATTGGCAATTATGTAGAGAGGATTCATTTTGCAATACACTGGAATATTATGTTGCCCATGCCATTTTTAGATCAGTGCATGGACAACACATGGATGAGACCAATCTGTTTTTGCAGAGTTCTCATCCCCGGGCAGAATAAAATGACCCTGGAGGAAAGGTCAGCTGAGGAGTTTTTGGGAACTCGGTGAGGGTTTGCTGTGGAACATTTTGAGCATCTGCATTGCAGGGTTTAGTGTATAGTCTGGAGCTTTCGTTGAATCATAGAATCCACAGAGTGCAGTACGTTCGGCCCATTGAGCCTGTGCCAACTCTCTGTCTTCCCCAGACCCTCTCCACCACCCTATCCCCATAACCCAAAGTATTTATGTTGTGATTAAGATTGGTAGTGGCTGCCAATTAAGTGGCCAATCAGCATAATATCATGATCTTCAATTGATCTTGGGTGGGAATCGCAAAACATTTCCGCGTCTGGTCCCACTCATCGTGCACACACATTGCTTATAAAATTCAGGTCCAGGAAAAGAAGAAAATTGCCACCTGCATTTTTCAAAGTTGTTAAGTTACAGCTTCATGAACATTAATGTAGTATTCGGGCGCTCGGGGCTGAAAGGGTTAATGCGTGGGAAACAGTAATGCTCACAGGATGATGTAAGAGAGAGTCACATAATCAAGAGTCAAGCAGGAGGAAGCTCGCAGCTTGGGCTGACTAACTCCTATCATCGTGTACGTCATATAGTTCTGTTCATCCAGTAGGCCAGTTATTGTTCTGACATGTCTATTTGAAATCGTTCCTTAGCCAGTCACGACCAACATACAACAAGGTCTCTTCCCATAGCTGAAGCAATTGTTGCTGTAAATGAATCTGCAACATTCAATGCATACCATGTGTAACAGTTAGTGGGTCATGATTAATTATCCATTTTTATATAGTTAAATTGTTATCACTGCCTTGTATAAGGCAGCCTTGCTAAACCGGAATGTTGTGTTGTATTATATGCAAATTCTGCTGAGCTGATTTCTCTGCGCAGAGTGTTTCTTCACTGTTGACATTGTTGGTCTGGCAATACCACACTGCTGTTACTAATATTGCTGTGCAATAGCAGGGAAATGCTCTCACTTTAATTTAGCGATTCTTTCTTCAATAACGGCTTCCATTACTGGAGAAACCATTAGACAGGACGCCTTGCGGCTAAGCTTTACAATCATCCTTAATCCTTTCAGTGTAAGTGATAGGTATATTTGCCAAATATTTTAACAATATTAACTTCTGGTGATATTAAAAGTAGAACATAATTCCTTTTTTATTCATTGGACTGGGCCAGCATTTATTGCCCTTCCCTGAGGGTATTTAAGCGTCAACCACATTATTGTGGCTCCGGAGTCACATGTAGGCCAGACCAGCTAAGGACAGTAGATTTTCTTAAAGGACATTTGCAAACCATTTTTTTTTACAACAGTCGCTGATGGTTTCATGGTCATCATTAGTCTTTGAAGTCAGATGTTTATTGAATTCAAATGTCACCATCTGCAGTGGTGGGATTTGGACTCAGGTCCACAGGAATTTAGCTGGATCTGTTGGATTGCCAACCCAGCAACAACACCACCACACCAGTACTTCTGGCAGAAAGACCAGTCTGCTTCTAGTAAATAGATTTACATCTGAAATAGGTAACTATGAACGTGGGGCTTCAAACTGTAAATTGGCTGATGAATCAGGCTTGGTTATGGAAAAGAGGTCAAAATACACCTTAGACTGGTGGGAGTGGGTGGCAGTGAGGAGTAATCACTGATAGATTTTTTGTATTCGTTCACAGGGTGGCTGACTGGAGAATTTGGAGTCAACCACATTGCTAAGGGTCTGGAGTTATACATAGGCCAGACCAGGTAAGGGTGGCAGATTTCTTTCCCTAAAGGACATGAGTGAACCAGATGAGTTTTAAATGACAATATTTCATGGTCATCATTAGACTTTTAATTCCTGACTTTGAATTCAAATTTCACCATCTGCAATGGTGGGATTCAAACACGGGTCCCCAGATCTTGTTCTGGATTACTCGTCTATTGACAATACAACTGTGCCACCTCCTCTCCCTAACTGGTGACAAATCAAAACATGGTGAGGCAAGGGCCTGGAGGCCCCATTCAACGTCTGTCAGTGGAGACCTGAATAAATACAGGAGACTCAATATCTGAGTGGTCAGGCCTGAAAGATCTTTCATTCTATTCACCCTATACTTCTGAAAGTTAACGTATGGTTCAATGTGACAAAGGCAAATATTAGTTTCTGACCACCTGCCTTCTGGCACCAAAGGACATGGAGTCATAACTGGAGTGTTTAGGGCATCAACATTGTGTAAGGCTGTATTTCTACTGAGCACCGCTCAGCTGAAGACCTATTTACTTTATTATAGCAGAGGTTGTTTCTAGTTCTTTGTGATATTGCACCATGCATCCCTCATTCCCAAGTCAGAATTCCCCTTTAATGATGAATACACCATCCTATCAAAAGGAGATGCCTGATTTATTTTCTCTGTAAGCCCCCGAGTCGCTGGGCAGAGACTGATAACTAAGTTCCGCACGAGGGTGGCCTCAACCGGGATCTTGGGTTCATGTCACACTATCTGTAACCCCCACGACTTGCCTGGGCTTGCAAAATCTCACTAACTGTCCTGGCTGGAGACGATACACACCTCTTTAACCTGAGCTTAACCCTCTCTCCATTCACATTGTCTGTAGCTTTAAGACTTGATTACCTGTAAAGAGTCACATTCCAACCATTATTTTGCAAATTGAGTTTGTGTCTTTATATGCCCTGTTTGTGAACAGAACTCCCACTCACCTGATGAAGAGGCAGCGCTCCGAAAGCCAGTGGCTTGTGCTACCAAATAAACCTGTTGGACTTTAATCTGTTGTGGCGAGATTCCTTACTGTGTTAGCCCCAGAGAAAGCAGTCCTGTAGTGAAGAAATGAACAGATCAGACTCCTATCTGCTTTGTGGGATGCTGTTAAACAGACTATTATTAAAACAGAATATACACAAGATACACAACTCAATCAATACAGAAACCAAAATAAAAACAAAGATTTTGCCTCAGACATTGATTGGAAATATAGCTCTAATCTAACATAAAGCAGAAGAACTTTGAAACACTTCATTGATTGAAATGAGCCGTTGCTGAATTTTACCTTAATTAGATGGAAAGTGCTGGATCTCGCCTTTCTGGTTTGGTGAGGGCAAGGCAGATTTTACCTTACGCCTGTTTGCTCATCACTTTCATCGCCTGCGGGGCATGTTGTATGTAGGGTGAGATTTCTGGAGCACTCACGCCAATGATTACTGCAGAGGATGGGAGTCCAGGCAGTGTTGGGAAAGGCTGATTGGTGCAGCACATGGAGAAACAGTCAGCTAGCTAGAGAGAGCAGAGGAGACCCAAACCAGAATCAGTCGTTGACAAAGACTGGGGCTGTAGAAAGCTCATCTTTGGGGCTGTTGTTGAGGATGAGGAACATGTTACTAGGCTCTCCCCTCTCTATTGAATGAGTGCAGGCATGTGCTGCTAACACAAGTCCCTCTATCACCCGACGGTTAATAAAGCCAGCAGTGATATTAAGGGAACTGGTCTATGACCAGAACCTAACGCCTTGTTATCATTTATATGTAGGATAGGAGGGGATGCGGAGATTGCTGGCAGCAGGAATGGAAGGGTGAGGATGGGGAAGCAGGTGGGAGGAAGAATTAGCTTGGAATAGAAACATGATAATCAGTTTTGCTGTTTAATATTGTCAGCTTCATGTCAATGTCCTACCCAACCTCATATGAAGTAGAAGAGTATCCAGCTGATACTCTCCAGCCTGCAGGTTCATCATACATAGAGAGTGGTCTCCTCATAGGCTCCCTCCATCCATCCGCAGGACTGTGTGTCCATCAATGTTACTTGTATATCCATTAGAGTCAGGAGCTTACAGTTTTAATCTGTATTATTTTCAGCACACTTCATCAATAGAAGAGAACTGCTCATGAAAATTACTTAATACATAACATGAAACATTAGTTTAGATGGAGCCTGCCCTTATCTGTATACATGTGCTTTGTGTTGGTTGACAAAACAATTACTTGGAATGTATCAGAATTATAATTCACTTTAATTATTCAGTTGATATTGGTTGATTGAAAGTTAGAAGGGTAAATCTTCTACTAGGAGTATGATATATTCTCAAATAGTTTGAAGTGTGTGTTACACAATGCTGACCAAAATGGTGCTTTGGTTGCGGGCAGATCATTATAATAATTGTGCAGTTTCAGATTCAGAATTGGACAGTGTGCCCAGAGTGCTGGAAATGGCAAATTATGCAATGATAAAGTTCAAATGACTGCAAGGCAATTAACAAAGAGTCAGAATCTGTACGCAAAATCTTTTCCAGCCTGCCAAAGAAGGTGTTTTAATGCATTGGCAGCCTTTGCCAAATTCCAACGGGGAGAAGGAGAAGAATAGGCAAACAAAACAGATAGACAGGGACAGCAAGATGTAGGCATGAGTCTGAAGTCAAGTGACGGTACGATCGAACATTTCACTCATGGTTTGATGGCTGCTGAATTGGAAGTTGGAAGTTAACCCCAGTCTGCGGCATCTATTACTACATGCATGTAATAAGACAGAAGTAACCTCCTGACCAGCTAATGAATATTGTCACTGGCTGCATTAACCCTTTATTATATGGAGGCTGTCAGAGCCTCAGCAGCAGATGACACATCCTTTAATCTGGTTCGCAAGGTTGAAAAGTCTGAGGACACGTACCAACCGACTCAAGAACAACTTCTTCCCTGTTGCCATCAGACTGTTGAATGGCCCTACCTCGCACTAAGTTGATCTTTTGCTACATCCTAGCTATGACTATAACGCTACATTCTGCTCCCTCTCCTTTCCTTCTCTAAGTATGGTATAGCATGCAAGAAACAATGCTTTTCACTGTGTATGAATATATGCGACAATGATAAACCAAATCAAATCAAATCAAAATCTCAGAGACACTAAAGGCTTCATAGTACTTCAGATAGAAAAAATGACTCAGAACAGAATATCTGGGAGCTTCTAATCTATATAATTATCTTCACACTGAACAGTAAATTTAGCAGCAAGCTTACAGCAAGGATAGCAGAAGCGAGGGTGAATGGATGGGGTAAATATTTCAATGGGATGTCCAAGAAGGATCAGAAGCTGTAAATTATGTCAAATGTGTGTGAGTCTAACAGTCCCTCTGGGTAAAGAAGAAAGTGCTGGCATACGTAGGAATCCTATGATTATAAAAGTTAGGTTCACACATTAAATCACTTAATGAATGCATTTACTATAAATAACTTAAAATTTGTAACCTGACAAAATACTCCCTATATCACAGAGTTTAACAACATCGTCTGCATATAGTGAAAAGGTATTTCCTGATGTATTTATCAGTCTTACATAAATGTTAACTGACAAGAGGTAAGGCTAAGGTGATTCCCAATATATTTCATTCTTCGTCTTTCCTTTCCCACATTCTCCATGGTACCCCATCCAGTGGTTTCATTGAAAACCTTCCTAAACACCTTTATCGAAGGTAAAGTCACCCCTTTAAACACACCCCTTTAAGGTCAAATCATTTCTTTTGCCAAACAGCACCAATACTTACATGTGACCCATGCATACAGTGTCAGAAAAGTTTATGCTTATTAAGCAAAGACTTCAAATTAAATCAAATATTTCATTTAATTCAGACAAATGAGAAAAATCCTTAATGTTCCCAAGCTCAAACACTTGAAAACATTTCTTTGAACTGTAACCATGAGCCAATTGCCATGAAACTCTTTTGGCTTCATCGTATTGCTTCAGCCCTTGACCAGATCCCAGATGTGGGAAGAGATCTGATCAGCGACCAATAATGTTTTATTTAAAATAGGCAAAGATTGAGATTCAAGGCACTTGCTGAATGAATGAAGCTACAATATTCTGCAGGTTTTGTACATACAAAATAAGTTTCACAAGTTCAGAAATATCAAATAATATAAATATCTGTCTTATACTCTAACATTCAGAGTAAGTATGAGGTACATGGGAATGAACAGTCAAACTGAGGTTGGACACAAAACACAACACAATAAATGACAGGTGCAACCAAAACAGGTTCCAAGGATTTCTCAACAACCCAGCCAGGTGTTTGTCAAATTGTGAGACAAACAATCACACTGAAACTTAGTCTTTCCAAAAAAAAGTTTCCAATCTCCAGATTTTATGTTCTTGCCTTGGAATTCTCTCCAAATGTTACTGCCACTCAGGTATCTTCAATGACAACCCACTTCACAGCGTATCAATTTCATTCATTTTCCCTTAATCTCCGATTGCCCTTAAGTTTCACTTTCATGCACAATCTCAGACCCTGCCAAGCAGAACACCGCTGCTCCATAAGGATACCTTTGTCCAGACTGCCCACAGAATGGAATCACCAATCTTTGGCTGCCTTCTCCGATCTTCAGGATTCCTCTTGTGCACACTGCACTTAAAGTCTGCTTCCTGCTTGTCTTTCCTGAACATCAAGCCTGCTCCTTTTTTAAAAAAACTTCATTTCAGGAACCTATTTTTGTACACTGGCTTATACCCCTTGCCTGGTTCTGTCTTTTGAGACTTCACCCTGTTCCCCCCCTTGTGTCTTGCTCCCTGAGACAGCCACTCATTTCGGGTGTTCCATCTTAAGACATCTGACCTCCCTCTCTGTGCCTTTTTCGCTTTTCCCTTCTGCAATCCCCAGCAGAAGAATGTAAAAAGAACCAATATTTCCCAGCCAGCATGTGTGCTAGAGGCTTGAGGCTCATGGGAATTGGAGTTCCTGACCTCCAAAGGTAAGTAGAGGTTTTTTAATATTCACAGCAGGTCACAAATTTAGAACCTGTACACAGGGGCTGGACCAATCTTTGAGTTTTCACTATCTATATTTTATTCTAAATTAATAGAAATACCGTGCAATCATTTTGCTTTTCTGAATATTAATTTAGTTAGTGTCACAGTGCAATTTGTTAAAAAACAAAACCTGCAATGTTGAAGATTATGGGTGGAATGATGGCATAGTGGTTAGCACTGCTGCCTCACAGAACCAGAGCCCTGGATTCAATTCCGGCTTCAGGTCTCTGTCTGTGTGGAGTTTTCACATTCTTCCTGTGTCTGTGTGGGTTTCCTCTGCATGCTCTGATTTCCTTCCACATGCTAAAGATGTGCGGGTTACGTTGATTGACTATGCTAAATTGCTCCAGGCTAAATACATGGGATTATGGTGTTAGGGCCTGTGTGGGATTGTTGTCGGTGCAAGCTTGATGGGCTGAATTGCCTCTTTTTGCAGTGTAGGGATTCTATGTGAATCATTAGTTTCTGGATGTGTTTGGATCTTATTTTGTTTTATCCTTGGAATTTCAACTTTCAGTCATTATCGTGTGAGGGTGTTAGGTCTTTAAAATTTCAAGAATTCTTCATTTGCCCTTGTATCTGGATAAGTACTTTGGGGGCCAATTCCATAAGAAATTTTTCTGTTAATTGCTGTACGCATTAGACCAATTCAGTAACTCCATATGGCCTTTCTTATGGCTTCAAACAGCAACAAATAACCGTGTAAGACTTTAACTGAGTCGGGTTGACTAGGGAGCCCTTTAAAAATGGTTTGTGGGAGTAGGAGGGGTCCCACTTCCAGGATTCCCAGCCCCATTCCTAGGTTGTCCCATTTTTGGGGGTGCCTTAAAGGGTGTGGGCTGCTTCCTGACAGAAGCTCACGTCCATCACTTCTGACCATTGCGGAGATAGGTATCTCCTATCATATAGACTCATACGTCAGAATTTTACTGGCATGCGTACCCCAATTCCAGGGGCAGGAGAAACTCAGAGAACGGCATTCTCTGTTGGCCTCAGGCGGGATTGTACGAACCTCGGGCTGACGAGCTGGTAAAATTCCGCCTGTAGAATCCCTACAGTGCAGAAGAGGCTTTTTGGCCCATTGTGTCTGCACTGACTCTCCAAAAACTCATCTTACACAGGCCCACTCCTCCACCCTATCCCTGTAACACCATGCATTTGCCAGAGCTAATCCATCTAACCTACTCAACTTGGGACAACAATGGTCAATTTAACATGGCCAATCCACTTAACCTGCGCATCTTTGGATTGTGGAAGCAAACCAGAGCACCCAGAGGAAACCCTTGCAGACACGGGGAGAAAGTGCAAACACCACACAGACAGTGACCCTAGGCTGGAATCAAACTGGGATCCCTGGTGCTGTGAGGCAGCAGTGTTAACCACTGTGCCACTGTGCTGCCCCAGATTTGCAGTTTTCATGGAGTCAGGCCAGATTTCTAAAGAATTGTGGTTAATAGCCCCTTGGAGGTGTCATGAACCCTAGTCTACATGAGGGGACTTTTTAAAATATCAGTGCTAAAGTTCCCCTCATGCTCAATTAGCACCCCCCCCAACACCCTTAAGGCCCCTTATACCCCCATGACAAGCTGTATCCTTCCAACCACCTCCATGTCTCTTCATGCCCCCATGCCAAGATCTGCCCTTCCATCCACCCTCTACATATCCTTGGACCCCATATGCCAAGCTCTATCCTTCTGCCCACCACCTCAGGCCCCTTAGGCCCCCATGTCAAATTGTCCCACTCCACCAATCCACTATGTCCACTCATGCACTCAAGCTAAGTTCAATCCTTCAACTCTCCCCTTGGTATCCATATGACCCATTCCAAACTCTGCTCTCCCAGCCACTGGCAATGTCCTTTCACACCCCCCGTGCCATTCTCTGGCACTTACATGCCCAATGACTTTCTATAACCAATGGACACAATAGTGTAGAGTAGTTTGCATGACAAAAATTTTTTTGAAATATGTAATTCATTGGTAAGATTATACTGTACTTCATAAATCATCTTAAGTATTTATCTAATTACCTTTAAGATCCCAGTTGATGTTGCTATTGGATTGGAAGATCACAGAATAGATCCCTGACTCAAGTGATCATTACAGTTCCACTCTCAAACTCACTTCCCAAATTCACATGTAGTAAATTTGCATTCTGATTTAACGCAGTCAAAATGTCATTTTTGTGTGTCACCATCTTATAATTTTTTTATATACTGTTACATGGGATGGATAGTTGCTGAGTGGGTCTGCATTTGTTGCTCATCCCTAATTGCCCTTGGACTGAGTTGCTTGCTGGTCCATTTCAGGGGGCATTTAAAAGGGCATTCAACCACATCACTGTGGGTCTGAAGTCACATGTACGCCAGACCAGGATCGCAGATTTCCTTCCTTAATGGACAGTAGTGAGCCAGATGTGTTTTTACAACAATCGACAATGATTTCAAGGCCAACGTTAGACTTTTAATTCCAGATTTGTTTTGAATTCAAATTTCACCATTTGTTGTAGTGGGATTCAAACCCAGGTCTCCAGAGCATTATCCTGGGTCTCTGGATTACAAGTCCAGTGACAATAACACTATGCCACTGCCTCCTCACTCACTTGTTTCTTCTCTTGTCAAAATTTCATCTGGTTGTTTCAAAGATGTTGCTTCTTGCATTCACTCAAGATGGGTTCATATTCTTACTTTGTTTGTTCTTTGAACATGTTGTGATCTTTACTTTTTACTCGTGTTGGATCTCCCAGTCCCATTTCAACCGTGTTCTTTTCAATGCTCTTTGAGCCATGTTGATCACTTCCTCTCCCTGGAGCTTCCAGTTCATTCTAACCCTTCAACATTTTAGCACAAACACTCTCATCACAGTTCTCAATAGCTTTTAAAAAAGTAAAGTTTATTTATTGGTCACAAGTAGGCTCACATTAACATTTCAATGAAGTTACTGTGAAAATCTGCACCCGTTTGGGTACACTGAGGTAGAATTTAGCATGGCCAATGCACCAGTGTAGTATCATTGGTGAGCATTTTTAAATCGGAGTCTCTGATAATTGATTCAGAAAGATCACTTTGCATTTTCCGTACTTCTTAACAATTCTTAATTTCCAATTTTGCAGGTAACTCAGATCTCTGATTGCCCTTTACTAACTTTTATACATTAGCAAACTTTAAAAAAAGGGACGCCATAGTGGCACACTGGTTAGCACTGCTGCCTCACAGTGCTAGGGACCTCGATTCAATTCCCGGCTTGGTTACTGCCTGTGTGGAGTTTGCACATTCTCCCCATGTCTGCTTGGGTTTTCTCTGGTTTCTCCCCACATGTCAGAAAGACGTGCTGGTTTGGTGTATTGGCCACGACAAATTTTCCCTCAGTGTACCCAAACATATGTGGGATTTTCACGGTAACTTCACTGCAGTGTTAATGTAAGCCTACTTGTGAGACTAATAAATAACTTTTTATTACTTGGATCAGTTCGTTGTTCAACTGGATCACTATTCAATAATGAGTTTTTATTCAGGGGAACAACTTTAGAATTGTGGCACGTCATACTGCGCATCTTCTCCTTCATTTCTTCCATTTAGTTTTAAAGTTCAAAAATCTCTTTTTTTTTCATAACGAAATTCAAACAGTTTGCTAGTTTTACTTTTTAATTCTGTATAAGAACATAAGAACATAAGAAATAGGAGCAGGAGTAGGCCATCTAGCCCTTCGAGCCTGCCCCGCCATTCAATAAGATCATGGCTGATCTGTCGCTGCTCAGTTCCACTTTCCCGCCCTCTCCCCATAACCCTTAATCCTCTCTCTTATCAAAAACCCATCAACCTGCGTCTTAAAAATATTTAGCGAGGCAGCCTCCACCACTTCAACGGGCAGAGAATTCCAGAGATTCACCACCCTTTGAGTGAAGAAGTTCCTCCTCAACTCTGTTCTAAACCGCCCCCCCCCTTTATCTTGAGGCTGTGCCCCCTAGTCCTACTGTCTTTGTTGAGCGGGAAGAGTCTCTCCACCTCTATCCTATCCATCCCATTCATCATCTTATACATCTCAATGAGATCTCCCCTCATTCTTCTAAACTCTAACGAGTACAAGCCTAGTTTATTCAGCCTCTCCTCATAGCTCAACCCCCTCAACTCTGGTATCAGCCTAGTAAACCTCCTCTGCATTCAGCCTATTATTCTGATTCACCAGAAACCCCTTTTCCTGATCATTTGTAAGGTGGTGACACACAAAAATGACATTTTGACTGTGTTAAATCAAAATGCAAATTTACCACATGTGAATTTGGGAAGTGGGTCTGAGAGTGGAACTGTTGCGATCAACTGAGCCTGGGTTCCATTCTCTGATCTTGCCGTCCCGTAGCAACATCAGCAGGCATCGTAAGGTTAATTAAATGAATACTGAAGGAGATTTGCAGGGCTGCATGGAAAGAATGGAGAAATTGGACTCATTATAAATTTTTTTCATATTCTTACATGGGATGGGGTGTCACTGACTGGGTCAGAACTTTTGTCCATCCCTAATTTCCCTTTGACTGAGTTGCTTGCTTGGCCATTTCAAAGGGTTTTAAAAGGGCATTTAACCACATCGCTGTGGCTGTGGACTTACACGAAGGCCAGACTAGGAAATGATGGCAGATTTCCTTCCCTAAATGACGTTAGCGAACCAGATGGGTTCTCACAACAATCGACAATGATTTCAAGACTTCAGTCCCCGGGCCTGCTAATGATATGAAAATGAAGACACAACTTTGACAGTGCCTGGTAATACTTGCAATTCGGTTATGGCAAAATGGGCCGACATGCCAGAAAGGAGAGATAGAGATGGCTTAGGTTCTTCCTGAAGACCAGATGGAATGAATCCACTGAGCAGTAGGAGTTAATTGGGCTCTCCAGCACAGCTCCTTTAAATCTGAGGCAGTTCTGATGTTGAATGATTCTGAGGCGAATGAGATTGGAAGTTAACAAGTTCAGAGCAGGAGTGGCCCACAGCACCAAGGTAGGAGAGCATTCCTGTTCCCCCAGGCTTCACAATGAGATAAACGAAAAGCAAAAACCTATCGGTTTCTTTGACAACAGCTCGTGGTCTTTTTAAAAAACCTCTGGTTAGATTTTGGCAATGCGTGAGAAACTGGTCACCTGGGGATCTGGTGTTCTAATGTTCTAATAGCTGCCTGGGCTCTCAGCCAAGCCTCATTATCTATGACCCATTAATATCTGATTGATTTAAACACATTTTGTGGAAGTAGTGAAATTATGTCATTGTTCATTTCAGCCAAGTGTTGGGGTTGCCAAAATAAAGGCTCTGATGAATTTAACCACAGTCCACACACTCATCTGAATCAATACTTGCTCCTCTAAATTCATCAGTAATGCTGCTGCAGCTGACATCCAGTCCATCATGATGTTGGAGTAGGTCAGAGAACAGTTGAGCAGGGTTCCTGCTTGAAACAGGCAGGACCCTATGGCACAGTGGTTAGCACTGATGCCTCACAGCGCCAGGGACCAGGGTTCAATTCCTGGCTTAGGTTACTGTCTGTGTGGAGTTCGCACATTCTCCTTGTGCTTGCATGTGTTTCTATTGGGTGCTCTGGTTTCCTCCCACACTACAACTACATGCAGGTTGGGTGGATTGACGATGCTAAATTGTCCCTTCATGTCAGGGGGACTAGCTACTGTAAATACATGGATAGGACATTGTTGGGATTATTGTTGGTGCAGACTTGATGGGCCAAATAGCCTCTTTCTGCACTGTAGGATTTTATATGTGGGTCTGCATGTTGAGTTTTTGAATTAGTGGTTCATAAGAAGTCACCATAAGTCATTTATAAAATACAGGACAAAAAGTAATTGTGCCTTTAGTTTTCTGTGGGCCAGGGGGAGCATGAACACTCTCAGGAATGTTTGCAGCCTCTCTTTAAGGGCAAAATGCCAGCACAGCTCTGTAACAGAGCTGTCAAACTTCTCACCATCAACCAGTTCAACTATCCTTACAATGTTTGTGTCAACTTAGGTTTTAAATGGGTTGAATTTTAAATTCCAAAGCCAACTGGTATGCAAATGCTTCATAAAAATAGGAAGTGCTGGAAATACTCAACAGGTCTGGAAATATCTCTGAAGAGAGTGGCACGGTGGCACAGTGGTTAGCACTGTTGCCTCACAGCTCCAGGTACCTGGGTTCAATTCCGGCCTTGGGTGACTGTCTATGTGGAGCTTGCACATTCTCCCGATGTCTGCATGGGTTTCCTCCGGGTGCTCCAGTTTCCTCCCACAGTCCAAAGTTGTGCAGGTTAGGTGCGTTTGCCGTGCTAAATTGCTGCTTAGTGTCTCAGGATGCTTAGATTAGAGGGTTTAGCAGGGTAAATTTGTGGGGTTGCGGGAATAGGGCCTGAGTGAGATTGTTGTTGCTGCAGACTCAGTGGGCTGAAAGGCTTCCTTCTGCACTGTAGGGTTTCTCTGATTCTATGAGAGAAATGGAGTTAAAATTTTGAGTTTAATCTTCTTCAGAACTGAGGAAGAGTTGATATGTGAGGGAATTGGAGGGTGGAGAGGTTGAGGAAGGACAAGAGGGAAAATCTGGGATTGGTTAGAGGGTGGGAAAGATTGAATGCCAAAGATGTTATGGAACAAAAGCCAAAGAGAGCGGTAAAGGAAGATAGAAAAAGATAAAGTATATTTCCAGCTAGTAAATGTAAATGTCAGAATAATGATCAGCCTTCTCAGAAAGCAAAAACCAGATTCAAAAAGGAGAACAGAGTTTATTGTCTGAAGTTCTTACTCAATGCTGATTGCAGAAGGCCATGCATTACCTGGTTGGAAGGTAAGATTCCTTGAGTTTGTGTTGAGCTTCATTCAAACACTACAGTTGGCCGAGAACAGAAAGATCATTGTGGGAGCAAGTTAGTTCATTAAAATGGCAGGCAACCAGAAGCTCTGGGTCATGCTTGAGGGCTGAGCAGATTTGGTTGGTAAAGTGGTCACTCATTCTGTGTTTGGTCTTCCCAATGTAGAGGAGACTACATTATGAGCAATGTTTACTGCGTAGTAATACAGTGTGCAGAGTTGTTTATTACTCTGGCATTTGCACTCACTCTAGACAAACGTTTTGTCTTTTCACTGCAACCATTACCATTCCCTTTGGCCTTTTCTTTCATGACATCTTTGTCATTTAATCCATCCTGCCCTCTCTGCTGTACTGGACCTTCCCTTTTGTTCTTCCTCCCCCTGCCTGCTTTCAACAGCATAAAACCCACCATATCCCTACTCTCTTTCAGTTCTGGAGATGAGTTACATTGATTGAATCGATTTCTCTCTCCACAGATGCTACCAAACCTGCTGAGTATTTCGAGCACTTCCTGTGTTTTTTTAATATCAGATGTGCAGCAATCACAGTGTAATGAACATACTCCATGTTTGTCACTTGCTATACTCCAGACCATCAGTTGGGGAAGATTAGAACTGAAGCCAATCTTTACATATTTTAATATGCATTTATTTACAGAGTTACAAATTACAAACGTGCACCTCCTAACCCAAAAACCACAGTTTTAGTCTGTATCTGTTTAAAGGGGCGTTAGTCGATTCCCAGTTCATGTCCACCACCTACATATGATTAAACACAATTAATAATGATTAATACATAGAAACAATAGTTAATCTAATTTGGCACAGAACCTGAGTATGATTGATAAATATAAAGCATTCCAATGCTTAGCACTTGCAACATTTTGACTAATAAAATGTGATTAAGGTTTTATTTCTATTATGTTTAAAAAACAATAGTTGTAGACTTTTCCAAGAATATTATGATTTGTGGAATATATTTAAATACCACAGATTGCCTTTAAAAGATACAATAGTTATTATTTATTCATAGGGTTAAGGTTGGAACAGAGCTATTTAAACATCATCCATATTCTTGTTTGTACACAAATGTCTTGTTGTATATTAGAGATTTGATGGTAGGAAGCACAGCGGGTTGAAAATAACAGAGGTTTATTTGCAGCATTGTGTTCAGTACATGACTGCTTCTTCACTCTGGCAATTTCCCACACTAGCGACCCATGATGTCACTTCTGGAGAATACATGAATATATTAATACGTAGTGCTTGCTGTAGCTACTAATAATCAATATTAACACATAACATTCCCTCCCCTTTTAAATTGAATGCCCCAATAAATTCAAAGTAAGTGTAACATGAACAGTAATCAATAAACAATAATCAATAAATTAGACCGGCTCAAAGTCATCATTCTCAGACTGGTTGATGGCAAACCTCTTCTTTGTACTTGTTGTAACCTCTGGTGTTTTTGTCTTTGCGTGAACATCGTGGTTTGACTAACATCAATGTTCTAACTGGAAGTTGACTCTGTGTTTTGTCTATAAGTGAGGTGTTGTTTCTTAAACAGTGCCTGGTGGCATCAGGGTTCAGAATTGTTCAAGTCAGGACTTTGTGCAGTTGAATCTGGATTTTCAGCAGGTTCCATTTCCGGCAGATCAGTCCAATTCAGTCAGCATTTTATATATTTGAATACATTGAAACAGCAATTTCCATGGCATTTTTCAGAGTAAGGCTACCCTTGGTTAGCAAACATTTCTGTATTGCTTCATGGGCCACAGAAAAATCTGTCCTGAATTGTATCATTCAGCACATCACCAAACTCAAACACCAAAGTCCTTTCAGCTCAGCCACTAATTGCACAATTTATTGCCTTTATTGGTTTCTTTTGTGGAATTTGGAGTGCTCTGCAGTCACCAAAGCCTTCAGCGAAAAATGTGCTTACAAAATATCTACAATTTGTTCATATATTTTCTTGCCGAGCTTCTCCAGTTGTATTAGCTTCTGGGGAGATTAAACATTTTCCCCCAACACGATCAGGAATGTGGGCACCCAAACATCTTCAGCTGTTTTCTTCGCCGGCCCAAAGTGGTCAAAGCATTCAGAATAGAAGTTCCATCGCTCCACATTTTGATCAAAGGGTCCCGCAACAGCGAAAACTCCACCATTTTCTTAATATTTAATAACTAGAATTAAGGATCTACTATTGACCATAAGACCATAGACATAGGAGCAGAATTAAGCTACTCGGCCCATTGAGCCTGCTCCGCCATTCAACTATGGCTGATGTTTTTCTCATCCCCATTCTCCTGCATTTTCCCCATAACCCCGATCCCTTTATCAATCAAGAACCTATCTATCTCTGTCTTAAAGACACTCAATGACTTGGCCTCCACAGCCTTCTGTGGCAAAGTGTTCCACAGATCTACCACTCTCTTTGTGCCCTCTGGTTCTAGTTTTCCCTACTGATGGAAACATCCTCTCCAAGTCCACTCTACCCAGGCCTCGCCATATCCTGTAAGTTTCAATAAGATTCCCCCTCATCCTTCTAAACTCCAATGACCATGAAATCATTGTCGATTGTTGGAAAACCCCAACTGATTGACTAGTATCATAGAAACCCCACAGTGTAGAAAGACACCATCTGGCCAATCAAGTCTGCACTGACCAGGCCTACCCCCATTTTAACAGCTAGCTATCTCTATAGTTCTAATTTTAAAAAAATCCCCACAGCCATAAACACCTCTTCAGAATCATTTAGCACAAAAACCTATAGGGTCTTGTGGATTTTTAGCCTTTTAACCCCTTTGGACAGAGATACAGAAATACACCTGTACTCTGATTCCCATACAACAGTCTCCAGGGAGAGATCTATTTTCAATCAGCAGAACTTCAGAGAAAGAGACTTATCACCTGGAAGATACGAGTCTTCAAATCTAGAGAGATAAAGACACACAGAGAGCTACTTCTCTCAAACAATTCCCAGCAGCAACCTCTTGTTTCTCTTTGTAAGCCTAGTCCTGCCCAGTCACATTATTTTCCTTGTCAATCAATTTAATCAAGCCGCACTTTGAAAACCCCCAGGGGAAAACACTAAATTAACAGAGCTGCATTAGCTCAGATTAAAATAAACATTTTAGCAATTAGGATTAATTATGCTTCTGCAATATCAACATGGGCTGCTGATTATAGACAAAGCAGCAGCAGGGGAAGAGAACACACCGCTAAAAAAAAATCCTGCACATGAAACATGACACAAATACATTACTTAAAGGCATAGTATCATCATTATAGCAAGTCCTCGTTGCCAGTTTTTATGTTACAAATTGGCGAATTGACGCTGGGATGCACGAGGGTTAAAAACAAAAGAGCTTTATTTACAGGGTGGTGTTCACTATGTGGCTGCTTTTTCACTCTGGTAGTTTCCGCGCTAATGACCCATGACATCACTTCTGGTGAATACATGAATATGTTAATACAAAGTGCTTAGCTCAGCTATTAAGAATTAATATTAATATGTAATATCTATCATTTCATTGAACCTTGTCACATGTGAACAAATACACCTGTTCGTTCCAAGAATTCATTTTGACGTGACTATAAATGGCTGTTTTGAGGAAGCTTTGACCATTCTTGGTACTTCCCACAGCAATTATGGTAACATATCTGTTACCTGATCTCCAATAAGCCACATTGACACGTTCAAATCCCACCATGACAGCTGGGGAATTTAAATTCAATTAATCAAATAAATCTGGAAATAAAATCTAAGTATCAGTGATGGTGATGATCAAATTATTTGATTGGTGTCAATATTATTCAGGAATGAAATCTGCTGCACTTACCCAAGTCTGGCCTTTATGGGAGTCCTGACCCATAGCGATGTGATTGACTTTTTAACGGCCTCCGAAATGACCCAGCAAACCATTCAAAATTTGAGTGATTGGCTCACCGCCACATTCTCATGGGACATTAGATATGGGCAATAAATGTTGGCCTTACTCATGGCACCAATATCCTGTGGTTAAGAAAAACACAAAGTGGAGATGAAACTCAAGATATTTGACATTAATATGAATTCTGCATTGTGGTCTAGAAAATTCATAACCCGAAAGTATCAAGGTTC
This sequence comes from Carcharhinus amblyrhynchos, assembly GCF_965287045.1. Lineage (NCBI taxonomy): Eukaryota > Metazoa > Chordata > Chondrichthyes > Carcharhiniformes > Carcharhinidae > Carcharhinus > Carcharhinus amblyrhynchos. The sequence continues at coordinate 18,148,780 of NC_137347.1, forward strand.
TAAGTCCCAAACATTTTTTTGGGATTTGTAGCTAGTTCCTAGCCTGTAAGTATGTCACCAGAATATTACATAGAAACGTAGGAAATAGAAGCAGCAGTAGGCCATTCGGCCCTTTGAGCCAACTCTGCCATTCATTTCGATCATGGTTGACCATCAAATTCAATATTCTGATTCTGCCTTCCCCCACATCACTATCCCTTTAGCCCATGATAAACCAGTAGTTCAGGCAAGGCTACGCGGGACTGTCTCCACTCTAATTATTCTTATTGTCATCAGGTGAGAGAGGAGAGATACAGAAGTATCCAGAGAGGCAATTTTTTCACACAGAGGGTGGTGAGTGTCTGGAATAAGCTGCCAGAGGTAGTAGTAGAGGCAGGTACAATTTTGTTTTTTAAAAAGCATTTAGATAATTACATGAGTATGATGGGTATAAAGGGATGTGGGCCAAATGTGGGCAATCGGGATTAGCTTAGGGGTTTGAAAAAAAAGGGGTTGCATGGACATGTTGGACTGAAGGGCCGGTTTCCATGCTGTAAACCTCTATGACTCTAAAACACTGCCCTGGAATTTGCTCTGAATTTCCTGCTACTTATTCCAAGATAATGACAGTTCAGGGTGGATATTACTGCCATTAGCATTTCACACTGAGGTACATTCCAGCCACACCCATGCACTGAGCATTGAAGGAAATTAGGCCACATTACATCTGTCATTTTTTAGTTAACTTCCAGTTCTAAATAGAAAGGTCCTTGGGTTTAGCATTAACCTTTTAGCAGGTTGCTAACAAACCTTTGAAATTGATGCATCAAAGCTGAACATGTAAATCTAATGTGAGCTTTCTAAATAAACCTTTCGGGCAACATGTTCGCACAGTCTATCAGGATGTCTATCTGTTGTGAGCAGCAGGAGAAATTTAATTTCTTCCAATGTTTTACCTGATGAGTATATTTCCTGAACTGCTGGGGAGGGTAAAGTTGAGATGACCCATTGAATCATGGCCTTTCTGGCTAAAACCTCTACATACATGTCAGGAGGCAGCATTTACAATAAAGTGAATTAACTTCCATGTTAGGAGGGTTTGCATGACCTCACAGCAGGATCCAGCCTGTAAAACTGAAACGCCATGGGATCATTAAAGAGCTAGCCATTGAGACATTACTGGTTATTCCTTTTTTAAAAAATAAGACAGCAGTTGAGGAGTTCCAGAAACCATTTGCCATTGTGCAATGTCAACAAGTTCTCAACACTGTTTTGTACTGTTAACCCTTATGCTTATTTGAGAAATTGTTTCTGTTTAGGGGTTATGGGGGTCTTATGGGATTTTCAATGCTTGATGTGGCAACTCCCTGATGTAACAGATGCAGCCACAATGGCCTTTGCATTCTGAGGTTCTGATTGGCTCAATTTGGGGCGGCACGGTAGCACAGTGGTTAGCACTGCTGCTTCACAGCTCCAGGGACCTGGGTTCGATTCCCAGCTTGGGTTACTGTCTGTGTGGAGTTTGCACACTCTCCTCGTGTCTGCATGGGTTTCCTCTGGGTGCTCCGGTTTCCTCCCACAGCCCAAAGATGTGCGGGTTAGGTTGATTGGCTAAGTTGACCGTAGATGTGTTACAGAGGATTAGTGGGTAAAATATGTACGGATTGGGGATAGGACCTGGGTGGGATTGTGGTCAGTGCAGACTCGGTGGGCTGAAGGGCCTTTTTCTGTACTGTAGGGTTTCTATGATTTCTATGAATTATCAACCTTTAAATCCATTTTCAGCCAATGAAATTGTGTCTTCGAAATTTGCCTCCCTACCACTAAACTCCACAAATGACAACAGGAGCCGACAGCAAGAAGTTTGACATTTCAGAGTTATCAAATAAAATTTTCTTTAGAAAGGTACAAAAATCCTGCAACAAGGTGCAGAGAGAATGAGATGGACGGAACAGTGGTTCATTTTTAAAAATATTTAATATTATACATTAAGTGGTTTTGTACCAAATTAGCTGTGGAGATGCAACAATAGTTTGGCTTTGAACCTCTTTCTTTTCTTCTTCAATAGTGGCTCCCACTATTTCCCCCATCTCACTACAGTAATGCTAATATTTGCTTCAAAATCACTGTTAATGAGGTCAAAACATGAAAAAAAAATAGTGAAGGGATTGGTTAAAAATTATAACAGCAAATTATAAAAACTTAATGAAGAAAATATTGGACGCATCCAGCTCGGAAACAAACTTAGCAATTTGTTTAGAATCATAGAATCACACAGTGCAGAAGAGGCCCTTCAGCCCATCGAGTCTGCACCGACACATTAGAAACACCTGAACTCCCACCTAATCTCATTTGCCAGCACTTGGTCCGTAGAGTGAAATGTTATGATGTGTCACGTGCACATCCTGGTGCTTCTTAAAGGATGTGATGCAACCTGCCTCTGGGTAAAACCATTTTTTCTCACATTCCACCTAAACTTCCTGCCCCTCACCTTGAGCCTATGCCCCCTTGTGACTGACTCTTCAAGTTTTAAAGTTTAGTTTATTTATTAGTGTCACAAATAGACTTACATTAACACTGCGATGAAGTTACGATGAAAAGTCCCTAGTCACCACATTCTGGCGTTTGTTCAGATAAACCAAGGGAGAATTTAGCATGGTCAATGCACCTAAACAGCATGTCTTTCAGACTGTGAGGGGAAACCAGAGTTGGAGGAAACCCATGCTGACATGGGGAGAACTTGCAGACTCCGCATAGACAGTGACACAAGCTGGGAATTGAACCCAGGTCCCTGGCACTGTGAGGCAGCAGTGCTAACCACTGTGCCACCCCAGCCGCTCCCCTTCAACTAAGGGGAGCAGCTGCTATCTATCCGTTCCGTCAATGCCCTTCATAATCTTTTACGCTTTGCACACCAATCTTGTACACCTCGATCAGGTCAAATGCTACCTGTCCGTTCCGTCAATGCCCCTCATAATCTTTTTCACCTCGATCAGGTCACCCCTCAGTCTTCTCTGCTTCTGCAGGTACATCCCACTGTGTTAATCACAAAGAAAGAATAGTGGGGCATCAAACCTGAAAGTATTTACAAGCCAAACTCATCTTTTAAACTACACAGCCACATTTTCCCATTTGCCAGTGGGTTTAACTGTGCTGGATTCAAAGCCTGTCATGAGGTTGGCTTTCCCCAATTTACCTCAATATATCTTTAACCCCAGGACAATCTTTATCATCCACTCCGAACTTCTCACAGTCAAGGACTCTATGTTGTAATTAAAATCTGGAAAGTAAAACTTACTCCTTGCAAAGTATTTTGTGAAATCCATCACAGTGACGCACACTGAGTATTGGGATTAATGATGTGAATAAACAAAGTAAAACTGGCTAATCAAGATTTATATTATATTGCCTGAATGCAAATTCATTTGTTTTAAGTGGTCCATAAATCTTACAATTAGGGTCAAATCAATTGTAGCAAATGAAAATGGAAATCTGATTTGATTGGAAATGCACTTGTTGGATGACAGATCATTTTATTGCTGTACCAGTGCGCCATGAGATGAGGGATTGTTTGTTGTTGTCCCTTTATTTCACTGGGATTGGAAAATTCTTCCCCAGATCCATACGGAACTATTACATTTGAGGATCCTGACTGGTGGGTGCGAGGTTTCCAGAAAAAGTTTTGGGTAATGCAGTGCATGGTACCAGAGCAATAGAGGGGAATGTACACTTGGCAGCATGATGGCCCTGTGGTTAGCACTGCTGCCTTACAGTGCCAGAGAACTGGGTTCAATTCCCTGCTTGGGTCACTGTCTGTGCAGAGTCTGTATGTTCTACCTGTGTTTGCGTGGGTTTTCTCCATATGGTTCAATTTTTTCCAAAAGACGTGCTATTAGGTGCACTGGCCATGCTAAATTCTCCCTCAGTGTATCAGATATGGTGACCAGGAGATTCTCACAGTAACTTCATTGCCATGTTAATGTAAGCCTACCTGTGACACTAATAAATAAACTTTTCTTCCACGCATGGAGTCGTGATCTTAGTCAGATTGCTGCTGGGAGGACAGGTGGGGACTGAGTCATGAACTGCCTTGGGGGGTGTGGGGGGATAACAGAGAAAGAACAGGCTATTCTGACTACAGTCAATTTAATCAGCACATATTTGATATGCAGCCAAAATAGCTACTTTTCCCAATAGTGGGGAAAAGAAAAGATTAATTAAATTAATTGACCAAATAAAGATAATTTTAAGGTTTTTTTTAGTTCCGTTTTCATTTTTTGCAGAGTTTTGCATACACAAGCTCCTTGCTGGCTGAACATTGAAATATATCATTAAAAGCATGCAAAAACCTGATTAAGCCCGAGGCCTTATTCTCAAACTGGCACCGTGCCAGTGTAAATAAAGTGATTTTTAATATTCTTCATCTTGGAAAATGTAAATATTTAAGAGTGCTGAGATGAGAGCTATTCAGTACCACGGTATTGTTTTGGATATTGAATATTCATGGCAAAAAGGAAGACAAGAAAGGGGAAGATTTTCTTTATTCACTCTTTGAACTAACATAGTAAATCCATTAGTGACTTACAGAGAGCAAACAGAAAGAATCTTCCCCGCCAGATCTTGACTGTATAGGCCATGACCAATGAACATCTGATTCTGCTTTGTGAGGATGTTAATATTCATCAAGGCAAAAGAATTTGGGTGTTTGGAAAAGGGACATTTTCCATTTCAGCATCAAGCATTCTGAGAAGATCACATGGCTTGAAGGTCCCGCTAATTTGCCCCAGGGTGACTCCGGCCTAATCTCTGAAGAGCATCATCTGGTTTAACAATGTGACCTTTACCCCACACCAGCTTTGCTTGTGGTGTCTCCAGGTCAAAATATCTTCTTAGTACAGTCTTATCGCCAAAAATGCAATGGATAGCCTTCCCACTGATGCCAATCCTAGGGATGCTGTAAGCCAAATCTAATCCGGTTAACGGAGCTAGACTCCTGACACACATGACCAGTTACAGTGGACTGAATGGTCACTTCCTGTGCTTGATGTAAGATTCTATCAATGGGAGTTCATTGGGAACTTACCACTAGAGGAAGGGTCCAAGAGGTTACATAGATATAATATAGAAACTTCCTGACTGGTTGAACCAGGAATAAAAGTAGATTGCCAATCTTAGTCCACATTAACTAATTATGTTAATAATGATCTTCTCCTCACTGCACTGAAGTGGTCCAAGAGCATATTAATTGACATCGAACATCACTATCATTACTTGCAAGTTGTTTGACAATATTCTGAGAGAGCGAATCTACAGGCATTTAGAGACGCAAGGACTGATTAGAACAGTCAGCATGGCTTTGTGAGTGAAAAATCATGTCTCACAAATATGATTGAGTTTTTTGAAGGGGTCACCAAAAAGGTAGATGAGGGCGGTGCAGTTGATGTTGTTGACATGGACTTTAGCAAGGCCTTTGACAAGGTACTGCATGGTAGACTGTTGCATAATTTAAATCTCATGGGATCCAGGGTGAGGTCGCCAAAAGAATACAAAATTGGCTTGATTGCTGAAGACAGAGGGTGGTTGTAAAGGGTTGTTATCAAACTGGAGGCCTGTGACCAGTAGTGTGCTTCAGGGATCAGTGTTGGGTCTACTGTTATTTGTCATTTATATTAATGAGTTGGATGAGAATGTAGGAGGCATTGTTAGTAAGTTTGCAGATGACACCAAGATTGCTGCCATAGTGGACAGTGAAAAGGTTACCTCAGATTGAAACAGGATCTTGATCAATTGGGCCAGTGGGCTGATGAATGGCAGATTGAGTTTAATTTAAATAAATGCGAGCTGATGCATTTTGGTCAATTGAACCAGAGCAGGAATTATTTAGTTAATGGTAGGGCACTGGGGAGAGTTATAGAGCAAAGAGATCTAGGGGTACATGTTCAAAGCTCATTGAAAGTGGAGACACAATTGGACAGAGTGGTGAAGAAGGCATTCGGCATGCTTGTTTTCATTGGTCAGAACAATGAATACAGGAGTTGGGACATCTTGTTGAAGTTGTACAAGACATTGGTAATGTCACACTTGAAACTGTGTACAGTTCTGGTCACCCTATCATAGAAAGGATATTATTAAACTAGAAAGAATGCAGAAGTTGGGGAACTGGAGGACAGGTACTGACTGTATGTTCACTATTACTTACGGGGCGACTATTACTTACGGGGCGAAAAACTGCAGCAGGCGACGGTGCAGAGGGACCTCGGGGTCCTTGTGCATGAGTCACAAAAACCCAGCTTGCAGGTGCAGCAGGTGGTCAGGAAGGCGAATGGGATGCTGGCCTTCATAGCAAGGGGGATTGAATATAAAAGTAGGGAGGTCTTGCTGCGGCTGTATAGGGCATTGGTGAGGCCGCAGCTGGAGTACTGTGTGCAGTTTTGGTCGCCGTACTTACGCAAGGATATTTTGGCCTTGGAGAGAGTGCAGAGGAGGTTTACTAGGCTGATACCGGAGTTGAGGGGGTTGAGCTATGAGGAGAGGCTGAATAAACTAGGCTTGTACTCGTTAGAGTTTAGAAGAATGAAGGGAGATCTCATTGAGACGTATAAAATGATGAATGGGATGGATAGGATAGAGTTGGAGAGGCTCTTCCCGCTCAGAAAGGACAGTAGGACTAGGGGGCACAGCCTCAAGATAAAGGGGGGGCGGTTTAGAACGGAGTTGAGGAGGAACTTCTTCACTCAAAGGGTGGTGAATCTCTGGAATTCTGTGCCCGTTGAGGTGGTGGAGGCTGCCTCGCTAAATATTTTTAAGATGCGGGTCGATGGGTTTTTGATAAGAGAGGGGATTAAGGGTTATGGGGAAAGGGCGGGAATGTGGAACTGAGCCACGACAGATCAGCCATGATCTTATTGAATGGCGGGGCAGGCTCGGAGGGCTAGATGGCCTACTCCTGCTCCTATTTCTTATTATGACATTTCACGCCTCATCTTTTCCATATCACTGCACCGTATATAAACTATCAACAAATGAGTTCATCAAACTGTCATGCGAATCCTTGTGTTGAAAGTGAATTCTGCATCTTTGCAATGCATTTGAACAAAAAAAAATTCTCTTCATTTTCTAGATGTGGAATTCCAAGAAGAAACAAAGGAAGAAAAAGCTTGCCAGACCCTTTAGATTCCAGCCACACATTACTACAAATGTTGGTTTGAATGATACAGTTGCACTCCAATACCAGCTTCACCACCCGGAAGTCAGTGATGTTCCGACTTCCAGGTCCATTGTTAGTGGGTGCCTGATAATACGTTAACTGCTATGGGTGATGTGGTAGTGCAGTGGTTAGCACTGTTGCCTCACAGCACCACAGACCCGGGTTCAATTCCGGCCTCGGGTCACTTCTCTGTGTAGAGTTTGCATGTTCTCCCCGTATCTGCGTAGGTTTCCTCCAGCTGCACTGGTTTCCTCCCACAGTCCAAAGATGTGCGGGTTAGGTTGATTGGCCATGCTAAATTGACCCTCATGTCAAGGGGATTAACTGGGTAAATATATGGCATTACGGGAATAAGGCCTGGATGGGATTGTTGCCAGTGCAGACTTGAAGGGCCAAATGACTTCCTCCTGCACTGTCGAGATTCTGTGAATTAGCCTAATGTGTGCTGGAGGGAAAGATGACCAGCTTCTGAGGCTGCAGGCCATTAGTTGGAATCTGGTAATGGCCAGTGCCTTAAAGAGAAACCTGGCTTGGTACAGTGCCAAGCAACCCATTAGATTTTCAATCGAGTGCATCCACTATACATAGTGAAGATCTGCACATTCTTAAGTCTCTCCAGGGAAGTCAATTTTAAATTTTAGCTAATTTCTGCCAACCATGGCAATCTTCATATGTGGCAGTAATGTCAAAAATCAGTAAAGTCTCTCACCATTTGCCATTGAGGAGTTATACATGACCAATAACCTGCTCACTGACAAAGGGTCACCCTGACTTGAAACATTTGCTCTATTCTCTCTCTCTCTCAGATGCTATCAGACTTGCTGAGATTTTCCAGCATTTTCTGTTTTTCATTTTCTACCTGTTCACTAACGTTCAGTTTGGGTTCTGCCAGGGTCACTCTGCTCTTGATCTCATTGCAGTCTTTCATAGTGGCACAGTGGCTAGCACTGCTGCTTCACAGCTCCAGGGACTCAGGTTCAATTCCAGTCTTGGATAACTGGCCATGTGGAGTTTGCACATTCTACCCATGTCTGCATGGGTTTCCTCCCACAGTCCAAAGATGTGCAGATTAAGTTGCCACTTAGTGTTAGGGAGATTAGCTGGGGGAAATGCATGGGATTGTGGGGATAGGGGCTGGGTAGGATTGTGATTGGTGCAGACTTGATGGGCCAAATGGCCTCCTTCTCCACTGTAGGGATTCTATTCTATTCAATCTATTACATTTTCCATGCACGTATGTCTGCACCATTGGAACAAGGGAAGAGGTGTCCTAGAAGAGGTGAAGGTTCAGTGAGGCTGCCCTTGGTGTCTTCCTGTATGCAGCATATGATTAATGTGACCAGCTCAGGCAGAGGGCTGGGAAAAGGAGGGACAAATGTTCGCCAAACCCTCAATGTATCAGTGGCAAGATGTATTAAGGTGCCCCTGGAGTCATGGCCATCCACTTGATCCCTCAACTCTTCGTTGTCCTCACAGGAATGTCATCAGCCTCCAGGGCTTCTCTTTGAATGGCAGTGTTATGCAGCGCACAGCAAACCCCGACCATCGGGGAGTGGTATTGGTCGGAACGGTAGCACAGTGGTTAGCACTGCTGCTTCACAGCTCCAGTGGACCTGGGTTCGATTCCTGGCTCGGATCACTGTCTGTGTGGAGTTTGCACATTCTCCCCTTGTCTGCACGGGTTCCTCCGAGTGCTCTGGTTTCCTCCCACAGTCAAAGATGTGTGGGTTAGGTTGATTGGCCATGCTAAAATTGCCCCTTAGTGTCCTGAGATGTGTAGGTTAGAGGGATTAGTGGGTAAAATATGGGGTATTAAAATTGGAGGGATATGGGGATAGGGCCTGGGGGGGATTGTGGTTGGTGCAGACTTGACGGGCCAAAGGGCCTCTTTCTGCACTGTATGATTCTATGATCTATTCTATAATCTATTGTGATGCAACTGCCGATCCGTTTAAGCATCAGAATTGCATATTTAGGAAACCGATGTTCTGCTCCAAAATGGCCCTAGTGTTGGTGTGACATTCACTGTACCTCCCCTTTGCATCAGGACTGGGCACACTCACTAGCGTCATTAACCACCATTTCAGTGGCCACCCAAATCGCCTACAGGCCATCCCTCCAAGGAGTTTGGAGTCAATGAAATGGTCTGGAATCTGTGAGTTCCTAAGGGTGTATGAGTCGTAACCGCTGCCTGGGGTGCCTGGCCTACACCCACATGACTTGCCAATTAATGTCACACACCAACAGCATATTAATCGAGTGGGAGCCCTTTCTGTTTACGAACGTACAGGGCAATCCAGCAGGGCCTGAGTCGTCCTATGCATGAGGTCAATGGTTCTCCGTAACCCTAAAAAACCTGCAAAAACTGCAAATCCTCGAGCTTCGCCCAATTGACTGTCGAGATCCTGCATGAAGGAGATGTAATTCCCAGCCCGGATGATCATTGCACTTGTTAACACCTTGACAATGGTGAACAGTGGGCTGTGTTATTCCTGAGGTGACCTGGACACATGAAGCTGATCTTTGTCTTCACCCTATCTGTAACTGCAACACTACATTCTGCACCCTCTCTTTTCCTTCTCTCCAATGTACTGTATGAGTGATATGTTTTGTCTGTATAGCTCGCAAGAAACAATACTTTTCACGGTATCCCAATACACGTGACAATAATACATCAATTCAGTTCTCCACAGACCTCCTGGAATGAGGCTGTTCTGAAGAAGGAATGGGCCACTGTCACTTTCATTGCGATGGGCAATGGACGGCACCCAAGGCATTTGGATAAGCTGTCTCCTCCGAACATCCCACATAATGGCATCACTGTCATCTTTGAAGGCCTGATCTTTCTACATGGACTCTCACTCAGTTGCAGGGAACTGAATCACTGGATACCAGTGGGGCAGCATTGACGGGAGTTTCTGGACTCCTGCTCATCAGAACTTGATGCTGCTCTGCCTCCTTCCTGAGGAACAATGGACGGCATCCTGAGCCTCTTAGTGTTCCCTCTTCTTCCCCTCGCCCTGCTCCTCCCCTCCTGGTCATTTTCTCCTCCTCACAGGAGGTTACATCTCCCACTGATACAACAATCGGCATCAACCTCAAACTGTTTTTACCCCTCACTCTTGGACAGGAAAATATTCCATCAAAAGAACCCCCTGAAACAGAAGAGAATGCTCCTCATGAGAAATCTCGAAAAGCTTCCCCTGCCCATGTAAATGAGCAGTCCGTACAGTCAGTGAGGTTTGAATTACGAATCAGAGACGCTGGTCCCAGCTGCAGTTTGAAAACTTGCCCAGACATGCTTACCCACAAACATATTCCCCTCCTGTCATAAATCTCACCCTGAAGGTGTATTATTGCCATCTCGTCATATTATTGCAGTGAGATGTGTGCTTTATTCACTCAATTGTCCTCTAAATTGATACTTAAATAACATGGCCAGGCTCCTGGCTTTCCGGCCCACCCCAACTGTACCATTATCAGAAAGTCACATGATGATATTGTAAATGATGCCCGATGTCAATCATCCCCTTACCTCCCACCCCAAACACCCAAAGTGGGAAACACGCCTGATGTCCCAGAATAAACCTCAGCCGATTGTCACTTCTTCCCTTCTGGGTGTTTCAGAGTACAGAATAATGATGTACTGCAATGGTCCTCAATCTCTTCCTTCATGAGGATCACTAGATCAGCATCAGAAGCTTTTGTGGACTACAATGTACGCAAGCCACCTTAAACATTGTTGTTTTATGTAGCCTATGGCTGATGGGACTCAAACATATTATCCACGAGAGTTAAAAACATAACTTTTTAATGGTTCATGATGCGCGGTCCAAAGATGTGTGGGTTAGGTTGATAGGCTGTGCTAAAATTGCCCCTTAGTGTCCTGAGATGCGTAGGTTAGGGGGATTAGCGGGTAAATATGTAGGGATATTGGGGTAGGGCCTGGATGGGATTGTGGTCAGTGCAGACTCGATGGGCCAAATGGCCTCTTTCTGCACTGTAAGGTTTCAATGATGATTCTATGCGCATTCACAAAAATACAGTGCACCCGTCACAACTTACCTACAGTAATTCCACAGTAGAAACAAATAATGCTTAGCTAATGAGTGGGTTGATGCTGTTTCAGAGCTGTCAAACACTAGATGCCGGGTTCCAGGGATGACGGTCTCAATCGGAGATCTAATTCGACATTAAATTTATTCCAATATTTGGTCTTCAATGCGACAGGCCCTGAAAATCCAGATTCGCAAAGGTAGCTTGTAGGAAAAATCATCGGAGACTTCACTCCCTTGTCGGACAGTTCTGGGTCTTCCGAAGCAACTTTCAACCAAATGTCAGTCAGGTAATTCTGAGAAAAGTCCAGTTTTAGAGCACTGTCGTGGGACAGTTCCACAAGGCTGTTTGGCTTGCTTTCTCGAAGTCAGGCTTGCGAGTTTGTCACCATCAAGGCTTGCAAAGGAATTTCATATTCAATTAAACTTGTGTCAGAAACAGGGAAAAAAAGTACTCATGTAACCGTGTTTTCAAACTTCGCAGGTGCTTTTCTGCTGTAGCCAAATATCTGACAGATTTTCAAATGAGTCATAATTCAGTTTATCACATCGTTTGGCCCACAGCTCGATTTTTTTGGATCATTGCTCCTATTTTGCACATGAAAGCCTGTTACTGATTCTGCAAATAAATCACTGCTTAAGGTTAGTGGCGGACTGGGAATCATTGCTTGACTTTGCACTGATGATTTTGCACTGAGTGATGCTGAACTCTGTGTTGGGTCCTCTCGTCACCATCTGCAAGCTCTGAACAATGACACGTCACTTGGCCAGATTTGGAGGAAGACCCTGTTGACCGAAGTACAGAAACTGTAGCCAGTTCTGGACCTGCTTTCTCTTTTGACCTTTCAAACAGATTTTCCCATTCAATCTTCGCTGGGAAGAAATTGAGCAAAAGGTCCACATTGAGTGGTTTGTCATGAGAGTCACCTGAGGTGACTTCCTCCTGCTGAAAATTGGAAAACAATTTGTAATTTAACCCAATATTTCTGTTCCCCTCAGGGATCGGCATTACTGCAGGCACCTCATGCCCATGTACAATCGCCACGTTTTGATCAGATGCGTGATCTACACTGCTAGGAAAGTTGAGCTGTGTTGATTTGTTGCTTACCTATATATGCTCATTCAAGGTAATTGATGGGAAGTTTACTTGTCTCTATGACCTGGTGGCCACTGATGTATCTTCAACAATACTCATATCTTTATTATCAAGAGAAATTTGCAGCTCTCGCTTCTATTATCCAACCATATTGCCAACTTCAGGCCGAAATTTTACCGTCTCACTTGCCCTGGAATTGGGGCAGGCAAGGCTCGCAGAACAGAATTCTTCATTGGCCTTGGCTGGGTTTTTACAAGCCTCACCCGAGTGAGGTTGTAAAATGCTGGCCAATTTCTTTGTCGGGTCAAGCCTCTTTGTAGTTACATCCTCTGTGCTGTGCAAGATCCCACTGGCAGCACAACTCGATTCACATAACTGGCGGTCTGGTGCTGCAGTGAAGCTTTGCACATCTCCATTCCATTTATCATTCATCCCTTTTGAATCAGATAGTGTGGTTTCAGTTTGCTCGACTCCCTTAGACTCCGAGAGATAACCAGCAAAGGCACTCGGGGCTGGCTCAGTGTTGCAGCCAGAGGAACTACCTCCATGTGTGAGAACACAGGAGCAGGGCTGTGTATCTACTCCTGCAGAACCAGCTGAGATGAATGGATAAGGAACGCTATGAGATCTGATCACGATGGCACTGCAGCACTTGTCAAGGCCAAGCTCATCCTGGTATCTTACTTATTGCATTTCTTAAATCAACAATAGAAGGCCTTTCTAACTGTCCTGTTTAACTTCCTTAGCGACTGAACCTTCCAGACTGTCTCCTTGCCACATTGAACCAAGTACACTGGATAATTTTGCAGCTTTTTTCATCTCACTTTCATAAAACTTTAAGGGTGGGATTTTCCGGCCATTCTTGCCCAAAGGTGGAAAATCCTGCCCGGAGTCAATGGACCTTTACACGGTCTCATGTAATTTAGTGTGGGTGTTACATTGTGGGTGGAAAACAAGGAACAAGTGTACACATTTTACAGAAAGATGCTGAAGAGTGTGAATGAACAGAGAGACATGGGGGTTCCTATACATAAAGCACTGAATGCATAATTGCAGATAAATAAAGTCATTTACAAGACTATCTAATGGAATCTTTATTGTGCAGAAGCAGGCTATTCGGCCCACTGGGTCAGCACTAACTCTTCAAAAGAGCATTTTACCCAGGCCCACGCCTCCCGCCCTCTCCCTGTAACCCTGCACATTTACCACAGCTAATCCACAGCAGGTGGGACAGGAAGATTCCAGTGCATGTCTTCAGACAACTGTTTGTCTATAGGATGTCCACGTGATTGTATTTTTTTTCCTCATAGGTTGGGAACCACTGATGGACAGCATTTATCTGGCAAATAGAGAGTAGAAGATGAGAACCACAAAACCATAGGTAGTTCCAGCACTGAGGGAGACAATTCAACCAATTGTACAGGTGTTGGTTTCTTTGCTGGGACAATCCAAAATCAAGCTGCTGTCTTGTTTCATCCACACTTCCCTCTATCCTCCTCTCCTCCAAATATTCATGTTTCTCCTTTATAGATGTAATGGTGTCTGCCTCAAACATTCTAAAGCATTCCTTGCCCCAACAACCCTATAATGTATAAGGAAATATATCCAAATCTCTTGTCTTATTTATCGTAATAATTTTAAATTGATAACCGCTCATTACATATTCACCCAAACAGAGAAAAATATCTCTCCTTATTCATTTAACAAAAGTCTTTATCATTTTACAATCCTACTTTAATATTCTCTTACTGCTCCACTGCAAACAGCCTCCATGTCTCAGGTTTCTTCTCATAACTTTAGCTTTCCAATTCTTGGTATCATCCTGGTAGATCTGTGTTGTATGTTCTCTCTGGTTTTGCCGTGTGCACTGTGATGGCCATCCAAAACTGCACAGTCAGTATGAGCCAACTATTATTTTAAACTTTCTTGTCATCTCCTCAGTGTGACACAGCGGTCAGCACTGCTACCTCACAGCGCCAGGGACCCGGGTTCCATTCCCGGTGACACAGCGGTCAGCACTGCTACCTCACAGCGCCAGGGACCCGGGTTCCATTCCCGGTGACACAGCGGTCAGCACTGCTACCTCACAGCGCCAGGGACCCGGGTTCCATTCCCGGTGACACAGCGGTCAGCACTGCTACCTCACAGCGCCAGGGACCCGGGTTCCATTCCCGGTGACACAGCGGTCAGCACTGCTACCTCACAGCGCCAGGGACCCGGGTTCCATTCCCGGTGACACAGCGGTCAGCACTGCTACCTCACAGCGCCAGGGACCCTGGCTCAATTTTGGCCTTGGGGTCACTGTGTGAAGTTTGCCACGTTTACCCCGTGTTGGTTTTCTCTGAGTGCTCAGGTTTCCTCCCACTCTCCAAAGATGTGTGGGTTAGGCAGGTTGGCCAAGCTGAATTGTCCCTTAGGTGATTCTCCCAAAAAATTTTGAGATGCTGAATTTGCGGGAAAAGTGGTGTAAATTACGACTGTTTTTTCAATGGGAGTTCACACTTAAATCTCTCACATTCTGTGCAATATAGAGTTCACAATCACATTAAAAGCTCGGTTGGGGGATGGGGGGGCGGCGTTGGTGGGGGATGCTGGGCCTAATCATGTCGGAGGCTGACAGCTCTGAACTCTGCACATGCGCAGTGGCCCCAATCTGTCAGCCTCCAGTGTGTTGGCCAACTCAATTGCTGGCCAGCCCGGGACATCCACAGTACTGCCAGGCCAGGCTTCCCCACCCCAATCAAGGCCTCCATGACCATTCCTGGGCCAGACCCGACTGCCCCCCACCATCCCGGAGTGCCCCAATCTCCAACCCCGCCCCAGCAATGACAAACTCCCCCACCCAGATACATCCTCCCCGACCACGGGAGGCAGACTCCCTGAGGAGGTAGAGCACCTCCCCCCACGGCAGGCAGACCACTTCCCGGAAAACCCCACTCCCCACCCCAGCCTGACCCAATCATTGGCCTCCTTCCAGTCTCCACCGGATCCAAATGGCAAAGTGGCAGCGAGACCCCCCCTAACCCCACCAATCGCCTCCTGGGCTCCGTCCCCAATAGGCCCCAACCCCTCGGCACTGCCCGATGCCCAGTGGACAGTGCCAAAGTTCCCCCCGGGCATGGACACTTTGCCCCTTGGGCAGTGCCAGGGGCACAGGCTGGTACTGCCAAGGTGCCCATGCCCAGGGGCACCACATCCCCACTGTCTGACCCCCGGGGGTGCCCCAATTGTCGCTTCTTCACTCCAGTAGGATCACCTATTCATGTCGGAGGCTGACAGCTCCGAATTCTGCACATGCGCAGTGGCCCCAATCTGTTAGCCTGCAGTCTGTTGGCCAACTCAATTACTGGCCAGCCCAGGACATCCACAATATGACTCTGTGGAGCTACTCTAAACCCCGCTGGGGTGAAATGGTACTGGCGGGATGGGAGGGCCGGAGAATTCAGTCCCAGGCCTGACAATCACATGCAAATAACATTAAAAATAGATTCAAATTATTTACCTGGTCTTCCCGCTGGTTTCCTGCGTGGTCCCGACCATGCCTGATTTCCACAGGTGAGAGACGGGCATGCATCGGGAATGTATGTGTGAATCCCACTAAGCAACACATGCGTGTATCTCCCAACCAAACCTGCCAAAAAATTAGTGGGGTCGGAATGGGAGAAGCATCACCTTAGTGTCCAAAGAAGTGTAGGTAAATGTGCAGGGTTACAGGGATCGGACAGGAGGTGGGGCCTGGATAAGATGGTCTTTTGGAAAGTCAGTGCAGACTCAATGGGCTGAATAGACTCCTTCTGCACTGTAAGGATTCCATTGGATATTTTTGCCAATGACTTTATCTGTATATATGCATTCAATGATTTATGCACAGAAACCCCTGTGTCTCTCTCTGTTCATTCACACTCTTCAACATCTTTCTATAAAATGTATACTCTTGCTCCTTGCTTTCCATCCAAAATGTATCACTCACACTTATCCACACTAAATTGCATCAGTTGACCAACATAAGGAATGTACTTTATGCAATTTTTTAAGCAATAATACGCAGCATCACACAGCAAAACATTTCAAAATACTTTTCACAATCCACTTTAGATGAACGTGACCATGGTTAGATTCAACAATCTCCCCCCCTGCTGTTGGAAAAAAAGTTTATACACACAAAGTATTCACAGGAAAGGCGTTAAGAGTTAAATCTTGACAGGTGAGAGTCAGGTGTTGAGGGACAAGGAGTTCATTTGGAATGATATTACAATTAATTTAATTTCCATTATCAATAGACTACTCATACTTCAATTCATCCATACAAAGACCACATAGTAAAACACATTAACCTTATTAATAATTAAAATTAAGGTCTAATGAAATCCCACATGAAAACAGAGTATTAAATTAATTAGAATGCTTGTGATCATCCTCTAATATAAAGGTTTTCTTTGTATAGGTGCACTTCTAACATTTTAAATCCCACAATTAAGACATTGACAAATATAGAAATTGCAATTAATAATTCAAAATCGTACAAATGTAATCTTTGTTTAATCTAAGGCTTTCAGTTTGGAGAACCTCCATTAAATCTATCGCTGTGTACTGGTATCTTGGCTTAAAGTTTTAAAGTTCATTTTGTTAGTTTATTAAGAAGTAGGCTTACATTAATTCTGCAATGAAGTCACTGTGATGGGTATAGAGGGATATGGGCTAAATGCGGGCAATTGGGACTAGCTTCTGGGTTTAAAAAGAGGGCGGCATGAACATGTTAGGCCAAGTGCTGTAAACATTTATGACTCTATAAAATCCTTGTATCACCATACTCTGTAGCCCGTTCAGGTACACTGGGGGAGAATTTAGCATGGCCAGTGCACCTAACTAGCGCGTCTTTGGACTGTGGGAGGAAACTGCAGCATCCGGAGGAAACCTACACAGGCACGGGGAGAATGTACAGAATCCACACAGATGTGACCCAAACCGGGAATCGAACCCAGGTCCCTGGCGCTTGAGGCAGCAGCGCTAACCACTGTGCCACCGAGCCGTTCAATCCAATATGTTATATTCGCATGATTTTCACGCAGTTTCCTCTCTGATTTCAACAACTTGTTTATCATCTTCCTTAAAGGAATATGCCAGCTTTGCCTACAATTTTATCCTTGACTTGCTAGTAGGAGGTTAGAGGTTCAAGTCCCACTGAGGTGTCTTGAGCACGTATGCTGCTACTGTACATTGTAGTACAGAATGGAGAGCCTTTTGGATCAGCAAGGCCTCATCTTCCTGTTTTGGTGGAGTTAGAACCATTGCACTATTCAAAGAAAAGTAGTGGAGTTTTCTCTCTGTCCCAGCCAACAATAAACCCCCAACCAACTACAATGAGTGCAAATTAATGACCCCACTCTCCTCCTTGGAGGTGAGTTCGGAGGACAATCGACACCCTTTAGATGGCAATGGCTGGTGGAAATGCAGCAATTAAATGGCTCCCTCCTTTTGAAGCTCCTACTGGCAATTGGGAACTTAACCTAGGCTCCTGGAGATGGGGTTGGTGGCGGACATTGCCCCCCCCATCAACCAGCCACCCTCAATAATTACTCCCAAAGTTGTGTGAGAGTGGGAATAAGAGGAGAGGGCAGATGAGAAGCTGCTGCAGCGGGCAGGGATTCAGTTTTTTGGAGCATTGAAACATTTTCGGGGCAGAGGTGACCTGTACAGGAGGGATGAGTTGCATATAAACTGGAGTGGGACAAATAAACTGGTGGGGAGTTTTGCTAAAGCTACTTGGGAGGATTTAAGCTAGTCTGGCAAGGGGGTGGGATACTAAAGAGTAGTGAGACAGAAGGGGATGCAGAGACTAATACAAAATTTAAGGAGAGCAAGTTAAATAGACAAGACAGGTGTGAGCATGACAAGGAACAAGGAAAGACTAATGAATTAAACTGTATGTATTTCAATACAAGAGGCCTGACAGGTAAGGCAGATGAACTCAGGGCATGAGTGGGTATATGGGACTGGGATATCATAGCTGCTATAGAAACATGGCTAAGGAAGGGACAGGATTGGCAGTTTAATGTTCCAGGGCACGGATGCTATAGAAGGGGAGGTAAGAGAGCTGTGCTTTTGATTAGGAAAAACATCACAGCAGTATTTAGAAAGGATATTCCAGAGGAATATTCCAGTGATGTTATATGGATGGAACTGAGAAATAAGAAGTATTTACCATGGAGACAGACATGGAAATTAGGGAACTCACAGAAGTAAATAGTGATGTCTTGAAAAGTATCCACATTACAGAAGAGGCAGTGCTGGAGATCTTAAAACACATGAAGGTAGATAAATCCCTGAGACTTAATCAAGTGTATGCCAGGACATAATAGGAAGCTAGGGAAGATATTGCTGGGTCCCTAGCTGAGATATTTGTATCATCAAGAGCAACAAATGAGGTGCCGGAAGACTGAAGGGAGGCAAATGTTGTACCGCTATTTAAGAAAATGTTTAAAGTTTATTTATTAATGTCACTGGTAGGCTTATGTTAGCATTGCAATGAAGTTACTGTGAAAATCCCCTTGTCACCACACTCCAGTGCATGTTTAGGAACACTGAGGGAGAATTTAGCGTGGCCAATGCACCCAACCAATATATCTTTCGGACTGTGGAAGGAAACCGGAGGACCCGGGGAAACCCATGTAGGCACGGGGAGAATGTGCAGACTCCAAACAGTCACCCAAGCTGTGAATTGAACCTGAGTCCCTGGTGCTGTGAGAAAGGTAACAGGGAAAAGTGAGAGAACTGCAGACTGGCGAGTCTAACATCATTAGTGGGTGAATTGCTGGAGGGGATTCTGAGAGACAGAATCTACATGCATTTAGATAAGCAAAGATTGATTAAAGACAGTCAACGCAGCTTTCTGCATGGAAAATCATATCTTACAAATTTAATAGAGTGTTTTGAAGGGGTAACCAAGAAAATAGTTGAGGTCAGTGCTGTAGATCTTGTCTGCGTGGACTTTAGCAAGGCATTCAACAAGGTACCACATGGTACATTGGTCAGTAAGATTAGATCACATGGGATTCAGGGAGAACTAGCCAACTGGATACAAGGAGACAGAAGGGGCTCTTTTGGGTACAAGGAGACAGAGGGTGGTAGTAGAGGATTGTTTTTCAGACTAGAGGCCTGTGACTAGTGGTGTACCGCAGGGATTTGTTTGCAATTTATATAAATGATTTGGATGAGAATATAGGAGGCATGGTTAGTAAGTTTACGAATAACACCCAGATTTGTGGTGTATTGGACAGTGAGGAAGGTTATCTAAGACTACAGCAGGATCTTGATCAATTGGGCCAATGGCAGATGGAATTTAATTCAGATAAATGTGAGGTGTTGCATTTTGCTAAGACAAACCAAGGCAAAACTTACACAGTTAATGGTAGGGTCCCAGGATGTGTTGTCAAACAGAGAGACCTAGGGGTGCAAGTACATAGTTCCTTGCAAGTGGCATCACAGGTAGACAGGTTGGTGAAGAAGGTGTTTGGCATGTTTGTCTTCATCTGTCAGAACACTGAGTACAGGAGTTGGGATGTTACGTTACAACTGTACAAGACATTGGTACAAGCCACATTTGGAGTACTGAGTACAATTCTGGTCGCCCTGCTATAGGAAGGATGCTATTACACTGAAAAGGGAGCAAAAAAGATTTATGAGGATGTTACCAGGACTAGATGATTTGAATTATAAGGAGATACTGGATAGGCTGGGAATTCTTTCCCTGGAGTGTAGAAGGATGAAGGGTGATCTTATTACCTAATTATTACCTAAATGGAAAGCAGATTCAAAAGGCATCTAGGTATAGGGATCTGGTGTCTATGTTCATGAATCACAAACAGTCAGTATGCAGCTACAGCATTGAATAAAAAAGGCAAATTTTTATTGCAAAAGAACTGGAGTATGAAAATAGAGAAGTGTTGTTGTAATTGTATAGGTTGTTGGTGAGACCACGTCTGGAATGTTGTGTCCAGTTTTGGTCTCCTTACTTGAGGAAGGATGTATTGGCATTGGAGGCAGTCCAGAGCAGGTTCACCAGATTGATTCTGGGAATGAAGGGGTTGACATATGAGGAGAGATTAAACAGTCGGGGCTTGTACTCACTGGAGTTTAGAAGGATGAGAGGGGATCTGATTGAGATATATAAAATTTTACAAGGGATTAATAAAGTAAATGTAGACCAAATGTTTCTTCTTAAGGGGCACAGGTATAGGTCAAGAGGTGGTAGATTTAAAACTGAAATGGGGAGGAACTACTTCTCACGGAGGGTGGTGAATTTGTGGAATTCACTGCCAGATAAAGCAGTGGAGTCTGAATCACTACTTGGTATCAGGAGGGAAATAGAAATATTTCTGTTAAAAAAAGGGAAGGCAGGATATGGGGAGCTGGATTTGAGATCAGGAAGAGATCAGCCATGATCCGATTGAATGGCGGAGCAGGCTCAAAGGACTGAACTTGCCTACTTCTGCTCCTAATTACAGTGGCATAGTGGTTAGTACTGCTGGCTCACAGTGCCAGGGACCCAAGTTCAATTCCTGGCTTGGGTCACTGTGTGAAGTTTGCATGTTCTCCTCCTTCTGGGTATGTTTCCTCCGGGTGCTCCAGTTTCCTCCCACAGTCTGAAAGATGAACTGGTTAGGTGCTAAATTCTCCCTCAGTGTACCCGAACAGGCGCAGGAGTGTGGCAACTAGGGGATTTTCACAGTTCCTTCATTGCAGTGTTAATGTAAGCCTACTTGTGACACTGATAAATGAACTTTATGTTCCTATGTTCATTATAGAGTTTTATAAAATCATCAGAGGCATAGATAAGGTGAATATCCAAGGTCTTTTCCCCAGGGTACAGACTAGAGGGCATAGGTTTAAGGTGAGAGCAGAAAGATTTAAAAGGGACCTGAGGGGCAACTTTTTCATACAGAGGTGGGAGGGGTTGGTGGTTGCGTATATGGAGTGAGCTATCACAGAAGGTGGTAGAGGTAGGTACAATGGCAACATATAAAATACATTTGGACAAGTACATGGATGGGAAAGCCATATGGGCCAAACACAGGCAAAGGGGACTAGTTCAGTTTAGGAAATCTGGGCAGCGTTGATGAGATGGACCGAAAGATCAGTTTCCGTGCTGTATATCTCCATGACTCTAAGACTCCAATTCTACCCAGTTGCTGCACTTCCCTCAATCAGGCAGAAATCCCCAGTCCTGCCATCAGGCAGAGGCTAAGTGATTTCCATTCATTGCCACAATGTTGCGAGCAGTGGCTGCTTTCTGGAATACACTTGGTTTTCATCAAGATTCATACTGGGATCTCTGGAGAAAAGTTAGTGACAGAAGGATGAGGTCACAAGATGAAGGTCGCAGGTGAGGTATTAGAGGAAAGGACAGGAGGGGTGGGTAGCACAAACATCACTTCTCCTGAGCTTGGGAAGCTTGAGTAGGCATAGGGGCTTTGAATGAAAGAATCCCCAGGTATTCTGGCTCTCCCACTTTGTACCCACAGCCACAACATCCACAAGGATCCAAAGGAGAAAATCGCAACTCAATGTGCTATTGAAAAAAGACCTGGAAATATAATATGGTTTTGATGTGGTCCTGCGGCTAACATTTCTCCTGCTGATAATTTTACTGATAAAGTCTTTGCGTGTGTGCAACATGATATCACTTGCTCAACAATTTTCACTAAGATGATCAAACTCAAAGGAATTTGACCACCTGAGGCCTCCTGGGCGAGTTCTGATCCATCTGCCTGTAAACCAGTGGGAAGTGACTTCACTCTATTTTAAAGGGGACATTCCACAATTCTGTGCTGAACTTGAGCTCAAAGAGGGTGGAGGTGAAAGATGGGGGTCATCAGCAGGGGAAGTGCTGCTTAGGCTGCTGAAAAATGGGGAGCACGTAAGTCAGAATGGCAAATAAGACCATAAGATATAGGAATACTTTTAGGCCAGCCGACTCATTGAGTCTGCTCCACCTTTTAAACATGGCTGATAAGTTTCTCAACCCCATTCTTCCATCTCGTCCCTGTAACCTTTGATCCCCTTATCGATCAAGAACTTATTTATCTCTTTCTTAAATATACTCAATGATCTGGCCTCCACAGCCTGCTGTGGCAATGAATTCCACCGATTTACCACCCTCTGGCTAAAGAAATTCTTCCTCATCTCGGTTCTAAAGGGTCGTCCCTTTATTCTGAGGCCGTGCCCTCGGATGCTATTCTTACCTACTAATGAAAACACCTTCCCCATGTCCACTCTATTCGGGCCTTTCTGTAAGTTTCAATGAGATTGGAATGGAGTCCCATCCATGACTCAGAATTCCAGTTTGAACATTACATGAAGCAGGCTGACTCACCAGCTGCCTATCTCACGACCCTACCCAAGATGGCAGTAGCTGATGGAACCAAAATGGAGAAGTTCATCAGTTTTCAGGCTACTTACTCCAACCTTTGGCTGTTAAAATTGTGTCCATCCTCTCTACCAGTCCTTCACTGCACCAAAGTCCAATAGCAAAAGTTGAACAGACCTTGTCCGAGTTCCCTCACCTTTTAAAATGGGCTCAAGGATCTGATGTATATCAATTCTAATAAAAATGTGAATTAAACTTCGTACTGTTTTAGACACTGCTGTGCTGATCTGGTGTTTCCTGTTCCTCCTCATCAAGGCACTTACTTCATTTTATTGATTAGTGTCACAAGTAGGCTTACATCAACACTGCAATGAAGTTACTGTGGAAAACCTCTAGTCGCCACACTCCAGCACCTGTTTGGGTGCACTGAGGGAGAATTTAGCATGGCCAATGCACCTAACCAGCACGTCTTTCGGGTTGTGGTAGGAAACCGGAGCCCTCGGAGGAAACCCATGCAGACATGAGGAGAAGGTGACCCAAGCCAGGAATCGAACCTGGGTCCCTGGTGCTGTGAGGCAGCAAAGCCAGCGATTGTGCCACCGCGGTGTAGGTGCACACCTCCGAAGCAATTGTATTTTCAAGGAGCAACAGAATGGTACAAGATTCGAGTGGCTGGCTTCTTTAATGGGAAATAGCAATTCAGCCAGCGCATGACAGTTAAGTACAAACTGTAAATTTGGCCAAGTATTGTGCAGAGTTTATTTACGAATCCACAGTCACCCACTAACAGCCATGAAGAACAGACAACTGAAAACAGATACACTTTTCAGCGGTACTTGCCAAAACCAGTCTGGGACCAGGAAAGGGAGAAATACTTTACTGGCACATATTTCAACTGTTCAGCTTCATTACAATGAATTGGAGACTTTGAAAGGAAACACTGTCATTTTGCAATGATACAACAACTCAGTTAATACATCCAGAATTCATTTACGTCTTATTTAATGATTCCCTCCTTCATCTTCGAATTACAAGCTAAATGGGAGTTATACAGGATTCTGCTTGAAGAGATAAACTGTAAATTGCAGACCAGAATGTAGTGACAATGCAGTTTTAATATTTCATTACCAATGTTTATTACAAATTAATAACAGATGTTACATGAGGTTATCAAATATTTATAAAGCAGTTACAGTTCTCTATTCATAGGTTTACTGAAAGATTAATATATTAGCAGTAATAATTATATTGGTCTAGCCATTTTATTAAACGTGCATTAATTATTAAAAACACTGTTATTAAATGGCAATTTAGTTTCATAGTTCAAGTATTGAGGATTTGCGAAGCATTCTGCATTTGGGCTGGGTTAGCGAATCAGTAGATTTCACACAAGAACAAGGGGCAGAGAACTAATTAAAAAGCAGAAAGTGGAAGCCAAGCACCCCAATTAGCCTGAGGCCCTATTTCAATATACAGTCTGCTGGGCCATTCACTAAAACTGTTACTAAATAGCTCAGGATTGGGCATTCTTTTACATTTCTTTTAAAAAAAATTGTAATTAAGCACGCACACACTTCACCCTGCTATTTTCCATCAACGATCTGTTGTGAGAAATTTCTGCTTACTCAGACACGTCTGACTTTCAAAGAGTTCCAAGGACAGCGTAAGGGACTTGGCGACGCACAAAGTGCCCATTGACCTACTTAAAGTGATAAATATGTACATGACTTCTGTAATTACATCAATAGATGCTGATTTTCTCAGACAGGGAATGCTTCGTGTATCATTGTGGAAGAAAATAGACCATCTGAAAACCTCACCTCCAACAAAGGCATTAATTATTAACATTTCCCCTCAAGGTACAGCGACCATCTTTGAATGCAGCCGCATTTTACCTTGGTAGGATGAAAAGACAGAGAATGGAAAAACTTCTGTATATCTTATTATTCCAGTCTTTTCTGGTTGGCTCCATGTTTACCCTGTTTTGTACATGACCCATACCTCCAGCAGACCAATAATTGAGGTAGACTTGGCCAAGCAGCTGACAGATGAAATCGATTTTATGTATAGGATCTACCCAGCAAGGTAAAATATTCTGGAACTTTGCTGCAGTGGATAAGAATTAAGGAGCACAGAGGGTTGTGAAAATAGCCCAGACCTTCACACAAACCAGCCTCCCATCCATTCGCTGTGCCTACACTTCCCACTGCCTAGGGAAAGCGGCCAGTGTAATCAAGGACCCACGTACCCTGGACGAGGACAAAGTAGAAATGGTCAAAAGTTTCAAACTTTCAGGTGCCCAGATCACCAACACCCTGTCCTGGACTACCCCACCTCCCCCCGCCCCCCCCCCCCCCCCCCCCCCCCCCCCCATGTTAACACTATAGTTAAAAAAGCCTACCAACGCCTCAATATTCTCAGAAGACGAAGGAAATTTGGCATGTTAGCTGTGACTCTCATCAAATTTTATAGATGCATCATAGAAAGCATTTTCTCTGCTTGTATCACAGCTTGGTATGGTTCCGACTCTGCCCAAGACTTAAGAAATTACAAAAGGTCGTGAATGTAGCCCAATCCATCATGCGAATCAGCCTCCCATCCACTGACTCTGTCTTCACTTGCCGCTGCCTTGGCAAAGCAGCCAGCTTAATTCAGGACTTACCACCCCAGACATACTCTCTTCCACCTTCTTCTGTCAGGAAAAAGATACAAAAACCTGAGGTCACGCACCAACCGAATAACCTCTTCCCTGCTGCCATCAGACTTTTGAATGGACCTTGATCTTTCTCTGCACCCTAGCTAAGACTGTAGTACTACCTTCTGCACTCTCTCATTGCCTTCTCTATGAATGGTATGCTTTGTCTATATAGCACAAAAGAAACAATACTTTTCACTGTACATTAATAAATGTGACAATAATAAATCAAATCAAATTCTCCTGTTGGGAAAAAGGTACAAGAGTCTGAACACACATACCAACAGTCTCAAGAAGAGCTTCTTCCCTGCTGCCATCAGATTTTTGAATGATCCTATTATATATTAAGCTGTTCTTTCTCTTCACCCTATCTGCGCTATATCCTGCAACCTCTCCTTTCCTTTTGCTCTATGTACTCTATGAACAGTATCTTTTGTCTGTATAGTGTGCAAGAAACAATACTTTTCACTGTATCCCAATACAAGAAATTGGTAAGGCCATACTTCGAATAGCGTGTACAGTTCTGGTCACCCTACTATAGAAAGGAAATTATTTAACTAGAAAGAGTGCAGAAAAGACTTACTAGGGTGCTACTGGAACTTGATGGTTTGCGTTATCAGGAGACGCTGGATAGACTGGGACTTTTTCTCTGGAGCGTAGAAGGCTGAGGGATGATCTTATAGAGGTCTATAAAATAATGAGGGGCATAGATCATCCAGATAGTCAATGTCTTTTCCAAAGGGTAGGAGAGGCTAAAACTAGATGGCATAGATTTAAGGTGAGAGGAGAGAGATACAAAAGGGTCTAGGGGGGCATTTTTTTCACACAAAGGGTGGTGAATGTCTGCAATGAGCTGCCAGAGGTAGTAGTAGAGGCGAATACAATTTTATCTTTTAAAATGCGTTTAGACAGTTGCATGGGTAAGATGGGTACAGAGGGATCTGGGGCTAAACACAGGCAATTGAGATTAGCTTAGTGGTTAAAAAAAGGATGACATTGACAAGTTGGACCGAAGGGCCTGTTTCCATGCTGTAAGTCTCTATGACTATGACATGTGACAATAATAAATCAAATCAAATCCAAAGTAGGCCGTTTGGGCCATCAAGCCTGGGTCTTTGAAAAAGCTATTTAATAACTGATGCGATTATGCTTCAAGATAAAATAGTCTGGAAATCTTGCTCATTAATCTTTTACCAAAATATACCACTGTCTTTCTACATCATAGGAAAAAAACGTTATAACCTAAAAAAAACTTTGAAACCATGATACAGTGTTGCTAAATATTGAATATGAATTGTTTGTTTTAAAGTCATTATTCCCAGTTCATTTGTACTGGAACAATTCAACCAGCTGGATACTTCTTCCATCGTTGCACGTTGAGTTGGATTTCTCACACTTACTAAATAAGGGCTGATCCAGGTCACTTGTGGACAGATTTTAAAGTTTTTTTTAAAGTTTATTTCTTCATATCACAAGTAGGCTTCCTGTTTCCTGTCTTGCCTTGCCAAGACACTTATTTTATTGATTAGTGTTACAAATAGGCTTACATTAACACTGCAATGTAAAAATCCCCCAGTCGCAACACACTGTCACCTGTTTGGATACACTGAGGGAGAATTTAGCATGGCCAATGCACCAAAACAGCACGTCTTTTGGACTGTGGGAAAAAACCAGAGTACCCGGAGAAGACCCAGGCAGACACAAGGGGTGGGTGAAATTTTACGGTCTCACTTGGGCGAGATCGTAAAATCCTGCCCCAGGCCAACAGAGATTTCCGTTCTGGGAACCTCACGAGGTGGTAGATTTTCAGCCGGGGAGAACGTGCAGACTCCACGCAGACAGTGACCCAGGCTGGGAATATGTGTGTGTGTGTGGATGGGCTGTTGTGAGGAGAGGGGGTAGTCTGAGGAGCTGTCTCTATTTATGAGAACTGATAGCCAGAGCTTTTCCATGTACCCAATAATCCCTGTGGCATTTGAGGCTTCTACTAATAACCTCCAGGGAAATATCCCTGCCCTGGTGGGAACTAATGCTGCATAGTGCTCCTTTTAACAAGCGGCGGTGTCTGGCTGACATCAGAGTGCACAGGCTGCTATTTGCCTGCCAGAGCTGGGCAATTTCTCAAAATTTGGAGTGGCTTCCTGGAGAGATTGGCATGTGAAATCCCCTAGTGAGGGAGCTTCATCTCAAAAGCAATAGTACTGGCAGCCCCATCATTAGTGGATGAATGAATATGCGTGTGTGTGTGCATTTTTACTCTGGGTGACTTCTCCGAACTAATGTCTGCTCATCGGATCATGGGCTGTTACAAAAATTCTTTCCATGGAAGATTTTGCTTTGCATTTGTGATCTTTTATCTGTTTTTTTTTCTACAGGCGTTCATCATTTCTAAAACTTTGATGTTTCTTTTTCCAGCTATTCTTTCTTTACACCTGAACAATTTTATTAACCTAGAATTGTCAATAAAATTGAAATGAGAAGAAACACGCTGCTTTTCAGCTACTGTTATCTGGTGTGCCTCACACCCTTAATCTCAGTCATGCAATGGGAAGAGGTACTGGATAAAGAGCCAGCACTACCCCATAATATTATGAGGGCTTGGGCCAGGCCATGAACGATATTGGAAAGAGGAGACTACTTCCCTTAGGATAAAATATAATTCATGATAAATTATAATATTTTAATCAGCTGCTGTTACATGTGACTATATGTTTAGTGTGGAAGTAAAGGTCATTGAACTGAATAAAGCAACAGGCATGATGTGGAGATGCTGGCGTTGGACTGGGGTAAACACAGTAAGAAGTCTCACAACACCAAGTTAAAGTCCAACAGATTAATTTGGTAGCAAAAGCTACTAGCTTTCAGAGCGCTGCTCCTTCATCAGGTGTGTAAAGGTCCAGACTTGGACTTAAATCAAGTTCTCATCCCACATTCCAACATATGCAACTTTGTACTGATTAAGACAGAGCAGCATGAATTGCTGTTATTAATATAATTTATACTCTTAAAGCACAGTGGCCCAGTGGTTAGCACTGTTGCCTCGAAATGCCAAGGACTTGGGTTCAATTCCTGGCTTGTGTCACTGTCTATGTGGAGTTTGCATGTTCTCCCTGTACTGTGTGGGTTTCCTCCGGGTGCTCTGGTTTCCTCCTACAGTCTTAAAAATGTGCTGGTTAGGTACGTTAACCTGAACAAGCGGCGGAGTATGGTGACCAGGGGAATTTCACTGTAACTCCAGTATAGTGTTAATGTAAGCCTAATTATTACTAATAAATAAACTTAAAAAAAAGACTTTTATTTTCTCAAGGATTTGCAGTGGGTTACACAGCAAAACATAGTTTAAGATGGATAATTTAAATTTTAATATTATGGGCTGGATTCTCCGACCTTGCCTGCAGTTGGGATTCTCTTGTCCCGCTGCAGTGAATGGAGATTTGGCTGAGCACCAAATTTTCCATTCTCGCTGGCAGCGGCAGAGCATGAATGGCCAGAGAATTCCAGCCTATATTTCTCACATATGTGGGAATGGGACTTTGATAAAGGTGTTTGAGAGCGTAGGGAAAAGCACACCTCTTGATGAGACCTCTCCCACTGAGTGAAGCAAATGCGGCTGGAACACCATCCTGTCAAGTTTGTCTCCGAGCCATACATCATCCAGCACACATCACCATTTCAACATTGCTTCAATTTCCTGGAAGATCTAACACCATTATGAGTACATAATCACCAGGAGAATGGTATTGGTTCAAGGACAAAGTCCCTCACCACTGTTTCAGGACTGGAAAGGGGGGTACAGAAATACAGTCTTGCCAATATCATCTACCTCCCAAGAACATAAATGAAAGGACTCACTTGATGCTGTGGTAGGATAAAGTTGTAATTCCATCCTTTATGTATGGCTTTACAATATCGATGAAGTTGACTGACAGAGGCAACCTCTGAATTATTAAATGTAATTCTTGTCATAATAATTGCCTGTTGACTTAATTGGTTGGAGATTTATTGATCAAGCCAACTAGTGTTAAGTTTTCAGTTTATTTATTATTGTCATAAGTGGCTTTACATTAACACTGCAATGGAGTTCCTGTGAAAATCCCCTAGACACCATATTGTTTGTGTATATTGAGGGAGAATTTAACATGGCCAATGCACCTAACTAGCTCGTCTTTCAGACTGTGAAAGGAAACTGGAGCACCCAGAGGAAACCCATACAGATATGGGGAAAATGTGCAGACTCAGCACAGACTGTGGCCCAAGATGGGAATCAATCCCTGGTGCTGTGGGGCAGCAGTGCTAACAGTGCTGTCATTGTGAGAATACCCATGTGCAGATGGACAACATTGATGAGCGTTTTGACCGGAAAATGCATTTCCAATTTCTGGCGGACGTTTAACGAGAGGAGAGGTACTTCCTCCTCTCCCACACACCCATCTGCATAGAGTCAAGCACATTAGAGGATTAAACTCAGGACGCAAACTGTTGTGTGGGGAGAAGACATTTCAATTCATGAGACACTGGCAGAGGTGCAGGATGAAGTGTGAGCTGTTCCTCTGAGGTAAGCTCCACTTGAACCAGGGACAATTGTCTTGACCAATCTCACAACTAGGACAGTGAAGAGGCAGGAAGAGGGGAGGGTTTGGCTGAAGGGAGGTTTAGAAATCCAAAGAGAAAGGCTGAGGCATTAGAACAGTACAGCAATGTGGGTGAGGGCAAGCAGAATGGGATAGAAAGATATGAAAGAGATTAAGATGACTTCAGGGTTGAATATATGTTTCGATAATGCGGCACAGTGGCCATGCCAGGCACCCGTGTTCAATTCCGACCTTGGGTCACTCTGTGCA
Organism: Carcharhinus amblyrhynchos; assembly: GCF_965287045.1. Lineage (NCBI taxonomy): Eukaryota > Metazoa > Chordata > Chondrichthyes > Carcharhiniformes > Carcharhinidae > Carcharhinus > Carcharhinus amblyrhynchos. The sequence continues at coordinate 18,179,019 of NC_137347.1, forward strand.
GAATCTGTATATTCTCCCTGTGCCTGCATGGGTTTCCTCTGGGTGCTCCGGTTTCCTCCCACACTCTAAAAATGTATGGGTTAGGCGAATTGGCCATGCTAAATTGCCCCTTAGTATCAATGGGATTAACAGGGCAAATATGTGGGGTTACAGGGATGTGTGGGATTGTTGTTGGTTCAGACTTGATGGGCTGAATGTCCTCCTTCTGCACTGTAGGGGTTCTAATGGGTTTTATGTGAAAATGAACCTGGGAGTTATGTTGGCTCCAGTGAGGAGACTGGCACTATTTTCTTCATTGGTGCTGTGATCCTGTGAAAGAGATGATTTTCCCTGGTGCTTCCAGGGCGTATGAGGTTCCAGCTGCCCACTGCTTCTGGCTGCAGTTGGATCAAACAGGATTGCAATTCCCCAACAAGATCTGCATGGACACACACCGACATCAGGGAAGATCCAACAGGAGTTGTATATAGCCTTGAATTAGACCTCACAAACAACACTGTATGCAGATGTACATAGTTGATTTTCCTAGTCCTGTGCCTGGCTTTAGTGTATCAGTGTGTGTAGACCGTACAGAGAAATCAGATCATCGCCTTTTCAGGGTGTGCGATCAAGTACAGCAAGATTCGGGGCCATGATATGTATTACAAATGGACTCTGACTTTTACTGGGGGCTGTGAAGAGATTGGAGATTCGCATGGGGTGATAGAGGGAAGATGGGTGAGGATGTGACATGGGAGTATTTCCTGGGGGAAACCCGGAAATATAGGTTTCCAACTTGGACCTGCTGAAATGAACACAGGATGTTTCTGAAAATGATTCAGTAGGTTTTGCATTAGCCAGGCTAATGGAACTGATTGCTGGAGGATGGAATGGAGTGGGGCACAATTGTGGGGTATGTGCAGAGCTAAGCTCATTGGACCTTGGTGGGGTTGTGGGAGGGGAGGGTAGGAGGGGTCATGTTTATTTATCCTGAACCCACAACAAGTGCTCTAATGTGCTTACCTCATGGAGCCATTCCTTCTGTCCTCCTGTTATCCAAGAAACTTATCGCTTAAAAATTAAAAGGGCCTGTAAACTATTCCCACCAGTGTTTTCCGACTCTTGGTGTTCCTCATTTCCACTCACATTGAGTCTACTTCATGATCTTCTGACGTTGATCCTTTCTCACCAATGTCCTAATGTCATCTCAATCTTTTTCATTCCTTCCTGTCCCATTCTGCTTGCCCTTACCCACATTGCTGTATTGTTCTGATGCCTCAACCTTCCTCTTTGGATTTCTCAACTTCCTTTCAGTCAAAACTCTCCCCTCTTCCTGCCTCTTCACTGTCCTAGTTGTGAGATTGGTCAAGGCAGTTGTCCCTGGTTCAAGTGGGGCTTACCTCTAAGGAACAGCTCACATTTCACCCAACACTGATGCCAGTGTCTCATGAATTGAAATGTCTTCTTCCCACACAACATTTAATCCTCTAATCTGCTCGACCCCTTGTCAATTGGCACATCTAGAGGTGATTACCTTTGATGTTCTGCATTTCAATTTGAACCCTAACTTCTCAAATCCACTTTGCAGAGCACCACTGCTCATCCTACCTTTGTTATTGTTTCCCATGTGGACTATGACAACTGGATCCTCCCACTTCCAGGATTCTCTGCAGCCATGGGCAGATGTCCTTAATTCTGGCAGTGGGCAGGCACCACAATCTTCGCAGCTCCCAATCGCAGCTGCGGAGAACAGTATCTATCTCTCTGACTGGGCCATCTCCTCCCACTACTATATTCTTCTCTGCTCCTCCCCACTTGAATGGCATCATTCAACCTGGTTCCATGGTCAATCCACTCTCTTCACCCACATAGGTAACAAGCACCTCAAACTTGTTCCACAAAGTAAGAGGCAGATGCTCCTCTATCAATACATGCTGATTCCCCTGACCTGCCTGACTCGTGTCCTCCTGACCCAAAGTATTGGCTATCTCTAAGGTTCTGCCTTCCCTAAGGGAAATGACTGCCTCATGGAATAAAATGTGCCAGTAACTCTCCTCCTCATGGATGCCCCACAACGTCCACAACTCAGGCTCTAACTCATGAAACTTGCAGACAAAGTTTTTTAAAGCTGCAGACGTTTTCTGCAAATGTGGTTTTCCGAGATTGTTGTGCTTTCCACAGATTCCCACGTGCTGCAGACGCAGCATAACCACCATTTCTGTCCAATCGTACCTGCTTAATTAGTCCATTAGTTAGTACTTTACACAGATGGATTAATAGAAAGCTGCTCTCACTTAGCTTGGAAACAAGGAAGGAAACTCGCCAGCTGCTGGAAGCTGACAAGAAGTAGAAAAAGGAGCACCTCTTTGCCCCTTTGCACCAAATTCCCACCTGAAGCAAATCCCCAATTCCTCACCCAATCCATGACTCAATCCGGCATAGTCACTCTTTCCTGTACATCTTATTCCCATGGTGTTATTTTCTGCATTTGCTTGATTCAACAGCATCAGGGTCAAGGGTATTTCAGAGCTCTATTTCTTGAAGCTGTTTTGTATGCAAATCTGAGACAAGGCATTATGTTTGTGGTCAGTCTTGGGAAATTGCTGGAACCTAATAAGCACGGATGTATCTGCTGGTGCTGTCAATGCACTATAACTAAAGTGAATCCTGATTCAGACCAGCCGCAAGATGAATATATGCTACTGCTGATAATCTGCAGGGTGCAGCTGAACTGTCAGCAGCAGAATTCTGTTGTCCACTTGTTGTATGTGTCAATGAGCTGCCTTTACTTCAGTCCTGCGTGACATCTAAATTTGTTGATTCAACAAAATTCCTCTGAGTTTGAGAAGTATGAAAATATTCCTTTTCTTGGTACGAATGAATACTCGCTATGTAAACTGCATATCCCATTTACTGATCACCAAGGCACTTTATTAAAAAAACAAAATTATGCTGTACAAATAAATTGATTTCTCCAATTAAAGTAGTGGTAAAGGAATAGCAAATGCGCAACCTGTAATTTGACAAATAATAATATTGTGAAATTAGCCTGCTCAAAAACTGAGCCCCTGAACATGTGTCTGATTGGCACTTCATACACTGAGCCCTCCAAAATAAAAGCAATTGCTAGCAGGCTAGACTCCTATCACCCAAATTAAATTCTGCCCATAAAGTTTTTTTAAGTTTATTTATTGGTGTCACAAGGAGGCTTACATTAACACTGCAATGAAGTTACTGTGAAAATCCCTGAGTCACCACACTCCAGTGCCTGTTCAGGTACACTGAGGAAGAATTTAGCATGGAAAATGCAACTAACCAGGACATCTTTAGGACTGTGGGAGGAAACTGGAGAACCCAGAGGAAACCCACACAGACATGGGGAGAATGTGCAGACTCTGCACAGTGACCCAATTCAGAAATCGAACCCAGCTCTTTGACACTGTGCCACTATGCTGCCCCTTTGATGGTCAGTTTTTTAGTTAGGTTTATTTATTATTGTTACAAGTAAGCTTACATTAACACTGCAATGAAATTACTGTGAAAATCCCCTAGTCGCTGCACTCCGGTGCCTGTTCAGGTACACTGAGGAAGAATTTAGCATGGCCAATGCACCTAACCAGCATGTCTTTCAGGCAGTGGGAAGAAACCGGAGCACCAGAGGAAACCCGTGCAGGCACACAGAGTGAACATTCAGATTTCACACAGACAGTGTCCCTGGCACTGTGAGGTGGCAGGGCTAACCACTGTGCCACCGTGCCGCCTTGCATTTATTGGTGCATTCTCACACCTCACTTTGATATTGCGTGAAGACAGTTTAATTCCCACACTAAGTTGGTTGTTAATTGGGTGTCAAGACTCTGCTTGCTTCCACTATGAAGCGGCAGGGCAATTGGTGGGGTTGGGGTCCCACTTTCACTTTGCAAATGGATTGATGGGGGAGGGAAGGTTGCCAGCGATCGGAGCTAACCATCAGAGGGGTGCAACCTGCAACCTGATGGTGTGATGCCACTCAAGTTATGGTGGGGTCAAGATTGCAGGGGGGGAGAGAGGGTGGCTCTGGGGGGTGGGGCTCAAGAGCGGGACAGTGGGCATGTGGAGGCTGGATTGGATATGGTTAGAGGGGCCAATGGTCGGGCCGTGGAGGGATAGAGTGCTGGTTTTGTGGGAGTTGCAGGCTTGGCCAGCAGTTGACCTGGCAAGCGATTGAAAGGCTGACAATACGGGGCTACTGCACTTGTGCCGATCCTGGTGCTGACAGATTGGCGCATGGACAGTTGCCTGTTCAGCATGATGCTGCCAGCCTCTCCCATGGGAATAGGACCTACCCCTGAATTCTGGAGTGGATCACATTCGAGCACTCTGCAGTGTACAGAGTGTGGGTATTTCATTTTCAAACTCGCACTGAAAAAAACATTTGTATTTGCTCATTTTCACATGAATTCAATGTAAAATTGTTTTGGGAGAATACTGGCCATTGGCTCTATTCTCTATCTTCACAGATGCTGTCAGACCTGCTGAAATTTTCCAGCATTTTCTGTTTTTGTTTCAGATTCGAGCATCCACTTTTATTCCTACTTTCTTGCTGAGTACATGTAGATGGGTGATCTTATGTTGCAGTATTTAGCATCCCTGCCTTTGAGCTTTGGGTTCACCCCAGGATGGCCAAGGAAGGTGTATTTATAACATGGTCAAACAGTTTGAGTGTGTCAACTTGTAAGTCTTTCCAAACACGCCAATGGCTGATGGCAGGAGCAGGAGAGACTCCTAGTCAGCCATGCTTGATGTGGAGTAGCAGCCCTTCGAGCTATGTAGCCCTGGCAACAAACTAGTGACTGGGAATTTCTCTCTATGGAAACAGACAAAAAGGCGCAGTGGTTAGCACTGCTGCCTCACAGCGCCAGGACCTGAGTGCAATTCCAGCCTTGGGTCACAGTACAATTCTGGCCTTGGCTAACTGTCTGTGCAGAGTTTGCACATTCTCCGTGTGCCTGCACGGGTTTCCTCTGGGTGCTCCGGTTTCCTCCCTAAAGATGTGCAGGTTCGGTTCACTGGCCATGATAAATTGTCCCTGAATGTCAGGGGGATTAGCAGGGTAAATACATGGGGTTAGGAGACTTGGGTGGAATTGTTGTTGGTGCAGGCTCGATGGGCCGAATGGCTTCCTTCTGCACTGTAGGGATTCTATGAATCCATGAAAAGTCTGCCTTATTTCATCACCAGGTGCAGGAGGAGAATTGGAATGGAATACATGTAAATTGGGGATGCAATGACATTAGGGTAATATAGCTAGACTATTAATTCAGAAACTCAGCTAATGTTCTGGGGATCCGGATTCGAATCCCACCAGGGCAGATGGTGGAATTTAAATTCAATTTTTAAAAACCTGTAATTAAGAATCTATTGATGACCATGAAACCATTGTTGATTGTTGGAAAAGCCCAACTAGTTTATTAACGTCCTTTAGGGATGGAAATTTGCCGTCCTTACTTGTTCTGGCCTATGTGTGACTCCAGAGCCGCAGCAATGTGGTTGATTCTCAACTGCCCTTGGGCAACTAGGGATGGGCAATAAATGCTGGCCAGTCAGTGATGCCCATGTCCCACAAATTAATCAAAAAATGCATTTGAATGAATAAAATGAATTAAAAAATTTTACTTCAATGGCAGCATGGGGCACAATGATTAGCATTACTCCCTCACAGCACCAGGGGCCCGGGTGCAATTCCTGACTTGGGTCACTGTCTGTGTGGAGTCTGCATGTTCTCCCTGTGTCTGCGCAGGTTCCTTTGGGTTTTGCAGTTTCCTCCAACAGTCCGAAAGATGTGCTGGTCGTGCTAAGTTTCCTCTCAGTGTACCTGAACATTTGATTTGATTCGATTTATTTTTGTCACATGTATTAATATACAGTGAAAAATACGGTTTCTTGCATACCATTCATAGAGAAGGAAAGGAGAGAGTGAAGAATGTAGTTTTACAGTCAGAGCCAGGGTGTAGAGAAAGATCAACTTAGTGCGAGGTAGGTTCATTCAAAAGTCTGACGTCAGCTGAGAAGAAGCTTTCTTGAGTCAGTTGATACATGACCTCAGTCTTTTGTATCTCTCTTCTCATGGAAGAAGGTGGAACAGAGTATGTCCAGGGTGTGTGGGGTCCTTAATTATGTTGGCTGCTTTTTCGAGGCAGTGGGAAATGTGGACATAGTCAATGGAAAGGAGGCTGGTTTGCTTCAGTCGCAGCACTTTGTAATTTCTTGCAGTCTTGGATAGAGCAGGAGCCATACCAAGCTGTGATACATCCAGAAAGGATGCTTTCTATGGCGCATCCATAAAACTTGGTGAGAGTCATAGCGGAGTTGGTGAGAGTTGTAGCAGAGTGGCCGAGTTTGGCCACTATGGGATTTTCACAGTAATTTCAATGAAGTGTTGATGTAAGCCTACTTGCGACACTAATAAATAAACTTTAAACTTTTATTAACAAATCCATACAGATTTATAAATATAGAAGTTCCATAATTGCCTGACTACATGTGGTAACTCTCTGAACATTAACTTAACAGTATAGGAGGTGTTCACTATTACTCAGATAACCTACCATAGTCCACAAAGCACCATTGGCATCTCTCTCCATTAGCGAGCTAGAGAAAGAAAATTAGTTCTATAGAGCTTGAGTGGTACCATGCCGCAAGGGCAGGGCAAGGTAAGGAGGCAGCCCTCTCTAAGCTACCAATAATACTCCAAATGTATTTAATAATGCTTACGTTTCATTGCATGACATCATGGAAAATGCAATGTACTCTCTTCCACCTGCCATCCGGAAAAAGATACAAAAGTCTGAGGTCATGTACCAACCGACTCAAGAGCAGTTTCTTTCCCACTGGCATCAGATTTTTGAATGGGCCTACCTCATATTAAGTTAATCTTTCTCTACCCTAGCTATGACTGTAACATTACATTCTGTAACCTTTCCTTTCTTTGTCTATGAAAGGTATGTTTTGTCTGTATAGCACGCAAGAAACAATACTTTTCACTGTATATTAATACATGTGACAATAATAAATCAAATCAAAGTGTGGCGGTGCCTCAGTGTATGACACTCCTTAATGATTGATTTATTGCTCTTTAACTCATTGTGCATTGAACTGTTTATTTGTGAATCATCTGCCTATGGATTTTAGTCCAGATAAGTGCATCTAGATTTGAGGATAATTCCAGTAAGTGCTTTACAATGCCTCTCTCCAATGTATTTAAATAATGACGCCAAACAGTTTTCACATCACAGCTTATGGATTTAATCACATCGATATTAACTAGGACTGACCCCATTGAGAATGAGGATGTGGGAAACTCACTGCACCTTTGATGGAATCGTTCCAGGTTTCATGGGTTCTGAAAGAAATTGGTTAATTCCTTGAAGAAATCCCTCAGGTTATGGATTCCTCTGAACCTAATGCTGTCTATCTTGATTAATGGATGCCGGCTGTAACATTAGACTCAGTCTGATTAGTTTAGCAACAGCACGACAATGGATAATTTGCACTGGAAGGTGTAGGAATCTGAACAAAATAAGTGGCTGGCCAATTGCTGTGCTCAATGTTAAATAATTGGAGGAATAGTAAATTTTTCTTTCAGGTAAGCCTCAATGAGACAGCATTGAAGGGATGAAGTGGGCGCCGGCTGATTATATCAAAAGCAATCTCAAATATTTTTGGACGTCACTTCTGTAAGAAATGTTTGACAATATCCTGGTTTTGATTTACTTTCAAGCTGAGATTAAGGCCACGGTGTTCTCATCAGCTGCATCACACTCCCCCTCCACTATTTATAATTACTTTGCGTACTACAAATACATTTTACCTTTCAAAGGAATAACACTTCTCTCAATTGCCTACTGGGTAAATGTCCTATTCTGGAGGTATTTAACATAAACAATTTTGGTCTCACTCTTTGGCTGCAGAAGCAGTGGGAGGCCTGTTCTGCCGCCTCCGGGGGAGGGTCCACTGGAATTCAGTACATCTCAGGCACTTAAGGGACCAGAGTCAGGCTTTCCCCAGGATTAAGGACTCTGGGACTTAAATCCCATCTTGCCTGCTCCCCTCACATTGAGAGCTGCTGGCCAATAAGTTCCTGATTATAAATTCTGTTTGTTCAAACAAAATATGTTCTATAATTCATAGCGTTGTGTATAACACTTAAAACAGATGTTACAAAGAATGGATTTATTTCCTACATTGCAACAATGAGTATAGATCAAAAAAATACTTCATTGCCTCTGATGTAGTTTGGGATGTCCTGAGATTCAGAAGGTGTCATGATGAAAGCTGACTGTGTGTGTGTGTGGACTTGAGTATTAGATACTATTTTTGATTTGATTTATTATTGTCAGCTGTATTGGGATTCAGTGAAAAGTATTGTTCCTGGCCAGCTATGCTGACAAAGCATACCGTTCATAGATAAGAAAAGGAGTGAATGCAGAATGGAGTGTTACAGTCATAGCTAGGGTGTAGAGAAAGATCAACTTAATATAAGATAGGTTCATTCAAAATTCTGATGGCAGCAGGAAAGAAACTTTTCTTGAGTCAGTTGATATGTGTCCTCAGACTTTTGTATCTTTTTCCGACAGAAGAAGATGGGAGATGATTTTTCCATTTTTTGTCTAAGTTCCGGGCAGACTTGAAACTGGGAGAGTTTCAGATCTGTCTTTTGGGTGTGTTTTCAGGCCATCCCCCCCATACACACTCTGTCTTCAAATTTCTGAGCGAGCCTGTTATACACTGCAAAAGCCTGTGTGTGGGGCTTAATGCACCTGAAAGCTTGCCGAGGGAGGCAGTGCGCATGTGCAGGCCTCTAATGCTGCACGTGCACATTAGCAATAGCAGGGGTTTGACAGACAAGAAAAAGCTATCAGGCCCCTGCTACTGCAGGCAGCCTGAAGCAGCCCCCCCCCCCCCCAGCAATCACGGGGGCCTACGGCCTGAGACACAGCCCCTGCCAATCCCACCCCCATTTTTGCAGACCCCTCCCTCTCCCACCAATCACAGCAGAGTGGCAGTGTGTCCCCTCTCCTTCCCTCCCCTCACTGATCGCTGCAGAAGAGCAGTGGGCCCCAACCCCCATTAACACTGCCCCCACTGGCCCCTCCCCATTAGCACCATCCATTGGCCCTACCCCACCCATCTGGCCCCTCCCCCATTAGTCCCACCCATGGCACTGCCCAGTGAACATTGCCTAGGTCCCAGACTGGCATTGCTCAGGAGCCAGGGTGGCACTGCCAGCCTGACACTGCCCAAGGGTCAACCCCCACTTGCCCTCAACCTTCCCGGGGGCCTCAATGATCTCTTGTTCCATCACCAAGGCCAAATCGACTGCTCCCCATTCAGAGGAAGGATGGCTATTCCTTGCCAGCAAGAACATTTCCCTATAAGGTCATAAAGACAGACGAGTCTGGACGATGGAGTGCCGCGCTCACTAAGCAGATGTTAAACAGCATTTAAATAAATTTCCATACCTACCTCTCACCCATTTCCTGTGAGAGGCTGACTGCGCTGGAAATCTGGCGCTCATAAAATGATGCTGGTCGCGAAAACCAATGCCAATCCCGCTAATTGCTTTATGCCCCATTTTACGACCACATCATGCCCTAAAATGGCTGCAATGTGATGATAAAATTGCCCCAAGTATGTCCAGGGTGCTTGGGGTCCTTGATTATGCTTGTGTTTTTCCAAGGCAGCAGAAAGTGTAGACAGTATCAATGGATGGGAGGCTGGTTTGCCTGATGGACTGGACTTCATTCACAACCCTTTGTAGTTTCTTGCGATCTTGGTCAGAGCAGGAGCCACGCCATCTGTGATATATCTGGAAAGGGTACTTTCTATGGTGCATCTGTGAAAGTTGGTAAGAGTTGTATTGAGAATTTCTTTAGCCTCCTGAGAAAATAGAGGCATTGGTTGGACTTCTTAACTACAGAGCTGGAGTAGAGGCACTTGGGATAGAAACTGTAAGGTACACTCTGGGCTATATATTGGATTACTTGACCTGGTAAGATTGAAGGCCGGACAGGAGATTTTATGGATTTAGCCAATGTGGCAAATTAAATGATGCTCTTTTGGTTAAATCTGTGACATCAAGTGTTGTTCTATCAGCCTGAGGTGTGACATTGACAATGAGGACAAATATGGAGATCTGCAGTCCAGGGAATTGTACCATTTGATGAGTGATGGTAGTACCGTCAGCTTGAAATGGAACAAGGAAGCTTTTGAGGACAACTGTAGTCTGTTTTTGGATGTGCTCACCATGGTGTAGAAAGCACAGCGATAGGCCTTATTATTGCCCAGTGCAGGTACTTCCATCATGGAGACTTGCAGGGCTTTACCTGACACAGGATGAAAGGCAGATTAGGAATGTGCAATGACTCTTGAAGGACCATTATGTGGTGATGCCAAATTCCACAGACCGAAGGCATGTCCTTTGTCAGGATAGACAGAAAGAGGGGGAAACAGTTAGTCAGTTTGTGACCTGCTTGAGGCCAGTGTTAGATGGATGCAATTATGTTGCGACAGGTCTGAATACCCAGATAATGTTTCAGGTGATAAAACATTGCAAGTCAGATAAACTAAGATGCAAGCTGCTGAAAAGAGGTAGTGAATTAAGGTTGAACGACGCCTCAAAAATGGCAGCTGCATTGGAAACAGCGAATGGACAATTTTTTGGCATGAAATCCGATGCCATGTCAGCCCATTGACATGCCAAGAGTTTAGATTAACTAAGTGGCACAACGCAATGTAAATGCAAACGGCAAAAGTCTAACAGAGAATGGCAACCTTGGGCACAATGGAGAGGATATCTGCTGCCCTGTCAAGCAAAAGATATGCAGAAAATGTGGGGGCAAAGGTCATTTTGCCAAGAAATGCAGAAGCATGGGGTAGTCTGATAGACCAGTTGAAGGAAACGTAGCACCAACCTTGAGACAAGTTGAAGAAGACGCCAAGAGTGAGGACACAAATTTCAATCATGGCTACATGTTTTCAGTCACTAGGAGTAACTGAGAGATTGTTGGTGGTGTTGAAGTGAGCATTATTGTAGATTCAGGCAATGACAGGAACCTTATCGACAGAGCACTGTGGGACAAATTGAAGATAATTGAAGATAAAGAGAGTCAAGTGCCCATCTTGAAAATGTGTCAAAAAGCTCCATCCTTACAGATCAAAAACTCCAGTTCGAACTGTTGGATGCTTTATTGCAGGTGTGTGAGCTGAGGAATTTGATGTGATTGAGGTGAGCCACTTCTGAGCAAAGAAACCGCCCAAGCCTTAGGGGTGCGGATTGGAAGTGAATTCCATGAGATCCTATGTGAAGCTTAGGGGCTGGTTTGGACCAGTGTTTTAAGAAATTAGAAAGTTCCACAACTGACAAATGAAAGATTAAACATTGCACAGAATGTGAAGTCTGTGGTTTGGCCTCTAGGCAGAATGCCTTTTGGTCTGAAAGGGGAAGTTGAGACAAAGACCAAGGAATCGATTGACCAGTTGAACCATCTTAGAACCAGTTGAAGGAGTAAGACCTTGGGTGAACCCTGTTGCGCTGTGCCTGAACAAAATGGTGATCTCAGATTCAGTGCTGACATACGACAGATGAATACAGAGATAGTGACCCAATTTTGACTCTGGACAAAGTAATTAAGAATTATCAACAAGCAAGGTATTTTCCAAATTAGACTTAAAGTGGGTAGACCACCAACTGCAACTTCACCCTGTTCAGGGAAGGTGACGACTTTGGTCACTCATTTTAAGTTTCATTTTAAGTTTGCGGAGTTAATGCAAAATTAGAGATATCTCAACAGAAAATCCATGCAGTGATATAACAATCCCAAAAACAGCCAATATCTCAGATGACTTTATTATTTATGCAGCCAATTCAAGAGGAGCCTAATGAAAGGCTGAGATTAGAACTGGTTGGATTGGATTTAGCTGGATTTCTGGTAAATGTAGACAAGTGCTTGCTGGAAGACAGGCAGCTAATGTTCACGTGACATAAAGTGACAAATGGCGGAATCAATCCAGCCTGAGACGAGTAGGACCAATAGCAGAGGCAATAAAATGTCAGAAAAGTCGGATGTTTTCTGGGAACTATGATGTGAGGTACATCCCACTTGGCTGACCCTTGAGGAAGTTGATCAGAAAGAGTGGCCGCTTTGGATTTAATGAAGGAGAGAAATCTGCCTTTAAGAGATAGATTGACAAGTGCTTGCACCCTGGGATACCACAAAGCAAATGCACCAATGGAAAGTCAAGCAGATGCTTGTCCAGTAAGATTAGAGCACATGCAAATACAAGCAGAAGTCCTCGGGAATCAGTGCCTATGAGAATAAATCTCCAGCAGATGCGGAAAGGAAATTTTCCCAGGTGGAGAAAAGAGCCTTAGGGTTGGTATGAGCATGTGAAATACTTGTTCACCAGCGAGTCTGGATTAGTGATTGATTACAAAATAAGATAAATTATTCTCCCAGATCCAAGCCATGGTTGATCTGCCACCTCAGTGACATTTCCTGCACTATCTCAATAACCCTTGATATCTCCAATAGAAATCTGTCGATCTCTGTCTAGATTATACTGAATGACTGGTGGCCTTGGCTCCTTCAGGGATGCTGATATTAGTATGCCTGTCCTCCCAGCTGATGCGGACAATCCATCTCACACAGCATTGATGGTATCTCTTGGTGTTCGTCAAGGATCATCCTTTACTGCCCATTTGTGGCTCCAGTGAAGCAGAACTTGATTTCCAATGTGCCCAGGCAACAACAAGCTCATAAAGACCCTGAAATAAAAGCAGAACATGCTGGAAAATGTGCAGAAGTTCAGAAAGCTGTCAGAGGGGAAAATGCAGTTAACGTTTCAGGTTGATTTTGCTGTGAGGTCATTGAAAGATGAAGGGCGAGAGTTCCCCTTCTGGAAACTAAACCCAGCAGCATGTTCAAAGGTCAGGGTGATTGCCATTGGGCAATGGGTAGATTGAACTTGCACCATTTTCCTCTATTCACTTCATTCTCAGTGAATTTTTTGACAGGGCAGGCAGGAAGTAGCCAGACATTCCATTACCTTGGGGATAAGAGTGTGGTCAAAGGTCATGTTGGTATAATTAAACAGACCCTGGACAGCCTTTTGTCCTTCCCCTCTCTTCCTTCCCCGTCACCACAACCAAGCACCAACCCCCACCCCCCAACCCCACCCCCGCCCCCCCCACCCCCCCACCCCCACCTACACAATAGTCCTGCCTCCATCTCACCTCTCCCTGTCGGTTGTGCCACCTGTGTCTGAGCCTTGGCACTGCTCACACTACATATTGATTTGACATGTCGAGGTGACAGTTTAAAAGGAATGAGAGCAGCACCTTCTGATCCCAAGAATCATAGATGAAGTGAAGATCGCCAGCTGTACACCACTTACATATAAAAACAGAATGGCCCATAACTTCCTGGTTCCCCAGCGTCGCATTTGGGGAATGCACTGGGGAATACCTTCAGGAAGTTTCCGTGTTCGGGTTTACTCAGCAATTGTCCAGACATGCTAACTCTTGCACTGAGATGGAAACCATCTGACAGAAGTCATTTAAATCAGTAACTTTGGAAGGTTCTGCTGGTTTTACCCAGAGATTTATTCTGAGAGAGTTGGAAGGGTATAAAAAACACTTCTAACTCCAGAATAACTGTTTAAAAACCCCAGACTGAGTCTCACATGGGACAGCCCGCACACCCTTGATCCCCCACACCAGCCCCACCCATGACCCTCCAAGGGACTTCCCCACCCCCGACCTCCCAACAGAACTGCACAGCATCCCAGCCGAGCAGCACCCCGGCCTGGTCTAACTCTGGGCACCTCAGTCCCCTTTGACTGAACCCTCTGACCCACCTCCCCGCCCCGTCTCTCCTCGTCCAACTCCACTCCACACCCAGCCCCCCACTATCCACACTCCCTCCCCCACTTCCAAATCTCCTCCCCTCCCTCCCACAACTCTGACCATCCCTCCCCCCCATCTGTCTCCGTTCCCCCTTTCCCCTCAGTCTGCCTCTTGTATCTCCCATGCTATATTCCAACTACCCCCCTCTACTGTCTCCCCCCGATCTCTGAACAACCACTTACCTTTCAAACTTACCTTTGCCCTTTAAATTGTCCCTTTACTTTACAGCAATCAGTGCTGGAAAAAAGGGGGGTCTTCTCTGTGTTCCAGTCACCCTGCGCCGATGCAACTGCACTTTGCTGCTCCTGCTTCACCCAGCCTGAGGGAGGAGCGTTGGGCAAGACAGGGGTTTTGGAATTTCTATGAGGGTAAAAGATAAAGCTGCCATCATCCCTCTGAGTGGAGAACTGACTCATGGTGATTTGACCCAAACATCACCAAGCCTCAGGTGAAGGATAAGGTTAAGAAGACAGAGAATAACCTCAGCCGATACAGGACTGGAACCTGCAATGTTGACATTGCCCGCATCCCAAATCAGCCATCCAGCCCACTGAGCTAAACTGATTCCCAATTTGTTTAAAGTATTTCCGAGGAAGTCACGGGTCAATGTTTTAATTACCCGATAGTGGGGAACTTAATTTGGAGCGGGGGGGTGGAGGAGATTCTGGCAAGTTGGCCTTTTAATGAACACTCATGACCTGTGAACGGATTCAAATGGAATTCCTGACATTGCCCACGGGAAACTCGATTCACTTTTAACCTGCCTTGGAGAGCAAAATTATAAAGTATTTTCCCGCTGACTTTTTTTTGACTCCAGTCAAATTAAGTGCCCTCACAATTCCCGTTGCTGGCAAAAGCAGAGGATTCTGCCTGAACTGAGGCTGGAATTTTCCATGTTGGCAGTATTCTCCAGTCCCACTGGCAGCGTAATCCCTCCTGCGGATTTCCCACCGGTGTGGGATGATGTTGATGGGAATTCCCATGGACAGCGGTGGGGCCGGACAATTCCGCTGCTAGCAGACAATGCACCTCCTCCCACTGGCGGGAAACACATGGCTGGGAGGCTGGAGAGTCTCGCTCTTGATTTCTCTTTCCACGGATGCTACCAGACATGTGAGTGTTCTTTTTTTTAGCACTCTCTGATTTTATTTCAGATTTCCACCATAGTTTGCTTTTGTTTTGAGGAAGACCCAGATTTGCTCCCACATCCAACTTTGATATTTGATATTTTGGATATGAAAAATGTACAGTTCGCACACTTATAATTAAAATCCAAGTGAATGGGCATCCAAATCCAAATTCAATCCATATAGGGGCAATTCCCTGGTGATTGGACAGTGAAGCCAGGCAGGGTGTGAAACAGATGGCCAATTTACCCTCATTAATTTTTTTGCTCATTAAATTAAAATTATCCCCAATGTTTCCAAATAAATTTGTACTTCAATGATTTTTCTTTATTGGGTTTATTAATATTCAGTAAGTGTCAATAAATACAGATTTTCTACAAGTGTCACTGTTAAATGCCATTAGTTTCCAAAAAAAAGTGAATTGATTTAGAAATTTGACTTTACATTTTCAGTTTGAGGTCTGAATCTTTTGAGCAGGTTTATGATTGTCACTGAGGTTTGCCCTATGCTCACCAACACCATCTCTACCCTGAGGTAAACCAGGAAAACAAAGTGACAGACAAACAGATCATTGTCCTCCAAAGTTACTACGTATAACTTTTCACAGAACGCAAACTGCCTCAGGCCTTCAGCAAGTTCTGACAATCTGAACCAGTTCGATGACATAATGAGACGTTGGCAAATCAAAGAAGGCTTTACTGAAGCAATGGGATGGATAGCTTTCGGAAAATTCCAAGTTCAAACAATTTATCTTTAACCCCTACGACATTATTCTCAAATTTAGTTCCCAACACATTTTAAAAATGTTTTTATCTATTCAGTTTCAAATGAAGTCTTTCCATTCATCTAAGTCCAAAGGTGTGCAGGTTAGGTGGATTGGCCATGCTAAATTGTGCCTTAGGAGAAGCTAGCTAGAATAAATGCATGGGGTTATGGGGATAGGACCTGGGTGGAATTGGGGTCAGTGCAGACTCGATGGGCCAAACGGCCTCCATCTGCACTGTAGGGATTCTATGATTCTACCTGCAGTCACGATTAATTGCTTTGTCGAGATCATCAGCAGCTTTTTGTGATTGGGCTTTGGCCATAATCATGTCTTCTTTATGAATTCCAGCTGAATGGAATTGAAGAGACTGACGTTGGATCACATAAGTAGCTGTAAAGGGAAATGTGCAGGTTGAGCGATTGAGTAAGAGTGTGATGGATGGAATATAGAGAGGAGTGTGAAGTTATCAACTTTGGTGGGAAAATAGAAAAGTGATTTTTTTTTAAATAGTTGAAGATTGGCATTGTTGGTATTGTGACAAAGATTCCTTTGTTCATGAGTCACAGAAGCTAACATGCAGGTACAGCACACTATTAGGAAGGCAAACAGCATGTTATGCTTTGTTACAAAGAGATTGGAGCGTAAGAATAAAGATTGGGTGAGATAACATCTGGAGTACTATAGAGAGTTTTGGCCTCCTTAGTTAAGGAAGAACGTACTTGCCTCAGACGGAATGCAGCAAAGGCTCACTATTGGAATGAGAGGATTGTCCTGTGAGGTGCGGTTGAGTTATTAGGTCTATATTCCTTAGAGAATGAGAGAGGATTTGATTCAGGCATATAAAATCCTAAAGGGCTTGACAGGGGTAGAGGTTGGAAGGATGTTTCCTATCTGGGTAGCCTCAAACAAAGGTTTTCCTTCTGGGTAGTTTAGAAAGAAAGATACAATCTCAGAATAAGTGGTCAGATGTTTAAGACCGAGGTGATTTCTTCGCTTAAAGGGTGGTGAATCTCTGGAATTCTCTGCCCGTTGAAGTGGTGGAGGCTACCTCGCTAAATATTTTTAAGATGCGGGTTGATGGGTTTTTGATAAGAGAGGGGATTAAGGGTTATGGGGAGAGGGCGGGAATGTGGAACTGAGCCACGACAGATCAGCCATGATCTTACTGAATGGCGGGGCAGGCTTGAAGGGCTAGATGGCCTACTCCTGCTCCTATTTCTTATGTTCTTATGTTCACCCAAAGGGCAGTGAATTTTTGGAGTTCTCTATCTGAGAAAGCTATGGATGCTCAAACATTTCTGATGGAGATTGATTGGGAATTAAGGGATATTGGAATACTACATGAATGTAAAGTTGAGGCAGGTGTTAGAGGAGGCAATTTGCCTTGTGGTAATGTCACTGGACCAGGGATCCAGGATAATGTTCTGGGGATCAAGGTTCGAATGCCATGATTCAGATTGTGAAATTTGAATTCAATAAAAACCTTCAACAAAAAGTTTAATGATGACCACAAAACTATCGTAGTTGCCACTTAAAAGGGCGGACCGATGGCACAGTGGTTAGCACTGCTACCTCATAGCGTTAGGGGTCCTGGTTCAATTCTGGCCTTGGGTGACTGTGTGGAGTTTGCACATTCTCCCCTTGTCTGTGTGGGTTTCCCCCTTCCACACTGAAGGAATTCTGTGAAGTCAGCCATTTTCTAATGGAAAGTCCAAGGGGTCCAATGGCTACTCCTGCTCCCATTTCTCATGTTCTTGAGATCGCATGTTGTAAGATATTAAACTGAAAGGAATTTTACACATATCTATGCTGCTACCAGGGGCTGGAGATCAATGTTAGTTAGTAAGCTTACCTATTAATTGTGTGAGTTGAATGGGTATGTGTCCAGGTGTCATGATGGTTCAATTAATCTGGGTTTATGATTTCACATTGATTCAATGTTCATGGGAACACAAATTGTTCTGTGGAGTTCATTATCTCTGGTGCCACAGTGGTTTGGGGCTACAGTGTTACAGATTCATGATCCCTCATCGAACGTTCATGGGTTCAGGATGAATGGTAGTCTAGTATCCAT
The DNA here is from genome assembly GCF_965287045.1 of Carcharhinus amblyrhynchos. Taxonomy (NCBI): domain Eukaryota; kingdom Metazoa; phylum Chordata; class Chondrichthyes; order Carcharhiniformes; family Carcharhinidae; genus Carcharhinus; species Carcharhinus amblyrhynchos. The sequence continues at coordinate 18,196,910 of NC_137347.1, forward strand.
GGTCTTATTCCGAGGATGATTTAGTTTCTACGCATTTTACTGTTATGCTGACAGTCTAGTAGCAGAAGGTAAGCATATTCTCGATGTGGGTTTCATTCTGATTTACTTATTGACAGGTTTCCTTGTTTTGCATCATTTGTATCATTGGCTGGTCAAACTACAAACTCTGAATCTGAATGGTTGACCTTGCTATCAGTATGGATATGATGCAGTGAAGAATAGTGGTAAAAGTAATGAGACACCCTCAGGCTCATCTAAATCATAGGATTTATAATTTATCATTTGTTTGCTCACTGTCGTGTCAGAAGATAAGACTGTGAAAGCCTTACTCGTGATGCACATCTTGGAGGAAGTTTCCGTCCAATCATCATCTATCATTAAAAAGGGAGCGTGTTTTCATCACCTTTCCCCTGTAAATTTTCACATAGTTTCGATTCAAGCAATCATCTAATGCCCTCTTTAATGCATCGATTGAACATAACTCCAGCACACTTGCAGGCAGTGCATTCCAGACCCGAACCACTCGCAGTGTGAAGAAATGTTTTCTCGCATCATCACATTTGCTTCTTTTGCTTCTGGGTAACTGTTCAGGAAAGTAAGCCTGAGGTCTCTGACTCTAACTGAGGAGTTGGAGAATTTGTTTGAAGGATGCAGAGGAGCAGGGGGATTCCCCATCAGAAGTTCCAATTACCTGGCAATTCCCATAGAGTCAAGGCGTATGAGCCCCAGCAGCCTCTGAGATAAGGGAGCAATGGGCTTGTGGTTTAGGTGTGTGTAAGCATGAAGAGCAGGAACTGGGATCTGCTGGTGAGTGAAATGTCTGAAATGGAGGAACCCAGGGTCATGTTTAAACAATAAAAATGTTTCAGAGCAGAGGGATCAGTATTGGGGTTAATGGACCTACCAGCCTGTGGAGATGGGAAATCAGACCAACAGGGGATAAAGTGCCATAGGCAGCTTCTGAATCATCAGACTATATCCACCCGCCTCACCCTGCAATGCACTTGACTATCAGTATCCTACCTTTAGCAGTCTTTATTATACACTCATGTACCCCTCCCCAACTCCTCCTCCCTTCCCCCAACAGCTACCAATTAAAGCAGTAAGACATGTATTTTATGTTTAAAATTAATAGACTGAAGGTCGTGGGCTGGTAATGTATAATCCGCTGATATTCATTCACAGCATGAACCAGACACACTGAAGTGGAAAATTCAGTGCATTATTTGTGTGGTTGCTAACTTAATACATTTCCACAAAAGAACAACAATAACAACATAAAACACCCAAATGTCCACTGTTTACATAGTTTCCAAGAACTTACATCTCAACGTTGGTTCAAAAAATGAAATATTTAACTAAAATATTTAGCAATCTATCCCCGATATCTAATTACTCTGTTTTCTTGCCTGTCAACAAAGGAACTCTGGTCAGAGTTGCTTCTCTCCGTGCGTGCTGTCTGTTATACATAAATAAAGACCAGGCTTACATGAAGTATTGAAAATCCAACCACCAGTTACTTTCCAAGACTTTATCTTAAATCTTATCTATTTATAAGATGTGGACATGAACCCATCTACTCTTTACTGATGAAATGTTATTCTCCTGAAACAATAGCCCCGATCTTTCAGTCTCTGTATTGTCAGAGACTGGACATATACCAGCAGATGCACTAAGGGACACCTTGGCAGCCCCAACACCTTGGCTCCCAGGGAATTGCCCAGTAGTTTCAACTTCTAATGGGCAATTCTCTATTCCCCTGATCTTTGACTATCTCACTGAGGAATTGAACATTTGTATCAGGGGGACTAACAGGGTACATACTTGAGGTTATGCGTATGGTCTGGGTGGGATTGTTGTTGGTGCAGGTTCAATGGGCCAAATGGCCTCCTTCCGTATTGTAAGATTTTATGATTTTGCAATCACCACCTCCTGTAGGGTTACTGGGGATGAACAACCTTCCCAGGGACACCCATATCTGACCAATGAATAACATTTAAATTATAGTTGATTACATAAAAAATTTGTGTTCAACATTGCTGCAAATTATTCAGACTAGATAAACTAACATTTGTGGACATGAAGTATGTGGAAAAAGTGAAACGTCACCACAGTCTCAGAGGATCATAGGCTGCTTTTCTCTTTGAATAGGCATAGGTGACTGATGGGGATTTAACCCGAGGATCACCACACCTCAGGCAAGGTTGAGATCACGAATCATCTCAGCTGGTACGAGAATTGAACTGGCGATGCTGGCATCACTCTGCATCACAAACCAGCCACCCAACCAACTGAGCTAACTGGCATAAAAGTTGACATAAGGTTGCTGCTATTGGTGTCAGCCATGGCTTAGTTAATATACAATCTTACACCTGAGTCACAACGGCCGGAATTTTACGGCACGCCCACCCCACAGAATGGCATTCTCCGTTGGCCTCAGGCGGGATCTTACAAGTGTTGCCTGGGTGAGGCAGTAAAATTACAACAAATGGATCAAATTCTAATTCTGCTGCAATAATTGAGGCTGACACTTCTGTGCAGTTGTGATGTGGAGATGTCAGCATAGGACTACTTCTGTGCAGTACCAAGGGAATGCTGCAATGTTAGAGGCGATGAGATGTTAACCTCTGTCCTCCCAGGCAAAAGATCCGATCTCCATGATTTCCAGGGATCCCTCCATCCATCCCTTAATCAACATGACAAAAATGGATTAGTCAATCATTGATTTTTGTGGAAACTTGTTGTTTAAAAATTGGCTGCTATGTTTCCCACATTACACAGTGACTATACGTGAAAGAGTACTTCATCTGCTGTAAAGTGTTTTCGGTCAGTCTCTACGTAAAAGCAAGTCTATTTTTTGTAATGTTCCACTGGAAATTCTGGGATTTACTGGAATTAGGAGTGTACTTTCTAGGTCATAGAGTATCACCATATAACATAAAATCTAGGCTATTGGACTGAAGAGAGTTCTGGCGGGCAATTAAAGGTTGAAAGCTAGTTTCAACGTTGAAATTTTCCTCTCACAATTTCTGATGTCATCCACCGATGGTGCAGCTCCTTGCCAGGTGCCAAACGCTCTTGGAGAGTTAATAAACTATTTTTGATCGTCTTATAATTAAGATAGTCCTGGACTGTAAGGAATAGCTAAAATGATTTCTGCACCTTTAAGGTCAGAAATTCTCCATGCCATTCTCCTCAGCATCCCTCGACCAATGGCAAATCTGCTTTCTTTTTCCCAGCATTTTTTTTTGTACCAATTAATTTCTCCCCGATCTCAGGAGAAATATTGGCTACCTGCGATGCAGTACTCCATCAAGGCTGCTGTCATTTTTGGAGCTGAATGCTTAGAGCACAATTAATTTCAGTCCCAGTATTCCCAATGTTGGCAAACACAATACACAATGATAAATGTTGAAGTGCATTGGCAGTCGCCAGGCTCTTGAGGGGCAGTTTGCTTGCATATAATTTCTGAATGCGCTAAATGAAATGCCCTGGTAGGTGGAATAATATATTTAACTAGTATCCATGGCCTTGATGTGTAATAGTTTTTTTTAATAACTTCAACATTATGAACACGTTCACTTGCAATCTAATTCATTTGCGATCTGCAAAAATAAATGTAGAGGTCTTCATAAAAGGATGTTTGAATTCACCTATTGTAGGGACATAGGGAGGCAGAGGGAAAAATAGAAATGGATAAGCCAATTTATTCTTTTCACTCCATCATTCATGCTTGATGTTAACTCTTTAAAACACCGTCTAGACATTTATTTGTCTCCTGTATTAATGATATGGTGTTCAAATACATCTTAATATTTGAGGTTATTCTTGGTATAATGGATAAAGTGAAATTATTCTTTTAAAATCATTGGTTTTTGTTGTACATAATGAATTGGGGAAACTTCACCCAATTATTTTTAGAGGTGCAAATAGAAACAGAAATCAGGATTTTTGTAAATGCACGTTTAACAGAAAACAGCTTTAACAAAGCAATTAAACAAATGAAGATCCTTCTTCACTCCCTCCTATCCAAATACTTAGCTTGATGTCACTCCCATTTTATTTTGCAGCTACACAGAGGCACAGTTCCACAACAGATCAATGTGCAAGACTTTCTCATGACTAGCGTGTGAGGCGCCTCTAAATTGTTGGTCCTAGAAAAAGATGTATAAAACAGAAGCATTAGAGTCTATGCGCCATGCAAAATTCAACAAAGCTTGATCAGTAATGCATCTTCAGCAGTTGTTCATCTGGATCTCTGCCTCATCTTTTGTCTTTTATGCTTCAGCCTGTGCGTATGTTTCTCCCGCCACTTTGTTCTCGAGGGGATTTTTCCCACCCACCCGTCATAGGAATTGTAGCAGTGGGTGGGGTGGGGGGAGGCAGACCATGCAATTGTCTTTTGACGTCAGGCAGCATTTTCCAGTTTTAGAGCGAGCACGGGCAGAAAATCCTGTCCCTCATGTTTCAAGTTTGAGTTTATTCATCTATCAGTGTCACAAGTAGGCTTATATTAACTCTGCAATTAAGTTACTGTGAAAATCCTCTAGTCGCCACACTCAGGCACCTATTCAGGTACACAGAAGGAGAATTAGGTGCATGGCCTACTAGGTGCATGGTCTTTTGGACTGTGAGAGGAAACTGCAGACAAGACAAGAACGTACAGACTCCTCAAAGACAGTGACCAAAGCTGGGAATCGAACCTGGGTCACTAGCACTATGAGACAGCAGTACTAACCACAGTACCACAATGCCATCCTAGGATCTCAAACCCCCAGAGCAATTGAATTTGCCAATTGACATTTATTTGCCCACAAATTAATAGATAAATTGAAATTTCCAGTGCAGACATGATGGGCCAAGCAGTATCTTTCTGCACTGTAAAAATCCTGAAATTCTGTGAAATTGTCATGGAAGGCTTTTGAGCTTATTTGTTTTGATAGTCTTGTACATAACGACTAGGTTCATAATAGAATGGTTTGGAAGATTCCCCTATTTATTAACCCTAGCTAATGGATCCATTCTGAAAATGAAGATAAGCTTTGAATAATAAAGAGTTCAACCAATTGATGACAAATTCAAAATTTTACTAATTTACGATAGAAAATCATTTTCTGCATCTATGTAGTCACTGCAATTCAACAGTGGGCATTATGGAAAGGAGAAGCTCATGTTCTCCAGCACATGTGTGCATGCACATGAATGTGCATCAGGGATGTTAACAAAAAAAGAAATCCCTGAGTCTTATTTTTAATTATTTGGTTAACTCATTAATCAAGTGAAATTTGTTGATCAAACCACTATTTAAGCTGTATACCCGTTCATTTTGAAAAAAATATCGATGCTAAAATTGCAATTACAGGCATTTTAACCAATTCCTTAAAAATAAGACAAGGAAAATTCTTTTAGATATTGCAGCATGGACAAAACCCAGCCTTGAAAAGTGAAGAGTTAAGGATAAAACACAATAAAACTTGACATTTTGGTGGACAGTAAATTTGCCAATTTAGACAGTTACTTTAATTTGCACTGTAATTCTGACTACAGCTACAGGGCTGTACCCTACCGTTAGATACAATAAAATGAAGAATAGCCCAACCTGATTAAGCAGTATATTGAATCTGTTAAGTACATTCCAACTGGGAAAATAGGAATCATAGTCCACTGGGGGAAAAAACACATATCATTAAGTTTAGATTTTTTGACATAGCAGCTTGAAAGTTAAATTTTTTCCTTCAATGGGGGTGTATTGCTTTTTAGTTGCCAATAAGTGCCATACTGTCAGATTAGAACATTGAACTAAATCACCAAAATCTGTGATCTAATTTCATCTAATTGTCACAGTTACTACAATATATAAGAAATGACGATGTTCTGTGCATATATCCAAAACTTGCTGACATTTTGACAAGACCAGTAAAAAAGGAGTAAGAGTCTACTTCCCTGTGCTCCACATTTATGATATTGTATTGAATTTACAAGTGCAAAAACAGGCCATTCAGCCCAACTGGTCTAGTCTGGTATATATTCGATTTCTAAGGTGTTCAAACCTCAACTGAATCTTAAAAATTTAAAGTTTATTTATTAATCACAAGTAGGTTCATATTAACACTGCAATGGACTTACTGTGAAAATCCCCTAGTCACCACACTCTGGTGCCTGTTTGCATACACCAAGGGAGGATTTAGCATGGCCAATTCACCTAACCTGCACATCTTTGAACTGTAGTAGGAAACTGGAGCACCTGGAGAAAACCCATACACACAAGAGGAGAACATGCAAACCCCACACAGACAGTGACCCAAATCAGGAATCGAACTCAGGCCCCTGGCGCTGTGAGGCACCAGTGCAAACTACTGTGCCACTTCTGATCTAGATCTGAAGAACAGCAGCCATTGTTTGAATGACTCTAGTACATTTCCCTATATTAATCTTTATGCCACATTAAAATCTTATCTCAGATAGTTTGGCACATCTTCTCCCATGGAGACTGATAACAGGTTTATGCCTCTTCCATTCTGTGATGACTTCAGTCAGGCAAATGAGGTTGGCTTGCTAGAATATAAACTCCCTGACTGAGTCTTAATTGATGGACCAATCAGGGAGCCTCATGTTCCCTATTTAAAGCAGGAGTGTTAGTCTCTCTGCCTGCTGAAACAGGGAACACTCTGTTGTGTAGTATGTCTTGTAAATAAAGAAACTTGTTGACTGGACCTTTGCTTCTGCACATTTATTATACATTCTCATGTGTTAGTGATGCACTTAAAATTGATGAAACACCATGGTACGAAGCCATTTTCCATTGACATATGGTCATGTTTATAGTCTTTGGTGGTTTAGCTTCTCTCTGTGATCTTTCCACTTCAAAAAGTCAGGCGGCTTGGAATTACATTTTTTGAACAAAAAGTTGGCATTGTACATCAGGTGCATCACTCTCCACTTTAAAAGACTCTCATGATGTTTGGCAATAGATCATTCGATAGCTAAAGATTACATATCTCTGATAAATGTTAGGTAACAACAGATAACCCACCTCTCCTACCTCGCTGAAGATAATCCTTCTACCCAAGACCCCCGCAATGAAAAGGCAACAGTTACAAATTCACTTTGAATTCCAGCAATGTGCTGTGAAAGCACTCTGATTTACAAGCTGTCTCAGTGAGGTGTTATTCCCAGTGCTATTAATTATTTACATTTTTTTTCTGTTTACCTTCAGGCAACAAGTAATTATTTTTAAATATTCATCCACCTTTCTTACGCTCTTTTTTTGAAAATTAGGGTTGGAATCAGAGGTGTTTGGAAGTTTGACATGTTACACATGAAGTTTAACTTTGATTTTAAAACATCTTTTGATATGAAATGCAGTTGGTTACCTGCCTCAGGTGTTTTGTCGAACATGAAAACTTGCCCAACCTGGCCTGGTCTTGGCTGTGCTTTAGCCCCTTCCAAGTAAGGATTACACAACAGACTGATACTCTTGCATTTCTGCTGGTGTACATGTTTAAACAGAGAGATTGATTGAGGTGGTAAATCATGGTGCTCTGCTAAGTCATTTTTTTTTGTGTGTGTGCAGTTCCAAATTTGAAGAGTAACCGACAGCATCTGGCAAAAAAAAGATTGGTTTGGCCCCAACTCTGTTCTGTTCATCAAACAAAAAGGTTGCACTGTAGCTTGATATGATCAAAATTGGATCAGTTCAGATTAAAACAAATGTATTTGTGATTGAGTGTTGGAGAGAATTCAAACATTATACGTGCATTGCAAGAACTAGACTTCAAATGTAGTTCAGCTCATCTTCTCTACACTGGCAATACTGAAATTATCTCAGAAAACAAAACCATCTGTGATTCAACAACAATACCTAGAGCTAAAGCTACTGTAGCGATGGATTCTTCTGTGCTGGGCAGTTTACTGGGCGATGTAGTAGTAGTTGTGTCACTTTATTTGATGGTTGGGTCCCGGATATCAAATCTTGAACCAAGTTTCTCAACAATAAAGTTATTCCTCACATTGGCAAGCACATGAGAGATCCCAAGCCAAAGATTTGGGTTACTCATTGCTGCTATCAATCACAACCTATGCAAACAGCTCTTTGGACGGCACAATGGCACAGTAGTTAGCACTGCCACCTCACAGCGCCAGGAACCAGGGTTCGATTCCTGGCTTGGGTCACTGTCTGTGCGGAGTCTGTATGTTCTCCCCTCTGCATGGGTTTGCTCTGGGTGATTCAGTTTCCTCCCACAGTCCAAAAGACATGCTGGTTAGGAACATTGGCCATGCTAAGTTCTCCTTCAGTGTACCCAAACAGGCACCTGAGTGTAGCGACTAAGGGATTTTCACAGTAACTTAATTGCAGTGTTAATGTAAGCCTACTTGTGACACTAATAAATAAACTTTAAAACTAAAACTTTATGATAACTGGATTAACTAGGTCCATGATTCTCTTTTGCCTGTATTATCATATATTGTTATGTCTAAGAGGTAGATTTTGCCTAATATAAAAGAAATGCAAAGCCTAGCATTAAACAAAAGCAGCGACTGAAAACATGCAACATTCAATGTGGAAGATGAATTTGTATACCTTCCACGGTTGCAAAAGCAAAGATGTCAGTAATTTCCATCTTGTGAACTTGAAATCAACTCAAACAAGTATTAGTTTAGAGTCCCACCTATCAGTCCATCGCGATTTGACAAACTAGGTGATCCTCGTCACCATCAAACATCTGAATTAATTTAAAAAAAACATTTTGTAAACATTTGTTACAACATTAGAATGTCAAAACTTACTTAAAGACCACGTGAAGAATGATGAAATAACAAATTTGATAAAAGTGCAAACACTTCTATGACTATCACAGGCAAATGGTTAATAATTGAAGGGTGACTGTAGCTGATGAGAGCTTCAGAATGTTGAACACATTCACACCTCAGAGGTACAGTACATCAGTGTAAAAGTATATCAATCTTTTATTAGCAATTTTTTTCTTATGCTGTCATTCACATCCAACTGAAGATTGCTTCGGAATGCAGATAAAGCAATTAGCATTACAGGTAACAGCACATCTGAAGTAAAAGAGAATCTACTTGCATCAAAATTCACCGGGCATCCTCCTCCAGTCTGCACTGAGACTATGGTGGATGATTCATGATTTAGTAGCTTCACTGGACTCAGGGACAGAGAGGTAATTTAATCAGTTCCAAGTCCCCTATTTCAGTGCAGAATCTTGTCAGGCATATATTACAGCGATTAGTGGATGGTTTGGATTAAACTATCTTTTAAACTGTTCCGGTGAATTCTTTTGTTTTCAGAAATGCGGAGGATTGGGTTTTGGATACTAATTTCAGATAGAAGCTACCGCTGAGTGGAATGATAATGTGTCCTGTTTAGCTTCCCTTGTTTCTCAGTAGTGTTTATTGGTCAATGGCTAATGAATTGATGATGAGAGGAATATAGCTATGAAGTCAATTATTGATACATATAGATCGAGAAGCCGCTTCTATCTGCTCCTGGGCAGGATGTGGACATTGCTCTGTTGTTGCAAACTGCCATCATTTGTCAGGCTGTGCTACTTAATCAAAAGTGTCAACCAAGGGGCCAGGTAACAATGCAACAAAACTTTGGGTACTTCCTAGAATGACTAATGCAATTGGCATACACAGACCAAGCTCTGACATCCCCAGTAAAATTAAAGATGGCAGTAGGAAATTTCATGGCACTGTACACTTTTGGGGAAAAAATCATCTTTGAATTGCTACATCCATCAAGATTGTTTGATTTCCTTCTTTTCTGAATCTTCTGTTCATCAAAGTAAGGTTTCCCCATCAAATCTTCCTTGGTCCGATGGAAAATAGATTAGAGTCACACCAAGGTCTCTTTACTCTTTTCCAGCATAATCTACCCTTAGGTAATGTTTAATGTCCTGTAGGGAAGCAAATCTGCCGTCCTTACCTGGTCTGACTTACATGTGACTCCTCGACAGCAATATGGTTAATTCTTAAATATGCCTTGAAATGGTTGAACGAGTCATTCAGCTGTGTCAAAACAGCTACAGAGTCTGCAACAAGGAATGAAACTGGGATGGACCACCCGGCATCAGAACTGACAATGGCAAATCTGGCACTGTTGACCCTGATAAGTCCTTCTTATGAAAATCTGGGTCTTGCACTAAAGTTGGAAGAGCTGTTTCATAGCCCAATCAAAAAGCAGCCTAACATAGTCATCCTCATGGAATCATACCTTATACACAGTATTCCTGACACCACAATCACCTTCCCTAGGTATGTCCTGTCCCATCAACAAGAGAGACTCAGCAGAGGTAGCTTCGCATTGGTATACAGTTGGGAGGAAGTTGCACTGGGTGTTCTCTACATCAATTCTGGACCCCATTAAGTCTCATCCGGTCAAGCATGACAGGAAATCTCCTGCTGGATTGGCACAGTGGTTTGCACGCACAGCGCCTAGCACTGCTGCTTCCCAGTGCCTAGCACTGCTGCCTCACAGCACCACTGTCCCAGGTACAATTCCAACCTTGGGTCACTGTCTATGTGGAGTTTGCATGTTCTCCCTGTGTCCGCATGGATTTCTCCAAGTACTTGGTTTTCCTCCCACAGTCCAAAGTTGTGCAGATTTAGGTTGATTGGCCAGGCTAAATTGTCCCTTATTGTGCCAGGATGTATAGGTCAGGGGAATAAATGGGGTGAGTATATGGGGTTGTGAGGATAGGGTCAATTAAGATGCTCTGTCAGTTGGTGTAGACTTGATGGGCTGAATGGCCTCTTTCTGCACTGTAGGGATTCTATGATTACCGTGTACTAGGCCCACGCAACTGATGAGTCAGTACTCCTCCATGTTAAACACCACTTGTAGGAAGCACCACGTCAGGTCTAGGGCACAGAATGTTACCTGGATGGGGACTTCAATGTCCATCACCAAGAGTGATTCAGTAGCACTACTGCTGACCAAGCTGGCTGAGTCCTCAAGGACATAGTTGCTCGGCTGGATCTGTGGCAGGTGTGAGAGAACCAGCAAGAAGAAAAAGCCTACATCACCTTGTCTGCATCACCCTATCTGTGGCAGATACAGCTTTCCATGATAATATTGGTATGAATGACCAATACACAGGCAGCTGGAGACAAGTTCCATCTTTAGACTGAGGATACCCAACGTTATGTTGTTTGGCACTAACACAATCTCAATGGGATAAATTTTGAACAGATCTAGCTACTCAAAACTGGGCATCCATGAGGAATGTGGGCCATCAGCAGCATCAGAACTGTATACAATCACAATCTGCAACCTCATGGCGTAGCGTACCCACAGTCTACAATTGCAATCAAACTGGAGGATCAATCCTGGTTTAATGACAAGTGAAAGAGGTCATGCCAGGAGCATGATCAGGTATATCTAAAAATAAGGCATCAACCTGGTGGAGCTACAATAGAGGATTACTCACACACCAAGCAGTGAAAGCAGCATGTGATAGATAGAGTCAAGTCATCCCACAACCAACCAATAAGATCTAAGTTTGCAACTGTACCACATGCAGCCATGAATGGTGGTGAGTGCACCAATATCCCCATTCTCAATGATGGCACATCAGTGTAAAAGACAAGGCTGAAGCATTCGCAACGATCTTCAAAGTTGTTGAGTAGAGGATCCATCTCTCCTCTGGAGGTCCCCAATATGACAGATATCTGTATCCAGCCAGCTTACTTCACTCCACAGGGGAAACAGCTGAAGATACTAAGTATGGTAAAGGCAAGGACTCTGACAACATCCCAGCAATAGTACTGAAGACTTGTTCTCCAGAACTAGCTGTGCCCTTAGCCAAGCTTTTCCAGTACAGCTATATTACTGGTATCTAACCAGCTATGTGAAAAATTGTCCTGTATACACAAAGTAGGACAAATCCAACTTGGCTAGTTACCACCCAATCAATCTGCTCTCAATCATCATCAAATTGTTGGAAAATGTCATTGACAATGCCATCAAATAGCACTGACCTGCTCATTGATGCTCAGTTTGGATTCCACCAGGGCTACTCAGCTTCAGACCTCTTACGGCCTAGTTCCTAGTGGACAAAAGAGTTGAACTCAAGAGGTGAGGTGAGAGTGACTGTCTGTGACATGAAGGCAGCATTTGACTGAGTGTATCATTAAGAAGTCCTAGCAAAACTGGAATAAATGGGAATGGGGAGGAAATCTTTCCACTGGTTGGAATCACAACTGACACAAAGGGGGATAGTTATGGTTGTTAGAAGTCAATCATTCCAGTCCCAAGATGTAACAGCAGAAATTCTTCAGGGTAGTGTCCTAGTCCCAACTGTCTTCAGTTGTGTCTTCAATGACCTGAGGAGATGTACTGTATATATTTTTCCAGAAGGCATGTGATAAGGTGTCACATCAAATGTTATTGTGGAAAGTATAAGCTCAAAGTGCTGGGATAACATTTTGGCATGGATAAACAATTGGCCAGCTAACAGGATACAAAGAATAAGCATAATTTAATAATTTTCTGATTGACAAGATGTAGCAAGTGATGTGCTGCAGGGATCAGTGCTGGATCCTCAACATCTTTCAATTTATATTATTGCTTTGGATGTAGGGGTTTGGATGAATTTGCTGCTGATACAAAGAGAGGTGGAAAGTAAGTTGTAAAGGGGGCAAAAGAAGGTTGCAAAGGAACAGTGATAGGTTAAGTGAGTGAGCAAAGATCTGACAAATGGAATAAAGACAGAGCTTTACGCCCATTCACACTGATGGGATCTTCCAGTCCCTTCGATAGTGACTCCCCGCCTTGGATTTCCAGCAGCGAGTGGTACATTCAGTGGGAAATCCCATTGACAATGGCAGGGTCAACCAGATCCTGCTGCCAGCCAATGGCAGGCTGTCTTCTGCCACCGCGAAACTGGTGATGGGTTTCTCAGTAAACCTGGTCCAGAATACAGGAAAACGTGAAGCTGTCCATTTTGAAAGCAAGATAAAGGAGACATATTTTCAATTGGTGGGAGATTGCAGAGCTCTGAGATATAGAGGCATATGAACGTATTAGTGCACAAATCGCCAAAGGTTAGTATGTAGGTACAGCAAGTAATTAAGAATTATGGGCAGAGACAGAAGAATTCCTAATGGAGAACAGAGAAATGGTGGAAAAACTAAACTGCTTTGTCTCTCTATGAAGGAAGATACAGAAAAAACTCCCACAGATTCTGAGGAACAAAGGGACTGGTGAAAATGAGGAACTGAATGAAATTTGTATTAATAAAGAGATAAAGTACAAAAAATTTATTGCATTGAAAGTTAATAAATCTCCTCGATCAGATGTGCCATGTCCAAGAATGGTGAAGGAGATGTCTACAGAGGTATTGGATTCATTTTAAAGCTCTGTAGTTTCTGGAAATGCTTCTGCAGACTGGAAATTAACAAATGTATCCCAAATATTTAAAAAGGGGGGGAGAGAGAAATAAAGTACTATTGAGGTATCACAAAGATCATCGTTGGGGCCATAGTTGTTCACATCTCTTGGATGTGGGACCAAATGTAATATTTCAGAATTTGCCTGTGACGCAAAAATAGATGATAAATTGTAAGGAGGGTGCAAGGGTGCTTCAAGAGGATGACAAGTTAAGTGAATGGGCAAGTACATGGCAGATGGAATATAATGAGAATAAATGTGAAGTTATTCACTTTGGTAGTAAAAAAACACAGAAAGGCAGAATATTTCTGAAATGGTGCAAGTTTGGGAAGTGTTGATGTCCAAAGGTACCTGGGTGTCCTTGCTCATGAGTCATTAAAAACTAGCATGCGGATGAAGCAAGGAATCAAGAAGGGAAATAAAAAGTTAGTTTTCATTGCAAAGGGATGTGAGTACAGGGGTAAAGATGCCATATTGCAATTGTATAGAATCGCACCAGGGGATGGTGAACAGTTTAGGTTCCTTATCTCAGGAAAGGTATACTTGCCATTGAGGGAGTGCAACAAAGGTTCACCAGACTGATCTCTCAGTTGGCAGGATTGCCTTATGAGGAGAAATTGAAGAGACTTATTCTCTAAAGTTTTAAAGAATGAGAGGTGACCCCATTGAAATTTGCATTTTTACAGGGCAAGACAGGGTGGAGATAGATAGGAATTTCCCTTTGCTAGTGAATCCAGAAGTAGAGGATACAATCTAAGAAAAACAGGAAGGCCATTTAAGACTGAAATAAGGAGGAATTTCTTCACTCAGAGGGTAATGAATCATTGGAATTTTCTACCCTAGACAGCTGTGGAGCTTAATCATTGAGTGTGTTCAAGACAGCAGTCGATAGGTTTCTAGATATTAAAGGTATCAAGTGATTTGGAGATAGTATGGGAAAATGACATTAAGGTAGAGGATCAACCATGATTAGTTGAATGGCGGATCAAGCTCAATGGACTGAATGGCCTACTCTTATTCCTATGCTCCGAACTAAAGATTGAATCCAAAGGGAAAAGTAAAGGTGTAGTCCGAGTAATCAGAGTCACAAAAATGAGGACTGATCAGTTCAGTCTCGAGAGTTGTGCTTCAGGTGAAATCACCATAGACTCTCGACAGAGTGAGTAGAAGGAATGGTTAAGGTGAGTTCATTACAGGAAGATGGTAGAGTTTGGATGTAGGAGATCAAAGCAGGCTGAAGGCAGTTTCTCATCTACTTATGTGCGCTTGCAGGAATGTGCTTTGCTTTAATGTTTGAAGTTATGCAGTTACATCGGCCTAAAGCACTAGAATTCTTTGAGTAGCAAGGATGTGTTGCAAGTGAATGATGTCATGGGGAAACACAAGCCTCACGCACCCAACTGTATATCCATCAGGAAACTTGGGGCAAATAAACATTTTGCACACCCTGTGCTTCTGATCTGCATCTGCAGAATAGGAGACCCTCCATGCCAATTTATGCCTGAAATTTGGACTTTTTTTTGTCCTGTGATCTCTCATTCAATGGGATTGTATTAATTTGGCAGAATCTGGTTTTGTACAGGAAGCTTAAAATAATCTGACAGAGGAGACTTTTACTGAATTTTCTGGACTGGATACAAACTCCTGGTGATTATTCACATTTCATCCATGGATTCACTTTTGCTACTTCAAATCTTTTTTTTAAATCTTCTTTTTTTCTTATCCCTTTCCCTTCTTGAAGGTATTGGTACCTTGAATATCAACCATGGTCAATTTTACCCTAACTTACCAGGAGCAGTTACTGTAGCCAACTATAGTGTGCATTGCTGCCCCAGTTGAGATCAACTGACTCACATTGGATTAAGGATAGAACCTGGGCCTCTCCTGATCTATGTTTCTATACAATGACAGCCATCATTAACAATGTGTGGTTATCATTCCTTGGAATTGTAGAGGTGATGGTGTGCTGTCAGTATGGTGATGATATGGGAATAAGGAGGTTTTTCTATGTATTAGGAGCTTTATTTAGCTGGTTTTGGAATGAAGCAACCAGACACAGAAGAGGTAACTGCCAAAAACTCTCTGTCCTAGTTGGTGGCTGGGATTATCAGGTTCTGCTAAAAGTGAATGAAATTTTGGCTGGGAAGGTGCACATTCCCCATTCTCACATGGAGCAGGGAAGGTAAAGATGAGATTGGAGGATCCCATCCATCATGTGATAAACTTCTGACAAAGTTATATTTAAGTTCATTATTATGGTCAAGGGTATTTAAAAAAAAGACACTGGAATCAGGGACCCAGGTTCAATTCCCAGTTGGGGTCACTGCCTGTGTGGACTCTGCATGTTCTCGTCATGCCTGCGTGGCTTTCCTCCAGGTGCTCCAGTTTCCCCCTACAGTCCGAAAGACGTGCTGGTTAGGTGCATTGGCCATGCTAAATTCTCCCTCAATGTACCCCGAGTGTGGCGACTAGAGGATTTTCACAGTAACTTCATTGCAGTGTTGATGTAAGTCTACTTGGGACACTAATAAGCAAATTTTTAACAAAAACCTTTGTCATTGAAAGTACACTCCAGCATAAGATGCTATTGTATCTGTCACCTGGAGCCGAAGGATTTGATATTATTATCATGTTGCGCCCATTTTCAGGTGTGAAAACTTGGAAAAATCAGGCTTGAGGCAAGTAGGGCAATCCGCGACTGTCCCTGTGCCTGTTCTCCCTTTACCAAGGGCCTAAAATGGCCACTGTTGGCACTGTGCCCAAAATGGATGCGATGTCAATTTAAATGCAAATGCAGATGGTTCTTTGGTAGAGGGGAGGGAGGCGAGTTGGATTGCTTTCTGGTGGGGGGGATGGCGAGGTCCACTGCCACTCTGCATGCAATCGTTAGGGGGAGGTGAAGGGGTTGTCTGCTGCCACTCTGTGTGCAATCGGTGAGGAGGAAGATGGGGTCCGCTGCCAATCTACGTGTGCTCGGTGGGGGGGGGTCTGCTGCCAATCTGCCTGCAATCGGTGGTGCGGGGAGGGGGACAGGGGGCCGCTATTGTTCTGGATAGTGGGGGAGGAGGGGGAGATAAGGGGGACAGTTATGTTGTGGGTGTGCAATGTTTGTGGTGGCCAGTGGGGAGGCATTATCAGGCCCAGGAGTGATGTGGCGAGGGAGCTTTTTCCTATTTTTTTTATTGCGCATGCGTAGTTGGAAGCTCCAATCGGAGCAGCAGCATTTTGGGCACATTAAGCCCCAACCACAGGCTTCTGCAGCACGATTCAGAAGCGCTGCTTTTTTTTCAGGCAGAGTGCATATTGGGGAGCTGGAGAATGGGTCTAAAAGTCGGATCTGAAACACTCCCACATTCAACACTTAAAATCAAAATGGTAAAATCGAGCCTTTGGATTCTGAATCGGAGCCCTGCCTTTCAAACTAACTGTTGGAGGGAGTGCAGAGGAGGTTTACTAGGCTGATACCGGAGTTGAGGGGGTTGAGCTATGAGGAGAAGCTGAATAAACTAGGCTTGTACTCGTTAGAGTTTAGAAGAATGAGGGGAGATCTCATTGAGACATATAAGATGATGAATTGGATGGATAGGATAGAGGTGGAGAGACTCTTCCCGCTCAGAAAGGACAGTAGGACTAGGGGGCACAGCCTCAAGATAAAGGGGGGGCGGTTTAGAACGGAGTTGAGGAGGAACTTCTTCACTCAAAGGGTGGTGGATCTCTGGAATTCTCTGCCTGTTGAAGTGGTGGAGGCTGCCTCGCTAAATATTTTTAAGACGCGGGTTGATGGGTTTTTGATAAGCGAGGGGATTAAGGGTTATGGGGAGAGGGCGGGAATGTGGAACTGAGCCACGACAGATCAGCCATGATCTTATTGAATGGCGGGGCAGGCTCGAAGGGCTAGATGGCCTACTCCTGCTCCTATTTCTTATGTTCTTATGTAAATCAATGTGTTAAACTTGCACACTTTTGGTTAACCTCCTGATTTGAATTTAAGATGCTAATTATAGGCAAGATCCAGATGAAAGGCCAACAAAAGAAGAAAATCACGCTAGATAAACTAAACTATACTTATATTTAAAAATTACCTTACGCAATGAAGATGTGTGAGTACAATGCACAGTAAATTATTATTAGGATGTTGTGACAGATTTGAATCATAAAACAAATCTTATTCTATACAGATAACAGGCCTGGGAGTGAAATGGCGGGGGAGCTTTTTCCTTTGTTTTCACTGCGCATGTGTAGTTGGAAGCTCCAATCGGAGCAGCAGCGTTTTGGGCAAGATAAGCCCCGCCCACAGGCTTCTGCAGCGCAATTCAGAATTGCTGCTTTTTCTTCAGGCAGAGTGCGGATGCTGGAATCTGAAACAAAAACAGAAAGTGCTGGAAAATATCGGCAGGTCTGACAGCATCTGTGGAGAGAGAGTAGAGTCTGGATGACCCTTCGTCAGAGCTAAATTTTATTGTAATTATGTGGATTAGTGAATCAATCTGAGCTATCTGACTCCAAGTTCTTGGCCACTGTTTGAAATCATAGTGAGTGCACCAAGTTTGATTTTAAATGGTTGTTTGTACCTTCCCTTTCTCTTATATTTATTTGCTAATCACAAGTCGGCTTACATTAACACTGTAATGAAGTTACTGTGAAAATCCCGTAGTCGTCACACTCTGGCGCCTGTTCGGGTACACTGAGAGAGAATTTAGCGTGGCCAATGCACCTAACCAGCACGTCTTCAGACTGTGAGAGGAAACCAGAGCACCCAAAGGAAACCCACGCAGACATGAGGAGAATGTGCAGACTCCACACAGACCAAAGCTGGGAATTGAGCCCGGGTCCCTGGTGCTGTGAGGCAACAGCACTAACTACTGTGCCAGCGTCAGACCCTGTTGAGATAGACAGCATTTCCAGATGAGAAAGTCCCAAGCTTATATTACCTTTGAAGATTGTGAGATTGAGGCAAGCTGACATTTCTTCCTAGTTTATCTTCCTTTAGCAAAAGCTTTAATGTAATTGCATGTCTTTTCCTTCTGGTTAAATTGGGACTTAATGATGATCGCTTCAAGAAGAGACATCTGAACCGGAGCCCAACCCATCCTTTGACAGATACAACCAAATCACACTTGATGGAGTTTTATAGTGCTTAGTAATGTATCTCAGTCCCACACTCAGCACACTGAATGCAGCAAAGATGTTGTTAAACAGCACAATGCCCTTCAAACAAGCACAAAGACTATCATAATGCTTTTGTGGTATCAACAGATTGCCTG
This sequence comes from Carcharhinus amblyrhynchos, assembly GCF_965287045.1. Taxonomy (NCBI): domain Eukaryota; kingdom Metazoa; phylum Chordata; class Chondrichthyes; order Carcharhiniformes; family Carcharhinidae; genus Carcharhinus; species Carcharhinus amblyrhynchos. Next base: position 18,215,588 of record NC_137347.1, read on the forward strand.
CCAAAACAATCCTCTTACCACTGAAGGTCAGCTTCATTACAGGCCCAGTTTCTTGAGGTGAAAGGCAACACGAGAGAGATCCAGTTGAAGGCACTACGTGTCCAGTTTCCCCTTAAATAAACTCTTTCAACAAACAAGTTTGGAAGAAAAACACAAGTGGAGTTCGAGGTGACAGGAAATGGCTGATAGAATTTTAGTGTAACATCTGGAGACAAAATTGAGGCCTGCGGCTCCTTGATGAATGATTGAATACCAGGCCTGTGGACACTGGAATTCTTTTTTTTTCTTCTTTTTCTCTTTAATGTATTGAACAAGATGTAGCTAGAGGGAAAGTTGCAGTCAGCTAATTAACACGGCATTAACCCCAAAACACAATTACCACTCTTGCTCTGATGTATGGCTGAGCGCTGTTTTAGCAAATCGTGGTAAGGCCTTAAATTATTGATCGCTGCTTTGGATATGCATTTATATCGCTGTCAAAAGATGATCCACCTTCATTCAACATTGATTTTAACTCTTTCATCTACATGTATTTACCCTCGAGGTATCGGTACAAAGAGTGTAAAATAAATCAGTCTCAGTTTTAAAAAGAGTTAATCCCCTAAACCGATGTCAATCTTCCATTTGTGAAATGCCTACTAAAATTTCAACATGCACTCACTGCACCAGCCTGACGTGACGGCTGAGAGTGCTTGTTTCAGCAGCCGTCCAGCTCAGGGGGGTTTGGTTCAAGTTGATCTCTTCAAGGCCATCGATACTGTCAACCTCAATATCACTATTGGGATAGATCCAGGAAGATTCTGGCTCTCACGAATTCTGGTGTCAAAATACCTACAGCCTACAAGACCTCATCTTATCATAATGCCAATTTTACCATCTTCCTCCCATGACTTGACCTTGATTACCCTTGATGCTAACCCCTTCTAGACGCCTGTACCAATTCCATTGAAGTGCATTAGGCAGATCAATAATCATTACATTTCTTCAGCTAGAATCCATGTCTTGATGTAGTCTGGATGCACGTACAACCATTTGTAAATGGACTGCACTGGAAATGAGGAGCACAGTGTTTTCCACCTCATTTAATTAAATTGGTTTCAGACCCATCGTTAGATGAGATTGCACTTTTAATATAGCTGTACGGCCAGATTGATATGGATGAATTAATGCTAAATTTGAGGGACATATTGTGTTTCAATCTCATGTCCACAGCACGCTGGATGGAAGTTGTTCACATTCATTTCACTTGAGATCCATTGAGTCCACTTGATGAGAATGACAATTACAATATTTTGGCAAAAGGGCCTTCTATTTAAAGAATCATCGAATCCCCACAGTGCAAAAGGAGGCCGTCAGCCCATCAGGCCTGCATCTTTTTATTCTCACTGGAAAGATGGAGGTTGAGGGGCAACGTGATAGAAGTCTCCAAGATTATGAGAGGAATGGACAGAGTGGATAGTCAGGAGCTTTTCCCAGGGTGGAGAAGTCAGTTACTAAAGGGCACAGGTTTAAGGTATGAGGGGCAAGGTTTAAGGGAGATGTATGAGATAGACTTTTTACACAGAGGTTGGCGGCACTTGGAACTCGTTGCCGGGGGATATCGTGGAAGTGGATACAGGAGTGACTTTTAAGGGGCATCTTGACAAATACAGGAATGGAATGGGAATAGAGGGATATGGTCCCTGGAAGAACAAAGAACAAAGAACAAAAAAGATACAGCACATGAAGCAGGCCCTTCAGCCCTCCAAGCCTACGCCACTCTTTGGTCCAACTAGGCCATTGTTTTGTATCCCTCCATTCCCAGTCTGCTCATATGACTATCCAGATAAGTCTTAAACGATCCCAGCGTGTCCGCCTCCACTATCCTGCTTGGCAGTGCATTCCAGGCCCCCACCACCCTCTGTGTAAAATACGTCCCTCTGACATCTGAGTTAAACCTCACTCCCTTTTTCATGGAAAGATGGAAGGGTTTTAGTTCAGTCAGGCAACATGGTCGGTACAGGCTTGGAGGGCCAAAAGGCCTGTTCCTGTGCTGTAATTTTTTTCGTTCGTTGTTCAAAGACAATCCCACCCAGCCCCTATCCCTCTAACCCCACAAATTTACCCTGCTAATCCCCCTGACACTAAGGGGCAATTTAGCATGGCCAATCAAGTAATCTGCACGTCTTTGGACTGTGGGAGGAAACCGGAGCATCCAGAGAAAACCCATGCAGATACGGGGAGAACGTGCAAACAGACAGTTATCCAAGGCCTGAATTCAGCCTGAGTCACTGGAACTGTGAGGCAGCAGTGCCACTGTGCCTGCCACAGGCACAGGTATAAGAGGTTTCCTGGAGAGGAGGAGGCAGAATCACAGAAGCATGACATGGAGTCACTCTCATGGATACTTTCTGTGGCAAGTTACAATGTACCTGTGCTAAAGACCTGAAACAACTCAAACAGGGTATGAAATGAATTACCAGGAAACCCTAACTGGAGTGAAAATGTAGAAACATCAAATAATTTGAAGAGAGCAACTTGAGCTTTCATCTTGCATGAATGACCTGATTATCTAAGAATTTACCATCACCCACAATAATCCTCCACCAGGATTTCCTGAACCTCATGTGATAGGTATGCGCACATAGCATTATTAATAAACAGGTTTTGCACCTGATGTGGCAATATTTTGAAAATTATACAGACATATACTGTTATAGTGAATATTGTCATATCAGATAGTAATGCAAATCTCAACAACCACACCCAGCGTTACAGCACTACATTTTTCTTTGCCTTAATGTATTTATAGCATACGCTATCTCTAATTGCAGCATTGAGAATATTGTCATCCCTTGTGTAGTCAAATATTCATTTATATAGTTGTATTTATATAATTCCTCATAAAATTTCAAAATAATTCATGCAATATGCACAGTGCAGTTACTGCTGCTTGGACAATTGTGGTGATCTGTGTCAATAATATCCCACAATCCACCCTGGAGATGAATGTTAGCCAACACACCCAATGAGTTGCCCACACTTCTTTGAATACTGCTTAGATCTTCAAACCGCAGGCAGATGGGATCATTGTATCAAAAACAGAAAACGCTGGAAAATCTCAGCAGGCTTGACAGCATCTGTGGAGAGAGAACAGAGTTAACATTTCACTTCTGGCTGACCCTTGGGCAGAGCTGAAGACAATAGAAAAATAGGATGAGATTTATAGAGATTTGTAGAAGAGTGAGGGGCGACCTGATTGAGGTGTACAAAATTATGAGGGGCATAGCTGTTTGGGAGTAGCTGTTCTCCTTAGTTGAAGGGTCAGTCACAAGGGGACATAGGTTCAAGATGAGGGGCAGGAGATTGAGGGGGCTGTGAGGAAAAATCAGAAGGTGGTGACGGTCTGGAATTCGCTAACTGGGAGGGTGGTAGAGACAGGTTGCCCCACGTCCTTTAGCAAGTACCAGATGAGCGCTTGGCATGATAACATTCAAGGTGACGGGCCAAGTGCTGGTAAATGGGATTAGGTGGAAGGTCAGGTGCTTCTCACGTGTCGGTACAGACTCGATGGGCCGAAGAGCTTCTTCCGCACTGTGTGATTCTATGATTATACTGTTGTGGTGAGGAGGCAGGGAAGCTGTGAGGGCTGGATTGAGAGCCAGTGGTTAGTAAAGATTGACAAAAATGTCATAGACATAATGACAAAGGGAATCTAAATGATGGTGATCATGGCTGAGAAAGGTGCTAATGCTGATTGTATAATGGATCATTCAAAGGGCAGTGAACCAAAGTCTTGTTCCAAGCAACATTCCTGTGTTTTTAATGTTATGTTGATTTTAAGGTATGGATTGATTTGTTGTTTGTTAAACGGCCAGTGTAGAACAGAGTCATTTAAAGCAGGAAGGTCTGAACAAGGTTTAATAGCTGGCTGGTGCTGAGTTATTTTATCATCAATGGGTGTTTACCTGGCAGAAATAATCTCAATGGGTTCAGATCCTGACGGCTACCCAGCAAAAATGAAAGTTGAGAGTGGACAGAACAAGTTACGATAACCTGCTGCTTGAATGATCATTTGGTTGGAGTTCTTTAGGATGGTCAAGGGGTTGGATGGGTGGTCACAAGCCCCTGATTTCAGGTAAAGGTGATACAATTGGGAGAGTGGCTCCAGTAGCCCTGAAAGTGCATTGACAGAATAACAGAGGGACTATCACTTACCACAATATCTATAAAACATTTTGTGTTACAAGGCTTCTGGACTTACCCTTCTCATGTTTCATTTTACGCGACATAAAGCTGTCAGTCGCTATTACAGGCACCAAGTCATAGACAGGATAGTCTACAGGCTGGAGTGTGTTCCAAAGTAGTGACACATCAGATCGTTCAGATTATATAAACAGTGACAGCAAAACGTGAGCTCATCTTTGCCTTCTGAATCCTATGACAGATTCCTTCTTCAAAATACAGTACAACTTATGTGTTCTGTAGATGCGTCATGTCAAAACAATGTGTTTATATCATATGAGGGGTAGATTGCAGCACTATTCCTTGTTGATTGTTATGTATTTACAGTACGTAATATTCCCATTTTTTTGTGAGGTTTCATTATTTTTGGTGGGGCACCAGCCTAGTTTTATTTTTTAAGTTTTTATTTATTATTCACAAGTAGGCTTACATTCACACTGCAATAAAGGTACTGTGAAAATCCCCTAGTCACCACACTCCAGCGCTTGATCAGGTACATTGAGGGAGAATTTATCAGGGCCAATTCACCTAACTAGCACGTCTTTGGGTTGTGGGAGGAGACTGGAGCACTCAGAGGAAACTCATGCAGACACAGGGAGAATGTACAGACTCCACACAGACAATGATGCAAGCCAGGAATCAAACTCAGGTCCCTGGTGCTGTGAGGCAGCAGTGCTAACCACTGTGCCACCACCATCCAGTTGTTTTGTGTCAGTTCATTAAATGGTGACAACACTCACTGCAACAGGACAACTGATCATGATGCCGTTGCTGTCACTTTAATGTCAAGCCAACCACAATTGGTCGCCAGAGAATTCAATTTCTCTCATGTATTACACACCGAATGGCACAAAAAACGCTAAAGGGCAGGAATATTTTTCATACATCATTACCTTTTTAATAATATATATTTAATAATAAGTCATAAAATGTATTTAATAATATATGGACTTAGAGGTGGTCTTGCCCCCAGATGCGTGGTGTGCAGGCCTACCAACATGTGGTTATGTCCTGATGACCCTTGAACCAAACATCCTATCTATTCTAAATATTCCCACTGCCTTGTGGGTAGCTCAAGAGAGAAGGCGGCTAAGGCTGTCATTCCTGACAGAAAATCTCATGGTGGCACAGTGGTTAGCGCTGCTGCCTTACAGCACCAGGGACCCGGGTTCAATTCTGGCTTGAGTGACTGTCTGTGTGGGGTTTGAACATTCTCCCCACGTTCTGTGTGGGTTGATTCTGAGTGCTCTGGTTTCCTCCCACAGTGCAGAGATCACAGCCTACCCACGATGATTGAACCCCTCAGAAAAGGTTCAGGGAGACTTCTCACCCTTCACTTGTCAACCAACGTGGGCACATATCTACCAGCACTCACCTCTACCCGAGAGGTCAAGGATCAGTTCTATGAAACACTTGATGCTGCCATCAGCGGGGTTCTCAGCACTAAGGAACTGTAACTTCTGGGGGACTACGATACAAAATGGACAGGGGTTGCTGGAGCTATGCTGTTACTATTGCAATAAAATCCACATTCCAGCTTCCATGTGAGTGGTTTAAGTCAGCAATCTGCCAGGATTTTACCGCCCCACCCGCTACAAGAATCGGAGCAGGCAAGGGATGGACAATGGGAAGATCCATTGACTTCAAGTGGGATTTCACAGTTCTGGGATGAGCGAGGCTATAAAATCCCACCCTTTAACTTCCATTGTTACATTCCATCCTGTTCAGTAACACAGACGGGACACTCTCGGAGAATTTTGGTTGGTCACCCAGGTCAGATCAAGGATCGGTGAAGAGCAGTTTATGGGTGAATCAGTTTTTTTTCAGTCAGGCAGAGTTAGTCAGGAGCAGTCGAAAAAGAAGGTGGCTAGTTCCCGTACAGTTACAATGCTGTTGTTAGCTGTGGGTAGCTGAGTTGGCAGTCTCCAGTCAGAGGAATCAGAAAAAACATTTGAGAAAAAGAGCTGAAATTATGCTGGTAATTAAAGGCTGGAGTGCAGATTCAGGAATTCAGGGGAACATATCCTCAGGAGATGGACTTCAAACCCTGGAGGTGGGCAGTTGTTGGGGGCTGTCCAAATCAAAGTGGCACTGAGGGAGTTCTGAGTCTAGATTTGCAAAAATGCAGAATTGGAATCCTGTGGTGATTGTCCCTTTAAGAATCTAGCTGCAGAGTAAGGGTCACATGATCAACAGAACCAATCGGGGAGCAGGGTGGGGATCACCCTGATGAGCTCAGGTTTCTGTTCTGGAACCTTCTCTGGAGCTGACTGCAGCCACGAGGCTGTAAGCCTCTGTATAGACTTTACCTATAAATTAACGTGTTGTTGTTTTCCCCTTAACAAGTGAACAAGAATTATTACAAATCCCTGGTAAAGAAGACTGAGATTTAATGAGACGTGTTGACTCACAGGATGGAATTTTCCTGTCCCTCCCACCACGGGAATTGTAGCAGAAAGGACACAGATCATTCAAAGGCCCATTTATCTTTGACGGAATTTTTCCTCTTTGGGCAAGCGTGGCTGGAAAATCCCGTCCACAGTGTTCCTGACACCTGGGTGGGTTGCTGAGAAATCCATGGCGTCAGTCTTGGACACATTTGTCATTTGATGTGCACAGACAACCACAGTTAGTCTGTTAACTCATGGTTATCTCATGTTAGAGTATAATTATTATAAGATTATTTTACCTTTCTTATTTTGTATGGTAAAGTCTATTTTATTTGTTTAATACCCATAGGATCTTGTAGCTTTATTCTCTTAGTAAATAGCTCTGATATCAAATTTTGCCTACTTTAAAAAAACGTTACTGGTTCCTAACTGAAAGGATTGTATCAAAAACATGGAGCTCTGGTTTAGGATCATGACATCATGAACTGTGTGATGAACACATACGGTGGCAAACATAGAACATAGAACAAAGAACATTACAGCGCAGTGCAGGCCCTTCAGCCCTCGATGTTACGCTGACCAGTGGAACCAATCTAATGACCTTCTAACCTAAACTATTCCAAAGTTATCCATATGCCTATCCACTGACCATTTGAACGCCCTTAAAGTTGGCGAGTCCACAACTGCTGCAGGCAGGGCATTCCACGCCCTTACTACTCTCTGAGTAAAGACATCTTTACCTCTGACATCTGTCCTATAACTACCACCCCTTAATTTAAAGCTACGTCCCCTCGTGTTAGCCATCACCATCTGAGGAAAAAGGCTCTCACTGTCCACCCTATCCAATCCTTTGATCATCTTGTATGCCTCAATTAGGTCACCTCGTAATCATCTTCTCTCTAATGAAAATAACATCAAGTCCCTCAGCCTTTCCTCAGTTACTTTCAAACCAAGCCATGCCACACAGTGTCCTGGAGACATTCCGAAATCATCTCACTAACTGGGTCTCATCATCACCAGACTCACCATCCTCAACACTTTCCTTGTCCCTTGCATCTATCATAGGGCCGATCATGGCATTGACCACTCCCTGGTATGCAGCAAAGTCAGGCTTCAGCCAAGCAATCTACACCATTCCTAGAGGAATGGTCACCCTTGGATCAACACTTAGTGTGCCACTGATTCAGAAAGGACCCAGGCATTCAATCAGGTTCTTTTGGACAACACCAGACGATGGAGGTCAAAATGAGATCATCTGCCCAACCCAATCTATAACTCTGCATGCGCGGACACAGGGGAAAGAGATCAGAAGAATGGTGACTAGTTTGAGGCTTAGTGGACTAAATTGGACAAGTTACTGCAGCCAAGAAGAGAATTATCCTCAAGAACTACAATCAGGTCTCCAGAAAACAAGATCTAAATGCATTTAGAACTGCCACAATCAAGCCTCAACATTCTACTCAGCAGTGTGCCAATTAATAATGAAACTCTGCAACAACATACACTCTACAGCTAAATCCTGGGATACCGGAAGGATGTATGAAGAATCAATAAAGCATCAGGCCCATCGGCAGCCAAATCCACTCCCTCAAAGGCAAAGAAATGATCAGCACAGAGTCTAGCAAGCAGATGGATGGGACACTTTCTTAAATTCTAGGCAATGGAGAAGACAACTACTGAAGGAACTTTCAGATCTCTCTGTCGTGGAGAAGTTGGACCACGAGCCCATCATAGTACAGAGCTCAACAAGGCCGCTGTCCATCATGTCAGTGGTGAAGCCCCAGGAAGCAGTGGCATTCCATCTAAAATCAGCGAAAGTGGAAATCTGACACTGCTACAGCATCTCCATGAATTATTGTGTCTCAACTGAAAGTAATACCCTGTGCCTCAAGACATGAGTGCTGCAAAAATAGGAGACCTTAGATAAAACAAAGGGGATCATAATGACTACAACAATTACCGAGGTATCTCCACATTTAATCTTGTGGGAATGGTCTTTCATCAAGCTGCTCTGACCAAATTGCAAACCCTGGCAACACATATCAACCCAGAGTCTCAGTATTGTTCGGAGTGGGCAGGTCAGTAGTTAACATGATTTTCTCACTTCGGTAGTTACAGGAACAGTACAGACCTTTTTACACTTCCTTCATGGAGAATTGGCTAAGAGCTGGCAGGAAACAGTGATTGGGGATAAAGGATTCTTTTCAAGGTTGGTGACCCACCCACTTTCCTGGTTGGCGACTGTCCAATTGACCAAGCGGCCTTCACGCTTTCGCTAATTGATCCAGGGCAGGATGAAACATAGAATCATAGAGGTGTACAGCATGGAAACAGGCCCTTCGGCCCAACTTGTGTCCATGCCACCCTTTCTTTTTAAAACCCCTAAGCTAATCCCAATTGCCTGCATTTGGCCCATATCTCTCTATATTCATCGAATGGATGTAACTATCTAAATGCTTTTTAAAAGACATAAAAATGAACCAGCCTCTACTACTAACTCTGGCAGCTTATTCCAGACACTCACCACTCTCTGTGTGAAAAAATTTCCCCTTTGGACACTTTTTTATCTCTCCCCTCTCACCTTAAACCTATGCCTTCTAGTTTTGGACTCCCCTAGCTGATCTGTGCCCCTCATTATTTTATAAACATCTATAAGATCACCCCTTAGCCTCCTACACTCCAGAGAAAAAAGTCCCAGCATATCCATCCTCTCCTTATAACTCAATCCATCAAGTCCCGATAGCATCCTAATAAATCTTTTCTGCGCTCTTTCTAGTTTAATAATTTCCTTTCTATAATAGGGTGACCAGAATTGCACACAATAATCCAAGTGTGGCCTTACCAATGTCTTGTACAACTTTCTTCACTGTCCACTATGCCACCAACCTTAGTGTCATCTGCAAACTTACTAACAATGCCTCCTATATTCTCATCCAAATCATTAATATAAACGACAAATAGCAGTGAACCCAGCACTGATCCCTGAGGCACACCGCTGGCCACAGACTTCCAGTTTGAAAAACAATTCTCTACAACCACCCTCTGCCTTCTGTCAAGAAGCCAATTTTGTATCCAATTAGATATCTCATCCTGAATGCCGTGAGATTTAACCTTATGCAACAACCTACTATGCGGTACCCAGTCAAAGGCCTTGCTAAAGTCCATGTAGACAACATCAACTGCACCATCCTCATCTACCTCATCCACAGTGAAAGCTAATACAAATTGATGTCACGGCTCTGATATTTATCGAGTTCTGCTGTCAGGTGTTGCTGCACAGATATAGTTTGCTGGACATTTTTCACCCTATTTAACATGTGGAGGTCTGCAGTTTCCTGAGGCAGCTCCACAGCAGTTGTGGGAACATGTTAGAAGTGCCCTCCCGTATCCTCACCTTTCCTGCTGCCTGCCTTCTTCCCACCCTCCCAACCCGCAGCCTTTCCCAGCACCTGTTTCGCACTGGCTGGCCAATGAACAGATGCAAAATCATGTTTGTGGGCCAATTGCGTCTAGAAGCACATTTCGCTCTCACTTCCTAGCCCATTGACCACAAGATTCAGAGCCTCTTAATTGGAGGGTTTTGAGATTATCCGTTGTGTTTTGCAGACTAACTTCTCCAACTCTGGATAGTTTTCTAACCTCCTCTCCACGTTTTGTTTTGAAAATTATTTGAAACCGGATTTTTCCTAAATTCATCTTCTAACTTGTTTGCAGATAGTTTGGAAAAACCTTCAAAAGCTGAAACACAAACAGAAAATGCTGGAAAAACTCTGCAGATCTGACAGCATCGGTGGAGAGAGAATATTTGGAACATTTCAAGTCTGGATGACCCTTTGTCCAAAAAAAAACTGAATGTTGTTACCTGAATATAGCTTTGCACAAAGAAAAGGAAATAAATTCTCCTGTGGCTAATTATTGTTTTCAATTCTCACTAACAAGAAGCAAAGAATCACTTTTTGCATCTCTGCTGTTCTGTCCCTCCCCCACTTCCCTTCATACAATAAAAAATCAGCATTTGACAATCATCAGTAAAACTGAAGTTTAACACAAGAAAAACTTGCATTTGCTCTCCAGTTTGTTTGCACCTGCGGGAAGTCAAATTCAGAGCTGCAATCGGAATGTGAGGAAAGGTGTGTTTGCGTTGAGAGAATTCAACTGAAGCAAACTGGAAGATGTCCCATCTTGCATCTGCTCAGACAGCAGCACGCCCTCAGCACAATAAGTTAGTTGTCCTCTCCCAGTGACAGAGCAAGCGCTGAGGGAAAAGCATTAACCCCAAGCCCAGGCTTTTAATTGACGGTGAGGCCTGTAATCAAGAATGCAAATCTAAAAGGCACAAGCAATTGTTTTGCTTCTGTTGATATAAAGTATGTTTTTTTTAAGCATTTTAAACTTTACTCTGAACCCCAGAGAAGGTGAATATTTCCAGTGAGGCGGTTTGGTAGATTTCTGTTGCTTTTTGTTATTTAGGGGATTGACTTTGCTGTTTTAAGTGAATGTCAATCAGGTGAAAGTGTTACACTGAAATTTGCATACACACAGTATGTTGCCTGATGTGTGATTGACGAAACATGTGCCGGATATACCACCTTTATAAAATTGCCGGCTGATCCCTTATAGTGAGCTGGAGGACAAAACGTTTTATAATAATAGCGTTAGGTCACGTAAAGCATAATGTATCGTTTGGACCATATGCCGATTAACTCAAATTATGTTTTTTTTAGATATTCTGTGATTTCCTTTTGAAAATAAGTGTATTGAGGATTAAATTCTGCAATTTCTCCAATGCTAATGTCCTTTATCTGTAACTTTTTTTTTCTCAATTACAACGTCCGATCCTGCAGAGCAGAGAGAAAACAATCTAAATTTCAATGACTTGACTTGGCTACTACTCACTCCAATCCTCCTCAACCTGTTCTCTGGACTATTCTAAGTCTGAAGGTGTTTTATTTAAAGTTCTATCTGTGCTTCATTCTCTATTTGTCATTCAGGGAGGTGTTGGCTGAGTGGTATTATTGCTAGACTATTAATCCAAAACGCAGCTCATGTTTCAAGGACCTGGGTTCAAATCCCACTAGGCAGATGGTGAAATTTGAATTCAATATCTGGCGTTGAGAATTTACTGATGACCATGAACCTATTGTCAGAAAAAAATGTTTTGTTCGCTAACGCCTTTTAGGGAAGGAAATCTGTCGTCCTTGCCTGGTCTGGCCTACATGTGACTCCAGAACCACGGCAATGTGGTTGACTCGCAACTGCCCTCGGACAACAAGGGATGGGCAATAAATGCTGGTCAGACAGGGACACCTGTGTTCCACAAATATAAATATGTATATTTGACAAAATGGCTCAGCTGATGCCTGAGAGGTTGGGCTGGGCCTTCAGACCCATATTGCCTTGTTGAAAAGAGGTTTGTGTGCCAAACAGGGCCAAAGATGTACTGTGACTTTTCAGAAAAGTCCCAGGGAAGGATTTGATGGCAGTAGTAGATCAGGGGACAGAGCATTTATTTGAAGAGAACCACACCATGTGGCAAATTTTCCCATTCCACCCGCCACGGGAATTGTAGCGACCGAGGGGCAGACAATGGAAATGTCCGTTGACCTCGGGCAGGATTTTCCTGTTCGCGGGTCAGCGCAGCTGAAAGATCCCATCCCACAAGTCAAAAAGTAATTCCATGAGGAACACAGAAGGGCCCATAGAACTAAGCTGGAATCTTAGGCCTCCAACAGAAATGTTGGCCTTGCAGAATGAATGTATTTGGCAGGAGTTGCAACTTAATAGGCAGGTTGAAGTGTGTCTTTATATTTTTACCATTTGTTGTTGTTTATTCAGTGCGCAGTTAATTATGTTATAATTATTGCCCTTTTTTTATTCATTCGTGGGATGTAGGCATTGCTGGCTGGGCAGCATTTATTGCCCATTCGTAGTTGCACCCGAAAGGGTGATGGTGAAGTGTCTTCTTGAATTGCTGCAGTCCATGTGCTGTGGGTTGATCCACAATGCCACTGGGGAGGGAATTTCAGGATTTTGACCCAATGACTGCAAAAGGACGGTGTTATATTTGCAAGTTAGAATGTTGAGAGGTTTTTGGGAAACTTGCAGGTGATGGTGTTCCCATGTATCTGCTGCCCTTCTCCTTCTAGGTGGATGGGTTTGGAAAGTGCTGTCTAAAGATTTTGGTGAGTAGCTGCAGTGCATCTTGTAGATAGCACACAGTGCTACTACTGAGCTTCGGTGATAGAGGAAGTGGATGTTTGTAGATGCGATGCCAATCAAGATGTTTTGTCCTGGATCCTGAACGTTTCTTGAGTGTTGTTGAAGCTGCACCCATCCAGGCAAGTGGGGAGCATTCCTTCACATTCCTAACTTGTGCCTTGCAGATGGCTTTGGGGGAGTCAGGAGTTGAGTTATTTGCCGCAGGATTCCTAGTTCTTGTAGCCACTGTGTTTATATGGTGAGTCGAGTTGATTTTCTGGTCAATGGTAACCCCAAGGATGTTGACAGTGGGGAATTCAATGTTGGTAACACCACTGAATGTTAAGGGTCAGTGGTTAGAGTGTATGTTATTGGTGATGGTCATTGCCTGGCGTTTGTGTGAAACAAATGTTACTTGCCATTTGTCAGGCCAAACCTGGATATTGTCCAGATCTTGTTGCATTTGAACATAGACTGCTACAGTTTCTGAGGAGTCGCGAGTAGTGCTGAACATTGTGCACTCATCGGCGAATATCCCCACTTTTGACCTTATGACGGAAGGAAGGTCATTGATGAAGCAGCTTATATGGTTCCCAGGGAGCTTTTTAGGTTAATTTTTTGGAGCCCTACAATTTAAGGACATTTGTAGAGTGACGTTAACAGTGTTGGACTCATATTCGTACTGGCAGTGATGCGGGGAGAAATAGATCAACAAGAAGTTAATGCTCAAGGTCCACTCTTTCCACTTGTAAAATATTTCACCATGTGATGTGATACATTTGTTGTAATGTGATACATTTATTGCCACACCTTGACATTGCTTCATCAGCTTTCTGACTTATCCATCATGCCTTAAGCTATTGGTTGCTAAAAAGCAAGTGCGGTGCCAACCACCATGGCAAGCGTCAGATTTGCAGGGTCTGCTGTGCTCTGTTGGGTCTATTAGATGCCAACGAACAGGAGCCCTTTGTAAACAAATCTAGCGGGGGAAATTCTGCGTAAACATCTTAAGTAAATTGTTACTGTTATAATCGACTGGAGCCTTCTGGGTTTCTGGTCTCCAAACCAGTGGGCAGGATTTTCCGACCATGCTCGCCCCAAATCCGGAAAATCCCGGCCGACGTCAACGGACCTTTGAACGTTCAGTGTCCCACCTGCTTAGATTCCCATGGTGGGTGGGATGGGAAAATTCCGTCCAGTGTATCTGGCTGTAAGGCCCAGTCTGGGAAGCACATGCCTTTCACTACAATGTCCTCTCTTATCTGGTGTTTCACTTTAATAAAAGTTTCACTTTTAAAATGAGCTTTTCTCTGCCTATGTCAGCCTATGATTACTGCTACTTCTGTTATTTTCTACACATAATACCAGTAATTTTCAAAAAGACGACTTTTTCATAATTTTTAGAAATGAATTATGTATGCACTTTACACACATATATAAGGCTGGAAATTACTGTTAGTGGTACAAGGAGGGTGAGTGCTAGTTGCATTCAGATGCCACTCCTCCGTTCTCTATTTTTAATGGTGGCATTAATCCATTTAAAGTAACTGGCTGCCATTTCAAGCATGGAAATGGTTTTTAACTGGCTTTTTTAATATTTATTAGTGTCACAAGTAGGCTTACATTGGGCAGCACAGTGGCACACACTGCTGCTTCATAGCGGCAGGAACCCAAGTCCCATTCCCGGCTTGGGTCACTGTCTGTGCGGAGCCTGCATGTTCTCCCCATGTCTGCGGGGGTTTCCTTTTGGCTGTGGTGCTCTGGTTTCCTCCCACAGTCTGAAAGATGTGCTAGTTAGGTGCATTGTCCATGCTAAATTCTCCCTCAGTGTACTGAACAGGTGCCAGAGTGTCACGACTAGGGAATTTTCACAGTAACTTCAGTATTAATGTAAGCCTACTTATGACACTAAGCAATAAACTAAAAATTATCACTTTTGAGCTGTGGGAGGAAACTGGCACACCCCGAGGAAACCCACGCAGACATGGGGAGAATGTGCAGACTCCGTGCTGACAGTGATCTGAGGCTGGGGATTGAACCTGGGTCCGTGGTTCTGTGAAGCAGCAGTGCTAACCACTGAGCTGCCGAGCTTAGTTTTGTTCTAATTCCTTTTCACATTGTGGCACTTGGTATGCAGATAAAAACAGTAAAGCAAAAATATGAGATGGTACAGAAAAGCTTCAATTAATACGCAAACTTTAATTGCCATGAACTTGCACATAGTCAGCAACCACAGAGTGACAAACCAATAGGTGCAAATTGTTTGGAACGAGGCTACAAAATGAACATGCAAGTAAACCTTTGCTTGCAGAGGAAGAGACTCAAAGCCTCATGTACAGAAAGAGACGAACGTTGCGGGTTTTTGTTTTGAGTGCTAGACACTTAACTCAAGCAAAGAACAAATGAATGTCATCCTCACCTGATGGTAAGTTTATAAATCAGCATCACAAACCATTCAAATCATCAGAAAATAAAACTCTCACCAAAATACAATAAATGAACAATAAAATGAAATATCTATTATTGGAGGTTTGGCCGTGTTCAGGAACTGAATGGCTACTTACGATTGTCAGGCTCAATTAGTATCTTCAACAACTGGCCCCATTCAGGCTGTGAGTTAAACCTACAAATGGCAATACTAATGGGAGTGCAACCTGTACTTAACACCCCTACCAGTAATTAACAGTTAACACTATTAATATTAATAATGTAGCTTGAAATGGGAATATCTGTGGTGTGTGACTGTATCTAATTAGAAAATCATTCACAATATGTGGTAGCTTTATGGTAAAACATTTCTCTGCCCAATTAAAGGTTTCCAGTTATGCACAGCACTCTGTCAGTCAAAACGGAAGATTCCCGAGCCACAGAAAGCATGCGGATCATTAACAAAGTGGGTCACGAGTGAGCCAAGTAAACCTCCAAATTAAGCAGAGCCAAATACTTGACATTCAGGCAAAAGACACTCTTACTTTGAAATGTTTGTACATCCATAATGACCAAACACATGGTAAGGGTTCATGTTTCAATTCTTCCCTCCAGAAATGAGTTTGAAAAACCAGAAAGACTGAGAGGCACAGGAGATAATTCTGTGACGTTGTCCTTTGCTGTTAACTTTCCTTCCTGGCACCCGCACTAGGCTCCCTCTCCTTGGATCCTGTTTCCGCCTCCTTTCAATCCTTATCTCATTACGCTTCATAAAAACTCCCTTCATCTCGCAAATTCTCACAAATTACCACCCCATCTCCAAGCTCACTTTCCTTTCAAAACCCTCAACCTCTTAAATTCACACATCTCCATCCAAGAAAAATGGGCTGTATTGACTTTAACTGGGCCCACCAGGTGGACATGTTTGAACGTGAGCTCCCTGACTGAGGCAATTAATGCTGTCCGATCTGGGAGCCCTGCAGAGGTAAATCATGTAGAGTGTTGGGGTTACCAGGACTCAGGGTGCATACTCAGGGTGCATATAGGGTGTGCAGCATGGTGGCACAGTAGTTAGCACTGCAGCCTTACAGCACCAGGGACCCAGGTTCAATTCCTGGCTTTGGTCACTGTCTGTGCAGAGTCTGCATGTTCTCCTCATGTCTCTGTGGGCTTCCTCTGGATGCTCCAGTTTCCTTCCACACTCTGAAAGACATGCTGCTTAGGTGCATTGACCATGCTAAATTCTCCCTCCGTGTAGCTGAACAGGCCCTGGAATGTGGCAACTAGGGATTTTCATATTAACTTCATTGCAGTGTTAATGTAAGCCTACTTGTGATGCAAATAAATAAATAAACCTTTAATCTAAAAAAAAATTTAAAGCTTTACTCTGTACTGGGAAGTACCTGTCCCAATATTACTAACTATTGTAAATAAATTTGGATTTAGTGAAGGGACACCAGCCTCATGGGAGTTATTTCACTGGCTAAAATGAAGTAAAAGGCATGCTAATGCAAAGGAACAAAATAATGAATGGCCAAGTGTCAGTTCATCATGTAAACATATTTTTCTGAAGGCACTGGTTATTCATAAACAATTATGGAAGAGTCACGGTCAACATTGACATCTTTCAGTTCTTAAATTTTACTTGAGTTTTTTTAAAGATACAGAGTTTTCTTCAAACATCGATGGCTGAATGGGAAAATGCTAGGCTCCATATTAACATATAAACATGAGAACAAGGAACAGGAGTAGGCCATTCAGCCCCTCGAACCTGTTACACAATAATATCATGGCTGATCTGATAATAACCTCAAGTGCACATTCATTCTGCCTACTTTTGATAATCTATCATCCCCTTGCTTACTAAGACTCTATCTATTTTTCTCTTACTAAAATTTAAAGATTGCAGAGACTGGGTCATTAAGGATGTTCAAGGCTGAGATAGATAGATTTTTAATTAGTAAGGGAATCAAGGGTAATGGACTATGGTGGGAGAAAGGATTATCATATCATGGCAGAGCAGAGTCGATGGGCTGAATGGCTACTCCTGCTCCTATGTCTTATGATCTTATGGACTTCGGGTGGGATTTTCTGGCCTTCCCACAGTGGGATCTTCTAGTCTGGCTGAATGAAATCTCCCGTGGTGGGTTCCTTGGAAGATCTGGCCAACGGCCAATGATGAGCAGCCTCTGATTTTGGGAAATCTACTGCAGGGCTCTGGAAAATCCTAGCCTTTATTTCCACAACCTTTGCCGGGAAAGAGTTTCAAGGATTCACAATGTTCTGAGTGAAAAATTTCATCTCATCTCCATTTTTAATGTACGACCCCTTATTTTTAAATAGTTCTAGATTCTGAGTGAGGAAACATCCTTTTCACATCCACCCTGTCAAGATCATAAGGAAGAACATTAAGGAAGTTATGGCAAGATACTTGGAAAATTGTGGTGTTCTGAAAGGAACATTGGACAGAATTTTCTGGCCCTTCCCATTGTCAGGATCTTCCAGTGCCATTGATATTGACCCACTGTGGCAGGTTCCCCAGCAACACAGCTCCATTGTAAGACAAGATGTAGAGCTACCACGGATATTTGGAGAGGTTAGGTGTCCTTTGGGAGAGGTAAGGAACCCCTTCTGAAATGTTGTGAATAGACATGGATGTGCATAAGAAATGGATAAGCTCTGTGGAGCTATCAAATCATTTAAATCTCCAGGCCCATTACATCTTTGAAAAACTCCCAAATGGCCATCTGTTTGTTGACTTAAACCCGAAGGTTATCATTGAAGGATTAGTACTGCGTGATTACTTCCACAATCTATCATTATAAGAATTGGAGTCCATTCATTCTCTGTTTGATTGACAGTTCCAAGTGATTATAAAGAGATTAGCTGTCTTTATAATGGGTTATGGATATAAATTTTCTTTGAGTAAGTATGTGAAAAAAGTATTTGTCTTTTATACGGGATTTAGTACTTGAAAGGATTTAAATGGCATCAACAAATGCGTTTTTTTAATTAGTGGCCTGTAATTGATATCTAGAAATTAATTTTATTTCATCTTGCCATGGTTCCTGAGGTCTGCCTATGGTGGATATGAGTGTGTTGACATGGAAGGTGTAAGGACAAAGCTTGGTGGTTGCAGGCATGGGTTGGCATGACTTGGCACTAAGTTGACCAAGTGACTATAAAGGGCCGTGAACATAAGTGGAGTGCATGAGCTGGCACTAAGTTGGCCTGTGAATGTAAAGAAACACAGGCTTTGTATAGTGTAGTATAATTTTGGATATTGGGTACAAATGGGTTAATTCTTTGTCTTCTGAGGTCTGCCCATGGAGGAGATTGGGTGAGTTGGCTTGGAGGCTATAAGGGCAAAGAGTAGTGGATGAGGGCATAGGTTGACATGACTTGGCACTAAATTGGCATAGTGCTATAAAGGACTATGAGGAGTGGGCAAATGTAGTGGAATGTGTTATATTGGATATTGGGTTATTATTGGGTTAATTTTAACCATCCATCAGCACAGGAATTGATGTGGTATTGTGTGATTTGGTCTCTTGGACAGCCTCATGGAAGATATAAGCCTTTACTGGAACACAGTTTTGTTATTTGGCTGGGAAGAGAGGGTGGTTTCAGATGCTGATAGAATTCTGGCCCCTTTCTAGTAAAGCTCCTGTTTCATACACCTCTGCACACTCACTAAGTATTTGATTGAGGGCATAGATTGGTATGGCCTGTGTAAGTGGCCATGTGTAGGTGGGTGGGAGGCCATGAGATGGCACGAGTTGCCAATAATGAGAAGTGTGTAGGAGTTGAGGGGTTGAGATGGGTGAGGGCTGTCTTTTGCTTCAATGTTTCTATTGTAATTGGGAGGAAGTCCAAGAGCACCAAGGCCACCTTTTAAACAGCTTGTCTCAGCACCCAGGTCTGCTTGAGGCTGCCTTGGAACACTTTCTATGTCAGTGAAACTTATTAACACCTGCAACCACCCCCTCTTCTTAGCCAAATAACAAAAATCCCAAGATTCAGGGCATTTCATCCTCTCCAGTCAAATCTGCAGAGTTGGGAGGGAGAATTTGACCCCAAAGAGCCAAAAAGCTAGCAGTAAAGTATGTCCCCATGTTAATACGTTAATTCCAATTTAATATAACTTGAAGAGCCCAAAACTAGAATTATTTACTTTTTACCTTTTAATCCTTTATTAAAAATCTATCCAGACTGCAAATTAAATTTATGTCCTCTTGTTCAACAGTTTTATCACAGAACAACAATTAAATTGGGGCAGCATAGTGGTATGGTGGTTAGCACTGCTGCCTCACAGTGCCAGGGACCTGGGTTTGATTCCCACCTTGGGTCACTGACTGTGCGGAGTTTGCACGTTCTCCCCGTGTCTGCATGGGTTTCCTCCATGTGCTCTGGTTTCCTCCCACAGTCTAAAAATGGACAGGTTAGGTGGATTGGTCATGCTAAATTGCCCTTTAGTGTCTGGGGGACTGGCTAGGGTAAACTTATGGGGATAGGGCTTGGGTAGGATTGTGGTCAGTGCAGACTCGATGGGCTGAATGGTCTCTTCTGCACCAGAGGTATCTATGGTTCTAAAAATGCATTAACTCAACAGAGAAGTATGACTTGGGAAAGGCAGAACAAATCTGTAAAAAATGGCAGTTTAATTGAAGTTTAGTACCCACCTTGGGTTCTCAGTTATAGTTCACACTTGTGCAGTTAACTTGCTTACATGTGTTAAAATATTACTGATTAATATTTACTGCAGTCACTTACTTGTCCTGGAGTGTGACGGAAGTGTTAAAAGATCCTTCCTCGATATGAAGGCTGAATTTAAGAGCTGGATGGACTGGGCTTTATTGAACTAGGCCACTGAACAGAGATGTGCTCGGCATGAACAGAATCTGCACTTCCTTGGAGATAGACAATGGAGGTGATCTGGGAGTTCAATCTGAGATCAGAGGAGACACAAAGCCAAAAACATCAATAGTTGAATGTATCAGATAGCTGTGATACTGTCAGACTGAAGACAGCTTCCAAATGACATCTGTGAAGGTGAGTCAAATCTACACAGCCATCAATCATGTTGTAGGTAAATGACAGATTCCCATTTCATTAGTCACCTCCATGCAAAATATTTATTTGTTGCTGACTAAATCTATCACCCAGTTTATGGTTTAGTACTGCAATGTCGCTTAGTCTCTCTCCTACTCTTCAATGTTAATGTCCAGTTGAAGGAATAATCTAGTCAGAGATCACTATTAAAAGGCGCTGATCTAGATTTTAAAGGCCTTTGTTTGGTGGGGCGCCACTGGGATATCCAAAATTTACACCGCAGATTGCACCAGCCCACTCTCATTCTTGATCAGCCTTTACCAGGGTGACCTTGGCACCTGTTTGCTTCAGGGGGCAAGGCTATTAATGTTGCACAGATAAAGGCCTTAGAGGCAGTAGGGTGCATCGATGTGCGGATCATGCACTGCACATCCAATGGAACAACTGAGAGTGAACAATGTCAATGGAGTTGAGGAGAAACTGCAACCAGGAGGAATACTGGGTACAAAGGACAAGGAATCAGAGAGAGGAGGAGCACATCATGTGATGCCTCAGGCCAATCATGGAAGATTGGAGCCAGAACATCTCCTATTTTAGGGAGCCAAAATGATCTTCCTGAACTGACAATTTGGCCTGTGTTATAAAAATTACCATCACACCTGACTGGCTTCTTACAAATAGCTGTGATTAGTATAATATTATCCAGGATGCTGTCTCAGAATGCCAGCTGACTGGCATCACTTAGGAAGAGACATTTTTCTAGTTTGGCACTGAATCTTCTTGCTTCCCAGTTTTGTGGGATCTTTCCAGCTGTTCACTCCAGTGGGATCTTCTGGTGCCACCACCGACAGCAAACTTGTGCCATGGATTTCCCAGTGGCAAGGAGTGAAGTCAACCCAACAGCATCCAACAGCATAGCACTTCCCATCATGAGAAACAGGCTGCAGGGTTGCCAGAGAATCCTGCCCCATGTGTGTAAGCATTGCAAGTTCCTTTGGTAATTTCCCTAAACTTTCTAAACAGCTGTGTGGAAGTCCTTTCTACAGAATAGATCGTGTGTGACCAGACGTAAGTAACTTTGCATGTCAATGCTAAAGTAGCTGAACATTGTCAAAATAAAGAGTATCCCAGATCTCAGGAATGATTGCCTTTTATCTTGGGTCAGGCATGTACCGACCGAGCAATGTAAAATTCTGGGCATAGAATATGTTGCCTGCCTTCATGAGATCATTGCATGTATTGAGGCAGAAATGAGAAACATGTAATGAATCTAATTACCACCTCCCTTGACCTGGTTTTCAATACGTTTAATCTGCACGTTCCCATATCGGCATTCCACATCATTCTTGCTACTTCCATATGTTGTCCAATGTCGCCTGAAGCTTTGTCCTCTTTTTCTGTCTCCTTGCCTGGAATCCTTTGAGTTCCTCTACCTTACTCAGCACTGTGAAGGAGCTGCATACTAACTGTGGAAGCGTGTCCCTTTAAGGGGGCAAGTTCTCAAAGGCTCACGTGATTCATTCGGCCAATTGGGCCGGAACGCACGAACCCTGGAAGTGAACGCGGGTTTTCCTTGCCAGTTAGGAGTCTGGAGTCATGGAGTACGGTAGCCTTTATATCACTGTACATACTTACTTACCTTAATAAACTGTTCATTCATGAGTCTATTTGATGGCCGCCTGTCTTTGCAAAATACGACACTAACAATGAAGGACTCAGCAAATTCGACACTTTTACAGGAATGAAATGGAGTCAGGATGGGAATAAAAATGGTGATGTGTGAGCCAGTCTGCCACTTCTGTTCACTTGGATTATTTTCCTGAAAATAGGGACGGAGCATAGGGCAGATGGGAAATTGATGTTACCCACCTTGTTAATTGGGCAGCTTACTATTGTTAGGGAGCCCACCCTCTGATGCCCTGAGATGGTCAGGAGATGTGGATGGCCAGTAAGAGTTCTCTGAAGGTCACCAGTTGCAATCCGGAAGGAAGAGGTTCAATTAATGCAAAAGAGTGAAAGTTTGGACAAGAATGAATTGAAGAATAATAATTTTTTTGCAGACCCACCTTCCCCTGCCCTACCTTGGATCCCAGCTCTCCATTTGCCCTGGATACCTAGAGCATGAAGAGCTTCTTTTATTTTTGTAAGATCTTTCACAGATGGCAGCCACAGCAATGGTTACCGATTTGGGTCAGAACTTCCCTGGTATCCAGTTTCCATTTCCACCCCCTCCACCATCAAGGGGTGGCACTGTAGTACAGTGGTTAACACTGTTGCCTCACAGTGCCAGAGACCTGGGCTCAATTCCCGTCTTGGATCACTGTCTGTGCGGAGTTTGCACATTCTCCCCATGTCTATGTGGGTTTTCTCCAGGTTTCCTCTGAAAGACGTGCTGGTTAGGTGCAATGGCCATGGTAAATTTTCCCTCAGTGTACCCAAACAGTGCCGGAATGTGGCGAAAATCAGGGATTTTCACAGTAACTTCATTGCAGTGTGAATATAAACCGACTGTGACACAAATCAATAAACTTTAATTGGGCAGCAGACATATTTCCAGGGCCAAGAAGTCCTTGACCCCATGCAAAGAGCCTTTTGAAGACGGAAACAGGCTTGCGACCGAATCGAACCCACCTCCCTATTCCCACCTCCAATAGGAAAATCCAGCCTTTAATTGAGCCCTGTTTCAACCAGTCTCCAAATGATGTAATCAGCATTCACATTGTAAACAATCCTTTGGAAGTATTTGGCAGTGAAGCTAATCTTCAGAAGGATTAACAAGCTTGTCATCCCATTAACTCTTAGTAATGAGTCATCAGCTGTGTGCCAAGTTCTGCTAGTTTATACAGAACCAATTGTTCTCTCACCAAATTACCGTCAGTAATTTTCTAACCCCTTATTGCACAGAGCGAATTTAAAGATCCTGGCTTCATACGTCTAATCCAGTAAGAGATTTTGCAAGGTATATAGCTTAAAGTTTAATTATTAGTGTCACAAGTTAGGTCATATTAATACCGCAGTGAAGTTACTGTGAAAATCCCCTAGTCACCACACTCCGGCGCCTGTTCGGTCACACTGAGGGAGAATTTAGCATGGACAATGCACTTAAGCTGCATGTCTTTTGGTGGTGAAACTTCTGTTGAGACATATGGAATCATAATTTGATGTAACAAGCTTATGTTAAAATTTGAAATAAAGAAACTTACCCGTAAGGCTCAATATGTTTCCACGCTGTAAACTTCTGCGACTCTATGTTATCCAGAGAATAGCTGGGTCTCAGGAAACTACCAAATCCAATCCGTGGGCTATGAGTAAAACTGAAGTGAAAAGGGCCCTGCAGTTGTCTTCCGCAGATCTGGGTTAGGGAGGGAGGAAATGGCCAAAATGCCTTTGACCCACCTGATGGTCCGCACATGTCAATGTCAGGTAACAATGGAATCAGGATCTGCTGTGATGCCTCCTGCAATCAAACAGTTCCCCAGCCTCCAGCAGTTGAATACCTTGTCAACACTCGCACGACTATTGACTGATTTATGAGAATGATCAGTAAGGAGACAAAAGAAGAAAAGAATCAACACAGAGACAATTTGGAACTTGTTTTTTTTTATTTTCAGGTTTATGCTTTTGGGATAGTGTCAGAGATCCGGAGGATTGTAAATATTAAACCTTCAGTCAAAATAAGATGCAAAGATAAACTAGCAGATTAAGCACTTTAATGTGAGAGGTGGAGAAGCTTCAGGAAATAATATTTTTTAAAGTTTAAAGTTTATTTATTAGTGCCACAAGTAGGCTTACATTAACATTGTAATGAACTAACAGTGCCAGGAACCCAGGTTCAGTTCCAGCCTCGGGTAATTGTACAGAGTTTGCACATTCTCCTCATGTCTGTGTGGGCTTCTTTCGCATGGTCCAGATTTCTCCCACAGACCAAAGATGTGTGGGTTAGATTGATTGGCCATGCTATATTGACCCTAGTGCCAGGGGGATTAGCAGGATAAATATGTGGGGTTAGGGGAATAGGGCCTGGGTGGGATTGTGGTTGGTACAGACTTGATGGGCTGAATGACCTTCTTCTATACTGTAGGGATTCTATGGTTCTGTGAAGTTACTGTGGAAATTCACTAGTCACCACACTCCAGCACCTGTTCGGGTAAGCTGAGGGAGAATTCAGCATGGCCAATGCACCTAACCAGCAGTCTTTCGGATTGTGGGAGTAAACCCACACAGACACGGGGAGAACGTGCAGACTCCACTCAGCCAGTGACCCAAGCCAGGAATCAAACCTAGGCCCCTGACACTGTGAAGCAGCAGTGCCACCATGAACAAAGTCAATAGTCACATGGGCAAATGCCGATTAATTAAGAAAAGCCAGCATGGATTTCTCAAGGGAAAATTGTGTTTAATTAATACGGAGTTTTTGAAGAGGTAACAAGGAGGGTTGATGAATGTAATGTTGTTGACCTGGATGGATTTCCAAAAGCGTTTGATACAGTGCCACACAACAGACTTGTGAGCAAAGCTATATTTCTTGGAATAAAAGAGAAAGTAGCAATATGGATATTAAGATGGTTGAGTGACAGGAAACAGCGGGTAATGGTTAATGGATGCTTTTCAGGCTGGAGGAGGGTTTGTAATGTAGTTCCCCAGGGGTCAGTGTTTGCCTGATATTTATTAACGACCTAGATATTGGTGTGCAGGAAACAATTTCAAAATTTGCAGATAATATAAAGCTTGAATTGTGAACTGTAAGGAGGATAGAGCAGAAATTCAGAAGGAGATCGGAAAATTGGTGCAATGTGCAGACACGTGGCAGATGAACTTCAATGCAAAGAAATATGACGTGATTCATTTTAGTAGGAAGTACATGGAGAGACTAAATAAAATAAGGAATACTCCTCTGAATGGGGTGCATGAATAGAGGGACCTGGGTGTATATTTGCATAAATCATTGAATGTAGCAGGACGGATTGAGAGAGTGGTTAAAAACGCATACGGTATTCAAGGCTTATTAATGGGCATAGAGTACAAGACCCAGGAGGCTATATTGAACTTGTAGAAGACATTAGTTTTACCTCAGCTGGAGTATTGCATCCAGTTCTGGGCACCGTCCTTTGGAAAGAATGAAAAGGCACTGGAGAGAGTGCAGAAAAGAATCACGACAATGGCTGCAGAGATGATGAACTTCAATGGTGAAATTGGAGAAGTTAGGACTATTTTCCTTAGAGTAGAGGAGACAGAGGGAATTTGACAGAACTATAAGTCATGAGGGGTCTGGAAAGAATAGCTAGGGAAAACTGTTCTCACTCATGAAAGGATCAAGAAAGAGGTGGCACAAGTTCAAAGTAATTTGCAAAAGAAACAAAAGCAATATGGAAAAGAAAAACTTTTTCACACAGCGAGCAGTTTATGGTCTGCAAGGTACTGCCCTAGCTGTGTAGTGGAGGAAAGTTGAATTGAGGCATTCAAAAAGGAATTAAGCTGATACCTGAAAAGGGAGAATGTGCTGGATTAAGGGGAGAAGGCAGGAAAATGGCATAAAGTGAATTGCTCATTCAGACAGCATGTACAGATTTGATGGGCTGAATGGCCTCCTTCTACAATTGGGTGACTCTGTGATGCAGCATCTTAATGATCCTTAAGGGAAAAATGTGACAGGGTTGAGATGCAGCACTGAGCTGTTCCATTTATCCATCTCAACATTTGGTGACACCATTTCACCATTACTGTCATAAAACTCCAGCTAACAAAGTATTTAACACTGGAAATGTTGCAGAATTGTTTTTAAAAGTACAGATTTTACCTTTGAGTGGGATGGGGTTGTGGCTGTGTGGATGCAGCGGTTAAGAGGAGATTGGGCAGTGCGGGGCTGGGGGCTGAAAGTTTCTCTGGTGAATATCTTCAATAATTTTTAAAGTTTTAAAGTTTATTTATTTGTGTCACAGGTAGGCTTATATTAACGCTGCAATGAAGTTACTTTGAAAATCCCGGAGTTGCCACACTCCAGCACCTGATCAGGGAGAATTTAACATGGCCAATGCACCCAACCAGCACATTTTTCGGACTGTGGGAGGAAACCAGAGCAGCCAGAGGACCCAAGCCAGGAATCAAACCTGGGTCCCTTGAGCTGAGAAGCAGCAGTGCTAACCACTGTGCAGCCCTCATATTGTAAACACATTTGAAATATACCTTGGGACACTCCGACAAGACTTTCCTCCTGTAGCGAAGATATTGCGATTTCATAATCCCCAACGTTATCAAAACAACAAATTGTGAAAGGGAGGTTTTGTGAACGGACATGGAGAGCATCAGGCAGGAAATGCAGGCGATTTCTCTGTGGCTGGTGCTGGAGAAAAACAGATTGATTCCACATATAAATGAGTGATGGGGTTTTAAATGGTTAGGATGAAACTGGAATCTGCCTGTAAATCCTTCACACACTTTACCTGGAACGCACGTACTGTGAATGGATGTGTGCGTGGAATAGGTGGTGGGAAAGCAATAAAAAGAAACATTCTTGTAAACCTGTGTTTTACTAGATCATTTTTAGGTGTTTATTTTGACACCTCAGTACCCTATTGAGACATGCAGGTGTGTACTGCTGATATGCTAAAAATTATTATTCTGCTCCTGACCAATTAGGGATGATGCATAGTGGCATGTGAAGACACTATCGAGGCACTCAGAGATGCCTGGAATTTACATCTCCGCTGCTTGTACACGTAGCCCATTCATAAGCAAGCAGGCTTGATGGAATATGCCAATGTTACTGTACTTCAGATTGAATGGTGGCGGGGGGTGGGGGGGGGGGGGGGTAGAAAGGCCATTTCCAACTGTTATTAATGTAAATCATCAGTGCACTCTCCAACGTGACAGAACAATAGGGGGTCCTTGACAGCAGCACATTCTAAATTATGGCTTCCAGTCTAAGGAGCACAATAGCCAGGCCCTATAATCAGAGAACATTGCGCCTAGTTGGTGACGGCACTTTCTCGCGTGCATTGTATTCATTGTTGTACAGGTTGTGTACCAAACATCAGAGTTGTGCCAACTGGTTATTTTTGAATGATTTTTATTTATTTGCATAGCCCCGGAGACGGAATACGCACCTGAGAAATGACACAAGCATGCAGTTAAATGCTTCTGCATCCTGGCTACGTGGTTTGATTAGATTTGATTTATTTGATTTGATTTATTATTGTCACATGTATTAGTATACATGTACTGTGAAATGTACTGTTTCTTGCGCGCTACACAGACGAGGCATACCGTACATAGGGAAGGAAAGGAAAGAGTGCAGAATGGCGTGTTACAGTCATAGCTAGGGTGTAGAGAAAGATTAACTTAGTGTGAGGCAGGTCCATTCAAAAGTCTGACAGCAGCAGGGAAGAAGCTGTTCTTGAGTTGGTTGGTACATGACCTCAGAATCTTGTATCTATTTCCCGATGGACGAAGATGGAAGAGATTGTGTCTGGGGTGTGTGGGGTCCTTGATTGTGCTGGCTGCTTTTCCAAGGTAGCAGAAAGTGTAGACCAAGTCAATGGATGGAAGGTTTGTTTGACCACCCCAAGCTGTGATATAACCAGAAAGAATGTTTTCTTTCTGTGGTGCACCTGTAAAAGTTGGTGAGAGTGGTAGCTGCCATGCCAAATTTCCAAACTGGTGTTCGAATCCTACTTGTCCAAGTGCACGTTTTTCCAACTTGGACTTGTAAACGCTAACAGTTTAAAGGTCCCCAAAAAATGCATTTTCTTTTTAACATTATTGCTGCCCCACTACCCCCATTACCTGCTCCCCGCGACACCCCCCCCCCCGAATTGAAAAGGATCCTGAAAACTGACTTGAGGATTTTTATGACAGTCTTGAAATTGTTTGCCCCTCTGGCGTCTTGAAGCTGTGGTAAATGTTGGACAGTTCTTTCTTCATATGCAATGACTTTATTTTCAATATCTTCTGTCCCCCTGTGGTGTAAGGATCACATAGGCCATGTGACCCTTTCTTTGCTGTGTTGCCTTAAAGGGACACTCACCTCTCTGCCTCTACATTGTGTGGACTCTCTCCCCATGAAAATGGAATTGCATTCTATTGTTTTGCTCTTTATAAATTGTTGCTGCCAGTTAGGCACGGTATTTAGTCAGTCTGCTGTGTGAACTGAGGTTTATATCCTAGAAACATAGGATTGTTTCTCTTTTTTTTAATAATTTAACGTAATTTAACAAATTGTAGCTTCCATTAATCCCATTAGGTCCGAGTAATGGTCCTAGGAACGCTGCAGGATTCTGAGCACATCCAGCAAATGATTCTACAACTGTTTTTGTAAGACATGGTTCCCTGCAAAATAAATTCAAGGACATATCAACCTGTTGCTGTTTGTTTACTGGAAAATCATCATCAGGACCAATAATCTCTTCTTTCATTTCTATTAAGCCAGTTTCTCCATCTCAAACATGAACCTTATAGGATCATGGAATCAAACAGCTGCAGGAGGAGGCCATTCAGGCTATCAAGTCTGTGTTGGCTCCTTTAAAAAGCAATCTGGTTATTCTCATTCTTATGATTTTTCTCCATTGCCATACATTCTTTTTTCTCTCGATCAGTTATTTATTCAATTCACTTTTAAACGTTTCCATCAGTCTGTCAGGCAGCACACTCCAAATTCCAACCACACATTGGCCGGAATATTACCAGCATGCCCACCCCGATTCTGGGGACGGGCGAGGCCTGGAGAGCGGCATTTTCCGTTGGCCTAGGGCAGGATCGTACAAACCTCAGGTGGATGTGCCAGTAAAATTCCGCCCATTGTGTCAAAAACCATTTTTCTCAACTTGCCTCTTGGTCTTTTGTCTGTCACTATAAGCATTCAGCCTCTGGTTATCATAATAGCATTGTGTGTTGCATTATGTAACGCCTTGATATCAGCGCCAAGGGCACAGTTAGATTACAACATCGCAAATGATCTACTTATACTGCTGTTTGATTACTGGGAAACCGTCACCAAGATCAACAATCCAGGATCAACAATTTCTCTTTTCATTTTCATCAAGCCACTTCGTCCATCTCAAACATTGTCCAAGAATGAAACTCATAGGCTCTTTTTTTTATTCATTCATGGGACATGGGCATCACTGACTGGTCAGCGTTTACTGCCCATCCCTAAATGCCCTTGAGAAAGTGGTGGTGAGCTGCCTTCTTGAGCACTTGATACAACTGAGTGACCTGCTAGGCCATTTCAGCAGGCAGTTGATTGCTGTGGCTCTCGAGTCATATATAGTCCAGACCAGGTAAGGACGGCAGATTTCCTTCCATAAAGGACATGAGTGAACCAGATGTGTTTTTCCCGACAACCGACAATGGTTTCATGGTCATCAGATTTTATTGAGTTCAAATTCCATCATAGGCCATGGCGGGATTCAAACCTGGGTCCCCGGAACATTAGCTGAGTTTTTGGATCAATAGTCCAGTGATAATACCACTAGGCCATTGCCTCCCCTGACCATGGGATCATATGGAACTTACTTTACAAAAGGGTGAACCTGCAGCATTGAGTTATACCTCCAGGTTCACACTGCTCCACATTGGATAAAATAAGAGTGGACGTCAGAAATGCTAACCGATGTTGACTCTTCTCAAAAAATGCAATCTTTTAAATTTATTTATTAGAGTCACAAGTAGGTTTACATTAACGCTGCAATGAAGTTACTTCAAGAAATCTCCTAATCTTGCACCACTTACTGAGGTTTGGTAGCAGTTGATTTTTTTGTACCAACACAGAAATTGTAGTCCAGCAGGCTAATCATAAAGGAAATGTGAGGGGCAGCCCGATGTATGATGATAACAATAGTAAGAAATAACCAGGCATTATTGCTGACCATCCATTTTGGCTGTGGTAGCATCACATGGAATTGCTGTTGTTTTGTGGACTAGGTTCTTGTGTCAGGGAATTTTTAGAAATTTCTTTTGCTTGATCCTGACAAATGTTCAGGCAGCGATATTTTAACCTCTGTGGGAAATCTCTACTCAGATTTCTGTTGATTTGGACTGTTCGTTTTGCCTAAGGAGCCAATTGTGTTGTTTAGGGTGAGATTTTCCAGCTCGTTTGCCCTGAAGCCAGAAGATCCCACCCAAAGTCATCTGACCTTTCCACGGTCTGCCCCTTGCCTGCTAGGATTCCTGTGGCAGGCAGAAATGGAAAATTCACCCCTAAATGTTTTTTAACATTTTGGTAGCTGTTTTTAAACAGTATAGCGTTTGGTTAACAGTTCCACATTGAAGTTTTTAACTGAGGATGTTGTTAGAAGGTATCAGTTCAAAATAAAAATGAAAATGCTTGACACTCAAGAATGCAAAAAGCTTTGTCTCTGTGTGAAACCTCCAGCAACACAACAATAAAGTAATCAACATTGCCTTTATGGCTCGTATGCAGTGGTTCATACTGATGCACCCTTCCACATATCTGTCGTCCATCATTATAATAGAGGGTTAATGCACTGGATTTACATAAAAAAGTCATATTGCCCACATGAATTATTGAAACGCTCAGCTGTTCGGTAGCTTTATTTCAACTCAGATACTCTGAGAGCTTCCATCACATTACTGGCTGGTGTGACCGCACTTTCACTGCACACGGTGCATGCATTAAACTGAGACAAGCAAGAATCGATCTTCCAGGCACTCCCGACAAATGAGGAGATAAATGAAACAAACACATGCGTACCGGGAAACAAACAAACAAGCTGAACAAATACTGAGAAGATTTGCATGACATGGATAAATATGCATATTTTATAAGGGAGGGAAAATGACTTGTAGCACCCAGTCTCGGAGGGGGAGGACTTCTGTCTTGAAAGGCAATCTATTGCACTTACTGTGCATTTTGACAGTGCGCATGTTAGTTCAATTTCATGTGAATCTTCTGCCCATTGGGTGTGTGTTGAGGCCGCCATGGTCTATTGCTAATGTACATTTTAATATGAGAAAAGGTGGAAGTTGACGTATTGTCTTACTATCTTTGAGATTGTGCGACCAAAGAGAAGTTTGTGCGGAATTATTGCACTGAGCCCAATTTTCCATTCAGCAGAAAATGCTGGAAAAGCTCAACCAGTCTAGCAGCATCTGTGGTGGGAGAGGCAGGGTTAATGTTTTGAATCCTATAAGGTCCTTTTCTTCCGAAGGTCAGCATGGTGGCACAGTGGCTAGTACCGCTGCCTCACAGGGACCTGGGTTCGATTCCAGCCTTGAGTGACTCTGGGTGGAATTTGCCCGTTCCACCTGTGTCTGCATGGGTTTCCTCCAGGTGGTCCGGTTTCCTCCCACACTCCAAAAATATTCAGGTTAGATAGATTGACGTGCTAAATTACCCGTTAGTGTCAGGGAGATTGATGCGTGGGGTTGCAGGGGTTGTGGTCAATGCAGGCTCAATGGAACAAATGGCCTCCTTTTGCACTGTAGGAATTCTGTGAAATGTCATGTTGGACTCGAAACATTAACTCCGTTTTTCTCTTCCTACAGATGCTGCCAGACCGACTGAGTATTTCCAGCATGTTCTGTTTTTATTTCAGATCCCCAGCATCCACAGTATTTCACTTTTATTTCTACTTAGCAGATACTTTTAAAACATGTTCAAGAGAAAACCATGACAGATGTCCCCATTTAAAGCATGATTAATGGCTCTGTAAGGAACGCACAGCTTTGGAAAGTGTTATTTCCTGAGAATGCGGTTTAGTCAGTAGCAATACGATACCAGCAGCTAATCGCCATGCATTGCAGTAATGATCCTATAATGCTTTGCAAGCAGCTAATGAGGCCTTTAACTGGTAGAAATGTCAAAGTTTGTAAATCCAACTATAGCTTGTATTTCGTCATGAAGCTGGCTTGTCAACAATTGAGGGAAAATATTAATAATGAGGCTATGCTGTCGCAACACACTCATGGTAATGGAGAGATGTAGCATTTTTGTGGGAGGGGATGTCTTCCAAATATGCAAAGGAGCTATTGTGAATGGCAGTAAGTTACTGTTGGAGTTGACATGAATTACCTGAAGACCCTGGCTGAAGGAGGACAAGGGTGAGGCCTGAAAACTAGCGTAAATTGGTACTACCTGACATATATGTAGACTAGGATGGAAAGCTGTAATGAAAGATGCATGCAAAGAATTGAGTAATCCGAAGAAGGTAGTGAACAGGACACTATAAATTGAAAGCAACCTGGCAACATCAATCACATTTTGGATGTGGTGATGGATTACAGTGTGTACTACTGGAAGCTATTTACACGGGCCACTGCATTTTTTTAAAGCTGAATGCTCTGTTAACTGGTTGCCACAGTGTGGAACAGTTGATGGACCTCCTGACATTAGACAATTCATCCCATGTGCAGACACTCCCATTGATTTATTCAGGAACGAGAGGTTTTAGTGTGGCACTTCGATATCAGAAAGATGTATTGAACTACTGGTAGGTCTCACATTAACCATGCATTCTATGACTTGTTACCCCAAACTGCCAATATACATAATGCATGTGTGCAAATCACTTGTTCTGACAATACAGGGAACCAATGGATAAGAGGCATAATGCTCCACTGAGGAAGGAGACCATGCTGTGCCATTAGCCACACCACATGCCTAGTTAGCACCCCCACTTGAAGGGATCATAAACAAAAGAGAAACTATGCAAGAAGTTCATACTGGTGCAGAAAAGTTTTACTAGGATGCTATTGGGACTTGGTGGTTTGAGTTACAAGGAGGGGCTGGATAGACTGTGACTTTTTTTCTCTGGAGTGTAGAAGGTTGAGGGGTGATCTTATAGAAGTTTATAAAATAATGAGGGGCATAGATCAACTAGATAGTCAATATCTTTTCCCAAAGTTGGGGGAGTGTAAAACTAGAGGACACACCTTTAAGGTGAGAAGGAAGAGATACAAAAGTGTGCAAAGAGGCAATTTTTTCACACCTCTGGAACAAGCCACCAGAAGTAGTAATAGAGGTGGGTACAATTTTGTCTTTTAAAAAGCATTTAGACAGTTACATGGGTAAGATGGATAGAGAGGGATATGGGCCAAATGCAGGCAATTGGGATTAGCTTAGGGGGTTAAAAAAAGACAGCATGGACAAGTTGGGCTGAAGGGCCTATTTCCATGCTTTAAACCTATATAACTCTATGACATTTTTGATGACGGAATATTAGTAATTAAGGAGTCAGCTATTACAAAGCCAAGGTCCTCTATATTGCACTCTTACTAAATTGGATGGCACAGTAAGAAGTCTCACAACACCAGGTTAAAGTCACCTGATTAAGGAGCAGTGCTCTGAAAGCTCGTGATTCCAAATAAACCTGCTGAACTTTAACCTGGTGTTGTGAGACTTCTTACTGTGCCCATCCCAGTCCAATGCCGGCACCTCCGTATCATAAATTGGATGGAAATCCTAAATTAAGTGGGCAAATTTTCAAAGCGAAACTGTTACAACAGTGGGAGAACATTGCTGTATGTCAGTTAAAAAGCAATGTGGGTTGTGTGAAGTGTATAAGAAAGGGACATTCCCTGCCCTGAAGCTCACCCCTTTAATAGCCGACTGTTCACTGAATGGTTCATTTGAATATGGATTTTTCAGAGTTGCAAAATTGAGCTTGAAATGAGAATTGTTAATCTAGGCAAGTATAATAAATATAATTCTTTAATATGACAACAGAAAAATCATAGCTGGCAGGTAAAGATTACTAAAAGCTAGGAGAACTGAGCTCAAAGGGGGAGGAAAGCAGTGGAGATGACAATTATATTCCATAGGTATTTATGATCCAAAAATACATCTGCATTTCAATTGATATCCGAAAATCACCTATTTGTGCACCAGCATTTTGGAGTAAAGCAATGGCAAATGGTATTGGATGGTAGGCCAAAGACATAGCACTTATGAATGATCCAACTGCTGCAGTAGAAATGTTGTAATCTAAATTCCCAGTACTCAATTATAGTCTGAAGATGTACAGTAGCACATGTTACATCCTCTATGTTCTGTGCTCACATGGAGGAGTAAAGTATGTGTGTTGGCAATGTCATTCCTGAAGTGATGTAGGAGCTTCCAGTTCAGCAACACCATGGATGTGCTGCTGGAGGCTGTGAGGACCCAAAGGATAAACTGTTCACTGCAAAGGGAGAAAGACAATGGGAATACCAAAAAAGAGTGCAGTGTCACATCCCCGGATATAACACAGGAAGTGGATGACTGACTTAAGCAGTGCAAGAAAGGTGAGAGCAATGGTGTATTTGCCAACAACCTGATGTGCATATTTACCAAGGCCACCATTCCACCTCACTAGCCCATCACTCCCCTCACTAACTTACCTTGCAGGTTCACCCCATCTTTTCCTGTCAATGCACATTGTTAGTCTCACTGATCGGTCTCTTCATTCCCTAATTGCAGGAGAAGAATGATCAACTGGAGTATCTTCCAGCGCATTTCTAACAGAGAAGATAGAGCAGGGATATGAGAGCGAAGTAGAGCAGGGATATGAGAGCGAAGTAGAGCAGGGATATGAGAGCGAAGTAGAGCAGGGATATGAGAAGGATAATGTTTAAAGGGGACATGAATGTGAGAGCTTGGTTCAAAGTGCTTTCAGTTTGTACCTATTCCCTGCCCACACCACTGGCAGTCTGTCCCTTCACAAGTGTAGCTGGAGTACCAGAATGTGTCAGCAGTCAGAGCAGGGATTCTCCCTCTGCACATGGTGGTGTTATACACATTATTAGAAAGGTACCTTTCTGTCTTCTGTTCAAGCTGCATGAATATTTATTTTGTACCATTTTCCCACCTTGTCCATTCTGGATTGCTGATTGACAGTTGGCATTTTCAGTTGTGCGATAAAGAATTGGAATGTTGATAAATGAATTCACGTTGAGCAATGGAAGAAAAGCTTGGTTATTTGCTGTTTTGCTTTAGTGGCACTATTTGGAGGAGGGTTGCAAAAGCAACTTTTGCCTGTGGTTGTTTGATAGGCACACAGGTGGAACCTGAGTGCATATTGCAATAATCATAGAAACCCTACAGTGCAGAAACAGGCCATTTGGCCCATCAAGTCTGCACCCACCACAATCCCACCCAGGCTCTACCTCCATATCCCTACATATTTACCCGTTAATCCCTCTAATTTACACACCTTAGGACACTAACGGGCAACTTCAGCGTGGCCAATCAACCTAACCCGCACATCTTTGGACTGTGGGAGGAAACCGGAGCACCCAGAGGAAACCCACACAGACACGAGGAGAATGTGCAAACTCCACACAGACAATGACCCAAGCCGAGAATTGAACCCAGGTCCCTAGCGCTGTGAAGCAGCAGTGCTAACAACCACTGTGCTACCATGCCACAGGATGACAACATCCTGAATATCCCAGGAAGTGAGGTGTGATGCTGGTGGTGCCATTGGCTGTAGCATCCCCTTCTCCTCATGGACACCATCTGAAGATCTGCATCTTGATCCTCGTCCCAGTCCAAATGACACTGTTACATAGCATAATGTAGCACAGAACATCATGACCAATCTGAAGGCCAAAAGTGTGTACAGAAGGGGTACCTCCAAATCTATCCAGATGCACAAAGCGTTCGTTGAAGTATCTAATGGTCATCTGGCATCAATTGTATCACTCCTGGGCATCATTCCTCAGCTCTTTGAGTGATATCATGAGCCATATTTTAAATGCATATCCCACATCTCCAAAAACCAGCTTCACTGTGTGACAAGAGGGTGGACTGCTGGAGGATAAAAACATCTTGGCAGCTTCCCAAAAAACACGCCTACATAATGTCCAGTGGTGGCACACCAGCTGTGCATTCATGCATCTGAATGTTATATATGGGTTTGGGAGTGGGTAGAGTGGGGTACGGGGGCGGGGGGGGGGTGGCGTGGGTAATGAGGTGGTCCTTGCTCCCTGGCGTAAGAGTCAGGGGCAGGACAGCCTGTGTACAGATGGCTCACCTGCAGTCAATTGGCTCGAGATGGAGCACCCCCCCGCCCCCCCCCCCGCCCCACCATCATTGATGACCTTGGAGGTGGGCCTTTGGTTCAAGTTACCAGATCAGAAGTTTTGATGAAGCATCCTGTTCACTGGCCTCCCTCAAAGCGAGTTAAAATCCCAGCGACAGTGGAAGGAGGCCTTTAAGTGAGTTACATAGTTTAAAGTGCTCAATCACCGGATTAAACAGAGACCTTGACTCATTCAGCGCCAAGTAAAAAACTGCTACGGTGCCATTTACATAACTGGAGTATCTTGAACAACATTCCTCCCTTAAGTAGCGCAAAACAGATGAACCAGTAATTTGTCTCATTCCCTGCTGATGGGGCTTTACTGAATGTAAAGTTAGCTTCCACATTCTACGGCATTTCAAACGGCATTTCAAATGTAATTTGTTCGCAAAGACCTTTTGTGGATGCAATAGAAGGTTGATGAAATGCACATTTCTTTGTCCATAAACCAGCAATAGTGCTTTTGTTTTAAATACTCAGGTTGAATCTGTGGTACTTTTAATGCTGCCCCCTGCCCCCTTATACTCCTCACTACCTCCACTAGCAGGGCAAGGGGTTAACATTTCCCAAAAGATTTGCCCACCCACATCCGTCTCTGTCCTCACAGACATGTTGTTTAATTTGTAGTTCTGAGCCTGCTTATCTGAACTCATAACATCACAGAATCAGAGAATCCTTGCAGTGTACTAGGAGACCATTTGGTTCATCAAGTCTGCACAACCAAGTATCCCACCCAGGCCTTACCCCTATAATGCTACATATTTACCCTGTTAGACCTGTCATTTGGAGGCAACTTAGCATGGCCAATCCATCTAACTTGCACATCTTTGTGGGAGAAAACTGGGGTGACTGGAGGGAACCCATGCAGACGCGAGGAGAACGTGCAAACTCCACACAGACAGTGACCCAAGGCCGGAATCGAACTCAGGTCCCTGTTGCTGTGAGGCAGCAGTGCTAACCACTGTGCCACCGTGCCGCCATCAAAGGGGTCCAAGGGGGATATTTCAGCTGGAAAACCCGAGCAGGAAAGCTACCAAAGGGAGTGACTGAGGTGAGCGGCATTGAGACACTGAAGATGTTAGTGGATAAATAGATGAGGGAGAAACATATTGAAGGAAACGCCAATCGGATTAAATTAAGTCAGGTTAGAGGAAGCTTGTGTGGAGCACAAATACTGGCATAGATCAGTTGGCCAGAATGGCCTGTTTCTATATTATAAATTCAATTTCATTTAACAACGAGTCAGGGACCAGGAGAGGCCCATTCAGGCCATTGAATTGATCATTGCCATTGAGTGTTATTTTTTAAATCATTTTTAATAATATAATTGTCAGAACCAATTTTTAATGATTGCAATGACAAAACACTCACATTGCTGGCGCAATGGCGATTTGAAAATATGACTGTAGTCGCAAATGATTGCATCAGGCTTGTTGCATTATTCAATAAGATCATGGCTGATCTGTATTTTCACTCCATCAACCTATCTGGCCTCCTTATCCCCGATGCTTGCAGTGAGCAAAAATCAACCAAGCTCAGATTAAAATGACAAATAGAGTGAGCAGCTATTTCTGTCTGTGGAAGAGAGTTCCATACTTTTTCCACTCTTTTGTGTGTTGCAATGTTTCCTAACCTTTCCCCGAATGGTCTGATTCCCCCTGTCCTAGAGCCCCGGACAACAGAAAATGTTTCTCTATCCATCAATTCCTTTCAAAATCCAAAAGAAACTCTCAATCGTCTATATTCCAAGGATTTCAGATGTAATTTATGAAATTTGAGAATCTAAAGGGAAATAAAACAATAGAACTTGGACATGAAGAGTAGCAGTAAAATTTGTAGACCAGTTGAACTGATGTTGTATGTCTTAAAATGGAATTCCAGTTTGATTGGTGCTAGTATTACTGACTTTACTTGGAAATTTCAAATTTGAACTGTTCTTTTTTTTCCACTTCTGCAGATTCTAGTGGATCCACGTTGCTCTTCCAAGGCCAGCAAATCATTTCTAAGGTGCGGCACCCTGAATTGTACACAATTGCAAGTTCTCTGAATTTTATGTACCTACGTCAAAATCTGAGTTGGCTCATCTCGGTGGAGCTCCCCTGCAGCTATCTTCCACCCATATCCACCTCTGGTCCAACATAAACAGTTCTATCAGCTCCTGTTCCCACACAAGGTCATTAACATTCAATTGCTTGTTCAAACATACGATGCAGGATGTTGCCTTTATTGTGGAATTTAACCAGGAAGTTAACCAGTTTCGGCAAAATGATCCTGAAATAACCACACCCCACACATCTAACCATGCTGCCTGCTGCTACACGCTTCTCCAAAATGCACCTCACAGGTTATATTTGTGAAATTGCAGTAATACTTTGATCAAATCATTAATGCTGGGAGGTAGTTTATAATGTGGTCATATAATGAATGTTGAATTTTTGACTAACAATAGTACTACTTCCGATCCATGTAAAGAAAAGCTTGCTTTTATTTCTTTGTTAATTCTTTCATGGGATGTAAGTGTCGTTGACTTTCCCCTAATTGCCCTTGAACTGAAGTGTTGCATTTCAGTAAGATGAACCAGGGCAGGACTTACACTGTTAATGATAGGGCCCTAGGGTGTTTTGTCAAACAGAGAGACTTAAGGGGTACAGGTACATAGTTCCTTGAAAGTGGCATCACCGGTAGGCAGGGTGGTGAGCAAGGCATTTGATCACTGGTCAGAGCATTGATTGGGACGTTATGTTACAACTGTACAAGGCATTGGTAAGGCCACATTCAGAGCGCTGTGTACAATTCTGGTCACCCTGCTATAGGAAGGATGTTATTAAACTGGAAAAGGGGCAAAAAAGATCTATAAAGATGCAGTCAGGACTAGAAGGTTTAAAGCATAAGGAGAGCTTTCCAAAATCATGAGGGGTATAGATAAGGTGAACAAAATCTTTTCCCAGGGTAGGGGAGTCCAAAATTAGAGAGTATAGATTTAAGGTGAAAGGAAAGAAATTAAAAAGCGACCTAAGGGGCAACTCAGTCTACTTGTGAGACTAAAAATAAACTTTAAATTTTAACTCCTGAGACTGGGTAGGAAGCAGCACTTAAGTGGTCACTAAGGGTGGATGTGCCATTTAGGCCTTACCTATACATGGTGAAATGATGGACTTATTGGAGACAGGCAGGAGAGCAGCCTGAAGGCCAGTGGGATATCCTACAGGCCCCCTGACCACAAGCCACTGATGGGGACACTTAAAAGTCTGCGCATGGAATCGTCAAGCACTTATACAAGCATTCAACTGTGCTTCAGAAATAAAAGTCAAGACTTTAGCCTGGAAATGAAGGGTCGTGTGTCCCTGAATGGGTTTTCCTAATATTCCTGGTTATGTGCGATTTTTAGAACCCAGGCAAAAATCCAGCTGCTCACCGATTAATGCTGCTCAGAGCCAACTCATTGGGTAGTTTGCCCTGTCTCTTCTTAATAGTCTGAACAATGGCAATTAAAACCTGATTAACTGATTCATCCTGCGAGATGAACATTACCCTAAATAATTGGTTACAATACTGTCTTAAGGTGGTCTTTGAGGATTATGTCAATTTATCAACAGGCTAACATGATATTCAATAACAGCATTATCCGACACAACCCACCAAAAATCTCTCAAATGTTTGCCACGAAAAGAACAGTTATTTAGCTAGCCTGTTTACTTTGTTTGTATTCTGCCAGTGCTTGACTCCAGACATGGTTGCATCCCTAACCTAGAAATGCTCACAAAAGCTGAATGTCAGAGGAGATGTGGAAATAGTCACTCTCAAAATAAGGCAGCGTCTGAGTGAATATGGCACCAAGGAACCCGAGTGAGATAGAGAAATCCTTCAATTGCTGAGCCATTGAAGACGGTCTTGGATGTCAGAAGTCTTTTCATTGTAGTCCAGGACAGTCACTGCTGCATCTCCTCAAGGCAGTGTCCTTGACCCAAGCATTTTCAACCGCCTTTTTTTTCTGTCAGAAGGTCAGATTGGGACTGATTGATGACTATTCAACAGTGTCTAACTTTATTTACAACTCCACTAATGAGGCAGACCATGCCACTGTACAACAACATACAGGCCTGGGTTTTAAAAATTACAGATAACCAGATTTTCCAACAAGAAAAGGATACTGATAAA
Source organism: Carcharhinus amblyrhynchos (assembly GCF_965287045.1). Lineage (NCBI taxonomy): Eukaryota > Metazoa > Chordata > Chondrichthyes > Carcharhiniformes > Carcharhinidae > Carcharhinus > Carcharhinus amblyrhynchos. The sequence continues at coordinate 18,256,053 of NC_137347.1, forward strand.
GTTATATTTATTAGTTACAAGCAGGCTTACATTAACACTGTAATGAAGTTGCTGTGAAAATCCCCTACCTATTCAATGTGTAGTTCAGTTGGTCTCATAACGAGGTTTTGTGACTTGTAATGTTGAACATTTAGTGATTATGGTTGAATATTAATTGTTTATTGACAACTAACTGTATAAATATATACAGACAATAGCCCAATTGTCAACTGGACAGAGACCTGTGCAAAAACAAGCATGGAATTAGCTCATTGCTTGGACTATATCCTGTACATATTTACACAATTAGATATCAATAAACAATTAATATTCAACCATAATCACTAAATATTCAACATTTAACCATACAAGACTCAGAATCTCTTCATGAGACTGATTACGCTGAACAGAGACCCTTTTCCTACTGGAAATGGCTATCTGTGATTTTTAAAACCCAGGATTGCATGTTGTTGAGGAGGAAATGAGCCATAAGCTCATTGGAACATCTCGGAAATGCCTCTCAATTACATAACCCTGACTTGGATATTTCGACCACCTTTCCACTTTCCCTGCTGGGCTAAACTCCTTGAATTCTTTATCTAACACCACTGTAAAATACGCATCACTGAAAACTATAGTAGTTCAAGCAGCGATCTCACAATTACCTTCTAAAGGCAGTGGAGGATGGTCAATAAATATCACCTGCACTTGAAGAACAATTTAAAAATAAATCCTTATGGTCCCACCAAAACCATGCATCTCCCCTTCTCTCTCTCTGTACATCAGCACTTGCAGTGCTGGACAAAGCAAAACAAATGGTAACAAAAATCAAGAAGGTAGAACAAATGCATTACTTAGAGAATCATAAGGCAGTAAAATTCTATAACGAAGACCTTATTTCCTCAACTCATATTTTAAAGAACTTTCTCCTCAGTGAGTACCACACACAAGGTTTTCAGTGCTCACATATTGCTATAGCACATAGTATGTTGATGAATATTACCTATCAAGCTTCTCTTTTGTGATGTCCAGGTGTCAACTGTGCAGATCATCAGTTTAAAATGTTTCCTCTGATATTACACAACTATTATCTCAAGTTCTGTCAGATGTTCTGTGTGGACATAATGTAAAATGATCTATATTTAGATGAAAGTGAATTGATAAAACCACAAAATATGGAATCAGGGAATTCTCTTCAAGCTCTCAGCTCTCTCAACAAGCTTGATATTGTTCAAATTACAGAATGACCTGGGCAGCATGGTGGCACAGTGGCTAGCACTGCTGCCTCACAGCTTCAAAGACCCTGGGTTCGATTCCAGCTTTGGGTGATTGTCTGTGTAGAGTTTTCATGTTCTCCCTGTGCCTGCGTCTGTTTCCTCCAGGTGCCCAGTTTTCTCCCACACTCCAAAGATATGCAGGTTAGATGAATTAGCCATGGTTAATGTATGGGGTTACAGGGATGAGGTGGGGATAGGGCCTTGATATTGTGCCAGAGAGATGGCGCAAACTTGATGGCCACGCTCACCCCACTGGAAATTCCTGCCTGAAGTCAAGTGACCTCTGTATGGTCCATCCATGCCTGCTACGATTCCGGTGGCATGCGAGATGGGAAAGTTCCACCTGATGGGTCGAATGGCCTCTTCTGCACCGTAGGATTCTATGATTGTATGATGGATGTAAATGACCTGACACAGACTTCAAGAAGGAAGTTCTACTTGACCTAAGATAATAAAGTAAAAATGCCACGGTAGCGATCTAACCTTGCAGCATGGCATTACATTAGTCAACCCTGACAAGTGGCAAACAACAGTGGGCATCTCCACAATGCACGAGAACCAGCAGAAGCATCATGCTTCCACATTCAATAGTCACCGATGCTCATCCCTTTCTTTATAAATGAGACATTCATCAGCATTTTTAAAATAATTAATTAACACAGTATTATTTGCTGTTGTTGGGATTTCACTCCACGTACTTAAAAAAACAAAAGTCTTGTAACCTGTAAGCTTGTTTGAAGAATGTTAACTTCCCACCAATGTTCCCTTTTCCTGTTTTAAATTAAATTGATTGTTTAAATATACATCATCCGTGCTTGTCAGCATTTTCAAAGCTTGGATCATGTTCTCAACCACGGCTGCCTCACAGCACCACGGGCCCAGGTTCAAGTCCCAGCTTGGGTCACTGTCTGTGCATTCTCCCCATGTCTGTGTGGGTTTCCTCCTACAGTCTGAAAAACATGCTGGTTAGGTGCATTGGCCATGATAAATTCTCCCTCAGTGTATCTGAACAGGCACTGGTGTGTGGTGACCAGGGAATTTTCACAGTAACTTCATTGAATGTAAGCCTATTTGTGACACTAACAAATGAAATTAAGCTATCCTCTGATTTCTGAATATGCTCATCTCGTATATTTTATTGTTGTTTGACTAGTTCCAGAACAAAGCCACTGTTCCCACAATTCGCCCTTGTACTCTTCAAAGTGCGGATATTCTTCTGTGGGGATGTCTTAAACTTAAGTACAATGAGCGGGATTTTATGGCCTTGCTCATCCCAAAACTTTAAAATCCCACCCGAGATCATCGGACCTTGCCATGCTCCACCACTCACCTGCTCCGATTCCTGCAGAGGGAAGGCTGGTAAAATTCCAGTCTATAACTGTGGTCTTTCCAATAAATTAAGGAGAGCTAAAATGACCAGATTTAGTATGTCATTAAATATCCTCTAAATATGAACAATGGACTTTTCAAATTAGCTGAACAGTTACAAGAAACTTGCAGTGATTATCATATCCAATTCTTCTTAATTCACACTTCTATTAGTGGATGGTCATTTGTTGTGAAGTCACAATTTGATGTTTCCGGTACATTTTGTACATCCTCTAACTCATTGCTATGTTGTGATTATCACATGTTCAATCTGTGTTGTTACAAACAGTCAAAAAGAATATTGTGAGCATTTGCTAGACTATATGCAGCATTTACTGTGTACATTCCTGCCCAGCAGACCTAAAATGTGCAATCAGTGGCACAGTGGCACAGTGGTTAGCACTGCTGCCTCACAGCGCCAGGGACCTGGGTTCAATACCGGCCTTGGATCACTGTTTGTGTAGAGCTTGCACGTTCTCCTCATCTCTGGGTACTCCGGTTTCCTCCCGCAGTCCAAGGACGCGCAGGTTAGCCATGCTAAGTTGACCCTTTTGTCAGGGGGATTAACAGGTAAGTATGTGGGGTAAGAGGAATAAGGCCTGGGTGGGATTGTGGTCGGTGCAGACTCGATGGGCCTTCTCCTGCACTGTAGGGGTTCTATGAAATTCTGCGCAGTGAAATCCACCAAAGTGAGGCTCTGGAAGTCTTTAATCCTTGAAGTGCCAATGTTTGTTGCTTGATAATTTTAGATATCCTAAATTTTAGATATTCTAAATTCTAAATATCCCCCATGCAAGACGTCTTGAGAAGGTGAGAGGGCATGGGATCCAAGGGGCTTTGGCCTTGTGGATCCAGAACCGACTTGCCTGCAGAAGGCAGAGAGTGGTTGTGGATGGGTCTTTTTCTGCATGGAGGTCGGTCACCAGTGGAGTGCCCCAGGGATCTGTTCTAGGACCCTTGCTGTTTGTCATTTTCATAAATGATCGGAATGAGGAAGTGGAGGGATGAGTTAGTAAGTTCGCCGACGATACGAAGGTTGGTGGTGTTGTGGATAGTCTGGAGGGATGTCAGAAATTGCAGCGTGACATAGATAGGATGCAAGACTGGGCAGAGAAGTGGCAGATGGACTTCAACGTGGATAAATGTGTAGTGGTCTATTTTGGCAGGACTAATGCCATGAAGGAGTACACTATCAAGGGTGGGAGTCTTAGCAGTGTTGAAGAGCAGTAGGACCTTGGGGTCTGGGTCCATAAGACTCTTAAATCAGCCTCGCAGGTGGAGGATGAGGTTAAGAAGGTATATGGTGTACTGGCCTTCATTAATCGAGGGATTGAGTTTAGGGGTCGGGAGGTAATGCTGCAACTTTATAACACCCTTGTCAGACCCCACTTGGAGTACTGTGCGCAGTTCTGGTCACCTCATTACAGGAACAATGTGGAAGCTATTGAGAGGGTGCAGAGGAGATTTACAAGGATGTTGCCTGGATTAGGAGGCATGCCTTATGAAGATAGATTGAGGGAGCTAGGTCTCTTCTCCCTGGCTAGACGAAGGTTGAGAGGTGACCTGATAGGGGTTTATAAAATGTTGAGAGGAATAGATAGGGTGGATTCTCAGAGGCTATTTCCCAGGGCTGAAATGGTCGCTACGAGAGGACGCAGGTTTAAGGTGCTGGGGAGCAAGTACAGAGGAGCTGTTAGGGGTAAGTTTTTCACTCAGAGGGTGGTGAGTGAGTGGGATCAACTGCCATCGGTGGTGGTAGAGGCAAACTCGCTGGGGTCTTTTAAAAGACTTCTGGATGAGTACATGGGATTTAATGGGATTGGGAGTTACAGATAGCTCTATGGCCTGGTAGGTATGGATATGATCGGCACAACTTGTGGGCTGAAGGGCCTGTTTGTGCTGTAGTGTTCTATGTTCTATATAGTAAATACAGTGAGTATCAGGTAACTGTCAGGGGAGTGGGGGAGTATTGAGGAGTCATGGAGCAGAACCAGGTAAAGCACCAGGAGTTTTGAAGTGAGTTGAAGTGAAACAGAATGCAGGGTGGAATGCATAACTACAGTTAATGGAGATTGTGTAATACAGAAAGTGAGAAAAGTCCATAAATGAGTCATTGAATTAAATAGTAGCCTGCATAAATGTTCAAAGAACCACATTTTAACCACCGAACAACCACATGCCTGGGATGCCATTTGGCAAATAGCTGCTAAGATTAAAGTTGCTATCCATGCAGTGTTCACTGAACAGAGCATGGACTTAAGTGCCAGACAGACAGCTAATGTGCAAAATAAGGACAATGGTTAAGGAATCGGCCAAATAAATTACACAGCAGCAACACACTAACCGAAGAATTAACATTATTGAAATAGATTGTTTTATTCTCCAAATCAGAATGATTCATTTAAACAGGTTTTACTGAACTGGTCCAATGCTGCAATGGATTTTCCTTCTTGAAATTAATCCATTCCCAGTGGATTGATTTGTTGCCTTTATTTATGTTAACTTTTGGCTTGATGAAGTTTAACTTCCTGGATGGGTAGAATTTTAAGGATGGTCAACCATTGGCATTCGGCATCCCGTGTTGGCACCTAACACATAACTGCCAACTCTCGAACTCTCGCTGCCATTGAACACTCATTGATTGCTGCATTGATTGGTAGCGGGCAAGACTTCCGTCTGCCCATTAGAGCTGTTGGCCAATCAGATTGTGCTGCAGTAGCCGGTAGTGGTACTACAGCGCTCTACAGGGGACTAAGTCCTGGGATCTTTGAAAATCTAAGTCTCAGGAGTCCCAGAGGCAGGAGGGTAGTGGACACCCGCGAGGGGTTAGGAGGTGATGATCATGGTGTCGGGGTCAGGATACAAGGAGGTCTTGGAACTCTAATGTTCCGGGGGAGGGTGCCCCAACTCTGAGAGAGCCTTCGGAGTGAGATGTTCAACCCACCTTCCCCTCCAAGATGGAGAAAAGAAAACGTCACTTTCTCACCCCACCAATACCTGCCAACCTGAAAATTGAGGCCGGGAGGGATTAGGTCATTAAGTGGCCTATTAAGGGTGTTAACAGGTAAATGGGCAGATTTCCCACTTGAGGTCCTGCTCACTCAAGCATGAAAGTGCTTCCAGGTTTGGGCAGGCGAGTTCCCTGGGGGGGGGAATCCCATGTATTCAATTTTGCCCCATGAGTGACTTGGAGATAGTCTTGCTCAGAACTATTTATTTAGAGCTCCTTACATCCAAGACCTCATAATGGTAAGTCATTATTTTCTGAACACCGACTATTCTGTGTCTTGCTTCCTTCAGAGTCTCTTGGTCATGTGACCATTATGTCATGTGTCCAACATTATTAACATCATTTTCTAATTAATGCAATTGTTTGTATGGTTATGATGATGCAGAATGTAAGAAGGATCGCAAGGTAGGTCCTGAAGGCATAACAATGGAACTCTTTACTGAGGGTGTGCATTGTTCCACAGTCAATCCTAGACTGACTCCTTAAACCACACCCTGGTCACATGACCCACCCTCATAAAGAGGCAGCGTGTACCCAGAACATACATATCACACAGTAACCATTAACCCATTACAGACCATTTAATAAGTTGAACAGAAATGGCCAAGAATAAAGTCACTTTTTTGGCCAACAGAAAAATCCAAAGCAATAAATAATGAGGAAAATGACAATGGTGCTAAGAGTGTCTATTTAAAGTTTGGAATGTGTAAATGACAGAACGAAGGTGCAGAGTGTCTATTCCATTTGTTTCTGTCTGTGCCATTCCTATCAATCCCAGCCACATTCTGCCACCCCCCCCGACCCACCCCCGCAACAACAGCTCACATTCATAGCATAGCTCTCATCTGATTTTCTTTGTCTCCAGCTCCGAAGGATGATCCAAACTCAAAACGTTGGCTCTATCCTCTCTCTACACTTGTTATCAGACTTGCTGAGATTTTCCAGCATTTTCTGCTTTTTTTTACTTGTAGCTTGTCACTGGAAACATAGAAATGCAGCCATGGCGCAACTATAGGGATTTTTTTCAGTTTAGACGGATTGCTTTAACAAAGTGGAGGAACCTGGACTTACATTTAACCTGTCTTCTCTGTCCGTGATTTAGTCTGACAGTTGGTAAAAGACTTCAGACTTCTCATTTCGCTTAGAGACCGACTCAAATAAATTCAAGAAGGGGACTGCGTGGTAGAAATGTCCTTTTAATGAAAAGGGCGAAGAGAGAGTAATTGAAAAATAAGTTATTTGTTAATACTGGCTAATTTAGTTAGAAACAATCAATTGGAAAACAAAACTAGAATAAGATTTTTTTAATGAATATTAATATGGCACAATACTCTCTAAGGACCCAGGCAGTGATTAATTAAGATTTAATTAGTTGTGGTTAACTATGATTTAATTAATTAATTGTGGTTGATTATGATTAACTCCATCAATGGGTTTACTATTTACAACATCAGCTTCCTCTGCATTCCTTTAATTTTACCTCTTCCATTGCAACTGTCATGTCCCTGTGCAGTACTTGTATTAGCATCCCTCTGAAGACTGCAATTACAGTGCTTCACTCAGTGAAACTCTGGCGGGATCCATCACCATTGCGTTTTACTATTCCTGGCTATGTTCAAGACCTGTAACATGCAAGCACTTATAAACAGTGCTGACACTAATCCTGGTGTACTTGCTTATCGAAGCAGGGCACTTCATTGCGTTATCAGTTAACACAATCTGGAAATCCACCCACCCAATTTCACTGTCTTGATTTTTTTTACTGACTTGATGGAATTAACTTGTCGTCAGTTATAATCACATTGGACCCTGTCCTTAGTGTTTTTTTCTCTTTTGGTATAAATTATCATCTATTTGGGGTCACCTTTACAGAAAATTATATTTTAATGAATTGGCAGCAATTCTGAGAGCAGAGACCTCTGCACAATTATAGATAATGATGACATCTGCCTTTGAAGTCAGCCAGATAAGTCATACCTTACTGCATGTGCTCATGTGCACTAAAGACTTAAGGGTGAATTTTCACCTTCCGCCTGCTGTGGGAAGTGTAGCAGGCGAGCAGAGGACCATGGAAAGGTCTGTTGATCTCAGTCGGGATTTTCCAGTTTCGGGGTGAATGCTGTTGGAAAATTCCCGCCCTAAATATTGGATAGGATCAAGTTTCGCTGAAATAGGAACTGTATCACAGCGGGTGAGCTGCAGCTCAGAGAGAACAGACATCGACAGTGAAACTCAGCCTCACGTATGCTAGTGATTCCTCAGCTGTCTGAGGAAGAGAGTAGTTAATGACAAAGACCCCAATCCTGGCACTAAGCTCATGGTCTACAGTGCTACCTGCCTTTTTGTATGCATGGGAGACATGGACAATTTACAGCAGACACCTTAAATTCCTGGAGCAATATCACCAGCGACACCTCTGCAAAATCCTGCAAATTCAGTGGCAGGCTAGGCGTTCCTCTATCAGTGTTTTCTCTCTGAGGCTAACATGCCCAGTAACAAAGTCCTGGTTATCATTAATCAGCTACTTTTGACGGCCCACATAATCTACATATCTGACCCAAGACTCCCAAAACAAGTTCTCTAGTCTGAGCGTTGTCACGACAAATTGTTACCAGAAGGACAGAGAAAACATTTCAGAGATGCCCTCAAAACCTCCCTGAAAAAAATGTATCATCCCCTCCAATCTGTGGCAATCTCTTGCTCAAGACCTCCCAAACTGGAGAAGAAACAGCTGCAAAGGTTTCAACTGTTTTCAGTGTCTTTGGCAGGCTCAGGTAGAGGCCAGGCGCAAACAGCAGGAGTTTACCAAAATCTGAGCATTCCACCTAGCCGCTTTATCAAACAACACCTATCCCACATGGCAGGGTGTGAGGATCCAGCATTGGATTTTTTGTCACCTCAGTTCCCTTAACCATTCTTGGACTGAGATTAAGATTTGACTGTTCTGCTGCAAGACTTCTAGTCTAAAGAAGAAAAATAAATCTATTAAAGAACATTGGAGCAGAAAAATGCAACAATCATCTATGAACTTGAGTAACTAGCTAAATTGAACAGCTTGAGGCACATTATTATTGAAAATTTCAGGAGCAGTAATTGTATATAACCATTGTGGGCGGAATTTAGTTCTCCCTCTGTGTTGGGAGGTAGGTGTGCTAGAATGGTCATGTGGGATGGCGCAGGATGGAGATCCAATTATCTTCCCAACTCCCTCCAATTATGTCTGTCATAGGAAGGATTGAGAGTAAGATTCTATATTTAAAAAGCATTCGGATAAGTACATGGCTGGGAATGGATTAGAGGGATATGGGCCAAACATGGCCAAGTGGGACTAGCTGGGAGGGCACCAGGGTCAGCATGGACTGGTTGGGCTGAAGGGCCTGTTTCCATGCTGGATTGCTCTTTGTGTTCGATCTCTCTTCCTGCCCAGAGAACAACTGAGTGCCCACATAATGGCCTCATCCTGTCCCTGCTGGTATTCAGCCACTGATAAGCAGGGGCAACTCCAAGTGAAGAAACCCATGAATTAAACATTGGCCAGCAAGCCTGTGGCCTGATGGAGACTGAAACCGCCTACTTGGAAAGCCTGTGCCCAGAGAGACCCACTGGTGGCAAGGGTTGCCCACTTGTGAAGATCTCTCTTCCTTCCCTTAAACCAGTCCGCTCCTTGCTGGGGTTTCCAAAACTGGCACCAGTATGCCCACCTCACTTATCTACCAACACTCCAGGCTCTAATGATGGCGCTGCAGTTGGACATCCTGTGGTGCTACATTAGCCAAAGCTCCGAGTGACTCCTTTGATTGGGCAGTTGTACTCTGAGGCAGGAAATTCCTCAAGGGTGCGATGGGGGCCGAGTTCCAATCAGGTTCTATTGTCATGAAATCAGGATGGAGTAGTCCACTGAGGCCACGGTGCTCTCGCTGATGTCTTTCCAGCCATTGGATGGGTTCACTGCCATGAACATTAAATTCTATCCCGTGTTTTCTTTGTAGATTGCTACGAGAAATTGAAGTGGTGGTACTCTCCTGAATAGGAAAATTGTTCCAGATATTTAATATGATATGTGAAGGTATTGTGCAGTCGGAAATGGCATTTTTCTAATAAGATGTTGAACTGAGATGTCACCACCCTTCTCAACTGGGCATAAAAGAGCCATGGAATTATCCACTATCTAAAGTGTGCAGGTTAGGTGGATTGGCCATGCTAAATTGCCCTTTAATGTTCCAAGATGTTAGATAGGTTAGCCATGGGAAGTCTGTGGGGTTACAGGCAGGGGAGAAGGCCTGGGTTACATACTGTGTCAGAGAGTCAGTGAGGATTCGATGGGCTGAATTGCCTCCTTCTGCACTGTAGAGTTTCTATGATTATTTGAAGAACAGCAGAGGTGTTGGCCATTTGGTAACCCTCAAACAACATCACTTCAACAAGAAAATAGCACCGGTTTTTGTGGGAGCCTGAATATTGGCCTCTGTATTTGTTACAAGTGATTATTTTTCAAAAGTACTGAGGTCATGAAAGAAGCTTATATAAACGTAAGGTCTCTTTACTAACACTTCTTCATCAATTAAATTATCTTCACAAAATCTATTAGGCGGAGATGCAAGAGAGATTAATCTGAAGAAATAGAAATATTTTGGATAAGTGTTCAAGCCAAACACTTTCTGATTAACAATCCCCAAATTTGTGCTGTATGCATCCTCATTGTTAACCATCACTGGCAAAATGCATCAATGTTAAAGTAAAGTGAGAGCAGTAACTATGATTCACTGTTGGATTAGTGCCTATGATTCACTGATGATAATCCCTTGATAATTGTAGAGAACAAAATCCCATTCAATTCCAAAACAAAATACTTTTTTATTTAATTAAGCCGGACACCCTGAAACTACTGACACCTGATTAAACATTGATTAGGTGTTCATGAGATGTGGGCATCACTGACTGGGCCAGTATTTATTGCTCTGAGGGCATTTAAGAGGCAAGCACATTGCTGTGGATCTGGAGTCTCATGTAGGCCAGACAAGGTAAGGTCAATTTCCTTCCCCAAAGGACTTTAATAAACCAGATGGGTTTTACAACAATGGTTTCACGATCATCACTAGACTTTTAATTCCGGGGGCAAGATTCTCCAGTCTCTGAGCCCCATGTTTCCTGATGGTGGAAGGTGCCGTGCTGTTTACGAGGGGCAAGCTTCTCTGGTCCCACTGCTGGCAATGTGATTTCCCATTGATGTCACCCCATGTCGCTGCAATACCTGTGGACAGGGTATGCTGCTGGCAAGACTGGAGAATCCCACTGGCATGAATGGCTGGAGAATTCCAAATATCTATTGAATTTAAATTTCACCATCTGCCTGGTGGGATTCAAACCTGGATCCCCAGGCCATTTACCTGGGTGTCTGGATTATTAGTCCAGCAACAATATCACTATGCTACTGCCTCCGCATGTTGATTAATTGTAACTATGACCTGTTTTGTACTATTTTTATTCAGCCCAAACCTCCTTTAACCAGGCGTAGTGCTGTGGCACGTATTGAAAATGAACTGAGAGGGCACTACATTGTTCAGTAAAAACTACCTTGTGGGTTACAGGACATAATCATGTATTAATTGTCAAATTCTATCTTGGGAAATGCATTTAAAGTTTTGAAGGTGGAAGGCAAACATTTGGTCATAACATCACAAGTGCCACTATTTTCCAGTACCGTTTCGCAATCTACTTATAAATTTCTTTCCCTACCTGCGCCAAGGTTAAATTTAAAAAGATCAATTTGTGATGAATTAACATTCATTATATTCAAAGTTTTTAAATGTTAATTGTTTCACTTAACAAGACTGCTTTGTGTCTTAGTGCTCACTGTTGCAAAATGAATTGCACCATTCAAATCTTGAAAGTTGTGCTAAATTGTTCTCTTACTATCAATAAAACAGCACTTTTCTCAATTGTTCTGTGTTATGATGTAGTTTCTAAGTACGCTGAAGAACACTCCCTATGTTTAAGTACAAGAATACAATGGTAGAAATCTAGATGAGAACACAATTGCAATGGATTGAGTCAAACTGAATGGGGTTTCCATTCATATCGCTCAAGTAATTATTGAACTGCAGCCGCTCAGGAGTGACGGATAATGTATTTGACAAGTGTCGGGTCCAAACATTGCTTTCACTATTAAAAATAAAACAACAATTGAATCTTGCTTTTGATTTACTTTTAGCATTAATATTTCACTCACCCCTAACTGCATTCTTTCATCTTCTGTTGATCATCTCCAGATTCACAGTGGTTCTCGTGACCTGCTTTGAGACACTGCTGCGTGAAGTTGCTCAGATATTAATAATTTAAGCCATTTTATACGAAACACACAAAATATTCATAACACTAAGCCGACTATCTGCTGTTGTCTTCGAGTTCTCCTCATGACGGTTTGCCATTTGCAAGTAGTTGAAGCACTTTTGCTTTTCGGTTTTAATTTTGTTTTAAGCGTTTAATAGGGTAATCGATTTTAAAATGGATTTTTGAACCCCACACTGCCTCCTATGGAAGACAATAGCTCAATGGTATTATCGCTAGACCGTTAATCTGGAAAACCAGTGAATGTTCTGGGGACTCCAGTTCGAATCCCGTCACTGCAGATGGTGGAATCTGAAATCAATACAAGAAAAATTTGGAATTACACATCTACTGATGACCATGAAACCATTGTCAATTGTCAGAAAACCCTATCTGGTTCATTTATAATGTCACTTAGGGAAGGAAATCTGCCGTCCTTACTTGGTCTGACCCACATGTGACTCCAGAGCCACAGCAATGTGATTGACTCTCAACTGCCCTCAGACAACTCGGGATGGACAGTAAATGCTGGCCAGCCAGCGACACCAATATCCCACAAATGAATAAAAAGTTGCAAACCACGTGGAGACACTCTTGAAGTATCCCATTATTGCCCTCTATAATCATTCTACCCATTCCTGTCTCTGCCACCCACCTTTAATGTTTCTCTCTTCCTCTCCTGAATATACTGACACCCTCAGAGGTATGATTCCTCCGCAATCAGCCTCCGTCCAGAACCGTGCCAACTAGTCAGTCAGCGTATGAGAGTGAATGTGGAATGGGATGGGTGGGAGAGGTGCTATTTGACTACAGGAGGCATCACTGTTGAACTCAATCCTGCCCTCAACCAATCTCTTCACTCAGACATTGCAGTAAAGGTCTTGGCAGTCTTTAAGTTGAAATTGTGTCATTCCAATTCAATAGGACAATCCTCAGAGCTGGGAATTATGAGATATGTGTTACAATGCATATCCCATAACAAATCGAACACATTAAAAAAAGGCTAAGAGAGTCGATTGAGTTGTATTCATAACAAGTACTTTTTTTTCAAATCCAGAAACCTGACTTTCGAGTGCTACTGGGATATGGTGGGGTAGGAGGTGATGTGGGGAGTTTTGCAATCAGGTTGAAGCAAGTTGTGAAAATAAGCAAAGCACTTATTGGAGGAGAAAGTATCATGCTAGCATAAAGTGAAATGTAAGGTTGAACCAGTTCACAATGCTGCAATTATGCCAATATGTTGATTCAAGTCCACCCAAGCCACAGAAGTCTATTATATTTAAATAAAAAGCAACAGCACATGGCAACTACTGAGAATAATTTGCATGTCCTTTATGCCTTACAATCAGAGTTAAAAAAAAAGTCAAAGGTGCATGTGTGTAGATGTACGTGCAGGAAAATATGTTGCATAAATGATGGATGTTGCTGCCCTGTACACTCTTGCTCAATGCAGAAAAGAAAACCCATGTGTTCAGGTGATGGGATGAGACGTGGTTCTCTTGCAAGAAAATATCTTTTGTGCAACATAACACTCTGCAATCCTTATCGGACATTTCCAGCATTGCATACATCTCTCCCTGTCTTTTCTGGATGCTTTATGTTTCTCCACTTCCCTACTTACACCAGTGCAAACATTCCAGGAAAAGGCATATCCATGATTTTATTTTCCAACTTATCATGATCTGTTGTAGCTGTCGGGTCAATTCAATGATTCTGTGCTCCCATTAGGTGGGGATGATGATGGGGATAGAGTAGGGAGGAATGGAGTGGGGACCGTGAGAAGCTCAGGTCCAAATTTCAAAATGAAACCTTCCTTCAATATACCCTGAACGCATGTATTCATTAGGATAGAGCTCTACAAGTCTGGAGAATACTGGCATTTTCTTCTTTTAAAGTAAAAGCATGCATTAGTGAGCAAACAAAGCCCAAATCATCAGCAAAATCTGCACTCTAAATGCTACCACACAGGGAGTGATTTAAAATGGTCTTTTGGAAATGATGCTTAAATTGGTTTACCATTTTTATTCCCTGGCTGAGTTTTATGGACAAGAAGGTTTTCCAAGTCATTGTATCATTTTTTAAAATCTCAAAATAAAAATGCACTTGTCAATTTCAGATCAATTGCTTACGTAGAAAAACACACCATGTTAATTTCATTTTAGCCAAAGCCCTAATGGCAGATTAATTTTATATATTCAAATTCTTATTATCAGGTCAGTTTCATGTGTATAAATCTCAACATGAGATCCAGTTCATATATTCAAAATGATATTGTTAAATCAATTTGATCTACTCAGAATCTTATTATTAGGTCAATTTTATTTATTCAACTCCATTGAGTATTTTAAAAGCAAAACCATGTTAGTAGATAATAACAAATTGAAATGGAAGAACTTTGGAAGTTAATATCATCAATAGAGATTAAATAATTACAGAAATGTAAATATAGCCCAGCTCACACTGGAGCTCTCTCAGTTATTTAAAATGATTACTTTGCTGCTGTACATCAGTGTTGTTAACCTGAGCAATCAGAAGCTACTGTATGTTTGGCACACCTTCAGCCATCTCGGTCCCATCTGTAGAATTCATTGTCCAAAACCTTCTACCTCTTCATTTCTCTCTCCTCTTTTTAAAACCACCTTCTCAACATCTCAGAATTTCATTGGGCCTTTCTGATAGTGGCTGGGTGGTCTAAAGTGCTGGATTAAGGCTCCAGTCTCTGCGCAGGTGGGGTTTTGAATCCCACCGCTGCCAGAATTGATTTGAGTTTGGGTGCCACAGTGGTTGGCACTGCTGGCTCACAGCACCAGAGACCCAGGTTCAATTCCCAGCTTGGGTCGTTATGTGTATGGAGTCTGCATGTTCTTCCCTTGTCTGTGTGGGTTTCCTCCGGATGATCCGGTTTCCTTCCACAGTCCAAAAGACATGCTGGTTGGATGCGTTGGCCATGCTAAATTCCCCCTCAGTGTACCCGAACAGGTGCCAGAATGTGGCGAGTAGGGGATTTTCGCAGTAACTTCATTGTAGCGTTAATGTAAGCCTACTTGTGACAGTAATAAAAAAAGTTAAAAAAAACTTCACCTTTGGCTTAAGTGTCTATCTTCTTTCCTATCTCGAAGGTGTATTGGAGGACACTTTTCTGTGTTTAACCACACTAAATAAATGCAAGTTGTTGCCACAGATATTGAATACATGGAAGGAACGTACTGATGCAAAGTGACATATTTGGATATCAATTATTATATCCAGGTGTGAAGAGGAGACTCATTGAAAACATTCTTGGTAAAGAATGCTTCAAGGTCAAAAAATAATTAACTTGTAATGTTTAAGATTCTTACATATCCTATGTGTCTATTTGGCTCTCTCAAACCATTGGCCTCAGAAACTGCCTGTTACCTTGATGCCCACAGTCACATAGACAAATACATTTTTAATAACGTACTGGAGGTTGAGAAGCAAACTATTGCAGGGGAAAAATGAACGTGCTGCCATGTCAATGTCGTTTTATATGAAAGATCTCTTAATAACCAGGCTCTGTCATGACCCATTATACAAAATGTCTTGTAATTTTTCAATTTCTAATACAATATGAAAGCATGTAATAATAACAATCTTACCTTTTCCTTCCTCATTTTTTAATGATTTTATTACATATCTAAACGCCCTAGGGAAATCCATACCACAACTTGTATCTGAAACAAAGAGATACTCAATAAATATAAAGGACCCCACACACGCCTGAGAAACTGTCTTCTGCCTTCTTCCATCGGGAAAAGATGCAGAAGCTTGATGTCACGTACAAATCGACTAAAGAAAGCAGCTTCTCCTCTGCTGCCATCAGACATTTAAATAGACCTACCTTATATTATCTTTCTCTATATCTTAACTATAACATTAACACTACATTCTACCTCCCCTCCTTCCCTTTTTTACGTATGGTGTGCTTTGTCTACATAGCACGCAAGAAACAACACTTTTCACTGTAGACTAATACTTGTGACAATAATAAATCAAATCAAGTTATATTAAAATTACATTAAATTTAGTAGCAGGCCCTTGAATTCTAATCAAGAGCTTCAGTTACCTTTCCACGATACTCCTCAATAATGGTATTTTCACCAACCCTTGGGCAGATGACACAATAGATCAGTGAACATCAGTGGGGAGAAGTGTAGAAGAGCTGGTCTGGGGCAAGTAGTCCTGTCTAAGTAGCAAGTGGAGCCTGAATTGAACATGCCAACTTTTCATTTTGCACATGTTAGTGATGACTGACCTAAACAACAGCCACTTTCCCTCACACATATAAACATAGGGTGATCAGTAACCTCAGCACTATCCTTGCCTCTGGATTGGAGGAGCATTCATGCTACAAAGGTACATATAAGACTTCTCATGTGAAGAAGACAGCGGGACTTAAAAATTTAGAAAATGGGTCCGATTGAAATAAGTGAATGCTGAAAACTTGCTGGCATTTGCACCGGTGGTATTTTACAATCCGCCCTACGGCGCACCCCCACCATGGCTTTCCTGGTGGCTTACGGATGCTTTCAATGGGAAACCCATTGATAGTGGTGTGACCTTAAGACCTTACTGCCAGCGAACGGTGCGCTGCTTCCCTCTGCTGCAAAGCACGCTGTGGAAAGCAAGAATAATACCACCCCTAGTCTAGGATCTGGAACCTGGTTGTAAAAGACCAGAAAAAAAACTTTAGGTTTTGAGCTGAGTTTGTATTGCAATTGGGGGTGCCACAATAGGTTTCAGCATCCCTGAGCTGATAGATTCTTGCGCCAAATTGAGAACATCAGATTGGGTTCAGCTACAGTGACTGATAATGCAATGTTTAGCTGCATTTATTGTGGCCTGTTCCTTTAAGGCTACAACTCAGGAACTCCCTCTGGAGAAATGCTCCAAATAGACATGCCCTGAAGTCAATGGGAAAGGCTGACTGCCGCTGTAGTAAGTTTTATGTTGGTCACTGTTTGGCTTTTCTCCTTTAAAACAGGTCAATTAATAATAACACAGGAATAAAGAGTCAGCAACTTGCTTTTGTTCCTTAAAGGATAGTAAGTTAGGGCTGGATTTTACATCCCCTTCACCCCCAGATATTTGCTCAACGGGAGGGGGGAGGTAAGTAAAATATGTTGGAGATCAGCTCACTTCCTGCCCACCCATTCCCCATGATTTGAGGGCGCGGATAAGGCACCCACTAGACCACCAGCAGGCCTACTGAGGCCCTGAACTGAACAACTAAATGGCTACTCAAGGTCTCAATCTGAATAGTGGCAGGCGAGCCAGAGTGCAAAGGCCATTTTTACAAAGGTTGATTTTGAAAAGGCGGGTACGAGAGGAGGAGGAGGGTAATGAGGGGGCTCCCCCATTCCCGTCCGCAAGTCATTACCTCTCCTTTGTTCCTTCTACCTGCCCTCCAAAGCTTGCTCATCTCCCTCATTCCCCTCCCCCCCCCACTCCTATCCCTAGAACGTCCAACTCCTTTCAGCTCTAAAACCCCAGGAATTCCCTCAGTCCGGAGGTTATCCCTGTTTCCCCTGAGCCTCCCTGCAGTCTCAGCCGCGACTATCACTGAGTTCTGGGATTGCTAGATCAGCTGGCCAATCAGATTGTCATCCGCTCTCATTGGCTGGGATTCCTGCCCACTGAGGGGTGGTCATTGGGTCCTCAGATGGTCTACCTCGATCATGCGGATTATTGCTGTGGGGCAGTTGTGTTGAATGTTGATCTGTCCAGGATCGACTTGGAGGTGTGGAGCAGCTTGGTGTTTTCTACAAAGAAAAGGTTGGTGACAAAGTGCCTTAATGCCTCTCGCCGCTATTGTACCGCTCCCACTCCTCTGCTCCCAGCCCCAGTTCCCAGTCCGACACTCCTGCACTGGTGAAGTTTCACACTGTGATTGAGGATCACGCCATGAAAACCCTAGGTGGAGATGGATTCCTATTGAGTTCCCTTCGCCCCTCTTCCTTGTTCTAGCAACCTCTGCGTTTCCTCTGCCCAATCTTCCCGTCACACTGCAGTCCAAGGGGGTTGGAATTCCATCTACCTAGGAGCAAGGGGTCTGAACAATGTGCTTGAAGTCAGGGCGAGGCCCCTCAGCATCTGTCACACCATCCCCACTCGAATCATAGAATCTCTACAGTGCAGAAGGAGGCCATCTGGCCAATCGAGACAGCACCGACAACATTCCCACTCAGGGCCTATCCCTATGACCCCGGCTAATCCCCCTAACACTAAGGGTCAACTTAACATGGCCGATCAACCTAACCTGCACACCTTTGGACTGTGGGAGGAAACCGGGGCACCCAGGGAAAACCCATGCAGACATGGGGAGAACTTGCAAGCTTCACACAGATAGTAATCCAAGGCTGGAAGATCCCGGATCCCTGGCACTGTGAGGCAACAGTGTTAACCAGTGTCCCATCATAGACCCCTGCAACTTCAAATCACAGTATAAACCACCAAGATCTTCTACAAACTCAACAACAGCCAGGAAAAAAACTGAAGCAAAAACTGGAAAATGCTGGAAAATCTCAGCAGGTCTGGCAGAATCTGCGGAGAGAGAATAGATGTGGAGATGCCAGCGTTGGACTGGGGTAAACATAGTAAGAAGTCTCACAACACCAGGTTAAAATCTAACAGGTTTATTTGGTGGCAAACGCCACTAGCTTTCGGAGCACTGTTCTTTTGTACCTGTTGGACTTTAATCTGGTGTTGTGAGAGTTCTAATTGAGAGAGAATAAAGGCAGCATTACGAGTCTAGATGAAAACTCAAAACGTTGGCTCAATTTCTCTCTCCACAGTTGCTGTCAGACCTGTTGAGATTTTCCAGCATTTTTCTGTTTTGCTTTCAGGTTCCAGCGTCCACAGTATTTTGCACATAGCTAAGCTGAAAGAGTTTAATGATGCCTTTAGATACTGCTGTTGTGCTGTGAGGCATCCTTCCTACTGCAAAATGCATGCTCTGTGCATGGTTAAGAGACGGTATTAGCACAGAGCTCCAAAGTAACAGCATTGCATCAAACCAGTATCGCACACTGACTGACTGACATTACAATCTACCTTATCTGTGTACTTCCAGCTCACGTTCCCCGCACTCAGGTTAATACCCACAACATTGTTCAGCATGGCTCACAGTCTACATTTTATTTTTGAATTAAAGTGACGCCCATGGCACTGAAAATTTGTGCACCGTGCAACCAAATTTTGTGGCCCATGTGTTTAAAGTTAAGACGATTTCTAGACGTAGTCAATACAAAGATATTCCTCATTAACACCAAAACAAACTTTCAATAACAGAGGTAGCAGCTGGAATTCCGCCTACTAATCTAATTGCATTTCTTTGCTGACAGAAGGACTTGTCTGATCTCGGCCACTTTATTCATTTTAATAATTACTTCAAGAGATCAGCCTCACACTCACATAATTAAAACTAATTAAAGCAACAATGTGGGTTTTTTTTGTTAAAATAGAATCAGAGCAAAAAAAAACAACTTTATTTTCTTTAAACCTTTCTTCCTCTCCACATTAATGGCGAAACACTGATCTGAATAAAGATGGTTCTGGGTTGATTGCTCCTAGACCCAGGCATGTGGTGGACATCTACCACTTTGATTTGTATTTTTACTCAGCAGGTCGGACAGACATCGATGCCACAGGGTGATCTCCTTTCTACTCTATGAACATTTTTTGCTGTAAGAATATTGAAGTTTGTAATTGATCCAGAGTACTTTGCCCACAGTGCTAACATCTGTCAATATTCTGCCCATAATTTTGACAAACTCCGTCACAGAACCCATAATAAAGGCTGTTGTGGGAAATGTGAGATCCAAGCTGGTACACTAGAAGCTGGTGTGAAGGCACGTGAGGGGAGAATAACTCATTCTTCTGTCTGGCAGTATGCTAAGTGATTTCAAAAAGTCTTTGCTAATGATGTTGCTATGAATAACAGTCTAGCAATTATTTTTGGGTTATTTGGGCTACAAGAGAAAGTATTTTACCAATTGGATAATGAACTTAAAAAAAAAATCCAGCAAAAGGATTACAATACGAAATTCAGCTGACGAGATGTTATCGACCATGGGTGCTCTGTCCCATAAAAAGCACTATCATCTTTCCCCAGTCCAACTCTGCTGAATCATACAGGGTTAAAAATTCCAATCTAATGTCCTCCCAGGATAAGTGCAGCTAAAAGGTGCCAGATTATTTAACATTCTGGTTTAAATAAAAATCCTGCAATCCTAGAGTATTGCAGAAGGACATCATTTGGCTCTGCGCGTCAATGCAAGCTCTTTGAAAGAACTATCCAATTAGTCCTACTTCCCTAACATTTGCTCGTAGGCCTGCAGTTTCCCTTTTAAAGTATTTCTCCCTTCTTTTTAATGTTATTATTGAAACTGCTTTGAGGCAGTGTGCGTCACAGAGTGTCACAAACTCATTGCATTGTTTGAAAAAACTTTTTTTGTCACTCCTGTTTGTTTTTTGGCATTTGATTTGATTTACTATTGCCACATGTATTGGTATACAGTGAAAAGTAGCATTTCTTTCGTGCTATACAGACAAAGCATGCCATTCATAGAGAAAGAAAGGGGAGGGTGTAGAATGTAGTGTTACAGTCAGTTGTAGAGTAAGTTGTAGAGAAAGATCAAATTAATCCGAGGTAGGTCCATTCAAAAATCTGATGGCAGCAGGGAAGAAGTTATTGTTTCTTGTGCACTATGCAGACAAAGCATGACATTCATTGAGAAAGAAAGGAGAGGGTTAGAACATAGTGTCATAGTCATAGCTAGGATGTAGAGAAAGATCAACATAATACAAAGTAGGTCCATTCAAAAGTCTGATGGCAGCAGGGAAGAAGCTGTTTTGAGTTGTTTGGTACGTGACCTCAGGCTTTTGTATTACTTTCCTAATGGAAGGAGGTGGAAGAGAGAATGTCCAGGGTGTGTGGGGTCCTTGATTACACTGGCTGCTTTTCTGAGGCAGTGGGAAGTGCAGACAGAGCCACTGGATGGGAGCCAAAAGAAAAAATGCTGGAAAAGTGGATGGGAGGCTGGTTTGCATGATGGATTTGGCTTCATTCACAGCTTTTTGTAGTTTCTTGAGGTCTTGGACAGAGCAGGAGCCATACCAAGCTGTGATACAACCAGAAAGAATGCTTTCTATGGTGCATGTGTAAAGGTTGGTGACAGTTGTAGCAGACATGCCAAATTTCTCTAGCCTCCTGAGAAATTGCCTTAAATTTGTGACCTGTAGTTGCCAATCCTTCATCAAAATCTTTCATGATACGAAATCTCCCCTTATCCATCTCTGCTCAAAGGAAAACAGTGCAAACACTTTCTGGTATCCCTCCCCATAACTGAAGTTCCTGTACATCAGGTACCATTCAAGTAGATTTCTTCTGCACCTTCTTCAAGATCTTGACAATCATAAAATGTGGTGAACAGATCTCGACACAGTGGACCAGATGATGCCGAAACTATGATTCAGAATGATTCAGCATAACTTCATTCTATTCTCTTTAATGATAACGCTAACAAACTCTTGTGGGCTTTTTTCCAGCCATCTCACTTTGCCTTGCTACTGACAAAAATATGTGCATGTACAGTCCCAAATCTCTTTGTTCTTTCATCTTCTACCCTACCCCACCTCCGCTTTCAAAATGTGCCATTTGGTTTATATTGTGAACTAAAAGATAGAAAACCCCAAACACCAGACATTGGAAACAAAAATGGGAAATACTGGAAAAACACAGCAGGTCAGTATGACAAATTGATGCTTCAGTTGTGAGCTTTTCTCACAGAAGTGGGAGCAAGCGACAAAGGAACAGCATTTAAAAAGAACACAAATCTGCCCATCAGAAATTAATAGTGCTTATAAAGGAAAACCAATGGTGGTTAAGTGATTGAAGTGACTTTAATATGAGATAGTAGAATGAAACTTAATGAAAGAAATTAAAGATATTTAAAAGACAGCGTCGGTTAAATAGCTGGGATCGGTGGAGGAGTAAAAAGGTTGATGTAAAACTTTGAAATTGAAACATAAAAATAGAAAAGAACCCAGCAGCCTGACGAGTAAGACATGTTTCTCTTCTCAGTCTCTGGATTCAGCTCCACTTCCGGATTTTCCAGTTTCCAGTTTAGACCAGCTTCTTTCAACCTTTGAGCTCTTTTATTACGTGTCTTCCCATCCTCTCTTGTTAATGTGACGAGAGCTATTTAACCATTTCCTTTAAATACATCATCAATCATTCTATCTCTTCTCTCTCTCATGTATATCCATGTGTTTATTTTTCACCTCTCCCTTAACCTAGTTTTTTTAAATGCTGTTCATTATCTTGAGGTCAACATGGTGGCACAGTGGTTAGCACTGCTGCCTCACAGCACCAGGGTCCTGGGTTCAATTCTGGCCTCAGCTAATTGTCTGTGTGGAGTGTGCATCTTCTCCCTGTATCTGCATGGGTTTTCTCTGGGTGCTTTGGTTTCCTCCCACAATCCAAAGATGTGCTGGTCAGGTGGATTGGCCATGACAAATTGCCCCTTAGTGTCCAAAAATGTGTAAGTTAGATGAGATTAGCTGTGGCAAATGTGTTGGGTTATGGACGGGGTAAGGGTCAGGGTAAGATACTCTGTCATAGAGTCAGTATGGATTTTAAGGCACCGAATGGTCTCCTTCTGCACTGAAGTGATTCTCTAGACCCTATTTTATCATTTTGATTATAAATGTTGTAAGAAATTTAAGCTGGGAGTGTTTCCAGATCCGGCTTTTAGACTTGTTCTCAGGTGCCCCCATACACATTCTGCCCTGCAAAAATATCAACAATTCCAAATCGCGCTGCAGAAGCCAGTGGGTGGGGCTTAATGTGCCCGAAATCCTGCAGCTCCGATTGGCTCCTCCAACTGCACATGTGTAGAAAAAAAGGATAGAATACAGCTCCCCTGCCACATCCCTCCCAGGCCAGTTAATGCCTCTGTCTGGCTCTCAGATGTTGCCCCATTCCCACAACATTATTGTTCCCCTTATCCCCCCACACCCCCACCACCTAGACCAATTGCAGGCCCTTCCCTCCTTCCTCCTCATTGATCACAGGCAGAGTGGCAGTGGGCACCCCCCCTTCCCCCTTACAGATCTCAAGCAGAGTGGCAGCAGACTGCCCCCTTTAAGCACCCAGATTGGACTTTTGTAAAGCGTGTTTGCTTCATGCCGATTCTGGATGGGCAAATGCGGCGGTAAAAGGGGAAGTGCCAGTGAGGCTGGGCATGCAGCCCGTTAAGTCAGTTTAAATGCACTCAAATGTCACTGAGGCTGGCGCAGATCATGCTATTCACCTCATGCCAGCCTTTACCAAGCTTTTGCGCCCAAAAACGGGCACAACGCAATGGTAAAATTGGACCCTGTGATTCTATGCTTTTCTTGCTCTGATGGAAGATTATATTTGAAATGTTAACTTCTTTAATCTATCCACAGATGCTGAATGTAAACTGGATGAAGATTGCCTGCATTCACATCAAGACTTCCGACACTTAAGGACTATAATGTCCAACTTCTTGACTGATACAATCACTGGACAGACATCCAATGTATTACACCTTCCAAAGTCCTTCAGCTTCTCTCAATGCCCTTTACTGTTTGCCTAAAGACGGAAAATTGCTGATTATTCTTTAATCTGTTGTTTCTATTTCTTTATTTACTATCCTCAAATTCCATTTATACTCTTCTATTTTTCCCAAGCGTCTAGAATGCTCACTGTTAAGCTGCTCATGTCTGGAAACAATTTCAAATAACATTTGATTGAGTAAAGCTTGACTTCCAAAACTAGTCTCAATGTAAGTAATGAAAAATAAAATGCTGCTATTGATTCTGCCAGTTCCCAGTTACTTCTAATCTTATTTACAGAAGCAGGGAGATCTGAAACAAGACTTGTTGTGAAGTTAGAACACTGCATTCAGCAGCATGGTGGTTAGCACTGCTGCCTCACTGCGTCAGGGTTCTAGGTTCGATTCCCGGCTTGGATCACTGTCTGTGTGGAGTCTGTATGTTCTCCCCGTGTCTGTGTGGGTTTTCTCCGGGTGCTCAGGTTTCCTTCCACAGTTTGAAGGACATGCTGGTTAGGTGCAATGGCCATGTTAAATTCTCCTTCAGTATAGCCACCAGAGTGTGGTGACTCGGGGATTTTCACAGTAACTTCATTGCAGCGTTATGTAAGCCTAATTGAGACACTAATAAAATAAACTTAACTTAAACTGTTTACATTGTTAAGCTAACCCAAAATAGAGCTGGCCAACTGGGGGAGGGAAAACAGTCATAGATCTATGATATGGACAAAAATAAAGTTATTAGGACAGAGAGACTAGAGGAAACTGAGACATTAAATGGATAGGTGTAGAAAAACAGTTTAAGAGAAGATTTTCAGGGGAGAGCAAATACAAATTTAAGGTAGGAGTACAACCACGAGATCATCAATCAAATGAATAGGAAGACGCATATCATGCACAACAAGTCACAAGCTAAGAAATAACTTATTAATGACTGAGATTGTTGATGTACTACGGTCAATATGGAGGTAGCTGAAAATGCTGAAGGAATTTAGATAGGTATTGGTTTGAACTGACTTTGACAATAAGATGAGATGAATGAGTTGAATGAGCTTTTACTCTTCCAGTTTACTGGAGCATAACGTCTCACTGACCTGCAGCAGGTAGAAATGAAGAACAAAGAGAAGACTGACCAAAGAAAAATTTGGATTTCTGGAAAGAGAGCATGTAATAGAGAGAAATCAAGACAGAATCCAGGAAGATTAAGTTTTAGATGAGATGTGGACAGTGCCAGTAGCTGGCTCAATCAAAGTAAGGAGAGTAAGAGTGTACAAATGTTCCTTGCACTTGTATGCCTTTGAGTTCCTGCAATGATAATATTGCCTGCAACTTTTAACCCCGTTCTTGCCATTATGACACAAGAGGCATCAAGATTGACAGGCTGGCATCGAGACTGCTTACATGAACATAACAAATGTCTCTTACTGCATAAAATTCATTCAGAGCAGGGTTTCCATTTTGAAGACAACATTCCTCTTCAATGATATAAAGACACCTGACTTTGTCAACTTTGACAAATGGTCATGTGGACTTGCAACGTCAGCTCTTTTGTCTCCTTACAAATGCTGCCAGACCTGCTGAAATTTTCTCGTATTTTCCTTTTGGTGCCTGAAATATATTTACTCCAAAATAAAAATCAAACTTCACCCTCAGTTAAGCTAATATTTCAACACTAATTCAAGTCTTAAGCACAGAATAGAATCATAGAATGTTTACAGCACATTGTGCCTGTGTCTGGTCTCTGAAAGGACTATTCACCTAGCGCCATTCCCTGTAGCCCAGCAAAATAGTCCTCTTCAGATAAGAATCCAATACTCTTTTGAAAGGCAAATCCGTAACTACATAACTAACCTTATGCCATCGAGGATGTACCCAATGTTTGGGAAGAAATTAAGAACTACCTTAGAACACAAAAGTTGTTGTATAATGGTGGCACAGTGGTTAGCACTGCTGCCTCACAGCACCAGGGATCTAGAT
The DNA here is from genome assembly GCF_965287045.1 of Carcharhinus amblyrhynchos. Classification (NCBI taxonomy): domain Eukaryota; kingdom Metazoa; phylum Chordata; class Chondrichthyes; order Carcharhiniformes; family Carcharhinidae; genus Carcharhinus; species Carcharhinus amblyrhynchos. The sequence continues at coordinate 18,281,591 of NC_137347.1, forward strand.
TTGATTTTGGCCTTGTGTCAAGTTGCAAGATCTCCTGACCAATATCCTGACCACCAGTGATCTTCCAGTTAAATGTTTAAGTACCAGTCAATGAAAGTTGATTATGCCAAATTGCTGATGGGATTTAAATGGCTGATTTGAAAACTAATCTGTAAGGATCACAATTTTGCTTTTTCAGCTATTACCAGACCAGTTGAGGTTTTCCCATTAACCTGCGGACAGATTTTCAACTCAGTTCTCAGAAAACAGTGGTTTTGCTGATATTCTGTACACATTGACATTCAAATTCCAGATTTCGATGAACAACCATTGAGACACGGTCGTTTTACTTGTCCCAAGCCTTTATCACAAGTTGCTTTGGGATCTTCACGCAAACTAGGCTCATCACAATGGCTCCTCCTGCAACTGTATTGCTATTTAAGATATCTTAAATAATTAAGAATTCCAGAGGATACTGGATTCCTTCCTGAGTTTTAGCCCCCCACCATCCCACATTTCACAACCTGAATTTGGCTAGCAAATCTGAGTCTGACTCTCAGGCTCTGTTCAACTGCAGCAGGAACCACTTTGTCATACATCACCACCCACCTATAAACCTTCCAATCACCCTAAATGGGAATGACCCCAGCACTGAACTCCTCCACTCCCTGTGTAATTGTATATAATTATACTGTAAATGCCTATTGTTAGTGTCTTCAAACTGGCAATATATCATGTTCTGTGCCAACCCATGTTCTGAGAGTTTATAAATGTCAGGAACATAATGAATAAAATTACAAAAAAAAACTGAAAAAGATTTGCGATGTAGAACCCATTGTTCTAAACCCTGTTCTAAACCATTGATAGCATTCACCTTGTTCTACTGCAGGAGGATGTTCCTATTGGCACAATTCCATTTGACTCGAGTAAGCAAGTCATTAATAACAGACTTTGCCTTTTTGACAGCAGCTGTAATCAAGTTCAACAAATTGTATTCTCTCTCACTGCTCTGCATCGGGTTGCAAAAGAAAGATTTCTGTCACATGTTGTCAAGGATTTGGAATTTGTATATCCCCATACCAGACTCAAACTCAAACTTAACGCAGGATTCCACAGTATTTACAGAACAGGAACTGACCACTCAGTCCAACTGGTCCAGCTAACATATTCCACGCGAGTCTTTCTTTTACCTTATTTTATCTAAGGTCTTTCCACTCCTTTCTCCATCGAGTTTTGCCTTAATCTGTTCATATTGCCTCAACCACACCGGAGAGTAGAAAATTCCATACTCTCAATATTCTCGAAAACTTCTCCCAAATTTTGTTCTGGACTGTTAGTTAGTGTTTTGTATTTATGGTCTCTAAGTTTGAACTCCAAGGTTTCTAAAATTCAAGTTTATTTATTAGTGTCATGAGTAGGCTTACATTAACAATGCAATGAAGTTACTGTGAAAATCCCCTAGTCGCCACACTCCAGAGTCTGTTTGGGTACACTGCGGGAGAATTTAGCCAATGCACCTAACCAGCATGTCTTTCAGACTGTGGGAAGAAATCAGAGCACCCGGAAGAAATCCACGCAGAAAAGGGAAGAACGTGCCGACTCCGCATGGATAGTGACCCAAGCCAGGAATCAAACCTGGGTTTCTGGCATTGTGAAGCAGCAGTGCTAACCATTGTGCCACCATGCCACCCTATCACTATCTACTCACTATCTACCCTCTCCAAGCCCTTCTTTATTTTAAGAACTTCTAACAGATCTCTTTACTCTCTTTTCTAGAGAAGTAAGTCTCAGATGGTTCAATCTTTCCAAGTATTTGTTACATCTTCATTTCCTCTATATTATTGAGTCTTACAAATCACTTAGAATATTGAAACAGGCCATACTACCATCTCGGTGTCTATGTTTCCCATAAGCCTATTTCTACCTCATCAGTGTATCCCAGTATTCCTTTCTCCCTCCTATCCGGCTACTCTTAAGTGTATCAATGTTATTTGCCTTTATATCCTTTATATCCATGGAGGCCAGTACTGAGAACAGTCCATGTGAGCTAAAGAAGTGGATTTAATATAGCCTGTTGCAGTGTGCATCATGGCAGAGGGGCCCACTTCATCACAGCAGAGGTTACACTTCAGTCTCTGGGTAGCAGGAAAATCTCCAATGATTAAGTCACAGGTGGGAATGGACTCCTAAGAGGAATGTAGCTTCTTGTGGTGAGTTGCCAAATCAAACCAATTATTAATGAGCCAATTGACACCACATATCCCTGAGCCCACAGGAAATTAATGGTGGTTCAGGGGTTAAGTGCAAGTGGCGAAGCTTTCCTGTGTCTCTGGAAAGCTGCCAGGCCAAACCATCCTTCTTTCAGAGGCACTAAGTATCCACTAGAGCCACCTGGTATTGAGATGGGGATGGACACTAAACCACCCCTGCTGCTGGCCAGTTTCGTGCCTGATGGGCACTTAATTCCATCAGACCTCCGTGATGCAATTGGCGGCGACTCCCCACCGGTTCCTCAGTGAGAACCTCGTTGGGCCCATTAAATTCTATCGATGCCTATTGATTGCACAGTATGATTCAAAGGAAATAGATTTCTGCTCCTGTGTAAATTCCACATCAAAAGCAGAACAGTGACAAAAGTTATCGACAGTGAACACCTTCTTCCCAGTAAAGTGACAGCTATTTAGCCCCATATTTTAAAAAAATACAATCTTCTAATTAATCTGACAATGGTAAGAACATAAGAACCAGGAGCAGGAATAAGCCATTCAGCCTTCAAGCCCACTCCCCCATTCAGTAAAGTCACGATTGATTCATCATTCACTTGAGTGGCACCTTCCTTTGATTCCCTTGTTATTCAAAAATCAACAGATCTCTAACTTGACAAGCTGTTCGACTAAACAGGATTCTTGGTTAGGAAGGTTCACGACCTTTTGAGTCAAACATTTTCTCCTCAATTCAGCCCAACATTGCTGATTCTTTATTCTGAGACTGTGATCCTATGTTCTAGACTCCCCAGCCAGGGGAAACATTTGGCCAGTATCTGCTGTCAAGCCCCTTAAAGAGTCTGAAATGTTTCAATGATGTCACCTCTCATTCTTGTCAGCAGTAGCGAATATAAGTTTAGTGTCCTCCAGATCTCCTCATAGAACCATCTCTTTATTCCAAGAATCAATGTGACCCTTCATATTACAACCTCTCTGAGGCAAATATATACTTCCCATAGGTAAGGAGACCAAAATCGCATAATACTCCACATATGGTCTCACCAAGACAGGAGGTAATGGCCTAATGATATTATTGCTAGTCTGTTAATCCAGGAACTCAACTAATGTTCTGGGGACCCAGGCTCAAATCCCACCATGGCAATTGGTGGAATTTGAATTCAATAAAAAAAATCTGGAATTAATAATCTACAGGTGACCATGTCGATTGTTGGAAAGCCCCATCTGGTTCACTAATGTTTTTAGGGAAGGAAATCTGCCACCCGTATCTGGTCTGGCCTATGTGTGACTCCAGGTCCAAAGCAATGTGATTGACTCTCAATTGGCTTCAGACAATTAGGGATGGGCAATAAATGCTGGCCAGTGAGTGACGCCAATGTTCCATGAATGAATAAGATAAATATAATTTCAGTCAAATCTCTTTCACATTGGACACCAATTCCTTCATAGTAAAGGTTAATGCACCACTTGGTTTCCTAATTTCTTGCTGTAGCTGCATGTTAGCTTTCTGTGATTTACGTTCAATGATACCCATGTCTCTCTGAGCACCAACCTTTTCCTATCTCTCAACTTTCAAAAAATATTCTGTTTTTTGACTTTCCTTCCATAAGAGCATAAGAACATAAGAAATAGGAGCAGGAGTAGGCCATCTAGCCCCTCGAGCCTGCCCCGCCATTCAATAAGATCATGGCTGATCTGTCGTGGCTCAGTTCCACATTCCCGCCCTCTCCCCGTAACCCTTAATTCCCTTGTCTACCAAAAACCTATCTACCCGTGTCTTAAATATATTTAAAATATATTTAAATATTAAATGTCATAAATATATTTAAAATGTATTTCCAAAATGAATGTTTCTCCAAGGGCAGAAGGAGGCTATTCAGTCCATTGTATCACCAGCTCTTTCCTTCTCCTTATTGCTCCGCACATTGATTCTATTCACATAATCACCTAACACCCTCTTGAATGCTTTGATTGGACCTGCCTGCAGCACACATTGAAGCAGAAAAGGCTTTCTAACCCAAACCTCTCATGTTTTTTCTCACGTCACTTTTTCTTCTTTTGCAAATCACTTTAAATCTGTGCCCTCTCATTCTTGATTGTTTTACAAGTGGGAAGAGTTCTTCCTGTCTGTCTAGCTCCCGTCATGATTTTGAACATCTCTATGAAATTTAGCCTTCTACTCTCCAAGGAGAACAGTCCCAGTCTCTCCAACCTAGCCTCATAACTGAAAGTTCACATCCCTGGAAATATTCTTGTAAACCTCTTCTGCAATTCTCCAGTGCATTCACATCCTTTTTAAAATGTGGTGCTCAGAATTGTACATAATACTTCAGCTCAGGTCTAATTAGAGTCTTGCCTAAAGTCAGCATAACCTCCTTGCCCTTGTTCTCAATGGCTAGGATGTTGCCACAGATTCAAATGTCAAAATCTCCAGAAAATGTTCAGAAAATAAGAATTTCACCGATAATATCCCATTTACAGATTCCACCCCCCACCTCACTCTATCCTATCCCATCCCCCCCCCCCACCCCCTCACATAACAGCTTTCCCACCCAGTATCACCAATAAGACTGGATATGTTACATTCAGTCCTCTCACCTATGACACTGATTATAGCTGAGGCCAAAGCACTTAAGTATACAGCTGCTCACCAACCTGAAAATGACCCAATTATTCCTATTATCTTTTCTCAATCCAACAAATCCTCAATCCATGCTAACGTATCATCCCAAAACCTATGAGCTTGAATTTGGTGTAATAACCTTGTGTGTGTTATCTCACTGAATGCTTTTTGAAAATCCAAATACACCACATCCACTAATTCCCCTTCATCAACCCTGGTAGTTACAACCTCAAAAAACAGATTTGGAAAACACATTGCCCCTTTCATAAACCTGTGCCGACCCTGCCCAATTATATAATGATTTGCAATGTGTCCTGTTTTCATTACTCTTATATTTCTTGTGTCCAGATCACCAACAATCTGTCCTGGTCCCTCCATGCCAATGTTATAGTTAAGAAAGCTCACTAACACTTCTATTTTCTCAGGAGCCTAAAGAAATTTGTCCTGTCTGCTACATTTTCACTGATTTTTACAGGTGCACCATAGAAAGCATCCTTTCTGATTGTGTCACAGCTTGGCATGGTTCCTGCTCTGTCCAAGACTGCAAAAAAACTACAAAGGGTCGTGAACCAAGCCTAGTCCATCATGCAAACCAATCTCCCATCCACTGACTCAGTCTACACCATCTGCTGCCTTGGAAAAGCAGCCAGCATAATTAAGGACCTCTTGCGCCCCAGGCACGCTCTCTTCCACCTTCTTCCATCAGGACAAAGATACAAAAGTCTGAGGTCACATACCAACTGACTCAAGAACAGCTTCTTTCCTGCTGCCGTCAGACTTTTGAATGGACCTACCTGATATTAAGTTGATCTTTCTCCACACTCCAGCTATGACTGTAAAACTACATTCTGCTTCCTCACCTTTCCTTCTCTATGAGCTTTGTCTGTATAGTGTGCAAGAAACAATACTTTTCACTGTGTACGAGTACATGTGACAATAATAAATCAAATCAAATAATGGGTCTACTGCCCATGTCCTTCTCAATGGCAGTGTTCATGGGTTTGAAGGTGCTGTCTAAGGAATCTTGGTGATTAATGGGACCGGGACAGTAGTCTTCAGGCCCTCTAATGCTCCCATCCTCCTCGGAAAGATTCCTATCAGCGGGGTGTATAACTACTTCCCACTAATGGGGAACAGGCTTACTCACCCCGCTGGTGAGGACAGAGGCCATTAACATCCCTCCAGGAGATTGGATACAAAAGAGGGTGCCTCTTGGCATTGTCAGCCTGGCACGCTGGCACTGCCCAAGGGGCACACTGGCATTGCCCACAGGGCACTGGACGGTGCCAAGGGGGCAGGGCCAGAGGGGGCGGGACCTACTGTGGTGAGTAGAGGAGCAATGAGTCTCTTAAGTAGCCATTAATGGAGAACTTGAGTGTTTGACTAGTTCCATAATATGGGAGATAGATTGGGACTGGGCAGGAATGTCGCAGGCAGGCCACCTGCTTTATTTTACAAACCACTATACCTTCAAATATTGTGGTAGTGGAAGGTAAAATTCAGCCTCCTACCTCTGTTGTGGCTACTAGATCAAACTCATTAACTTCCATCAGTCCTACTAATCATCTTTCTTTTCTGTAAATGCTTCATGCATTCAAATATAGTGATTTTAGATTTAACATTTTTCCATATGTTCCCTGATGAAACCCCAGTCACTAATGTCCCATTGCCTTTATTAAGCTCTCTGTCCTGCTTGATCCACTCTGTCAATTATCGCTCAGAGGTGCTACACTTCTCTTATTGCTTTCAAATGTATCCTTTCCTGAATTGAGAAGTTACTCATGGTGCAGTTATTCAGTTGGGAGGGTCGGTTAGCTCAGTTGGCTGGCTGGCTGGTCCTGGATACAGAGCAACACCAACAGCGTGGGTTCAATTTCTGTACCGGCTGAGGTTATTCATGAAAGCTCTGCCTTGTCAAGCTTGCCCATTGCCTGAGACATAGTGATCCTCACATTAAAATCACCACAGGTCATCCTATGGTCATCTGCTTCTGCACCTGGTCTAACTGGCACTCAGTGCTTATATTGGTTTGCAGTCAACTTAATGGAGACGTCACCCTGAGCTCAGCAACACTTAAACCATTTTCCCAGGTACAATTAGGAGATCATTCTTGAGGACTTGAGTTGCCTCTTTGAACATATGCAGAGTAATAAAAGGTGGAAGTGATAGGCAACATTGGAAATATAGTGACTGGTCAGCAAGAAGTGCCAGCAAGACTATTACGATGCATGAAAAACAAAGAAAACTGAAGTCCAAAGATATGCTGGTTAGGTTGATTAGCCATGCTAAATTGACTCTGGTGTCAGGGGATTCACAGGGTAAATATGAGAGGTTACCAGAATAGGACCTGGATAGGATTGTGGTCGATGCAGACTTGATAGGCCAAATGGCATTGCAGGGGGTCTATGATTCTATAAAAAGGTTAAAATGTGGGCTTGTTCATATTCAGCTGGTCTCAGGGCATCTGCACTGAAGAATAGATCTTGACTTTGTGCAATAGATTAAAGTGCTGGAAGGTGAGTCAGCAACCTATTTTGGAATCGTTTCAGTCAAGGGAACTTTGTAAAATGGGTTTCATGATCCACGATCACCCACCTTACATGATCGCACAGAACCAGAAAGGAAGCTGGGGGAAGAACAAAAGGAGCCCTGACCCGATAAAATGCAACATCTAATGCAGGAAGTCTCCTATGGAAAGCTGCTGAATGAATCAAGAACCAATACAACATACAGCCAATGGGACATAAATTCAATGGATCTTTCAGTTCAGTTTTAACCCTGGAGATTACTGAGCAATGCAATACAAAATCAGAGTCCATAGAAGAGATGTAAACACATGAGAGAGGGAAAGAGAGGGAGAGGTGAAAAGAAATTTGTAGGCCTTGCTGTGACCTGATTCTAGGCCGGTTACCTTGTTCAGTATGATGGAGGGAAATTTCCTACAAATGCTGTGTGGTAACACTCACAAAGAAGCTTTTGAGCATAGTAAAGGTGTTTGAAAAGTATCAAGTTTGTAGAGGAAGGGAAAAAAAGAGGCAATTTATATTTGTGTTTGTACAGTGTCCAAAGTGGAATTTTAGGCAGATGTAGTAAAGGCAACTCTGTGTTTCATACGAAAGGCTGCTGGCGGGCAGAGCCACAACAGACTGGTAAGTAATAACCCATAGGAAATCAGGAACCTTTTCACCTAATATTCTGCAGCTTTTGTGCAGTCAAATAGGAACAGCAAATGGGTATTTAAGAAGCATCTCCTTTACATTGTCCTATTGTCGCAACAGTACAAGGATTCTGATGTTTAACAAAATGTATCGTGATTAAAAATGCTTATGGTCAAAAATTCTGAATCAAAATAAAGTCAAAATTTCTGAATCAAATTCTGGTCAAAAATTCTGAATAGCAGGAAAGACTTGGGGGTAGAAATTGCCATTATTTTTTGGGTGTGATAGCGGTGGCATGGTGGAACACTGGTTAGCAATGCTGCCTCACAGCGCCAGGGGCCCAGGTTCAATTCTGATTTCGGGTGACTGTCTGTGTGGGTTTCCCCTGGGTGCTCCAGTTTCCTCCCACACTCCAAAGATGCGCAGAGCTAGGTGGATTGGCCATACTGAAGTGTGCCTTGGTACCCAAAGATTTGTAGGTTAGGTGGATTAGCCACAGTAAATGTGCAGGGTTATGGGCTAGGGTGGAGGGGAGGGCCTGGATAGGATGCTTTTTTGTAGAGTTGGTGTAGACCCGATGGGCAGAATGGCCTTTTCTGCGGTGTGAGAATTCAATGGTAAGAGGGATTCAAAGCTTATTGATTTGCAGTGAGGTTGCCTGCAAGCAATTTGAGCAAGTGTTGACCCAATGTTAAATTGTGGAAGCCCAATTTTTCTGGTATTATGCAAATCAATTTGAGATGCTATTAACTCTTTTGATTTGGAGTTTGATTGGCTGATTTTGAAATGTTTCTGAAGTTCACATTTATCATTTGTTTTTTTGTTGCCAGCGTCACCTGTTTCTTGCTTCATTAATTCTTGTGAGGATTTATTTAAATAAGGCCCATAAATCCAGAGACTCAATAATTGAAGATTATTTCTTCCTATGCATTCCTCCTCTTTATTTCCTTCCAGTAGCTCCATATCATTGGGATTCCTTAACTCGGGCTTGTTCAACGTTTTTTCATTGGAGTTTTGAGCATATTTTACGAAAGTAAGGTTTGGTACAACACTAAACGTGGATTTTTTTTAAAAGCTGACCTATAAAAATGAACAAAGAAAATGACAAAATAATAAGTTGGTAATTAAAATGAAATAAACTGAGTCTACACTAACAAACATTCCACCCAGGCCTTCCCCTCCACACCATCCTTGTAAACCAGTGCATTTACTATGGCCAATCCACCTAAACTGCACATCTTTGGAGTGTGGGAGGAACCAGAGTACCTGGAGGAAACCCATGCAGACACGGGGAGAATGTGCAAGCTCCACACAGACAATGACCCAAGAGAGTGGAAAGATGAGATCATAGGGGTGATTTTCCAACCTCACTATGCCTGGTGCGCATCGTGCCAATCCCAAAAAATAGCGTGCAGGCATTGGCTTCACGCCCGGAGCCAAACAGTTTGAAATCAGGAGTTGTTGCAGAACGGCACACAAATGCTCTGAAGTCGGTCTCACTGGCGTGTTTATGCAGTGCTTCCCCTCCCCACGCCTCCCCAAGACCAGCTCACAACTCATCAATCTCCTGGAAAGTTACTGGGTGCAGGACAATTGTGGTGCGGAACACACCTGAGAGATTGATGCGGATCACTCCGTTAATCTCACCGTTTTGATACTTGGGCCATGCTTCTCCCAAACTGGGACTAAATGCCCGTATGTTCGATCAGGTGGGACAACCCGCCAACTAGTCCAGCTGCTCCAAGACCGGCCTGCCATTTTTAAATGGAAAACCCCCTTGCAGACAGGTCTCACACTTCCATAAAAACATAAATGCTGACCCCCCACACTGACCAGGGGAGCACCACCAACCCCGCACCAAAGAAGGGCATCCTCTACCCACACTCAATTAATGGGGAACCCCCACACCACACAGGCTTGACCCCCCCCCCAACCATCCCTCTATTCCCCATCAGATACTCCACCCAGCCCCCCCTTCCCCCTCAGACCCTCCACTCAGCCTCCCTTCAGGCCACATGCCTTGGTAGTGCCAACAGTGGCACTGGCACTGATACCCTGGCCTGGTACCTTGTGCCAGGAGGGGCCTCAAGGAGGTAGGTCCGGTGACCATTTGCCCATCTGCTGTAAATCACTTCAAAGAGGAAGTTAAACCATAGACTGTCAACATTGTGGTTGGAGTCAATGGGGTACTTGAGGTGGATTCAACCATGAAGGCAAATAAAAATAAACACAAGTGGCTGGAGGATGATAGAAACCATCTGAGCTGGCAGCTTTTACAAGGCACTGCGCATTGAACTTGTTACAGATCAAAGGTTTCAAGTGCAATGGGGAGGGTTTCAACAATTTCTACTTGCTGGGAAACTTCAAATCAAAACATTGGGGTTCACGCATCCTCACCCACTCTCACTCTTATTCACTCACCCACTCTCACTCATACACCCTTACTCTCACATCCCTACTCATCCGCTCTCTCCCTCATCTTCTCTCACCCTCACTCTCACCCAACAACCACCCTCACTTTCACTCACCCACTCTCCTCAATAACTCGGACGGTTGAGGGTGGAAATGATGAGAGTGGAAAGGGCAGCTGAAGTAAGACCTGAGGCCAAGTGGTGCCCAAGGTGGGCAAGGGGATTGGTGGGGGCTGGGGGAAAGTGACCGGAGCCCACTGGGGGGAGTGCCAGGGAATAATGGCGAGAGCAGGAGGGTAGACATGATAAGTGGAGGCCCCACACACCCTGGAGTCTCTCTCTACTTCCAGATACTCACAGCTGTTAGTGTTGATTGGTCCCTTAATCACAGTTTGTTTCCTTGTTATGTTTGTTGCTGATAGGCTCACTGCAGAAACCTTCAACAATACTGAGCCATTTTGAACAGTCACTTTGGAGCCACAGAGAGGTGTTTGACAAGTCACAATGCGCCTTGTGGGTCACAGGTTGGACAAACCTGCCTCAACTCTTCTAGATTGGTGCTACAAAGTGTGTTATTCTTGGTCCTTAACTTTGGCATTTCATTTTTTTCTGGGTCATGAATGTTTTTATTTTAATGACATATTTGTTCATGAAGATGAAGGATTTTAGTGCTTCCTCCAGCCATCTCCAGCTCCCAGAATTTGACAGCTGTGGCCTAGAATTACACAGAATCGTGAAGATTCCAAACCTTATGCAAAATGGCGCCAGGATGCCGGGATTTAGCATTGAGTGCAAATAGACTCCTTTTCCGATGGAGCAAAGCCCATTTACTGCTGTGTGTGATTCACAATTCTTAACAGCAGCCATGAATGCTCGCAAAAGTGGATAACGTCTATGGAAGTATTAAGCTGTCAAAGCCTATGAACGCCTGCTTTTAAATTTTGAGAGAGAAAAAGCAGACTGCTGCATCTCTGAATTGACAAAAAGGTACTTTTGGTTTCGATAGATGTTTGCTGAAATAAGCCTAAGAGCTATCATTATAGCATTATTACTGCTTAACTGCTACCACAACTTATTATGATCACAATGGGAGGCTGCAAGTTAAAACTTCGATTGAAGGCTCCAACATGTTATTAAGGGATTACCTACCTTTGATGTGGAGCTATGAAGATAAATGTCTTTTTAATAAGGGATTAAGTCCTTGAGGAAATTTAAAAGTATTGAATTGGCTTTTATCAGTGAGATTTTTTTTAACATAGTAAAGTTTATAATAGATACTTAGAACTTTATTTCATCTCACCTTTTTTTATCTCGGGGACTGCAGCAGTTCAAGAAGGCAGCTCACCTCCACCTTCTGAATGACAACTAGGGATGGATAATATATTCTGGCCTAGCCAGCGATGCCCACATGAATTAAAAGAACCTCAGCATGGGTACTGAGGTCTGTTTGTGGTGAATACTGAGAGGCCTGGCATAGAAGGTGTCAGAGCAAATGGTGATGGGCAGTGATGATGGGTTGGCACAAAGTTGGCATAGATATTATAATGGGCAATAGGAATGGATGGAGGCCTTTGGGTTGGCATGGAAGGTATAAGGGTCCACAAAGGGTGGGGGTGGTGGAGGGATAGGAATTTGCAGGGATTAGTCTGGATGCTCATGATGAGTTTGTGAGAGAGTGAGGATTGAGGATGAGAGAGTCTGATGTTCAATTAGACAACTGGGATGACTTGCCCAAGCACCAGGTCAGGCCCTTTAAATGGACCTGGCTTTATCCAGGGATAATGGGTGTGACTCCTGCATGCCACTCTCTCCCCCTCCCCAACACCACCCACTACATCTCCACCACACCCTACTTCCCATCTTCCCCAACCCTGGAACAAAGATTTCATTTTTCAGGGAGCTTTCCCTGGAGATATGGAGGTGGTTCGGGTGAATGGAAAACTCCCTTGCCCTGTGCACCTGCCTTGGGAGCAAGGATTCAGGCCCCAGTTTGAATATCAAGCCCTCCAAGATAAGAAATAACAGCTGCATAGCTAAGCTTCCTCGACCCTGCATTGATGTCCTGGTTCAGTTTAAATGTCAGAGAAAGGGGTTTGTTGTGGTGGAAGATTTTAACTTCCCCTATATCGATTGGGATTTACTTAGTGCGAGGGGTGTGGATAGGACAGAGATAGGACAGGAGAATCCAGGAGGATTCTTGAAACAATATGTAGACAGTCCAGCTCGGGGAAGGGGCTGTACTGGACCTGGTATTGGGGAATGAGTCCAGCCAGGTGGTCAGCGTTTCAGTAGGAGTGCAGTTTGGGAACAGTGAACACAATTCAGTACGCTTTAAGATACTGATTTATAAAGAAAAGTGTAGTCCTCAAGTGAAGTATTAAATTGGAGGAAGGCTAATTACAACAATATTAGGCAGGACCTGAAGGATGGAGATTGAGGTTTGCTCTCACTGGAATGACAGAGGTTGAGGGATGACCTGTTAGAAGTCTACAAGATTATGAGGGGCATGGAAAGAGTGGATAGTCAGAAGCTTTTTCCCAAGGTGGAAGAGTCAATTACTAGGGGAATAGGTTTAAGTTGCGAGAGGCAAGGTTTCTAGGAGAAGTATGGGGCAAGTTTTCTACACAGAGGGTGGTAGGTGCCTGGAGCTCACTGCCAGGAAAGTAGTGGAAGCAGATATGACAGTGACATTTGAGGGACAAATTGACAAATACATGAATAGGATGGGAATAGAGGGATATGATTCCCAGAAGGGTAGGGGGTTTTAGTTCAGTCAGGCAGCATGGTCGGTGCAGGCTTGAAGGGCCGAAGGGTCTGTTTTTGTGCTGTCATTTTGCTCTTTGTTCTCTTTGGTAAACATGACCTGATGCATCTGTGTGAAATTTAATTATTTCCTCACCACACATGTGACTTTTCAGCTTGAGACTGGCAAATTAACGCCAGTTTTGCATCTAGGCTCTCACCTATCATAAATTGGCCGAAGGCTGTGCTTCTAAAGTGTTGTGTTTTACTTCTATTTTTATTTTTGAAAACACACTGATGAGTTTAACATTCTGTTTTGTGGGGCAGTGGATTTAAGGCAGAGGACATTGCATTCAGTTCCTCCACTGCTCAAATGTTCGACCTCACTCAGTCAGGAAGCTAGCTGATGGGCACTAAACACCCCCTCAGCTCACATGAAAAGGAAATTCAGGTCGTTCACCAAACCCCATCACTCTGCACAGCCTTGCCAGCTCCTGATTTTCCACTTCAGCCACTCCACTCCGACGGCCAATTGTCCCCCACCTCTGATCTCCCTGCTTCCTCACTTATTTGAGGCTGAGTGATGTAATTGTCAGCAATGTTTCAGAAGGCAACCTGCTTCTCTGCAGCTGGCCCACTTCATGGTAATGTAACCTGAGGCCCAACCTCAAACTTCACTATTCAAGTGCAGCATTTATAGACCGCCCTTCCAAAAAAAGACCAACTCAAATCCCTACCCTCTAATTTTGACACCAATATCTCCCAGTTACAAACACTGATTCCCATTCTCCTCACCGCAACATGCTGTTAATTAAATTGTAATAAGATCTTCAAAGGAGACCAGGCCTCATCATTACTCTCTGAAGTCTTCAGTTTGGATCTTGAAAATAAATTTACCTCATAAGAATGCTTTTGAAATGTGTTTTACAAATTCATGTAGCTAGTTCTCATTCTGTAACCGCACAGTTCCTGGCTTGTGCAGATTGATGGGCAGATGACAAAAGTCTTCTCGCAAAAAACTCCGGAAAAAAAAAGCCTTGAGGCTTCTTGTCACCAAATTTGTTGCTTAGGATTTAGTGGATTCTGCGCGAAGATGGAGGCAGCTGTAACTCTCAGGCAACAAGCCCAGCTGCAGCTTGCAGGTTTCCCTGTAGGGACATGAAGTAAATTGGCAGATGTTCTCTATGAAGTCAGGCTCTCAGCGGGACACAGAAGAGGCAGTAATCTACAAAAAATTGATAATTACGTGGCTGTAATCTCCCAAATTGAAGATGGTTTCATTCAGTCAAATATATTGTCTTTTTCCTGAAGGAAGCCCAGCAAACTGTTGTCCTATGACAACAGAATACAGCTTAGTTATTGACCTGTAAATGGCAACAACGCTGCAAATGGGGAAACACAATTCAAAACATCATTACTCAGTGGGCAGCACAGTGGCACAGTAGTTAGTGCTGCTGCCTCACAGCGCCAGGGACTCAGGTTCAATTCCGGCCTTGGGTGACTGGCTATGTGACATTTGCACGTTCTCCCTGTGTCTGTGTGGGTTTCCTCCCACTATCCAAAGATTTGTGGCTTGGTTTATTGGCCGTGTTAAATTGCTCCTTAGTGTCAGGGAGTTAGTGGAATAAATATCTGGAGTTATGGGATGGGGCCTGTGTGGGATTGTTGTTAGTTCAGGCTCGATGGGCTGAATAGCCTCCTTTTGCACGGTAGGGATTCCATGATTTAAATTTTTTAGCCCACAAGAGTGTAATTTCTTTTTGCTGAATTCCTATTGGACAGTGTGTGATGAGGAAAGTGTGCAATGAGGGTATGTGATGTGGACACTGTAAGATGAGGGTGTGTGGTGAGGAGAATGCACAATTTCAAAGGTTTTTGCTGATGCTCCATAATCATCATTCTAGTGTATGATGATTCCGAGTCAGAGATGGGTGTTACTTACCGTAAGTCACCTTTCCTATTGCACGTTGAACCTCCCTGGTCTGCGATCTCTAATTCAAGTTCTAATATGTAACTGAAAGCATTATTAGAACTACAGGTAGCAGGTAGATTTTAGGGAGGGTGAGAGCAATAGAATTGGAGAGCTTGTATGTGAAAAATGAATCTTATCATCTTAAAATTCATTATCAAAATGAACTCTATTTTTGAGATGGCACAGTGGTTAGCACTGCTGCATCACAGCATCAGGGACCCGGGTTCGATTCCTAGCTTGGGTCACACACTGTCTGTTCGGAGTCTGCACCTTCTCCCTGTGTCTGCATGGGTTTCTTCCAGTTTCCTCCTGCAGTCTAAAAGATGTGCTGGTTAGGTGCATTGGTCATGCTAAATTCTCTCTCAGTGTACCTGAACAGGTGCTGGAGTGTGGTGACTCAGTGATTTTTACAGTAACTTCGTTGCAGTGTTAACGTAAGCCTACTTGTAACGCTAATAAATAAGCTTTAAACTTTTGTTCATTATCAAAATGCATGACATTAGCCCAAAGTTTATCTAGCAAAGGAAGGGAAAAGACTTGTATTTACATTGTCTCTTTTATGACCACCCAATGTCTCAAAGCATTTTACAGTCAGTGAAATAACCTTCCATTATATCAAAGAACACAGCAAGCAAAAATTAGGAAAAACATTTTGAAAATCCACAAAATGAATGATAAATATGCAGCTGATAGCAAAAGCAAGTTTCTGGCACTTATTCAGGTTCCAGTGTTGCACCAGTGTTGTATTTGCTGGCCTCCTCAATCTGTAACCACTGAAGACAGATATCAGCATCAAAATTCACTAAACCATTCACACTAACCAGGCAGCAATGAGCTGAGTTATGTGTAAAGCTCTTGCTGAGTAACAGTGAGTGAGGTAGCAATAAACCTCAACATCAAAAGGCAGCAAGTGGTTTGATTTGATTTAATTTATTATTGTCACATGAATTGGTATACAATGAAAAGTATTGTTTCTTGTGTCCTATACAGGCAACGCATACCGTATATAGAGAAGGAAAGGAGAAGGCGCAGAATGTAGTGTTACAGTCGTAGCTAGGATGTAAAGAAAGATCAGTTTAGTATAAGATGGCTCCATTCAAAAGTCTGATGGCAGCAGGGAAGATGTTCTTGAGTCATTTGGTACATGTCCTCAGACTTTTATATCTTTCACCCAACAGAAGAAAGTGGAAGAGAGTTTACCCGGGGTGCGTGGGGTCCTTGATTATGTGACTGCTTATGAAGGTGATTTGGAACAATTCCTTGTGGCTGGTTTGGCAGTGTTCACTGTATTCTTGTGTAAAGTGCTTCCTGGCTGGTGAGAGATTGAATTCATAAGTTAGTGTGAAGTCCAGCCTACATTGTTGTGGCTTGGTCTATGACATGTTCATGTTCCGTTGTCGGATGAATGAACATTGCTCGACAATCACCAGGCAAGACTGTTCCCTTCCTGTTGGTGAACACTTCAGTGGTCACGGGCATTCGGCCTCTGACCTTTGGGTAAGCATTCTCCAAGGCGACCTTCACGACACACGACAGCGCAGAGTCGCTGAGCAGAGACTGATAGCCAAGTTCCGCACACATGAGGACGGTCTCAACAGGGATCTTGGGTTCATGTCGCACTATCTGTAACCCCCGTGACTTGCCTAGGTTTGCAAAACCTCACTCACTGTACTGTCTGGAGACAATATACATCTCTTTAACCTGTGATCAGTGCTCCTTCCACTCACATTGTCGGCCACTTTAAGACTTGAATAGCAGGTTAGGTGTAAAGATTCGCATTCTAATCAGTAATCTGTAAACTGTGCTTTATATGCTCTGTCTGAGGCCAGAACTCTTCATTCACCTGACAAAGAGGGGAACCTCGAAAGCTTGTGAGTTTACTATCAAACAAATCGGTTGGACTGAAACCTGGTGTTGTCAGACTTCTTACTCCGCTAAATAAACCAAAAGCTTCTCAAGGATAGAAGTTTTTTTTTGTTTAATAGTAGTAGATAAAATAGCAAAGATATCCAGCCATTATGTTTTTGCTTTGCTGTTTGTAGAACACAGAAACATAAAAACTAGAAGCAGCATTCAGCCCTTTGAGCCTGCTCCACCATTCATTTTGATCATAGCTGATCATCAAATTCAATATTCTGATTCCTCCCACATCCCTTGATCCCTTTAGCCACAACAGTTGACAAATATTAGCTGACACAGATTGTGCATTTACTTCAATTGGACACACTTTCTCTGTTCTTTATAAAACCCAGAAGGTAATCAGCAGAAATGTTCATTATACCGTCATAACCATACAACATAAGAAATGCACAATTTCAGTTGTTAAATTAATAGACATAAATAATAATTTAATTACATTCTGCTTTATTGTGATATTTCTAATATATATATTAGTTTGATTGCTTCCTGCCTCATGTCTATCACTATACCTTTCTCTTATTCAACTTTTGATTTGATTTATTGTTGACACATGTATTGGTATACAGTATTAGAATCATAGAAATCCTACAGTGCAGAAAGAAACCATTTGGCCCATTGAGTCTGCACTGACCACAATCCCACCCAAACCCTACCCCTATATCCCTACATACTTATCCACTAATCCTTCTAACCTACGCATCTCAGGACACTAAGGGCCAATTTTAACATGGCCAATCCACTTAACCAGAATGTCTTTCAGACTGTGGGAGGAAACCGGAGCACCCGGAGGAAAAACACGCACACACGAGGAGAATGTGCAAACTCCATACAGACAGTGACCCAAGCCGGGGAATCGAATCCAGGTCCCTGGAGCTGTGAAGCAGAAGTGCTAACCCACTGTGCTACCGTGCCACCCAGTATTGTTTCTTGTGCGCTACATAGACAAAACACTTCGGACATAGCGGAGGATAGGAGAAGATGCAGAATGTACTCTTGCTGTCATAGCTCGGGTGTAGAGAAAGATCACCGTAAAATGAAGTAGGTCTATTCAAAAGGAATATTCTTCCTATAGAAATTTCTTCCTGTAGGGAAGAAACTGTTCTTGGGCCAGTTGGTATGTAACCTCAGACTTTCATATCTTTTTCCTGATGGAAGAAGGTGGAGGAGAGTATGTCCAGAATGCGTGGAGCCCTTGTTTTTGCTGGTTGCTTTTCCGAGGCATCGTCAATGGATGGGAGGCTGGTTTGCATGATGGACTGGGTTTCGTTCATGACCCTTTGTAGTTTTTTGTGGTCTTGGACAGAGTAGGAGTCATATCTCATACCATGGCCACGGTTCTCCCAAAAGTGCTGAATTGGTGGGAAAACTGTTCTAGATCCCAACAGTTTTGTCAATTCAGTTCCTCACCTGAATCTCCGCACTCTGTGCATTACAGAGGTCCCAATTGAGAATATCATTAAAAGCTCGGGGGAGCAGAGCCTATTCACACCAGAGTTTGACAGTTCTGAAACTCTGCACATGTCCAGTGGGCCCGATCTGTCAGTCTCCCCGTTTGCTGGCCAGCTTGATCGCTGGCCATCCCGGGACCCCCGCAGTGCTATCCCTCCAGCTCCACCCATGGCCTAATTGCAGCCCCAATAACAATTCCCATGCCAGTGGTGATGCCCCCCACCCCCTCATTCCGGCAGACCCTCTGCCCCCTCCCCCGCCGATCCCCCCCCTGGGGTCAGATCCTCCCGGAGGCAGGCCCTCCCCCCCACCGGCAGACCACCCCTCTCCTCCCCACCCATCCCAATTGCTGGCCTCCCTCAGGCCCAGACCGATCCTGTCTGCAGAGTGGCAGCGAGACCGTCCCTCCACCCCAACCAATCACTCCGAGGCTCCACCCACAATAGGCCTCTTCCCAATGGGCAGTGCCAAGGTGCCCCCGGGCATGGGCACTTTGCCCCTTGAGCACTGCCAGGGTGCCCACGCCCATTGGCACCACCTTCTGGCTGCCCAACCCCCTGGGGGGGCCCCCAATTGCACACCCTTTCATTCCGGCAGGGTCTCCCACTAGTTCTCCAAACATGGGAAGCTAGTGTCAACCCCGTTGGAATTAAGTACACCTGGCGGGGTGGGAGATTCAATTAAGACTTGAAACTTCCCGGTAATGAACTGCTAAACATACTTCAAATCTGTTTGAAGAATTACTTACCTGTCTTCCTGGTGGTTTTCAGCATGGTCTGACCGGCGACTGTTTGCCGGCTCTGGGAGATGCGCATGCATTCCCATCACGTGCGCAAATCCCGGTACAAGGCCAGCGACGAGCATCTCCCACCACGACCCACCAAAAAAAGTTGCGGGTCACGATGGGAGAATTGCGGCCCATATTTCTGTATAGCATGGAATGAAACAATACTTGTCACTGTATACTAATACATGTGACAATAATAGCGCAAATCAAATCGAATCAATTCAAATCTTTTTTCAAGGCTCCTTCAGTCTCCTCCCCTAACTCTTCTTCATTGGCTTCTGCTCTATGGAAGATTTGCTACATTGTGGGTACTCTCAACATACATTCCTGCGTAGGACTCTACAGAAATCCTCAATGCTATATTCAATATGCTTCTTTATTGCAAAGTAGACTGATTATTATGAAACTGTTTCATCAACTTAGTCTTTGTCTCCTGAATATTGCCTCTGTTTAATGGTGCCTGGATCAGTGCAATTCTGTTTTTATTGCATGACATTCTGAGGTTTTTATTGGCATTTTGGGCATTACATAATGTAATTCCATCCATTTGGAAGTAAGCCCATTGGTTTAAGGTGACTAAATGAGTGAAATTCCATTTTTATTGCAAAAGATTAAAGTCTTATCTGGGATTTTTAACCATGTTTCGGGATCATATTCCATGGTTCTGTCTACTATTCTGTATAAGCGACAAATCCTGGACTGTGAGCTAACATCAATATCAAAATAAAATGCCTGTATACTTATTCATCTGAAAATTGCATGAGATTGATTCCCAAACTTAAATTAACAAAGTACAATGTGAATAAAGTGAAGCACAGACCAGCATTAAGCAGGAGAAGAATCTGATGGAATCGTTTATACCAAAACAAGGAATTTTTGCTCCATTCTAAAATGTCTTCCGGAAAATTAGTCATTGGCTTTGCCACCAGTTTGTGCAGTGTAGTGGTCATCACGTTCACTTCACACACAAAAGGACAGCGCGGTGGCACGGTGGTTAGCACTATTATCTCACAGACCAGGGACCTAGGTTCGATTCCGGCCATGGGTCACATGGGTCCGGTCTGTGTGGAGTCTGTATGTTCTCCCTGTGTCTGCATGGGTTTCCTCTGGTTTCCTCCCACAGTCCAAAGATTTGTGGGTTAAAAGCAAATTATTGCAGAAGCTGGAATCTTAAACCAAAAGAGAAAATGATGGATAACCTCGGCAACACCTGTAAGGAGGAAAAAGGGTTGATGTTTTGTGTCCAAGTTTGTCAAAGTTTCTCTTTTGATATGTGGGTTAGGTGGATTGGCCATGCTAAATTGCCCCTTAGTGTAAGGGAGACTAGCTCGGGTAAATGTATGGGGCTATGGGGACAATGCCTGGGTGGGATTATGGCCAGTGCAGGCTTGATGGGCTGAATGACCTTCCTCTGCACTGTGGGCTTCTATGGTTATATGACCCCGGTTCAAAATTGGGTGGAAACATTATTAAAAAAGAAACACATACACATCCTATTGTATCAACTTCTTAACCATCTGATTCTGCAGATGTCCTGAGTCCAATTTAATCAGGTAAAGCACAGGGTGTGAAGTGCATGGGATTAACAACATGAGAGTCAATAATGTTTAGAGAATTGCTGTCAGCTGACACATTTGAATTCTCAGCACCAGTTACTGTTGCATCACATATTGGTTATTAATACGTAACGCTTAGCTGCGAGGCCTGACAATGTGAAAAGTCAAATGAGACAACTAGGTGTGATGTGGCAGCAATTATTACTAGCAGCTCAGCAGCAGACACAAGGCTCAGAGGCCAGATTAAAAAAAACTGCATTTAAACAATTAGAATTGCACAATTTTTCCAGCTCAACAATGATTACTGATTACTGATCAGAGATGTGGTCTCATCAGCAGATGATTAGAGCAGGTTTGCCCACAGATAAATTAGCAAGATACAAAGACTCAATTAAGAGATATTGATTGTGGACATTGTTAACTACGAGCCTTTTTCTCTTTCTGTGTGGCAAAAGCTAACAGAGAATCAATAATATAATCAATTATGTGCTGCTATGAGATGTTTTATGGTTAGACACGATGCAGTCAAATGGAGGCTTGCTACTTTCCCTCAGCAAACTGTATTAGAACGTTCTCTTCATCTTTAACTCTTCTCCCACTACCCACCTCCCCCCCACCTGCCTCAGAGTGGTGACATGTTATATGGATCCGAGAGTGTTGACAGTCCCGCATACTTCAGCAAATGATAACTCTTGGGAAAAATGTTCAGGCAATGAGTCGTTTTCTTTCGGAGATTTGTTCTTCTCTGGCTGGGCCAACACTTATTGCTCATTCCTAATTGCCCTTGAAAAGGTGGTGGTAAGCCTATTGAAATGCTGCATGTACACCCAAAATGCTGTTAGGAAGGGAGTTTTGGCCCAGTGACAGTGAAAGAATGGTGATGTGTTTCCACGTTAGGCTAATGTGTCACATGGAGGGGAACTTGAGGGTAATGCTGCCGTGTCAGAGGTTACAGATTTGAAAACTGCTGTCTGAGGAGCCTGGGTGAGCCACTGCGCATGAGTAGCAGAGGGAATCTTGAGGAGAATTGTTTGGTAGAGCAGACGCAGCACGGTTTCGTTAAGGGGAAGTCGTGTCTGACAAATTTACTGGAGTTCTATGAGGATGTGTCTAGGGCGGTGGATAGAGGAGAGCCGATGAATGTGGTCTTTCTTGATTTTCAGAAGGTGTTTGACAAGGTGCCTCACAAGAGGTTATTGCAGAAGGTCAGGGGACATGGAGTTGGGGGTAGGGTGTTAGCGTGGATAGAGGATTGGCTGTCAAATAGGAGGCAGAGAGTGGGGGTCAATGGGTGCTATTTGGATTGGCGGTTGGTGACTAGTGGAGTGCCCCGAGGGTCGGTGCTGGGGCCTCAGCTATTCACCATTTATATAGATGATCTGGAGGAGGGAACCGAGTATATAGTGTCGAAATTTGCTGATGACACCAAGATTGGTGGAACGGCAAATTGTGTAGAGGGTGTGGAGAGTCTGCAGAAGGATCTAGATAGGCTGGGCGAATGGGCCAGGAACTGGCAAATGGAATTTAATGTTGGCAAATGTGAGGTTGTCCACTTTGGTAGGAATAATGGTAGGAAGGACTATTACTTACGTGGCGAAAAACTGCATCATGCGACGGTGCAGAGGGACCTCGGGGTCCTTGTGCATGAGTCGCAAAAACCCAGCCTGCAGGTGCAGCAGGTGGTCAGGAAGGCGAATGGGATGCTGGCCTTCATAGCGAGGGGGATAGAATATAAAAGTAGGGAGGTCTTGCTGCAGCTGTACAGGGCACTGGTGAGGCCGCAGCTGGAGTACTGTGTGCAGTTTTGGTCGCCGCACTTACGCAAGGATATTTTGGCCTTGGAGGGAGTGCAGAGGAGGTTTACTAGGCTGATTCCAGAGTTGAGGGGGTTGAACTATGTGGAGAGGCTGAATAAACTGGGCTTGTACTCGTGGGAGTTTAGAAGAATGAGGGGAGATGTCATTGAGGCGTATAAGATGTTGAATGGGATGGATAGGACAGAGGTGGAGAGGCTCTTCCCGCTCAGAAAGGACAGTAGGACTAGAGGGCACAGCCTCAGGTTAAAGGGGGGGGCGGTTTAGAACGAAGTTGAGGAGGAACTTCTTCACTCAAAGGGTGGTGAATCTCTGGAATTCTCTGCCCGTTGAAGTGGTGGAGGCTGCCTCGCTCAATATTTTTAAGACGCGGGTTGATAGGTTTTTGATAGGCAAGGGGATTAAGGGTTATGGGGAGAGGGCGGGAATGCGGAACTGAGACACGACAGATCAGCCATGATCTTATTGAATGGCGGGGCCGGCTCGAGGGGCTAGATGGCCTACTCCTGCTCCTATTTCTTATGTTCTTATGAATGAATGTTTAAAATAGTGGCTGGGGTGCTAACCAAGCAAGCTGCTTTGTCCGGGATGGTGTCAAGCTTTCTGAGTACTGTTGGAACTACATCCATCCATCAGGTGGCGAGTATTCCATCATATTCCTGGCTTAAGCCTTGTAGATGGTGGACAAGTTTTGGGCTGTCAGGAGGTGAGGTACTCTTTGATGTAGGTAGTGAAATAAATGTTTTAAAGCAGCTTGAACACTTGATGGGATTCACATATTTGCAATGGTTTTTTGTAACTAGAGTCTTTTTCAGTATGAAGTGTGCTTGAATAACTGCTCTTTTACGTTGTTAGAAGTCTACATTTTAAATGTATATTTCAAAATCATTGCTCCTGCAGATTGCCCATAGTGTCTATTGGATGAATGGCTATGAAAGATATATGGGGCATGAATGGGTCAGATGTAGGTATGAATTACACTGTAAATAGCAGAACACTTGGGAAAATTTTCATACAGAGGGATTTGGGCATGCAGGTCCACAGTTCCCTACAAATGGAAACACAGATGGCCAAGGTGATTAAGAAGACATATGGCATGCTTGCCTTTATTGCCCAGGGCATTGAGTACAAGAGTTGGGAAATCATGCTGCAGCTATATAAAGCCTTGGTTAGGCCGCATTTGGAGTATTTTGCGCAGTTCTAGTCACCACACTACCAGAAGGATGTGTAAGCTTTGGAGAGAGTGCAAAGAAGGTTCACCAGGGTGTTGTCTGATCTCGAGGATATTGGCTATGAGGAGAGGTTGAATAAACTAGGATTGTTTTCATTGGAAAACCAGAGGCTGAGGGGAGACCTGATAGCGGTCTCCCCTCAGAGACATAGATAGGATGGATAGTCAGAGGCTTTTTCCAAGAATGTAAGTATCAATTACAGGAGGGCACAGGTTTAAGGTGAGAGGAGGGAAGTTTAAGGGAGATGAGCAGGGGCCGTTTTTCATGCAGAGAGTAGTCAGTGCTTGGAACACACTGTCAGTGGAGGTGGTAGAAGCAGGCACGTTAACAACATTAAACAGGCACCTGGATGGGTACATGAATAGGGAGGAAATAGAAGGATATGGACTGAGTCAGGGGAGAAGTTTTTTTTAGTTTAGTTAGGGCATCATGATCAGCACAGGCCTGGAGGGGCTGTTATTGTACTTTTCTTCTTCACCTGATGAAGGAGCAGCGCTCCAAAAGCTCATGATTCCAAATAAACCTGCTGGATTTTAACCTGGTGCTGTGAGTCATCTTACTGTGCCCACCCCAATCCAACGCCAACATCTTCACATCATGTACTTTTCTTTGTTCTTCAAACCTGAAGCACTTGACCATCTCCACTTCATCACCTTTGATGTAGACAGGGGCATGCCCTCCAGTATGCTTCCTAAAGTCAATGACTAGCTCCTTCATTCTACTGAGGTTTCTTCTTGGTATCTGATAATGTCTTCCAGAAAGTGGACATTTGTGGCTTTTGGGATTACTGGTGAAGCTTCAATTATTAAGTGGCCTTCAGCACTCACCGCATGCTGGGTGGCATCAGGGTCAGGTATGGTGGGCACTGATAGTACCCAGGTGGAACTGCAAATCATATAACTGAAATATAGAGTGGAGCTGAAGAGGAGAACATAACCTTTATTCTGTGACAGTATTACCTTATTCGCAAATTTCTTAAAAGCCAATACACCTCATGATGAAAAAGTGGAATGCTTACACAGTTACTTGAGAAAACATTACCTATTCTCCACTTCAGTCGACAAAATGATTATTGAAAACTGAGTACCACATGTTAAAGAAATAACCTTTATTATACTGTAACCATTTTATTACAGTAAATCGTTGCTGCATATTAGACCTGGGAATTAGTATTCATTGCTCCCTAGCAAGGAATTGAAATTTCCTTTGTAATTGTTGAGTGAAAGCACATCATAATAATGCATAATTCCCCACTGCTAATGACAATCAGCCATTATTTGATTATTCAGCTGTTTACAATGTTTCTTATAAATTTGAAGATAATATCCATTTAGCTGCCAATTAATCCTGAAATTGCAAACTCTCATGACAGTCTATGCTATAATAATGCATGCTTGTGTCAGTCACAGTATGCAAAGTTCTGCACAGTTACAGATCATGCACAAATGGAATGCTACAGAACGTTATTTAATGTGAACGTCAAAATATAGAAACAAATAAAAATTCACAAGCTGAAAAATAACAAGTTTGCAGTCAGACTCCATTAGGACTCACCCTCCCTTTCATTATGTCATTTAAAGTAGGAAGAATTAATATGAAGTCCATCTTCGTCAGCCGCGACATCTGTGATTGGCAAAAGATGTCCATGTGGACCAATTGCTGTCGTATAAATAGGATCATGGTGCTGCGAGCATTTGATAAGAATAAAGGAAAACTTCCAAAGTTTACTTTTGGCTTCCATAGTAGGTATACTTATCTGAAAATCAATTTTGATCTTAACTTTGTATGCTGAAGTGCTTGTCAATGTGCAATGGACTCTGTCAAGTTTAGTAACGCACATTGGGGCCAATCTTGAGTGTAGGATCGTGCACAGTAGGCATTGGGTTAAAGGAGTGCATGTGCTATAAACATCACGAGGCCACCAACATTTTGAGGGCTCCAACTTCACAGATCTCAACCCAGCATTGCTCACTTTTACCTCTTTCTGAAAGTCCACAAGCAGGACTGACCATTGTTTCAGCCTGCTTTTGGCTCACTGAACTCCGAGGGACCCGGGTTCGATTCTGGGCTTGTGTCGCTGTCTGTACAGAGTTGGCATGTTCTCCCTGTGTTTGCATGGATTTCTTCCGGGTGCTCTGGTTTCTTCCCATAGCCCAAAAGATGTGCTGGTTCGGTGCTGTTTAGATTGGCATGCTGGCTGTGTTAAATTCTCTTTTAGTGTACACAGACAGGCGCCAGAGTGTGGCGACTAGGGTGTTTTTCACAATAAATTCATTGCAGTGTTAATGTAAGCCTTCTTGCGACACTAATAAATAAACTTAAACTTCCTTCTTGCCTTTATTGTTCCTACCTACACTAGTGATCCCTCTGGACTCAGGACAGATCTTACAGCTCGAAACCGGGCATCAATGACGACAGTACGATGGCACAGTGGTTAGCCCTGCTACCTCACAGCGCCAGGTACTTAGATTCAATTTTGGCTTGGGTCACTGTCTGTGTGGAGTCTGCACATTTTTCCCCTGTCTGTGTGGGTTTCCTCTGGGTGCTCCAGTTTCCTCCCACAGTCCAAGGATGTGCGGGTTAAGTTGCTTGGCCATGCTAAATTGCTTCTTAGTGTCAGGGGGATTAGCTAGGGTAAATACATGGGCTGACGGGTATAGGGTCTGGCTGGGATTGTTATCATAATTATGCATTATTATGATGTGCTTTCACTCAACAATTACAAAGGAAATTTCAATTCCTTGCTAGGGAGCAATGAATACTAATTCCCAGGTCTAATATGCAGTAACGATTTACCGTAATAAAATGGTTACAGTATAATAAAGATTATTTCTTTAACATGTGGTGCTCAGTTTTCAATAATCATTTTGTTGACTGATGTGGCGAATAGGTAACGTTTTCTCAGTGGGGCTCGATGGGTCAAAGGGCTTCCTTTTGCACTGTAAGGATTCTATGATTCTCTGAGATGTTGCGGCCATCAGCAGCTGCAGAACTTTATCCAACCACAGCCTGTAGCCTCATGGTCTAGCATTCCTCGGCAACGTGGGTGACTCGCAACTGCCCTTTGAACACGAGCAACTAGGAATAGGCAATAAATTCTGGCCAGCCAGCGACATCCATGTCCCACGAATGAATAAAAAACCCTCACTCTACCATCAAGTGCTGGGATCAACAGTGTTTCAGTGAGGAGTGCAGGAGAGAATGTCAGGAGTAGTACCATACATACTGAAAAATGAGGTGCCAACCTAGTGAAGTTATAACAACATGGACACTAAACTATAGTATGCAAAAAACAGCTAGCTGTCACATTCAGCCATGATTGGTGGTGGTCAATTAATCAGAGCAGGAGGTTTCAAAATATCCTCACTTTTAATCACAGCTGAGACCAGCTCATCAGTGCAAAAGCCAAGGCTAAAACATCTGCAATAGTCTACATCCAGAAAAGCCAAGTTGATGACCAATCTTGGCTTTCTGCTGAGATTGGCACCGTCAGAATTACCAATCTTCAGACAATTCAGATCACTCCATATGTTTTCGAGGAATAGCAGAAGGCACTGATTGCAGTGACCATGAGCCCTGACAATGTCCAAGCTGCAGCACTGAAAACTTCGGCGACGAAACTAACTAACTCGCTCTGATGTTTTACTTTCAGAGAGCATTGAATCTTAGAGTCATAGGTTGGAATTTTAGGTGGGCACTGGAGCTTGTGGGAGGCGGGGGGGTGGGGAGGCGGGATGCAGGCCATTAGTTTCTGCATGGTCAGGCTGGAAGATAAAAGTAAGAACCTGCCAATCCTTCACTCATTGCAGATATCTCAAATAAGTTGCATGCAGCCCAGAAGGCAAATGGAATTTTGTCCTTCATTGCTAGAATGATGCAGTTTAAAAACAGCAAGGTTATGTTGCAGCTATATAAGGCGCTGGTGAGACCATACCTGGAGTACTGTGTACAGGTTTGGTCTCCTTACTTGAGAAAGGATATACTGGCACTGGAGGGGGTGCAGAGGAGATTCACTTAGGTTGATTCCCGAGTTGAGGGGGTTGGCTTATGAGGAGAGACTAAGTGGACTGGGGCTATACTCATTGGAATTCAAAAGAATGAGGGGATATCTGATAGAAACATATAAGATTATCAAGTGATTAGATAAGATAGGAGCAGGGAAGTTGTTCCCAATAGCAGGTGAAACTAGAACTAGAGGGCATGGCCTCAAAAACGTGGCAACAGATATAGGATTGAGTTGAGGAGGATCTTCTTCACACAAAGGGTTGTGAATCTGTGGAATTTCCTGCCCAGTGAAGCAGTTGAGGCTACCTCATTGAATGTTTTTAAGGCAGAGATAGATAATTTTTTGAGCAATAAAGGAAGTAAGGGTAATGGTGAACGGGCGGGTAGGTGGAGCTGAGTCCACAAAACGATCAGCCACAATCATATTGAACAGTGGAGCAGGCTTGAGAGGTCAGATGGCCTACTCCTGCCCCTAGTTCTTATGTTTTTATGTTCTTATGTACATCCTGGGGAGATACCAAGACATATTGGTAGGCCACACAAAGTTAAGAACTTGTAGTGGCACTAAGATGGCACAGGTGAAGGGCAACACTAGATAGGTAGAATATTTATGCACTTTAAAGTCTCATGTTCACATGTTTCTATATTATCACTTACTTTGAAGGCACTTTTATTGGCACCAATAAATGTTATTACACCCCACAGCTGTGACTAATTTGTCTCTGATTAGCCTCTAACAGGAATAAGAACATAAGAAATAGGAGCAGGAGTAGGCCATCTAGCTCTTCGAGCCTGCCCCACCATTCAATAGGATCATGGCTGATCTGAAGTGGATCAGTTCCACTTTCCCGCCTGCTCCCCATAACCCTTAATTCCCTAATCGATCAGAAATCTATCTACCAGTGACTTAAACATATTCAATGAGGTAGCCTCCACTGCTTCAAAGGGCAGAGAATTCCAGAGATTCACCACCCTCTGAGAGAAGAAGTTCCTCCTCAACTCTGTTCTAAATTGCCTTCCCCTTATTTTGAGGCTGTGTCCTCTAGTTCTGGTTTCCTTTCTAAGTGGAAAGAATCTCTCAACCTCTACCCTATCTAGCCCCTTCATTATCTTGTAAGTCTATATAAGATCCCCCCTCAACCTTCTAAACTCCAACAAGTACAGGCCCAGTCTATTTAATCTGTCCTCATAAGCTAACCCCCTCATCCCCCGTATCAGGAATGTACTTACCTCAATGGCTGCCGGAGGGACTCTGCACATTGACGCCTGGCAGGGGGGAAGGAAATCCCTCAGTGCACTGCTACTGAGAAAATCAAGGCACTTAAACAATTCACTGGGTACGGTGAGTGGCATGTATTGGCAGTGACTTACAAATCTGCCATGGCACTGCCAGAACCCACGAGAGATTCTCTCTCCCCCCTCCCTACCCTCCCCACCCTTGGAGCCCTGCATGGGGGTTTCAGATCCGTTACCCACCACCTAGGCTTAGACTCAGGTACCAGGGAGCCTACGGATCTCAGGTAGGAGGCAGACTAGTTGGCACCAGGACATCATCACAATAGCGCATAGCAAGTCATCACCCTCCTGCCTGCCACAGAAACTCACTATCACAGTGTAACGAGGCCCACCACTCTGTGCTACTATGTTACAGGAGAATATAAGACTTTACAGGGAGGGCGGGGGGGTGGGGGAGAAATGGAACCCACGTGTGGCAACCCAGCCCCTACTGATCAAAGTGTGTGGTGATCAGGGCCTCCCTCGATGCCCCTGCGGGCCTGACCCTTGCTGCTGCCAGCCCTCCAGCACCTGGGTGGTGTTGCTCATTGTTCTCCTTCTCTTCCTCCTCCTGCTGCGTGGCCTCCTCCCCAGTGACGCCCGGCTACTCGGCCTCCATGTCTTCTTGCTCCAAAAGGCCTCCTCTCTGCTGCACCAGGTTGTGTAGGACACAGCACGCAACCACAATGTGGGATGATATCAGTTGAATATGGTTCAGGTGCCTGGACCACTCTGGCGGTGATTATATTGTAAGGCCCCCGCCAGAGTGATCCAGGCCCCTGAACTGCATTTTGAGAAGCCCTGTGCACCGTTCCACTATTGAATAGGTGACAATGTGGGCCTCATTATACTGGGTCTCCGCCTCAGTCTCAGGCATCAGCACAGGAGTCATCAGCCAAGTCCGAAGCAGGTTCCCCATGTCCCTCACGAGCCATCCCTACACCCTGGGCTCCTCCTCAAAGATCTCTGGGATATCCGAACTCCTCAATATGAAGCTGTCGGGCATGCTGCCAGGGTGTCTGGCACAGATATATATAATATTCAGCTGATGGTTTCTCAGCAATTGCATATGTATTGCACGGAAGCCCCTTCCGTTCATGAATCTTCCTAGAATCTTCACTGGGGCCTTGATGGCGATGTGGGTGGAGTCTGTAAGAACATAAGAACATAAGAAATAGGAGCAGGAGTAGGCCATCTAGCCCTTCGAGCCTGCCCCGCCATTCAATAAGATCATGGCTGATCTGTCGTGGCTCAGTTCCACATTCCCGCCCTCTCCCCATAACCCTTAATCCCCTCGCTTATCAAAAACCCATCAACCCGCGTCTTAAAAATATTTAGCGAGGCAGCCTCCACCACCTCAACGGGCAGAGAATTCCAGAGATTCACCACCCTTTGAGTGAAGAAGTTCCTCCTCAACTCCGTTCTAAACCGCCCCCCCTTTATCTTGAGGCTGTGCCCCCTAGTCCTACTGTCCTTTCTGAGCGGTTGCACATTTGGTGTCACCACAACGGCTGCAAATCCTGCAGTTCGTTTTGACCGGGGTCCTGATTGTGTCAAATTTTTTTCTTGATAAAATAGGGATGGGTGCAAAAATGGGTGCCATTCCCACTATTCATATCACGCCTGATTCTACCACTATTTCCCACCACAAAATGGGTGCAATGAGGTTGTAAAATTCTGCTCCCCCCTCCCCATGCCTGCGTGGGTTTCCTCTGGGTGTTCCAGTTTCGTCCCACAATCCAAAGATGTGCAGGTTAGGTGAATTGGCCATGGTAAAAAGCCCCTTATGTTCCCAAAGGTGTATAGGTTAGGGGGATTAATGGGGTAAATATGTGGGATTATGGGGGTAAGTCCTGGGTGGGATGCTCCGTGGGAGATTTGGTGTAGGCTCGATGGGCCAAATAGCTACCTAGTGTCCTGCTGGGATTCTATGCCCAATTTTACTCTTTTGTACAGCTGATGGCTAGAAACTAAAAATACGATCAGAGCTTTTCTCTCTAATGACATCCATTCTTTAGAAATTCAAGTTTCTGCTGCAGAGGTCAAACTGCGCCAGTTCATGCTGCCGGCTTCCCCTGGATTCCCAGGCCTTGAAGCTAGAAGATAGAGAGCAGGAAAGAGGAAGTCTGAAATCAGACTGCACTGAAAACAAAATACAGACGTCTGCACAATGGATAGCACTGGGAAGAATGATTGTTAGAGTTCCTCTTCTTTACCTATATGATTCAACTTGGAAACGCTCAACTATGACAAAACCGTGGGTCAGCTTAAAGAACTATTGTGATGCTGACGCCTTGGGAACAATTCAGTTATCTCATAGTCAGTGGAATAAAATCCAGATTGGTTAATACAATGAGACCTCTGTATCTCGCCTTGGCTTCAATGCTGTATTTAAGGTCATTGAGCCGGGCTGCATGTTTCTAACAGCCGCAGAAATGAAATGCACAATGAAAAGGCCCCTCACTGTAAAACAGAAAATGTTGATCGTTTCATCGTCACATTGCCGAATAATTTCCAGTCTTCAGGAAGCGCAACACATGCAGTGCCGTGGGTCGAGCGCACGTCACCAAGCATCCTTTCCGAGCGACTCATTCGTCGCAGGGAAAACTGGCAAAAAGAGAGAAGCAGAAACGACTGTCCAATTGTTTCATTGAAATTGGATTATTATTTAATTAACTGAATAATTGTTTCGCTCCCTGGTGTTTACAGTTGGTGACTTTGAGGGTGACCCTCAGCATTTAAATATTGGCAAGGAAGCAGTTGCTGGAGCACCAGTTTCACTTGGCTGGCGCAGAGGGCATCATGAGCATGCCAGCCCTGCCAGTGCCAGCACATGCCAGCCTTTCCTGTCCAAGCTCTAGCTGTTGGCAGGCTCCGTCATGCCAACAGAGATGGAAGCGTTTTTCCCTTTACTAATATGCAAATCCACTTTCTTATGAAGTGCAAATGAAGCCTGTTAATTAGGGTCAAGATATTTCTCTCATCTATAATTGAGAGCATCAGAATCATATTAGAGCTATTCATTTGATCCAAACCATATTTGAGCGATCAATTATTTCAAAGACAAAGCATTATATTAATTGAGAGCAGCAGCACATATTCATTGAGTTGTTCAGATGAGGAACGGAGAACAGTTGAAAATACATGGCAAGTTGTATGAAACTTTACCTGTGGCAATCTACATTCAGTTACTTAATGACACTGGGAATATTTCTTTGTGATACGTTGCACATCTTACAACATATAGGACTTGATAGGATATTTGTTTGGCAAGTAGGAATGTCCATCTACATAACTCAATATCAGTAAGAATGCCTTGTCCAGTGATGTGAAGCAATTTTGTAATGTACATGAAGGGATTACTCACCTTACTAAAAGCGTGCAGTTTAGTAGGGCACAGGTCTAGTGGTATTATCACTAAACTGTTAATCCAGAAACTCAGCTAATGTTCTGGGGACCCGGGTTCGAATTCCACCATGGCTGACAGTGGAATTTGAAGTTAATAAAAAATATCTACGATTAAGAATCTGTTGATGGCCATGAAACCATTGTCAATTGTCGGCAAAACCCTTCAGGGAAGGAAATCTGCCGTCCTTACCTGCTCTGGCCTACTTGTGACTCCAGAGCCACAGCAATGTGGTTGACTTTCCACTGCCTCTGAATGGCCTAGCAAACCACTCAGTTGTATCAATCGCTGCAAAGTCAAGAGTAGCTGGGGTTGGGCGATAAATGTTGGCCAGCTAGGGATGGCCATGTCCCAAAAATGAACAAAAAAAAAGTGCATATCAACAACAACTGTGTTTATATAATATTGTTAATACGTTCATCCAGCAGAGGTGGCAGAAGAACATTCTGGAAGAAATCAACTCAGTCACCTCGACTGTACTATGGGTAACCAAAGAGCTAGTGTCGAGGAGTGGTTGGAGCAGTTGGACGCACTGCAGGGCATGCAGGGGACAGAGAGTGTGATAGATGCTAGCTTCAGGGAGGTGGTCACACCACATAGCACTGCTGCCTCACAGCACCAAGGGACCCAGATTCGATTCCTGACTTGGGTCACTGTCCGTGTGGAGTCTGCATGGGTTTCCTCTGGATGCTCCAGTTTCCTCCCACAGTCCAAATACGTGCAGATTAGATGCACTGGCCATGCTAAATTCTCCCTCAGTGTACCCAAACAGGCGCAAGAGTGTGGCAACTAGGGGAATTTCACAGTAACTTCATTACAGTGTTAATGTAAGCCTACTTGTGACACCAATAAATAAACTATTATTATTTACTTTGTTAGTTTCTGATAGGTAGATGGGTGACTGCCAGCAGAGGCAGGGAGGTAAAGCAGGTAAATCCCTGTGGCTATTTCCCTCTCAAACAGGTATACCATTTTGGATACTGTTGGGTGGGGATAGCCTCTCAGGGGAAAATACTAGCAGCAGCCAGGCCTGTGGCACCATAACTGGCTCTGCTATAGAACAGGATCAACTAAGTCCAAGCGAGTGATAGTAGTAGGAGACGCGATAGAGGCACAAACAAGAGTTTCTGTGGCCACAAATGAAACTCTAGGATGGTGTGTTGCCTCCTTGCCAGGGTCCTGAATGTCTCTGAGTGGGTACAGGGCATCCTGAAATGGGAGGTAAACAGACAGATGTCATTGTCCACATTGGCACTAATGACATAGGCAAGAAGAGGGAAGATGTCCCACAAAGACAATTTAGGGAGTTAGGCCGGGAGCTAAAAGCAGGACTTCTAGGATAGTAATTGCAGGATTACTCCCTGTGCCATGTGTTAACGTATGATAGGTCTCGGCATCTAAAAACTGACAAAGCCCTTGAGGAGTATAATGAAAGTAGGAAGGAACTTAAACATAGAATTAGGAGGGCTAAAAGGGGCCATGAAATGTCTTTAGCAAACAGAATCAAGGAGAATCCTAAGGCTTTTTATACATATATTAGGAGCAAGAGGGTAGCAACAGAAGGAGCAACCCACTCAAGGACAACGCAAGAAGTTATGTGTGAATCCACAGAAAGTGGGTGAAATCCTTAATGAGTACTTTGTATCGGTATTCACCGAGGAGAAAGGCATGTTGGATGTTGAGATCAGGGATCGGTGTATGAACGTTCTTGAGAACATTAATATACCAAAGGAGTAAGTGTTGAGTATCCTAAATTGCATTAAGGTAGACAAGTCTCCAGAGCCGGATGGGATTTATCCCAGGTTACTGCGGGAGGCAAGGGGCGATATAGCTGAGGCCTTAACAGATATCTTCACATCTTCTTTGACCACAGGCGAGGTTCCAGAGGACTGGGGAATAGCCATGGTGAAATTTGAAAAGAAGGATGAGAATTTTAATATTGAGGCATTTAATCTGAAGCCAATGTAAATATGTATGGTGGTGATTTTTGAATAGAACTTTATGTGCATTAGGATATGGCCAGCAGAAATTTGGATGTCTTTAAATTTATAGAGGGTGGAAGATGGGAAGTTGGCCAGGGGTAGTTAAGTTTCAAGATAACAAAGATTTGGTTGGGGTTTTCAGCAGCAGATAAAGCTACATCATTGAAAACACATTAGCTACATAGCAGTTGGTTCAACCTCCTGGAACTTTCCCTCTGTGGTATTCACTACCACAAAGAGCGGTGGATGCTGGGACAGTGAGTAAAGTAAAGGAGGAGTGAGACAGATTTTTAATTGGTAATAGGTTGAAGGTTTATGGGGAGAAGACAGGAAAATGGGGATGAGGAACATATCAGCCATATTGAATGGCGGATCGGACTTGAGGGACCAAATGGCCTAATTCTGCTCCTATATCTTATGAACTTACAAACAACACTGTGGGTGTATCTGCAGTAAAAAGTCTGACAACACCAGGTTTTAGTCCAACCTATTTATTTGATAATATACTCACAAGCTTTCGGGGTTAGCCCCTTCGTCAGGTGAATGGAGAGTTCTGGCCTCAGACAGAGCATATAAAGCACAGGTCTGTGCCGGCATACCCACATCATGGTGTATCTGCAGCACATGGACAGCAGAGTTCAAGAAGGCAGCCCACCACCACCTTCTCAAAGGAAATTAGGGACGAGCGATAAATGCTGGCCTAGGTAGTGATGCCCACATTTAAAATAAATATTAGGTGTTAATTAACCCAATCCTACCCATTGGTACAAAGCACCAGGAAAATGTTGCACTTTAGAGAATCCAAAAACCAAAGTTGAAAGATGGTGAGGTGGACCTCTTTGGTGAGGATGCACTGCGGAGGTAAGCATTCATTCAGAAATTATCTGCATCCCATCACACGAAAGATCAGTTGAGGAAGAAATTGTTCAATGATTAAATTTGATCTCTTAACAAAAAAAAAACTTGACAGGATGTTGGAAACCAACTCAAAGATGCTTGGAAGATAATTAGAAAGAAAATGGGCTATCAGGCTCATGGACGCCTTGGCCCTGTCACCCACCCTAAGAGCTCTGATGCTGCTGTGACATCAAAGAGAACATGGCACCATGAGAACAAAAAATCAAAGAACAATGCAGCACAGGGACAGGCCCTTTGGCCCACCAAGCCTGCGCAAATCATGTTGTCCTACCTAGACCAACCGCCTGTATCCCCCTATAACCCACCTGTTTATTTGTCTATCCAGATAAGTCTTAAATGTCTTTGCAACTTTTGTATGGACTTATCTAAAAGAGTTTGATGTTACATTGCAATTTTTATTTGTTGAGTTGAGAAACCTGGGTTAAGGTCAAGCTGCCTGACGTAACCAGGATTCAGAAAAATAGAAGAGCAAATTCATCGAAGAGTTATGATTCAATGACTTCAGGAATGGATTTAATAAGTTAAAGGGACAGATTGGAGGAAAGTGAAGTATTTGGGCTGACAAGTGTGAGGGATGGTATGGCTCACATTATCCCTGAGTCTAGGGACACACACTGGAGGTACAGGCAGCACGTGAAAGTCAATTTCAAAGAAACGGTGTGGTTTTTTGTGTTTTGTACTGTGAAATCGTGCAGTGAATGTGCAATGCGTTGGACAGGCCCAGAGTGCAAATTGACATTACTTGACTCATAAACTCTTTGGAAACACAGCCTCTGAAGGACTTCATTCCATTCTGCATGCCACCTAATAGGCACATTGGAAGGCCCACGACCTGCCTTGAATACTGGATAACAGACATGGGAGGTGGTTGTGGACCTTTAGATTAGCTGGTTTTGAAGATGCAAACCACACTCCCCTAGATAGAAAAATGAGCATCTGGGGGTTGCTTAGGCTATAGTCTCGGAAGGTCTCAAAACAATTACGGGGACATGTGCTCTGGCAGGCATCCCTGAGTTGATGTTAAGTCAAAGCCACATTTTCAGTGAGTTGTGGATAACTGTCAGCATCCATCCCTGTCAATGGTAGAAAATGTATGTGCCCTAGAACGTGAATTATCACAGCTCACAGTCAGACCCCAGGAAAGGTCAGTGAACCGGTCCCTTCACATCTTATTGCCACTATTAACACACAAAAACTATAACACTTAGAGGTCAAGTTTCTACCTTGGACACGCAGGTACCTGAGAAAGAATTCAATATAAAGGTTGGATGTATTATAAAAGAGGGTCATAGAAAATGGAAAGGCCCCAGTTATGTCTTGACAGTAAGGCAGTACTTTACAAACATGGCAAACACCTATTGTGGTGAATGCAGTAAATGAACTATCTTGTACTTGTAATGCTCACATGTGTGGGTGAACAACTTAGTCCACCGAGGTTGGAGCCTCCTAGTGCCAACCCTTGCCACTGATATATTTGGTGTGGGGGCAGGAGCTGGCAGGTAGGTGGTGAGCAAGCAATCCATTGGAATTTGCAAGCCACACTACACCCTCCGCAAACCCATTGGTAGAAGAGTGTTAAATATAACCCCAATATTTTTATGTAATGAAAGAGAAGGAAATCTCTTAATTGCATATTACTTATGTTTAATTATATGTAGCTGGTGAGAATTAACTGGTTCACTTCAGGAAGAATTCACTTGTGCCTCTGTTAGGCTGAAACTGTGGTTGTTGGGTTAGGAGGTGTTAGTTTGTAACTTGGCACTCTGTAAATAGAAAAAGGATATAAAGGTCTGTTCTTGTTTTATCCTTCACTACCTGGTTTCTGGAATGTAACAACACATGCTGAAGATTAGACTCAAAGGTGAGATTTTTCACTAAGACTGGAAATTCCCGCCCAAGGTCAACGGACCTTTGAATGGTGTGCCGAATGTTCCCTCCCGTCCATTATGATTCCGGTGGCAGGAGAGGCGGGAAAACTTTGGCCTGGAAACCTTTAATCTCTCGAATGCAATCATCCTTCAAAAACTGCTCAGTTGCCCACCTGAACCTTGTATCTATGCTCAGCAGAATTTGGTAGATTATGAAGTCGTCAGCCATGATTTAATTTCACATACGTGTGATCACCCAATGTTCATGTTGGAAATGTTGTGATGTTTGAATACACGCACTAGTTGTGATTAAGAGCCCTGATACCAATTAGGGAAAGGTTCAGGTACATATATAAGAACCAGTTTCCACCTGTGTGGAGGAACTATGTGGAAGGGAAAGGTGGTCTCCACTTACATTACGTTGCGCTTGTGAATAAATCTCAAACTGGCTCCAGCTTTTCCTTTGCCAGAAGGTTGTTCACCAGATTAACACCCAACATCAAGCTATGCCCTCTATTATGACTCAAACATTTTGAACACAGTGGTTTGAGAGAGAACATATCTAGGTCATTGGAAAATACTTGCAAATTCATGACACTGAACCGTGTCCATTTATGTCCATGAAAGCAGAGACAGAGGTGTGACACAAGATAACATGTTCAGTGAACAATACTGACCCTTGGTAAACTAACTATAGAATAAAAACTTCTCCGGATTAAACTGCTGCTGTTTTAGCAAAACCTGGATGTTCAGAAGTCCTTTATTAGTAGCAATCGAGGTTGACTGAGTGATCCATGCAAACTCACCCTGAAACTCATAAAGGCTCAGAGGCATGGAAGCTCCCATCTCCAAGTTTGATACCCAGCTGATACAGTCATAGATTCATAGACTCACTACAGTGCTGAAAGAGGCCATTTGGCCCATTGACCATAATTCCACAGAGGCCCTATCTCCTTGGCCCCACATATTTACCCTGCTGGTCCCCCTGACACTGCGGGGTAATTTGCCATGGCCTATCAACCTAACCTGCACATCTTTGGACAGTCAGTGAGAATGTTTCTACTGAACACAAGACAATAATTTTCACTGCTGTTGGCTTAAAGTCAAGTTAAAGATAGTGGAAGATGTTTGCTTCATTCTATAAAGTTGTATTCAGAAAGAAAACATAAGGAGGTAAAGGCAAATTACTGGGGATGCTGGAATCTGAAACCAAAACAGAAAATGCAGGAAAATATCAGCAGAACTGATAGCATCTGTGGAGAGAGAATAGAACTAATGCTTAGAGTCACGTTGACTGTTTGTCAGAGCTTTGAAACAGGGGTGGGGTTGGTCTGGTGGTGATTTTGGGCGAAGATGGGCATTTGTCAGCCCAGATTTCCTAGCTTGCAGATCACCCTCTTGCTTCACAAGGAAACATGTTGAGTCCATTTAAAATTTACCTTTTGAGTCAGAAATCAGCTCCCAGTGCAGTCTGTAGATTTTAAACAGAATTTCACCTCCTTCCTGCAGGTGCCTGCTCACTTACTCAAAAGAACAGCATAATATGGAGACACAGGAGCTGTAGCCGATATGTGACTCTAGTTCTCATGTATACAATGGGTTATTCTTAATGACCTCATATCTATTTCTATTTATCCTGACCTTTCAGCAATATGCCCACATCACAATAATAAATACAAAGCTGACTTTGTGGGGGGATAGCAAGATCTTTGGTCGTGCTGACTATCAAGTGTAAAAGTTTGTTTTATTAGTGTCACGTTTACACTTAGGCTTACATTAACACTGCAATGAAGTTAATG
The DNA here is from genome assembly GCF_965287045.1 of Carcharhinus amblyrhynchos. NCBI lineage: Eukaryota > Metazoa > Chordata > Chondrichthyes > Carcharhiniformes > Carcharhinidae > Carcharhinus > Carcharhinus amblyrhynchos. Next base: position 18,320,709 of record NC_137347.1, read on the forward strand.
TGAAAATCCCTAGTTCCCTCACTCCAGCACCTGTTCGCGTACACTGAGGGAGAATTGAGCATGGTCAATGCACCTAACCAGCACATCTTTGGATTGTGGGAGGAAACCGGAGCACCCAGAGGAAACCCATGCAGACACCAGGGAAACATGCAGACTCCACACAGACAGACAATGACCCAAGCCGGAATCAAACCCAGATCCCTTACACTGTGAGGCAACTGTGCTAACCACTGTGCCATCCTCTCAAGTGACCCTTGAGGGAACTATTCATACCTCAGTATCAAGTGAGGACACAATCAGACCTAGGATCTTCTCCACGTGTCTAAATATTCCACTAAAGCTAACACTGAGGCTTGCATGGGAGGAATGGCCACCTGGTCAAGGTACGTGTGGGCAGATCAATGTAACCACAACATGATCCAGAAAAACAAGGCCAGTGCAAGACTCTTTCCCTTGTGTGTGTGTGTGTGTGTGTGTGTGTGTGTGTGTGTGTGTGTGTGTGTGTGTGTGTGTGTGTGTGTGTGTGTGTGTGTGTGTGTGTGTGTGTGGAGGGGGGGGTGGGGCAGTGGGGGGGTGGGGCAGTGGGAGGGTGGGCAGGGGGAGAGAGGAGGGCAGAGGGTGGAGGGGGAGATGGGGGGATTGCGCATGTGGATGGTAAAGGGTCTTATCAAATTATCATCGTTGCATTTGTGAGAAACAATTATTTGGGGATGAGTGACGAGGCAGGTTTACACCGCCACCTGAGACAGGACTGTCTCCAGGAACCTTGCAATTACACAAGGGAAACCAACGAAACCATAGAAAAAAAATACAGACAATAGGAGTAGGAGTAGGCCATCATGTGGCCCTTCAAACCTACTCTGCCAAGCAGATGCTGAATAAATGGTGATTGTGTTTCTAACCTGCCATGTCAACTTCTTTCAGTGAGATAGTGGTCTTATGTCCCAAGCCACATTAACTCAAAATTATTTATGTTAAGAGTGTAATTTCAAACAGCAAGCATTTTGGTTGAGCTATTTGGAACTGGCTGTCTTCTCATGACCTCATCTCCCCCTCCCCCCGCCCCCCAGCTAGATCATTGACTCTTCATTTACACTATGTCGTGGCTGAATGGGATCCTGTCTTTCCGTCCCCTGTTGCCCTTCTGACATTGATGCTCCCTTCCGTGCCTTCATTCACACCATCTGTACAAAAAAGCACAGCAGCAGACAATAGGGAAAAGGTTCCATTTCACTAATCCTGTGATGGAATACCATAATTTGTTTCAGTTGGAGTGCAGTGCTTGAGCTGAATGCAACAGGAAAGTCTCCCATCAATAAGGCACGCTCGATGGAGTAACAGTGCAGATATGCTGCCGCGGCTAAACAGAGCTGGGAGTCAATCACATATGCTCTGATTTGTGGAAGCAAAGTACCAGCCCCATGAGGCCCACACCACAGGCACGAGGAAATACAAACTGCTCAATAAAGTTCTTCACTTCAGAATTTTACATTGGCCTAATTAAAAGTGCAATCCTACAATTTGCTTACATGGCATTTGCCCAGAGTATGTAATTATAACTGGGCCTTTTAGCATAGCTACAGGTCCTTGGATCTTCAGATCAGATTTTAACCTTGACAGGCAACTGGATCAAAAGGGCAGTTGTACACTCACTGTTGTTCTCCGAAAGCTCACCTGCCTACCGCACTTTTAAATGCTGTGTTTTTAGTAGCGTTGGTAACAGGCACTGGCTGTATGCAAGCAGACAAAGAGTTCACTACATTTTTAAAAGGCTGATACAACTCAGCCCTTAACACAGTTTGTTAAATTCTTTCATGGGATGTAGGCGTTTCTGACTAGGCCAGTATTTGTTCCATTGTTCCTAATCGCCCCGAGGTGTTAGTGAGGGGCGCAGCTATACCTGCAGTGCCATTAGAAAGGGAATTCCAGGATTTTGACCCAGCGAAGCGACAGTGACAGAGTTCCTAGTCAGGCTGATGTTAAGCTTGGAAGGGAAGTTGCAGGTGGTGGCGATCCCAATCAATGCCATTGCTATCCTGGATGGCACAAGTCTCACAAGTGCCAAACCTGCCAGTGACACCTGGAGCCAGGGCTGAAGCAACGCTCAGAATACCAATATTTTAAGTGATTCCTCACATGTCACAGGAGAAGCACGGGTACTCCCCAGGTCCCCCAAGGAAACATTGGGCCTGACCAGCCCACCCGCACCATGGGGTGGCACTCACCCACACTATTTGTGCTCAGGTTGAACTGGGGGGGAACGGGAAGGGTCTTTGTGTTTCTCAATTCAAGGTTCAGGAGTTTTGTTTGTACATCCACTGGGGAAGTGGCTGGTTGTGGTAGACAGGAGCTGGTCGGGGCTACTTTATAATGTTCAGAACCAGCTTGTAAGCTACATCCAGCTGTCTCCTGATACTAAATGGCTCACTGCTGAGGTCAAGATAATAACACCCAGCAGCAAGGTGACCAAAAATAACCAGAGACACAGCACTGTTCACTCTGAGCTGGGTGTGGAGATACTGGATGGGTTAGTAAGCTGATAAAGTGGGAGTTGAATGTCAACGCATTGAATTCCTACTATGAGAGCCAGTATGGCTGATTCTTGTGTGAATATTTCCCATATGTAGAGGTGAACTCTCTTCATCTACTCAGCCAGCCTTCGCGCCATGTTCGTAACAGGAGAGTTATGTTACTGATGGGAGTCGTCCAACTTGGTGCGATTCAAGTTCAAAATCGCTGCCCTGGGGCTTCTGAATTTGATCAAAACCACAGCCCGAGCTTCTCAATGGGCCACACTCCTTGGAGACCTGAGACAGGTAATCACGGAACTCTGGTGGCCTCCCCCAAAAATACGATGGTGTCTCCAGCAACCCTTCCGTCAAAGCTGCATATTTAACTATCACAGATACTGCGATCTCTCCCACCTGCAAATACACATTCAAATACAAGAGAAACAAGAACAGGAGAATAAGAAAAGAGAAATGGAAATAGAGAATGGAGGAGACATGGAATAATGCTGAATGGAAAGAGACAAACAGAAGTCCACAAACCAATGCTGAAGATAAGAAGGAAATGGTTAACCTATTGACTGTATAAAGTCCAAGTTAGATTTGGCATCAGAAATGGTGTTTAATCACCATTCTTCCCGACATAGAAAGCAACCCGTTCACTCAGCATGATCTGATACACGGTTCTTTGCCTATTTGTCTCGACAGGGAGGTTGGTGGTCAGTGTTATTGATCCTATATCCAGCTATCCTTCTGCACAGTATGACTACGCTCTGATGCTTTTTTGAGGAGGCCTTTGTAGTGATCTTCAGGGAGGGAATCGATACGACTCAGATGCGAAAGCACTTTATTGGTTTCAACTGGAGTACAACCCATAACTGCTTTATGGAGATGAAATAATCTCTCATCGCTTTATTCACAATGCCAAACTAAAATTCTGTCTCTTTCTCTGAGAAGTATTCACACGGGTCTTTCCTTCTCTCTTTGTCAGATAAATACTTGAAATGAAAAGGTTTTAACAGGCTCATTACAATACCAACTTGCTTTTTCAATATCGTAAAACATGCTAAGTTGTTTCCTAGTAACATTATGGGACAAAATGTGACACTGAGCCACATATAGAAATTTTAGGATAGATGATTAAAATTCTGGTCAAAGAGGGTAGTTTAAAGGAGCTTCTTCAAAGAGGAAAGGGAAGTATAAAGGTGGTGGGATTTAGGAAGGAAACGTCAGATGTAGAGAGCCAATGGAGGTTAACAGGCACAAGGACAAACAATGGAACGATCCAAGTTAAGAGATGGACAGCAGACATTTGGGTGGTGGTTAGTGGAGGGAAGAATGTGAGAAGCTTGCCAAGGGAATATTGAAATAGTTAAAGCTAAAGGTAAAAGCAGCATGAACAAGGGTTTGCGGTTCTGATGCATTGAGGAGGGTCAGAGCTGGGTGATATTATAGAGGTGTAAATAGGTGGCTTTAGTGCTGGCACAGATTTGAGGTCAGGAACTCATCTCAACATCAAATATGATGCAAAGTGGGTGAAGAGTCTGGTTCAGCCTCAAGGTTGTTACCAGGAAGAATGGCTAGGAGCTTGGAGTGAGGACCAAAAACAACGGCTTTGTTCTTCTTCATACATCACTAGGAGAAATTTCCACCCATGCAGTACTGGATGTTGGCAGGCTGATAATTTAGATTTCATGATTGGGATAGAGGAGGAGAGTGGAGTTTATTGATACAAGAAAGCACCGCAATGGACCTCCTCTTGCATTTATGGTTTTTTCCATATTCTTTTGGGTCTTGTTGTTTCTCTCACTCTGTTTCAGAAAAGTGAAATAGGTAGATATTCCTCTCTGAATAAAGTTCGCATCTGTGGTGGTAAAGCTGACAGTAAGTTCATTGTGTGCTACTTTACAATAACAGCAGTATCAGACTGAGTCACGTACAGGGCAGTGTGGTGGTACAGTGGTTAACACTGCGGCCTCACAGCCACAGGGTTCGATTCCCGGTTTGAGTCACTGGCTGTGCGGAGTCTGCACATTCTTGTCATGTCTGCGTGGATTTCCTTCAGGTGCTCTGGTTTCCCCCCTCGGTCTGAAAGATGTGCTGGTTAGGAATATTGGCCACGCTAAATTATCCCTCAGTGTACCCGAACAGACATCGGAGTGCGGCAACTAGGGAATTTTCTCAGTAACTTCATCGCAGTGTTAATATAAGGCCATTTGTGACACTTATGAATAAACTTTCAAACTTGGTGTTGGATTTCACCAGGTCTTCTGGCACAAGAGCAGGAAGCCTTTTGTACCTTTTGCTTTTTGCAGCCAATTTCCCGTTGGAGGACCTTGCGGAAATTCTCGGCCACGTCGCTCAGGTGCAGCTTTTATTTAACCCGACCTGCCGCTTAAAAGCCGTCAGTGTAATTACTACAAACAGGCACGGTCTTAAGTCAATAAGCCAATTAGAGGTTAACTATTGTTTGGAGAAGCGAGTTTACAGATTGGCATGTGTTTGTAAATTTCTGGCTCTGTGTCAGAAGAAACCAGCGTGAAATGGCTGCCTTTCAAATTACTTTTTTATTTAATATTTTGAAGCAGTTTGGATGCATCTCAAAAACAGAGAGAGAGAGAGAAGCGGGAGACCAAAAGTGCTACTGCGGTTAATACATCAATTGGCAATGTTTTAACAAGGTTTTTTTTCCCAGCAAACGGGTACCTATATTATATACTTACCTAAATCTCGGTCCTGGGTATCTTCCATCCAAACAAGGCCACATATTCTTTGTTTTTTTTCCTTTTTCTTATCATTCAAAAATTAAAACTGTCTGAATGGCTTTCACAGCCATTAAAAGGTCACCAATCTGAACTCGGTTTCTCTCTCCACGGATTCTGCCAAACCTACTGACTATTTCCAGCATTTTCTGTTTTTATTTGAAATTACTGGCATCTGCCGTATTTTGTCCTTATACTCATTCCTTATACTTACTGCCTTCTCTGTTTGCTTTTCTGTTTTATATAAAAATATTGATACTATTTCAAATAACCAAAACCATAAACCAGCCTTTCAACCACTCACCAGAAACTTAACTGCATCAACCAAATAAAGATTGTGGCTACAAGAGCGGGTCAGCAATTCTGCAGTAAATAACTCATCTCCTGACACCATTTCCACCATCTACATGCACAGTGGCACAGTAGTTAGCATGGCTGTCTCACAGAACCAGGGATCTGGATTCAATTCTGGCCACGGGTAATTTTCTGTGTTGAGTTTACGTGTTTTCTCTGTGTCAGTGTGGTTTTCCTCCAGTTTCCCCCCACACTCCAACAATGTGCAGGTTAGATCGATTGGTCAAGCTAAATTGTTGCCTTGTAACAGAGGGACTTGCAGGGTAAATACATGGGGTGACAGGAATAAGGCCTGCATGGGATTGTTATCATTGCAGGCTCAATATGCCAAATTGCCTCCCTATGCACTGTAGGGATTTGATGATGATATACATGAGGGTTCTGATGGAATACTCTCCACTTCTTTGGATGAGTGCTGTTCCAACAACATTTAAAAGCTCAATGTGACCCAAATCAAAGCAGCCTGCTTAATTGGCACCCCATCCATCACTTTAAACATTCACTCCTTCCACCGCTGGCACCCAGTGACAGCAGTGTGGACCATATCTACAAGGCTCCTTTAACAGCCCACATCTTCTACTGCTCAGAACAGGACAGCAAATGCAGCACTACTGGCCCTGATTTTACCAGCATGGCCATCCTGAAATTGGGGCAGGCGAAACTCGCAGAATGGCACTCCCTGTTGACCTCGGGTGCGATCTTACGAGCCTCAGGCAGCTGCGCTAGTAAAATCAGGGCCTGCTGTCTGCAAGTTCCCCCTCCAAGTCACACACCTTCCTGACTTGGGATTATATTGCTGTTGCTTCAATGCCGGTACGCCCCTTATTTTGGAATTCCTTCCCTTACAGCATTGTGTGTGTACCTACACTGCACAATGACATCGACTCAGAAAGGTAGCTCATCACCACCTTCTCGAGGTATAGGCAATAAATGTTGGCCTAGCCAGGGTCACTCCTAGAATGGACAGAAAATGAATCTCCTCTCTCTAAACTCCCACCAAGCTTGTTGCTGCATCTTGGATATCACATGAAATCATAATGAAAGAGGGCATTAGAGAATGAATAGGATAATTCCTGGCAAATTATAATCAATAATAATAGCTTTCAGAGATATGGAAGCAGAGATCTTTCCAGACTGAAGGAACCTGACAAATGTAATCATATTCTAATGTCTTAATTAATTTTGTACAATACTTTACAAGGTAAAGCTTGTTGAAAACCTCCCTCAGGAAATTGAGTGAAACCAATTCTGACTCAATGCCGCAGAATCAATGTTATCTTGTATCTGAAGGCCAATCAGTGTGCTTAAAAATAACACTCACTTAAAGTCTCTTATTTAATCATTTGAATTAATTTTATTAACAATAACATATTAGCAAACCTCCCATTGCTGTGTTAAGTCAGAAGATACAATGATCCTTATGAGCCAGTGCATCATTAAATCACAGTGTTCCTGGGACATGAATAAAGAAGGAAATGAGGAATATTTGTGAGGGGAATAGCTGAGAGGAGATGCTGAATGAAGGACTGCAGAGGGCAGTGCTTAGACTCTCTTTCTTACACTATTGGTCAAAAATGGCAAATTATATACTGATAAATGTGAATTATTCAACCCCGGACCAAGAAACAAATACACAGGGAATGAACACAAGGTAACTTGGGAGCGTGCACTTGGGAGCATGGCTTCATCATTGTCAGAGGCAATTAAGCAAACTGTTGGGGTACATGACCAAAAGTCATTCTGAAGGTTTATAATGTACTGGGTTGACCTCAGTTGGAATGTTGTGCCCCTCTTCCAGTCGCCATACTTCAAAAGAGACATTCCACTTCATAATTATATGCTACACCTACACACTAACCTTTTGTGTCTCATATATGAGGAACCCTAGATTGCTCCGCACCTCAAAATTCTACAGCCATCCTCCATTTAAATAATACTCTCTGCCTTTTTATTCTTCCTGCCAGTGTGAACAACTCCACATTTTCCCATATTATACCCTGCCAGATATTTTTCATCTATCATATTGCTTCCCACCCACTCAACCTATCAAAATCCTTATGTCCCCTTCACCACGTACTTTCCTAGCTACCTTTTTGTCATGCGCAAATTTAGTTATCATGCCTTTGTCCTCCTCATTTAAGTTATTGTTGTAAATTGTAAGAAGTTGCGGGTCTAACACGAACCCCTGTGGGACTCCACTCATCATATTCTGCCAACCAGAAAACAACCTATTTGTAATAATTAGTTGGGGCAGAAGTCCCTTTACCAAAACCCTTTTATTTACAAACTCTAACAGCGGTACACAGAGTGCAAGCACTTAGCAGCCTATCTCCAGGGGTGTCAGAGGAACTGACACTCCCAGTTAAGTGCAAGGCCTCTGATTGGCCCATCAATTGAATCCTTAATCAAGGAGGTCATATTCCAATTGGCCAACCTCAATGGCCTGATTGAAGTCACTACACTATTTTTGCATACTCTGTTTTCTGCCAGGCAACCAATCTACTATGGTGGAGAGTAGAGGGAGAAAAGCAAGTCCAGTTGTAAAGAGAATGAGCTACAAGGAAAGATTAGGGAAGATTGAATTCTAGTCTAGAAATAAAGTGAGGGTTTACCTCATTAAGTGTATAAATAACTAAAAGGCATAGCTAGAATGAACCAAAGGTATGATTTTCTTTCTAGTCAAGTCAGTAGAACAAGAGGACATCAGGTTAAAAGTAGGTTTAAACTAATGTTAGAAAAAATATCTTTACTCAAGGAGAATTCAAGATGCATTTACTCTTAGTTTGAGTAGGTTGCTATGAAACAGATGAGCCAATAAATGTAATAGCTACTTTCACAACTTCTTCCTCCTGATATATTCCCACAAGGTTGTGTTCTCAGCCCCCTACTATACTCTTTATACACCAATGACTGTGTGGCCAAATTCCCTTCCAATTCAATTTTCAACTTTGTTGGTGACACCACCATAGTGGGTCAGATCTCAAACAATGATGAGACAGAGTACAGGAATGAGATAGAGCATCTAGTGAACTGGTGCAGAGATAATAATCTCTCCCTCAATGTCAACAAAACGAAGGAGATAGTCATCAACTTCAGGAAGCGTAAAGGACAACATGGCCCTGTCTACATTAATAGGAATGAAGTAGAAAAGGTTGAGAGTTTCAAGTTTTTAGGTGACCAGATCACCAACAAACTGTCCTGGTCCCCCATGTTGACACTATAGTTAAGAATGCCTCTACTTTCTCAGAAGATGAGGAAATTTGGCCTGTCAGCTAGGACTCTCAACAACTTTAACAGATGCACCATAGAAAGCATTCTTTCAGGTTGTATCAGAGCTTGGTATAACTCCTGCTCTGCCCAAGACCGCAAGAAACTGTGAATGTAGCCCAATCCACCACTCAAACCAGCCTCCCATCCATTGACGCTGTCTACACTTCCCACTGCCTCAGCAAAGCAGCCAGCATAATTAAGGACCCCACACGCCCGGACATTCTCTCTTCCACCTTCTTCTTTCAGGAAAAAGATACAAAAGTCTGAGGTCACGGGCCAACAAGAACATCTTCTTCCCTGCTGCCGTCAGCTTTTTGAATGGACTTACCTTGCAGTAAGTTGACCTTTCTCTACATCCTAACTATGACTGTAACACCACATTTTGCACTCTGTCATTTCCTTTTCTATGAACGGTATGCTTTGTCTGTATAGCATGAAGAAACAGTACTTTTCACTGTATGTTAATATATGTGACAATAATAAAAATCAAATCAAATCAACTGTAACACTACATTCTACACTCTCTCATTTCCATCTCTATGAATGGTATGCTTTGTCTGTAAAGCGTACAAGAAACAATACTCTTCACTGTATGTTAATACGTGTGAAAATAATAAATCAAATCAAATCAAATATCCAATATTTTGCTGGAAATTACTCTTACCCTTCTTTTTTCAAATTGTGATTAATTGTCAGCCTTTTCTAGATCTCATATGAACACGAGGAAAAAGAGAAGTAAGTCCATTTGTTCCCTCAAGGTTCTGTCATTCAATAAAATCATGGCTAATGTATTTCTGCTTTGAATTTGATTCTCGTACCCAACCACAATCTATCCACCTCCACCTTAAGAATGTTCAATGACCCTGCTTCCACCACCTTCTGAGGCAGAGAGCTCCAAAGTCGTACAATCCTCTGAGAGAAAAAAACTTCTCATCTCTGTCCTATAAGAGCAAACTCTAATTTGAAAATAATGTCCCACTAGTTCTGGACTCACACATGAGAAACATCCTTTCTACATCCATCTCATCAAGACCGTGCAGAATTTTAGATGTTTCAATCGAGCCACCCCTCACTTTTCTAAATTCCAGTGGAAACAAGCACAGTATACCTAACTTTACCTCATAAGGCAACCTGCTCATTCCACATATCAATTTGGTAATCCCCCTGTGAACTGCCTCCAATGCATTTATAACCTTCCTTAAATAAGATGACCAAAACTGCACCCAATATTCAAGAGGTGGTCTCACAAATTCCCCATATAACTGAAGCAGCACATCTTCACTTATATCACAGAGAATGCTGGAAAATCTCAGGAGATCTAGCATCATCTGTGGAGAGAGAACAGAGCTAATTATAGAAATCATAGAATCCGTGCAGTGCAGAAGGAGGCCATTTGGCCCACTGAGGCTGCACTGACTATAATACCATCCAGACCCTGTCCCCATAACACCACTTATTTACCCTACTAGTCCCCCTGACACTAAGTAGTAATTTACTATTGCCAATCTGCCTAGCCTGCATATGTTTGGACTGTGGGAGGAAACCGAAGCACCCGGAGGAAGCCAACGCAGGCACGGCTGGAATGTACAAACTCCACACAGTTACCTCAGGCTGGAATTGAACCCAGGCCCCTGGCACAGTGAGGCAGCAGTATACCTATGTCTGTTTTAAGTCTGGATGACTCTGGGTCAGAGCTCTTTAAAAGAAACACAATTATTTTGCAAAAGAATGATCCCAAGTATCAAAGGTATACAGGGAGATCAGAGAAGTCTAAGAAAGCAGTATGTTAGGAGAGAATCTCACTGGCGTATGAAAGTTTATAAGGGGGTGTTGGACCCAGAATCACAGAATCCTACAGTGCAGAAGAAGGTCATTCGACCCATTGAGTCTGTACTGACCACAATCCCACCCAGTCTCTATTCCCATAATCCCATGTATTTACCCTAACTAGTCCTCCTGACACTAAGGGGCAATTTAGCATTGCTAATCCACATAACCTGCATACCTATAGACTGTGGGAGGAAACTGGAGCATTTGGAGGAAACCCACGCAGACACAGGGAGAATGTGCAAACTCCACACAGTGACCTAAGCCAGGGAATGAACCCAGGTCCCAGTGCTAATCACTGTGCCATCATGCCATCCTAAAAATAAAATTGAACAGGCCAGTGTAATAGATGGAATATTGCTTCAGGATTAGTCAGGCCAGATCCAAAATAATGAAAAGTCACTTGATCTCAAACATAGGCAACTAATCTTTGCACAGGAATAATGAGATTTGGATCCAAAGTTAAAACTACAGCTAGGCATTTAGCTGAATGAAATGGAGTACTCGAGGGTGAGCTGGACTCATTGAATGGTCCTTTCTTTGTACTTTTGACTTCCAGCCCATCGGTCTAGGCTACATGTGGAGTTGATCGCAAACAAGGCCTAAACCTACATCCACTCATCATTGCCAAGCACCTTGAATACTGTAGGTGACATTGTATTGATTCACATTTTAGGAGCAGCGAGTTGTGCAAATGCCGAGCAGGTGAATATTATTTTGCAATTATTCAGAATAAAGATGTAAAAAGGCATGGCAGGCAGCTTAAAAAGCATACAGACAATATTTCTTTCAATGGTGCAATACAAAGACTGTTGCATGCATATCAAAACACTGCCTGTTTAAATAACTTTATTATATTCCAGACTATAAAAACATGACATGAAAGTCAAACATTTCAATAATATCTCACAGGATATATGACTGGAACTGTAACAAAAGTATGAGTGTGTAAGTTGTCAATGGCTAAATTCTAGTTAAAAATCAGGCGGCCAAAATAAATTATTTTTGTCTCGGACCAGTTTATTCTAGACTTGATACGCACAGGCAGCTTGCTTTATACTTGGACATGGGTCAAAGCATCACAGAAGTTTCCACTGACATGTGGAGATAGGGGGTGAGAGGGGTCTTGGCCCTGGGCCTGTGAATGGAAACGCAAAGAGGCCTCCTCCAACTCCAGGGCTCAGGATCACTAGTTTATTTCCAGACCTGTCAGCAAGTGCGATTTTAGTCAGGGACAGCCCAGTCCTTGGTGTGCCGGCCCCCGTGCCTGTTAATGGAAATTTCAATTTCTCTTTACTTGATGTGTATCCAGCATAATTGAAGAGGAAAAGAAATGGTCCACAGGGTCCTGCTCTGTAGACATGTACACCGATCAGGGAAGAAAATAGTTTCCTTACACTTCTTGGATCAACTTTGTTTTAAAGTAGGTGGGAGACGGTGTAAATGACAAAATTCACAAGAGAGTGACAAACTAAAGCAGAGAAGGTAGTGGCAGGATATTTAGAAAACCATACCACATTCAGGCAGGTTTCATTAAAAGGAAATCCTGTTTAACAAATTTATTTGTGATAGTTGAGGATGTAACAAGCAGGGTGAGTGAAGGGGTACCAGCATATGTACAGCATTTGGATTTCCAAAAGCCATTTGATAAAGTGCCAGATCAAGTGTTACTGCTCAAGATGAAAGCTCACGATAGAGAGAGGATAGAGTCAGGATAAATGGATCATTTTCAGGCTGACAAGATGTAACAAGTGGAGTGTCACAGGGATCGGTGCTGGGGTTACTTATGATCTATATTAATGACCTGCACAAAGGGATAGATTGCAGTGTGGACAAGTTTCCAATGATATACAAAAGGATAGGAAAGCAAGTTGTGAGTAGGATACAAAGGACCTGCAAAGGGATACGAATAGATGAAGTGAGTGAGTAGATGGAGTATAATGTGGGAAAATGTGAGGTTGTCCACCTTTTCCAGAAGAATAGCAAAGTGGGGTACTTTTTGAAATTGAATGAGACTGCAGAATGCTGCAGTACAAGGGTAACTCTGTACGTGAAGGCAGGTCAGTCATGATCTTATTGGATGGTGCAGTAGTTTTGATATGCTGAATGGTCTGCTCTTCCTCCTATTTCTTATGGTCTTAGGATCCTGGATAGCAGTACAGACAATATACACCAGTGACGAGTGACCTAGGCTGGTGAGTGGGCTACATCACCCTCCATCTCAGTACACCACAGGATTGAAATTGGGCTTGATCATTAATTGTGACTCAGAGTGAGATTAAACACATTTAACGCATGCCGAATATTTCATCACAAGTTCATAGAATCACAGAAGCCCTACAGTGCAGAAGGAGGCCATTTGGCCCATCGAGTCTGCACTGACAACAACCCCACCTAGGCCCATAAACCCACATGTTTACCTGCTAATCCTCTAACCTCCACATCCCAGGTCATTAATGGGCAATTTACCATGGCCGACACACTAGCCTGCACATCTTTTGACTGTGGGAGGAAACTGGATCACCCGGAGAAAACCTGCACAGGCACGGGGAGAACGTGCAAACGCCACACAGGCAGTAACCCAAGCCGGGAATCGAACCCAGGTTGCTGGAGCTGTGAGGCAGCGATGCTAACCTCTGTGCCACCGTGCTGTGCCAGTTGTAAAAAAATGCTTCATCATTTGTATATTAATAGAACTAAAAACAAAAGAAGTATTTACACTTCGGACACAGAGACATGGCTCTCACAATGTTGTGCACAATCACCACGCACCTCACTTCACTGGCTCTTGCTTCACATGTGTATCACTTCAAACATATCGATAGGAAAAAGTCTACATCGATGGAACGGAATGTGGCAATCATGTGCAAGGTCAACAAAATGTCTCGTGGGCCACACTCAGAATCCAGATGGGTCGCTTATTGCCCCTGGGCCTCAGGTGTGCGGAATAAATCAAGGGCAACTCAAATGAGGCTAAAGAACAAAAGGCTTTATTGGCAAAGAACAAATAGCTATGTTTACAATAGGGTCAGACAGAATAGCTATCCGACTGCACAACACTGCTGCCTGGCTTCAACTGCAGATCTTTCTCCGACCCGGGACTCGTGCCCTTGTACTCCATTTGGCTCAGCTTCCAGCCTCGACACTCCTGAGGGTCCAGCCCAACCACGTGGCCCTTAGGGAACGTTCCCTTAAAGGGGCCACGCTAGGACACTCCTTCTCCCCTCTCTAACTCCTGCAGTCACCTAAGGAGTAAATACAAAGAAAACAACTTTAACAAGAGCAACAATTTTCAAAAAGAAAATCAGGGAAACCCCCCCCCAAGGCGGCTTGCCACAAGTTTAGTCAATCCTGTGATTTCGGAATGTTAGTACAACATTTCAACTCTGAATTAGATTTATCTGCAAAGAAAAGATCACATCGGGATGAGGTGAAAGGGAAACTCATTGAGGCAGAGTCTAGTTCTTCCTCAGTAGCTGTTGTATTCTCAGAAAGCACAGGTTCCTCTGGTTCAACATTTACATCTGGGATCCCTATAATCAATCCCAGTGGATCTAAATTTTCAGCTGGAGTTTAGAATCCCTATAGTGCAGAATGAAGCCATTCAGCCCATCGAGTCTGCATCAACCACAACCCCATCCAGACCCTTTCCCAATAACGCCATGCATATACCCTAGCTAGTCTCCTTTACATTAAGGGGCAATTTACCATGGCCAATCCACCTAACCTGAACATCTTTGGGCTGTGGGACGAAACTGGAACACCCGGAGGAAACCCACACAGGCACGGGGGAAAACTTGCAAACTCCAACAGACAGTGACCCAAGCTGGGAATCGAACACAGGTTCCTGGAGCTGTGAGGCAGCAGTGCTAACCACTGTGCCACCATACCACCCTAATAATTTCCTGTTGATTCCTTGTATCAGGTTTTACTCTTCTCCTCAGGTGGCATCCTTGTATCTCTACAATCTAAAGACTGGTTCTGTTCTTTCCATTATCTTACCAGTCACCCATGCCAGTCCTGCTGCAAAATTTCTGACTGTGATTAAATCTTCAACTCGGAAAACTCTTGTCATTCTTTCTTAGGTCATGATTTTCTTTTTGAGAGGCTTGCCTAGCCTCCACCCTCCCCACCAAATCTGGGAATATCATATCCAAACGTATCCTTAAATAGTGTCCCATTAGCAACTCAGCTGGCATGACACCCATAGTCATATTTGAGATTAGGTTATTAGACAGGAAAAAGCTGGCATTAAGTAAAGCAGAGGTCTATTTACTTGTTTCTTTATTGAAGCCTTAAAAGTTGAAGAGCTCATTCCACTAATCCATTTGATGCTGGGTGAGAAGGTGCTGACCTAACATGGTGAATGCCTTATCCATAAGCATAGTTTACCTCTTCAAAAAACTCTGGTATGTTTAGGCCTTCTACCACAAGGTCTCATCCCCCACTCTCTCTTTGTGAAAATCAGATCAGACTGAAGGACTGTTGCATTTTAACATGCGCAGCTGCCTCTGTGAATCACAGATGTGCAAATTTCAACCCACCCATGAACGTGCCCTGCGAAAATGGTGATGACCAATTTCAGGGTTGGGACATCTGCATGCTGGTCTCTGATACAAAACCTGTATACCTTCAAATTTTATTGGACTCCAAATAGACTGCTTAATCTATCCTCCATTCTGTTTCATGTGCATGCACGCATGTGTACTTGTACATGTGAGGAGAGTAGAGTCAAATATCTCCAAGACAAGCAAGCATGGAGCAAAGCTAATGCCTCCACCCATCCCTCCAACACTGGCTACGCAATTTGTCTGTGAATTTGCAATTAGGTATGCAAATCGAGACTTCACCTAACATGTTGGCAAACAGGAAACAAAGAGTAGAAATAAATGGGTCAATTTCCAAGTGTCAAGCAATGACTAGCAGAGTACCGCAGGGATCAGTGATTAATGGGATGCTGCAGGGATCAGAGCACCTGGAGGAAATCCACGTAGACATGGGGAGATTGTGCAAATTCCACACAGACAGTGACCCAAGCCAGGAATCAAACCTGGGTCCCTGGTGCAACAGGCTATTAAGAAGGCAAATGGTATGTTGACCTTTTTAGCGAGAGCATTTGAGTACAAGAGCAGGGATGTCTTGCTGCAATTATACAGGGCTTTGATGAGGCCACACCTTGAATATTGTGGGCAATTTTGGTCTCCTTATCTGAAGAAGGATGTTCTTGTTATGGAGGGAGTGCAGCAAAGGCTTAACAGACTGATTACTGGGATGGTGGGACTGTTTGTGTGGAGAGTTGAGTCAATTAGGATTACATTCACTGGAGTTTAGGGTGGATCTCATAAAAAAATATAAAATTCTAACAGGACTAGACAGGATCGATGCAGAAAGGATGTTCCCAATGATGAGGGTGTCCAGAACCAGGGGTCATTTCCTGAGATTAGAAGATGGACCATTTAGCACTGAGATGAGGAGAAAATTCTTCATCCAGAGGGTAACAAGCCTATGGAATTCTCTACTACAGAAAGCAGGTAGGCCAAATCATTGTGTGCTTTTAAGGAAGAGTTAGATCTTAAGAGTTAGGTAGCTTCTGGGGCTAAAGGGATCAAATATTATGGCGGAAAACAGGAAGAGGTTACTGATTGGGGGAACGGCAAATTGTGCAGAGGGTGTGGAGAGTCTGCAGAAGGATCTAGATAGGCTGGGCGAATGGGCCAGGAACTGGCAAATGGAATTTAATGTTGGCAAGTGTGAGGTGGTCCACTTTGGTAGGAAGAATGGTAGGAAGGACTATTACTTACGGGGCGAAAAACTGCAGCAGGCGACGGTGCAGAGGGACCTCGGGGTCCTTGTGCATGAGTCGCAAAAACCCAGCTTGCAGGTGCAGCAGGTGGTCAGGAAGGCGAATGGGATGCTGGCCTTCATAGCGAGGGGGATTGAATATAAAAGTAGGGAGGTCTTGCTGCAGCTGTATAGGGCATTGGTGAGGCCGCAGCTGGAGTACTGTGTGCAGTTTTGGGCGCCGCACCTGCGCAAAGATATTTTGGCCTTGGAGGGAGTGCAGAGGAGGTTTACTAGGCTGATACCGGAGTTGAGGGGGTTGAGCTATGAGGAGAGGCTGAATAAACTGGGCTTGTACTCGTTAGAGTTTAGAAGAATGAGGGGAGATCTCATTGAGACGTATAAGATGATGAATGGGATGGATAGGATAGAGGTGGAGAGACTCTTCCCGCTCAAAAAAGACAGTAGGACTAGGGGGCACAGCCTCAAGATAGAAGGGGGGCGGTTTAGAATGGAGTTGAGGAGGAACTTCTTCACTCAAAGGGTGGTGAATCTCTGGAATTCTCTGCCCGTTGAAGTGGTGGAGGCTGCCTCGCTAAATATTTTTAAGACGCGGGTTGATGGGTTTTTGATAAGAGAGGGGATTAAGGGTTATGGGGAGAGGGCGGGAAAGTGGAACTGAGCAGCGACAGATCAGCCATGATCTTATTGAATGGCGGGGCAGGCTCGAAGGGCTAGATGGCCTACTCCTGCTCCTATTTCTTATGTTCTTATGTTCTTATGAGTTGGATGATCAGTCCTGATCATGATTTATGGTGGAGAAGGCTTAAAGGGCTGAATGGACCCCTCCTGCTCCTATTGTCTATGTTTCTATGACACATGAGACGAGGTCAACCGAGACTACAACACTCAGCCACTGAACCAATGAAAAAGAAATGGCAGTGTATGTTGATGGGGGTGGATGAAATAAGCTATGAGGAGACCCAGGTGGAGCATGGGCCGCCACATAGACCTTTTGGGACTAATGTCCTGCTTCTGTGTTGTAAAAACGTTCTCATACATTTAGCGAGCAGAGTGTCTGGTACCTTCTCTTCATATCTGTATGCACAATGAGGAGTGTTTTCCATTCATTCTCATAAGGTGGAGTGATTTGCAGGTTGATGGGCAACAACAGCCTTTATAATGAAGTCTTTGCGTATCTTTCATGTAGCAGCATGGAGAAGTTCTGTGGGGCAGATCAGCTCATTATATCACATGTTATGTACATAATAAGCAGGTTTTTTTTACAGTATTCCACGTTTTTTGATATCTCTCCATTTCAACCTTTCTTTAATCCTGACTGCTTCCCTCAGGAAACCCACGGTTCGGAAGCTTGGGCCAATCTCAATTGTTGATGCTTGGCACCTCATAACAAAATCATATTAATGACAAAAATATCGTGAGCAATATTTTTTCCTCAAAACACTCCCCATTCAATCGAATCATGTAACACACAATAGTGCGGGCTGCGGTGGGGGGGAGGGATTTGTTTAGTTTAAAATCAGGGTTAATTGGCTGGTAAAATGTGGAACAAGTAGTCTGCTTCACAAGGCATTTTCCGTGTTTGACTCACAATTCAGTGGATAATAATAAGGCCCTTTATATGCATGTCATATTACATTAATTTGTAATCCGAAATGGAAAAAGCTTCAAGTGAACTGACTTTTTAAAAGCTTTGCATTTGCTAATTATATTGCAATTATTTATTATTGAATGGCATCTAAAAGAATCAGTTTAGTATGTCACTGAAGGGAAAGGTGGCATTTATACACAAGGCGTCACCAGTATGGTTCATTGCTTGGTTTAGATGTAACAGCCTCTCTGTTTCTGGGAGACCCAGGGCTCTGTCTTTTCATTCCTTCCCTAAATATAATCACTCCACAAACCCCCACAAACAACGTGCAAATATAGTTCAAGCAAAGGAAGAGGTATGTTAGTTCCCATCGTAGTTCCCAAACATTCTTAACGTCGCTGTCTAAAAATAAGGACAAAGCTGCAAACAGAAGCGTATTCCGGACATTTTAAAACATCTGAGAGTTACAGGGATTCGTACATGGCAAATATTGTCAGTCCATTTATCACATCTCAATAGAAAGGTTTGGCACTTTAACCCTGAAAGCTCACTCCGCCTGCTGCCTGAACATAGATAGTACATATAAACGATTCTATGAAGCTGTACTGTTAACTCTGCAATTTAGCTTCAATCTTTTGTTGTAACAAATGATGAACTGACACATTCATTTTACAATGTTGGAGAACATGATAGTTTTCCCCCCTCCCTTGCTCTATTTTTCAATAAAAATATGGGGGCTGTTTGTGGTGTGGGGTATGTGAGAAAGCTTGAAGTAACATTTAAAATGGTGCTCTATTTTTATTCACCTGTGTTTCAGTTTCTTTATTTCACACCCACCCCCCTTGCTCGAACAGTGGCACAATCGCCTGACCCCTAACTGGGCTTCCTTTCTGAAGAATTCCTTGGTTCTCAGTTAGCAGCTGTGCACTCGGAGATTTTCCCATGAGGGCTGCAGGTGAAAACTGGGACTCGTACTGGCCTCCAAGGGATGCCATCTGTCCCTGACTGGAAGACTTCACAACGCCCCACTGCACCAACCCCCCACCCCACCCCCTGGTCCCTCCCCAGTGCCAGCAGAGCATGGTGAATCACCGAGGAATGTGCTCAGCATCACAGCTCTGTGATCCCATGACTAATTCAGTTGTCATAAGGGCCTGCAGCACCTACTAACCCTTTGCATACTGGAACCACTTTGAATCATAGCAACAGGGAAAATGTACACAGGATACCACATACACTGGAATGAAGACTTTGTTTACTTCACTCTTTGAATATGTACACTTTTTTGAGTTAATAGGCTACAATTAACTAACCTTTAAACTCACAACTTGATGTCACCTATTAATCACTTCCTGATTTACCAGATATTTTTCTACTATTGATACTCTTAAACACCACAGGCTTAGATTGCTAATTTGAAAAGATATTGCTGTAGTATTATCTATACTGGTGAAACTTAATAAATATTGAAATAATCTGCAGAGTTTGTGGCATAATTTACCATGTTCGACCAGCTTTTTTTATATAATAGTCACACATCTATTTTGTTACTTTTCCACACTCATGTTACGCAACACAGGGTTTAGATAGCATTGTACCATATATTCCATTTTAGTTTTGCTTCTGTTGGGGCCGCAGAGAGAGTGATTTCTGTAAACTTGGTCTCCATATACGTGCAGCTCCTGTCCGCACAAAATTCCCTATAAAGATTTTTCCTATCTATTTCCCAAGGGACCAGCATTAAGATTACTGGTTATGTTATTCCAAATTAGGAACACAAGTCAGGATTAATGGTCCCGTCCACCCCTGAAATTTCTGCCCGAGGTCAACAGACCTTTCAATGATCTGTCTGGCGGACCGGACTGGAAAGTTTACCCCATAGGAATAGGAGCAGATCTTTCAGCCCTTCATCCTGTTCCAGCATTGCAATTAGAGGGATACAGGCCAAATGCAGGCAATTGGGATTTGCTTAGGGTTTTAACAAAAAAGGATGGCATGGACAAGTTGGGCCAAAGGGTCTGTTTCCATGCTGTAAACCTCTATGACTCTAGATCATGGTAGTCCGATCCCTCAACTCTCTGCCTATCCACTTTGGCTCCCTAAACCTTTATACATATTACTAGCAAAATTCCACTCATCTCAGTTGTGAACATTTCAATTGATCTCTCTATCACATTATTTTGAGAAGAGTTTTGTGTGAAGAAGTGCTTGCTGCCATCATTCATCAACAATCTAGCTTTGACTTCAAGTCTGTGTCCCCCTCCACTACCTCTCCAGATTTAATGGTTTCTCCCTATGTACCCTATCAACTCCTTTAATCATCTTAATCACCAGAATTAAATCACCCCTTAATCTTCTATACTCAAGGGAATATAAGCTTTGTCTATGCAACATGGCCTCATAATTTAACTCCTTTGAGCTCCAGTATCTGTGCTGCACCCTCTCTGGGCCTGATATATCTTTGCTGTGATGCGGTGCCCAGATCTGAACACATTCAAACAATCCGACTCAAGTACAGCTTCTTTCCTGCTGCCATCAGACTTTTGAAAAGACCTATCTTATCTTAAGTTAATCTTTCTCTATATCCTAGCTATGACTGTAGTACTACATTCTGCACCCTCTCCTTACCTTCTCTATGTATGGTGTGCTTTGTCTGTATAACGCACAAGAAACAATGTTTTTCACTGTATACGAATACATGTGACAAAAATAAATCAAATCAAAAGTACTCTAAATGGTATCTAACCACAGCTTTATACAATTGTAGCATAGTTTCTACTCCTTTTGTATTCCTGCCCCTTGCTGCAAAGGTCTACTTTGCTTTTCACTCTTTAATTTTATATTGTGCCTGTCCCTGAACAGGTTTGAGTGATTTCCACACATGGATTCCCAAAACTATCTCTTCCTCCTCATATCCTAGCTTCTTACCATTTAGAAAATACTCTGATCCATATCCTTCTTAAGTCCAAAGTGGATGACCTCTCACTTCCAGAAACATTTAGATTCCCCCTTTGGCCATTCACGCACTTGGGGCCTGTTATTCTCTGGTGACAGTGAAGGGCTGTTACTCAGACAAAGCCATTGTCTTTCACTTGGCATAGACTCATTCAGTGTGCCATTATTGAATTATTTGCTTTTTTTTGGACAAGCTTTGCAGTTCTCCTGTGAATGACACTCCATCTGAAATCCTAGACTCTGAAGGTAATTCATGTTCTAATGGACATTACTGCAAATCAAATTATTTGCATGAACTGTTGCTACTCTGTGAATAAAAAATGTTACAATCGGTGAGCAAAGAGTTAAATAAGGTTGTATTGTAGCTTATGTACTGTGCTACAATCAGTGAGCAAAAAGTTAAATAAGGTTGTACTGTGGTTTATATTTCTGCACACCTATGGTAATTAGTTCACTCAGATGGTATTTAATTAAGTAGTTAAGGGTCTTCTGAAAGCTGGGCAGAGTGTGTGGGTCGTTCTGTGCACTTACAAGTGAAAGACTTGTAAATTAAGCACAGGAGAGAAACTGCCCTTTTATCCAATGTTTTATTCCTCATTAAACCCTCTCATCTTGGCAGACAACCTCATTATAACCCTGATCTAATACTTGTTGTAAAACCTGCTATATAATTTGGAGTTAAGTAGAAAAGAAAATCATTGATCATGATGGTAGGAATGTGAAAAGGTAACAGAAGGACCCACTGCAAATCCAACTGGAAAGCGCAGTAAAGGCAGAAAAGAATGGTTTTAAAATGAAAAGTTATGTGTTTAAGGGTAAAATACATTCTCAAAGTATCTTGTGTATTGGCCATGCGGTTTGTTATGTCAAATTCATTAATGGCTCTAACACCTCCTAACCCTACGGGCTGGATTTTCCAGCCACGCTCGCCCCGAGACCGGAAAATTCCTGCCCGAGGTCAACTGACCTTTTCATGGTTTGCCCCTTTGCCTGCTCTGATTCCTGTGGCAGACGGAACGGGAAGATTCATCCCGATGTTTTTGTCAATTAGTAAATTTGAACATCCGAAATGAAACACCCGAAATGATTGAAAAGTCACTTCATTATTACGCATGGGATATCCAGCAGAGCCACTGAAACCTACACATCAGGGTTACACAGCTTTGACATCTTAAAGTGAGCAACTCACAAACTTACCACTAACACAAGTGTCCCTGTAAAGTGAGTGAAAGCCTGATGCTGGAAAGTGAAGAAGTTTGTGTATTCGGTTCTGGTACCAGGTCCCTACGAGTGGATCCACACGGTTAGTGGT
Source organism: Carcharhinus amblyrhynchos (assembly GCF_965287045.1). Lineage (NCBI taxonomy): Eukaryota > Metazoa > Chordata > Chondrichthyes > Carcharhiniformes > Carcharhinidae > Carcharhinus > Carcharhinus amblyrhynchos. Next base: position 18,343,089 of record NC_137347.1, read on the forward strand.
AACCCCCCACCCCACACCAACATCCTCCAGGTTTTGCTCAGGGCAGCAACTGAGAATAATGTGGTTTAAAAGAAAATGGGTCTTCACTGTCCCAGTGAATTAGCTGTACGAATTGCACAAATGTCCCAGTAAACCTAATGGCAGCTGAGTCACAGTAACTTTAAAAGTATTTTTATATACTGGGTGTTTTTATCTTGGATTCTTTGGGGCCTCACATCCAAGATCTGGTTGTCTTTTCTTCGTGACTGTCTGAATTTTTTGTTGACCTACGAATCTTCAGGAAAGTGTTGGATTTAACAATGTAACCTGGTTCATAGATGTTAGTCTCTTGGAACTCAGGTTAAAACAGTAGAAATATAAAATAATCTTGAAAGGGAATTATTGGTATGAGAGAGATAAATATCACTTTTGCCAGCGCATTGTGATATTGCTTAAATGGTGATTTTAATTGGGACTCTCACATTTTGAGGCTGAGGGTATGAGACATAGGAGCAGAATTAGGCCACTCGGCCCATCGGGTCTGCTTCGCCATTCAATTGGGGCTGATATTTTTCTCATGGCCATTCTTCTGCCTTTTCCCCATAATTCCTGGTCCTCTTATTAATCAAGAACGTGTCTACCTATAGTATAATAATGAAAGAGGAGAGAAAAATAAGCTTTCCCGGGTTTATGGGATGCTGATGTGCCTTTTAAAAGAAGTGCCTGCTAATAATAAAACCAAATTTTTTAATCAAGATGCATTATCGTAATAAAATGGGGAGCGTCTCTCTTGTAGTCTTGTCCTATTTTTCCACCAGAAGGACTGAATAGGTGCCTCTTCCTGTGCTGCATTCTGGGTACTTGACCACTGCTCCCAATTGTTATATAGGATATCCTGTACAGAAACAGGCCATTCAGACCAACCAGTGTCAGTGCAAGATCACAGGTCCACAGGGTTTGGGCTTAACAATATATATAATTTTCTCCATAGGAGCTATTACATGTGGTTGAAGATTTCTGTTTTGCTATGTTCCAAATCATAGAATTATATAGTGTGGAAGGAAGCCATTCGGCCCATCAACTTTTCACTGACCACAAAGCCACCCAGCCCGAATGCCCATAGCCCCATGTATTTCCCCTAGCTAGTCCCCCTGACGTGAAGGGGCAATTTAGCCTAACTCACACATCATTGGACTGTGGGAGTAAACCAGAGCACCCGGAGAAATCCCGTGCAAACACAGAGAGAATGTGCAAATTCCATGCAGACAGAGACCTGAGCCAGGAATCAATGTAAAAAGTCTGACATCACCTGGTGTTGTCAGACTTTTCACTGTGTTTACCCCAGTCCAACGCCGGCATATCCACACCAGGAATCAAACCCAGGTCCCTAGTGCTGTGAGGCAGCAGTGCTAACCATTGTGCCACTGTGCTGCCCTGGATAATAAAGCAGTAGGCAGTAGTATGATCACAGATGCAACTTTGCGTTGCTAAGTTAATTAATGTTTCCTCCATTCCTATAGTCCCCAGTTCCCATTTTAGCAATTCATGGACAGCCTGCTCTCAAAGCCACAATGGTTCGCATTGTGCCTCACAGCGCCGGGGACCCAGATTCGATTCCCAGCTTGGGTCACTGTGTGTGTGTGTGTGTGTGTGTGTGTGTGTGTGTGTGTGTTGGGGGGTGGGGGGGGGGTTGCACATTCTCCCCATGTCTGCATGGGTTTCCTGCAGGTGCTACGGTTTCCTCCCACACTCTAAAGACATGTTGGTTAAGTGCACTGGCCATGCTAAATTGCTCCTCTGTGTACCCGAATAGGTGCCGGAGTGTGGCAACTCGAGGATTTTCACAGTTAACCTCATTGCACTATTAATGTAAGCCTACTTGTGACACTAATAAATAATCTTTAAAAGCTAGCCCCCGATATCATGGAAAAGCAGCACACGGCTCCCAACTCCAGATGACATTAGTCATCCCCCATCAGAAAGGAGACTTTGCCCATGCCACTTCAGTTAGAATTCAGCATGTGGAAAGCATGCAAGTGTAATCCCTCATTGTCCGAAACGTATGCAGACTAATAACCCCACCTGAAATGAATGATACATGAAGGTAATCGACCAATCGTAGTGTCCCAACACCAAATCATTGCTGCAATGTCAAACCTAAAATGCTGTAACAGTCACTGCAGCAGCAGCAGAGGTGTAGATGGGTACGGGGCACTGCTCAGAACAGCAGGGAGCTCAGCAAACCTGCAGGGTGGAGGAAGAATTAAATTGAATCAAGGATAATAGGCAAATGTTCTGAATAAAACCATTCTTTGACTGTGCATCTTAAAAGTCTCAATATCAGAGCACCACCTTTGAAGTGAAATGATGGCAAAGTGCTGAGATTAACATCTATTCTGTTTTTGTATTTTTCTTCCTGATGTAGGCATAAGGGGGTTCATGAACCCAAGTGCAAGGGATATGAATTATTTGTGAGGTTGGACGGTTAGGAACCAATGGCTGTTTTAAAATTAACCATTTACATTAACTCAGCCCTCATCTTAAATCAGATTCAGTGGACCTCCTGAAACTGTATTCCAAGTGGTGTGATTAACACTGGCTGTGTAAAATTCGATTCACTGATGTTAATTTACCGCAAGTGACATAAATCTGAATATGCTGGTGAGGGAAGATGAGCTGCAGCCTGAACTGAGGCGATCGATATGAATGAAGATGGGGAAAAAAACTTGGATACACGTTGCTCATACAATAGCTGCCAAAATCACGGCGTTATAAAGAGCTCATCTCGTTGTGAAGCAAGGTGTAATTATAAGATTGGTAAGAAGCTCTAAGCAGCCTCATATGTTCATACTGGTAATGTGTTTCAGAATAGAACTATACTTAGACTTCTGTTTCCATTTTGCTCAGACTATTCAAAAATAGTCTTGTTAAGGCTCACAACAGTTTGCTACCAAGTTTGATGCTGCAGAGTTTGTATCGGCGGTGTATGGTGTGCAGGACGGTGCTTGAGGAGGACACTGTTCCTTTAAAGCAATAAAATCAAACGCACAGAAATCAGATGCATGCACTGAATACAAATGATATTCAATTGGATTGAAGTGTGGAATAGGTCCTCAAGGCTCTCCCTGGGGACAGGAAACATGTCAGTATCTCATCTTCAGTTGGGGGTGCACAGGGTCATCCAGGGCTGTCTGGGTCTAGGTGTTCCTTCAGGCTGTTTTCTGTGAAAATAGGAGCCAGCCAAACATGGTAGCTGCTGCCTTGTGTGTATTCATATGCTGTCTGCCTTGACACAGGGACTGCACTAGTTTACATACATCTATGTTAATGATTTCATTCTTGCGTGATCGGTTGAATGGCTTCCTTCTGTGCTGCAATTCCTATAAACTTCTGTCATAACACAAATAGCATTGGCATGGACTTCAGACTTGATTACTTGCTGATGGGGTGTCCATTTTACGGCAGTCCCTGAATCATTCGGGACTGAGAGTCCTGCAGGAAGTACATTAATGAAATACGTTTAGGCAGCATGACTAGGAAATGCATCATACATGCTGTGTGTACCTCAGGAAACCCCGACCCCCCCCCCCAACAAAACAGAAAACAGACTAGAAACATCCCAAGTTCCTAACCTGTGTTGTGTCAGATGGTAACAATAACAGCAACAATTCAATCGCCACAAAGGGAATGGGAGTGTGGGTGGGGATCAATACTTGTATCCTGGGGATCCCAGCTGTACTTTGCGCATGTGGACATCAGTCAGATGTAATTGGACGCCCGTTGCTATGATCAAATAGCTTGCCAACAGTCATTATGGCAGGTTTGGAATGGCCGGGTCCCCTGTCAACACTCATTGGCTAAACCCACACGTTAAAAATGGGCGAATGTTGAGCCACCAAAGGACAGATGGGACCCATGATATTATACCCAATAAACCTTAGTAACTTGAACAGAAAAAGTGAAAGGCTTTGGTTGGAATTCTCTGACTGCGCCTGCTCCTGGGATTGTCCAGTTCTGTGCCAGTGAATGGAGATTTGGCTGAGTGCCAAATTCTCTGTTCTCGTTGGCAGTGGTAGCGAGGCGTGCGAGACCAGAGAATTCCAGCTTTCATCTTCAGGTGGGATGGCGCTGCAACGATATTGCTCTGCACTATGCACAGAATGGTAGGTTATTAGTTTACACAAGCGCTATGTCCCATGTTATACCCATCAGAAACTGAAATCTGGGAGCTATCAACAGGGATTTAATTTATATTGTGCCATTGAAAACCTCAGTAGGTCCCAAAGTGCTTTACAGCCAATAGAACACACCTGAAGTCTCGTCACTGATGTCACATTGGAAACATGGGCATCAATTTGCATGCAGGATGGTCCCACAAATCCAATGAGATGATGAGTACAGCCCTGCAACAGAAACAAACCATGTCTTGTCATCCATCACATGGATGTAGGAGCAAGTTAAACTTCCTTTGTACTTAATGAGGAATTAAAAAAGGAATCAGAAATTAAGTTAAGCAAGTACATACAATCATGCGGGATTTGGCATTTTTATGATCTGACGCAGTCATCATTAGTTAATTTAATTAAAGGCTTTCAGCAAATTATAAAAGTACAGGTGAGAGAAGTCTCCATCTGCATCCGCCTTCCTCCCCCACATCCTACACCTGTCCCTTCTTGTATCTTATTTAAACCATGAAATGAATGCCTTTAAATCAATAGAAATCATGGCAGCTAGCTGTCACATTCATTGAAACCACCTGACAAATGAACCAAAATGATCTTGTGTGGTGCTTATATATAATGCCATTATCTAGATTTTCTTCTCCCCAACGACTATACCAAACCATTCATAAGGACATCACTTCAAGCACCTTTTGTCGTGCTATAAGTGTGACATCCCAATAATTTTAAATGGCTAGCCTTTCAAAAATAGTAGGGGATAAAAGTAACAGACCAGAAATGTAAATGCACAAAAAACCCCAACATTATACCCCTGTAGAAATGGAGGTGCAGGGAAGGATGTTCAAGGAATTGTAAAATAACTCAGAGACTGGTGTCTCCTTCACCAGCTTCCCTTTATTTACAAGCTCAATGCCACTCCCAAGAGTGCTTCCGGTACAAAGTCAGAACCCAGAGTATCAGTAACCCTAACGCTCCGAAATATATGTATACTAGTGAGACTCCTTGATGAGGCAATCATTACCTCAATCTAGGAGCTCATACTCCACGGGGCCAACCTCCTGGGTCTTGTTGAGGTCATTACACACTGCTGAAGAACTGTATCAAGTAGCATAGCTGGAGACGCAAGTGGATTTTCACCACTGAGATAGGGAGCTCAGATCAGGAAATTTCCCAACTCAGACATGTCTTCATTGTGTGCGACATCACATAGTTTTGATTATCTCAGATAAACATGGGAATTATGAGTATTCAGCACTAATTTTTAGGAGTACCTATGATGTAGCATTAAATAAACCCAGTTTATTTAAAATGTTGACCTTTCACCTCTTCCCATCATAATGTGAGTATGTAACTAGACACGGGTAACTGGTAACACAATGCAAAGTCCCAGCATGTCCTCTGAACATGTTCTCCACCATTCAGGCTATATTACAATGGCATACATTTAGCTTTTAATTGCCTCATAATTTTGTTTAAACTTGAAGTGCTGACTCTACCCTCATGTCCAGAGACTTCCTTTTTATGTTGAATTTTGAGAATTAAATCACATTTTGTGTGTTTTTTTCAGCGAAACAATGAATAATCAGTTATTCTTATCACCACTGATTTTAACTTGTCAGTTGCCTGGTCAATTGTATAGTTGTTCTAAGTAAATGTACTGCTGGACCCTCTGCCACATAACACACACATGCCTTTATTGAGAGGCAGAAAAAGGATTAGAACTCTAAGACAGCTTGGAAAACTCTTAAAGTTCAAGAATGTAACCAAGATGATAATCCCAATACAAATTTTGGAAGTTTAACACAAATCACCCACTTATCATAGAATCATACAGTGCAGAAGGAGACTGTTCGGTCCATCGAGTCTGCACCGACCATCATCCCACCACCCCATCCCTATAACCACTTGTGTTTACCCCAGCAAGCCCCCCTGACACTAACGGACAATTCAGCATGACCAGTCCACCTAACCTGCACATCTTTGGACTGTGGGAGGAAACTGGAGCACCCGGAGGAAACCCATGCAGACATGGGGAGAATATGCAAACGTCACGCAGACAGTGACCCAAGCTGGGAATTGAACCGACGTCCCTGGTGCTGTGAGGCAGCAATGCTAACCACATATAGTGAGAGTAGGTTTAGTGTACATGTGCCTACAGGGCCTTGAACCTGGGCCCCAGCCAAATTTGAAGCTGCATCTGCTCAAACTCATCACAACACAGAGAGAAAAAAAGTGCGCTGACTCATAATATTCTAACATTTTAAAAAATACTCCCAGATGAGTCAAGGCAGTGTTGGCAGATTGATTACAATATGAATACTGACACTTGCTGTCACGGCTTGTGTCTTAATAGATTGGTGTTGTGGTGGAGATGGAGGTTTGGGGGGGATGGGAGGTGGGGGGAGGAGGAGGGATGATGGGGGATGGTTCTGTGCAGAGGGACCCTGAATGATCCTGAGCCGAGGGTCTCGAGAATCCTTAATCTGTCTCTCCTCGCAGCTATGGTGGTTATTACTGCCTGAAGCTTTAATGGTGACTTTTTTTTTGCCTGACTGCAACGTGTAACCTACTCAATCACATAATATAACCTCATTATCATTTTACACAATGTCCTCTGTAAACATCTTACACAAGGAAAGATACAGACTATTTTTGCAAGGGGCAAAGGAGATTCAACCCTCGAGGGCGGGTAAATATTCACCTGCCTTTACTGAGATTAAAAATTTAAAAAAAAATAAAAATTAGGTATTATTTAAAAAATGTCAGTCTTGGCTTTGAGCTCCCTTCCTCCAACGATATTCCATGAGTGTAATGGTAAGTGAAACACTCTCAGTTCATCTCCACTTCCAAAGATGCCAAATTGATGAGCAGTAATTATAGCTGTTTTGTGGGCTTCACAAAATGATGCCATTAGGTTTCCAGAGATATGCATGCACACCCATGGCTTGTGAGAAACCCTGTGTGCTGTGCTTCTGGCCAAAGTGCTCAGCACCAGTATAAAGGCACAGTCGAGAAAGGGGCTGCCTTCATTGCATTTTCTGTTCCTGCCCTCCAGCTATATCACAATTGATCTGATGAAAAACAGCTTAACGCTGCACTTTCTCCTTTTCTGTTTTTGTTTTCCAGGTAGGCAATATTAAAATGCATAACTGAAAAATGTGAAAAATATGTTTTAATTTGAATGGGAGAAAAGACAAATTTAACACGTCAGAGTTCCTCACGTGACCAACACATGGAATTATCCTTCCAACGGGGCAGTAAAAGCATCTTGAAATCCCCAGAACAGTTGGAAGGATGGTGACTTTTGTTTTGAGTAGTCACTTCTCTCATCCCTGTTTATCGGGTGTTTTTAAAAAGCCAATCTTCACCCAACATGAAAGCTGCAGTAACCTTGTTGTTACACTGCAGCGGCGTGTTACTACTGCTCACTTGTCATCATGTTGGGAATGGAGACTGATAACTGTCTTAATATCTCGCCCACAAAGATGCAATCTGATAAACTGATAGCTGAATAGAAATAAAAGCTCCATTTTGACAGGAAACAAAAACATTACGGCTCGAATCACCCCTCTCACAGGCGATCCCTACCCATTTAATACAGGCATAACAATTCAAAAGAGGAAGCCTTTGACACCATTACATGGTGGCGAGCAATGTAATTTGGTCTCTAGCATAAGACCCCACTGTAGTTTGCTTTTAACCTCACTTGTTAGTTATATTACCATGTCTTTTTCCTCATTTCTCCACACCGTTCTCCCTTATTCTGATCAGATCATGTCACTACACAAGCAGGCTAAAGATCTTTTTTGTGCCTTTTTGAAGCTTGTGTGATGACCGTACTGTTGAACTGACTTATAATACCCAAGCAGGATACACTGTAGTGCTGCACTGTAATGGTGGGAAGGGAGTCATGATGTGGAGATGCCGGCGTTGGACTGAGGTAAAATTTACCATCGTGGGAAGGGAACAGAATGCGTTCAAAGTACTGTTGATGATAGATTGTAATGGAATCATTGGATGTATATTCCTGGTTTAATAGTTGTGGTTACAAGTTCTATCAGGAAAAAAGAAATAATAATATTGCCATCTCCCCAGCGAACCTAAACACACGATGTTGACCTTGATAATTTCAAAAAAATGCTCAGGTGTTTGAAGCCTCAAGTTATAGTTTATCACTAAAATTGATTCAACTGGAAATGTCTTTTCATCTTGCCTGTAATTACAGCATGTGACAGCACACACCCAGTTAATGAGAACACTTCATTACTAAAAATATTTGCTTAAGTAATGTGTTTTCTTCCACCTTCTCATCAGACATTTATCCTACTTCAGTTAGATTCCAACACTGCTGGAGGCAGCTGGATTCTACGCAAACACAAAAGCTAAGCAATCAAACCGGTGCTAAGGGGCCTGGACTCACAGCTTGTTTTTTTTGCATGTTGCGGACAGCTGCCAACCTCTCATTTTGTTTGGACATTGGCAGCAAACATCCACCATTTTCTGGAGAGAACATAGTGCCAACGTTTCAAGTCAGGATGACCCTTCCACAGTGCTCATCTTCCCCAGAGTTCCCTCCTCCACCACCCCCCCCACATCGCTCCCCCGCCAGTCCTGTGACCCCCCCTCCCCTCCCTGGAGGTCCATGGTCAAATTAAAGTTACAGCACAACATTCTGAACACATTGCTCAGCCGCTTGCATTTGAAATTGTTGTGCCTGCTGCACAGTCTGCTTTAACCCTTATACAATGGACAAAGAATTGCGAGTAGACTTCTTGTTAGTACAACAATATTTATTTAAAACACACAATCAATAATCACCCACCCAATCAACAATAAGTTATCTTATAGAAAATACTAAAGTTCAAGTCCAATTCTAGACCTCGACTTAACTTTGCATGACTGGCAAGTACCCAAGCAGATATTGGCCTTTATCTGTGTGCTGATCTCGGTCATCTGTAGTCTGGTCCTTTGGTCTGATCTGGCACTCTGGCCCTGATCTTCCTTCCTTCTCAGGTGTGGTGGCTCTCCTTGTGTTCGTCATTGCTGGCGATGGTCACCGTTGTTGTAGCACGTCCGTGGGGTCAGAGAGAGAGAGAGAGAGAGAGAGATTCTTGTTTGTGCTGCACTCTATGCCCTGTTGGGTTTCACACCCCTTTTGGCCATTGCCAATCAATCGATCAGGACTTGATCACCCTGATCGATAAAGTCCAATTGGGCGCTGCCACACCAATCTCTGGGTGTGCCCCCAATGACCATGTCTGTAGGAGCTGGGAGTACATAGGACACATACCTCTCTCCCAAATAAGGGGTTATGGCACTACTACGACTGGTAAACAACCCAGTTTGATCAGAAAATCCCTTTTGTCCTGGAGATGGCCCATATCCTGTGTATTCACTCATCTAAGCTGCAACCTGTTTATCCCTGTCTTTTAGACTGCAGCCTGCTGTTTTAGTTTTTGCCCAATTGTCCCAGAGTGCTTTACAAATCGCCATTTTAGACAGCCCATTTGGTTACAAAATGAATCTACAATACAAATATAACATTCATTTATAGGAGTTTCCAGCTGTTGTCTTACCAACACTCAGTCAGGATTATATTGGTCTGCAGCTAAATGGAACACTGATGTAATCTCAATGTAACAGTACTAGTAATCCAGGAGACTTGAGAAATGCTCTAGAGGTATGTGTTCAAATCCCACCACAGCAACCGGGAAAATTTTAATTCAATTAATAATTAAGTCTTGAATAAGATGCTAGTCTTATTAATACTGAGCTTGAACCCACTGGATTGTGAAATAAAACCCATCTGGTTCACTAATGTCATTCAGGGGGGAGGAGATCTGGTGCTGTGAGCTAGTCTGTCTTAATGTGACATCAGAACAACAGCGATGTGGTTGGCTGTTAACTAAATGATCCAGTTGTGAGTGACTCTCAGCCAGCTGCTCAAGAACGATTAAGGAGGGTGATAAGTGCTGATCTAGCCAGCGAACTCCCATTCTAGAATGTATTTTAAAAATTAGAAAATGTATGTATTTAAAGTACAAAGGTACACTTAAAATGTCAGGAGTGATCTTACCAGGATTGGTCAAAGCATCAGGCTCAGTCAGAACAATGGTGTGTAACTCTCTAGTTGCACAGATCAGTTTTCTCTCCACACTTGGAGCCTCTTGGACACCATCTCTCTGGCAGGGCAACAGAGACCGGGGCGCCATCTTTAAAAGGAGCCTCAATCTGAAATATAAAAAAACTCTCCCCCCCCACCCCCACCACCCACGTTTCCCTGCAACCACAGAGGCATTGGGGGCTGTCCACCCCTCCTTCCCCTCAGCCCCCAGCCCACCCCCAACAATGATCGCCAGCATTTCAATCCCTTAGTGCCCACTTCTCTCTGCCTCCACCATACATAAATGAACCACCCCCCAACTCCCCCTTCCCACATAGGGCTCCCACTAGGACCTATTCGTAGCACTGCTCCAGCACAGATTAGCAGTGTCAACCCTGGTAAGGCCAGCCTGTGTCAGAGAGCATTGCCAGGGGCACTGCCTGGCCACATCCCTCTCCCCCAGGTGAGGAGGCAGGGGGGTTATACTTACCTCTGTGTCCAAGAGGGGGTTTAGCTCAACAAGTTTATGTCTGGCCTATCCTGTTGTAAAGCCCGCCAACATGACGTCATGTTGATGAGTTATGAATATAAACTGGTCTGTACAACTGAGTTACACGCCATTGTTCTGACTGAGCCTGATGCCTTGACAAATTCTGGTAAGATCACCCCCGACATTTTAATTGTACCTTTGTACTTCAAATACATACATTTTCTAATTTTTAAAATACGTTCTAGGATGGGAGTTCGCTGGCTAGGTCGGCCTTTATCACCCTCCCTAATCGTCCTTCAGCAGGTGGCTGAGAGTCACTCACAACTGGATCATTTAGTTAAGAGCCAACCACGTTGCTGTAGTTCTGGTGTCACATTAGGACAGACTAGCTCCCAGCACCAGATCTCCTCCCCCCCTGAAGGGGGAAATCAGGTGGTGAGTGGCAAGGTGGGGCGGGCGGGGATGAGGCAGTGTTAGATAATTCGATTCACATTTATTCACATGCATTAGAATCAGGTTCTCTGCCATTTTGGGCATGAACCTGATTACATCGCAAGGGTGGAGCGGAGATAATCAGAAATCTTGCCAGCGAGATTCCAGGATTCTGGTTGTCCCTGGATTTTTGCGCCCCCGCTGGTGATCCCACGCACAGAGAACTGGGCTCAAGAGGGCGCCCAGTATCTACTCAAAGTGAAATAAAATAACCCACAAAGTCTCTTCAATCTCGATGAAGGGTTACCCGCTGAAACTTTATACAGGTACCGAGTGGCTTGCTCCGTATTGTTAGGAATGGGCAAACAGACCTTCCTATTAATTCCCACTTTGATGTCAAATATTCAGTGCAAGTCATTGATATATAAAGGGTTTACAGGTGGCACTGGGTGTTGATGGGGAATTATATGTGTAGTTGGATCAAAGGAATAAAGGTAGTTTATGAAGAGCAGAGCTTGTGTCTCCTTTACTAAACTGCAACCTAGAGGCTCAAACATGTATTGCCAATGGGCCGGAACAGCGGTGGATTGGTACTTGCTGCTGGATGGCCATTTAGTTCCTGACACTGAATTGCAGCCACACTTTTCTCGCCCGATGTTGCGACTCAGTCTGGGTGAGGAAAGCACAGTGTGGCTGTTCAGGAATCCTCTCAGTTGAGTTTAGGGGAGTTGGAGGAAAGGAAATCAGCCCCCTTTTGTTTTACAGTACCAGCTACCATAAAGCAGGTACATTTAAAAGTCCCAACCACATTGAGAAGCCAGGGAAAAGTAAAATATGTAAGGTAAGGTGGTTGGCTGGGGCGGGGGAGCAGGATGGCTTGGACAAGGGGTTTTGGGTGGCTGTGGAAAGGGTCAGATGGTCAGTGGTCATGTCGATTGGTCAGTGAGGCAATATTGGCAGGAGTTGGAGTGTAGATGGGGAGTCCCGCTAAAGGTTTAGAGGACAGTCAGAGGGTTAGGGGTATGGTCAGCAGGGTTTGGGAGGGCAGGTGGATAAGGGTATTCAAGAGGGTCATGGTGTAGGGGTTTTAGTTGGTGGGGCTGGGGAGGGTAGTTGGGGTATGGGGGGCTTCTCATCATGGGGGAGGGATTCCATGGCCGATTGGGTTGGTTAGTTACCCAGGATTAGAAGTGCCTTTAATCCTTCAAACTTTTCCTGGGTAACTAATCCTGGAAGACAGTTGGAACCATCTGTAGATTGCATTTGAAATCAAAGTATCGGATGGTTCCCAGTTCAACGTAAATGCTCAATGGAATTTCAACTTCCGAGACAATTGCAGTGTAACCCTCGTGTAGAGACTCCTTTGGGATACCTCCTGGGTACCAAGCCCTGGAGCTCGGAAGTTATGGGCCAATACTTCACACTTTTATTTCAAGGATTCTATAAGATTTATATAAGGGAAAGAAAGATTGTTTTATTCAGACTATTAGCTGTGTAACACTTCAAATTGTCCTTCCAGAAATAAAAGGAAGAGCTTAATTCCAACATCCTTCTAAAGAAGAGTTTTTATTTCCATGATCACCTCTCATGTCCTCAGGACAACCTGAAGCAATCTGTATTTTGCAGAAACACAGACCCTGTTGCCTTATATCTGGGGACAATGGTCAATTTGTCCAACATTAAGTCATGCAACCAGGGAGGTCAATGACCAGTTCATGTGTTCTGATGGTTTGTTTGAGAGATGAATGTTAACCAGGTCACTTTCAATACAAACGTTAAAACACTATTTAGTTACCTGAGCAAACAAATAGAGCCTTGGGTTAATCTCATCTCAAAGACAACAAACACTCCCTTAACACTATATTAAATACCAGCCTGCATTTCATTGTGCCAGGAGCCTCTGAGAAGCACACTACCCTACTTGGGTATACGTCATGGCACCTTCATCACTGAGTCAATGAACTGGGAGAGCTCAAGACTCATCTGAGGAATGAATTCATGAACCTTGTCTGAACTGTGTGCAATGCAATTATATCTGTTTTTACAAACACGCAGACCAAAACTATACACAGCATTCCAGTTGTGGCCCTATCAAGAGCTGCAGTAAAACTTCCCTACTTCTACGTTCCATTGTCCTTGCAACAAAGCTTCAATTTGCCTTCCAAATCACTTGCTGTATCTGCATACTAACTTTTTGTGATTCATGTACCAGAACACCCTGATCCCTCTGCAACAACAAGTTCTACAATTTCTCTCAATTTAAATAATATATTGCTTTTATACTCTTCCTGCCAAAGTTGATAAGTTCCCACATTGCACTCAATCTGCCAAATATTTGCCCATTCATTTAACTGGTCGATATCCATTTGCAGGCTCTCTGCTTCCTCTTACCAACTTACTTTCCTATCTATTGTAGTGTTATTGGCAAATTTAGCTACAATACATTTCATTCCTCTATCTAAATCATTGGACTGGTTTGCAAATAATTGAGGCCTCAGCACTGGTTGATGTGACGCTCTACTTGTTGCAGCTTGCCAACCCATTTCTCCCTCTTTGCTGCTTTCTGTTGACTAACCAATTCTTTGTCCATCCTCATACATTATCCCCTACACCAGGGCCAGAATTTTCTGTTGCTCACTCTGGTGCACACCAGACTCGGAAGTGTGTAAAATCGCACAAGAAGACATGGGGTGTATGTCCCAACGGCATCACACTTGTGGGATATTTAGGTTGGCAGATGCTGGCACAAGTTGGAAGCCAATTTAAATTAATTAAACAGCAATTGTACGTTGCTTGTCTGCCTTTACGTTTGGTGGGTGAGCCAACTGGCCAGGCAGCCTTTAAACTTAAGCTGTAACCTCAATCTAGGGTATGATGAAATTCAGGAGTTGAATATAATTAATAAATGCACCTGGGGATTGAAGTCTGTGTATAATTGTATGGCACAGACCCTGGGACTTAGTCCTTCCACTGATATTTATATATTACAGGTTGGTTTCTCTGAGTCAGTTCTGCAGTTGCCAGCCCACACACCCCCTTTCCTCAGCACCCACCCTCCCCAGCAGCATTCAGTCTTTCACAGAACATGGTTCGTGTTGGATGGCCGTTAATCAGCCATTAACAACACACTCTCAGGCGGAAGTGGGTTTCGCACACGTTCCCATCCATGCTGACTCCGGACCCGCCCTGAAAATAAAATTCTGACCCACGTTCTGTTATTTTGTTCAGTAACCTTTGATGTGGCAGCTTATCAAATGCCTTCTGGAAATCCAAGCACACCACATCTACAGGCTCTCCTTTATTCACGTCGCTTATTACTGCCTCAAAAATCTCCAATAAATTAGATCAATAAGGTTTCCCTGCCACAAACCCACCCTGACCTTTGTTGATCACATTTTGATCTTTTGAAGCCATACTACTATATTGGGGTCTAGCAATTTCCCTATAAAATAGAGTCATAGAGGTTTACAGCATGGAAAGAGGCCATTCGGCCCAATTTGTCCATTCCGCCCTTTCTTTTTTAAAACCCCTAAGCTAATCCCATTTGGCCCATATCTCTCTATATCCATCGCACCCATGTAACTAATAGAGCCTAGAGGTTTACAGCATGGAAGCAGGCCCTTCGGCCCAACATGAAAGATGTTAGCTAATTGGCTTGTAGTTTCCTGCTTTCTGTCTCCCTCCTTTCTTGAACAAAGATGTTACAGTAGCAAAATTCCAATCCACTGGGACTCTCCAGAATATAATGAATTTGGAAGATTATAACCAATGTATCTAATATCATTGCAGCAACTTATTTTAAGATCCTAGGGTGCAGGCCATCTGGCACTGGGGACTTATCGGTCTATAGGTCTAATAGTTTACCCACTACCTTTTTCTAAGCGGTGAGTATTTTAAATTCATTCCTCCATTTCATCATTTTAAGTGTCTGGAGAAGTTTTATAAATCCTCAGTGAAAACGTACCTGTTAAATATTGCTGTTGTTTCCTTGCTTTCAACTCTCAGCTCCTCAGACTCACTCTCCAAGGACTAACAGTAGTTTTAGTTACTCTTTTCCTGTTTAAATACTTGTTAAAACTCTTACTATCTGTATTTATATTACTAACTAGCTTTCTCTCATACTCAATTTTCTCCGTCTGTATTTTTTGCCCATTCTGAAAATCTAACCAATCTTTTTATTTATTTGTGGGATATGAACATCGCTGGCTGGCCAGCATTTATTGCCCATTTCTAGTTGCCCTTAGGGGGCAGTGGAGAGTCAATCACATTGTTGTGTCTCTGGAGCCATATGTTGGCCAGATCAAATAAGGATGGCAGATTTCCTTCCCTAAAGTGAACCAGATAGGATTTTTCGACAGTGGTTTCATCAGTAGATTCTTATTTCCAGATATTCCTTATTGAATTCAACTGCCATACCAGGATTGGAACCTGGGTCCCCAGAACATTAGCTGAGTTTCTGGATTAATAATCTAGCGATAATACCACTAGGCTATTGCCTCCACTTTAATCTTCTGACCTACTACAAATCTTTGCAGATTTATACACTATTTATTTCAATTTGATACCACCTTTAAATTCCTTATTCAAACACGGATAATGCATCCTTTTTACAGTGTCTTTCAATCTTACTGGCAAAATCTTTGTTCAGAGTTATTAAATATCTCTTTAAACGTCTGCTAAAACATCTCGACTGTTCTACCTTTCAATCTTGCTTCTCTATTCACTTTAACTAGCTCTGCTACATACTGTTATAATTACCTGTATTCAAGTTTAAAACAGTAGTATAGACCCACTGTCATGAATGTGCCAGCAGGTCCAAAGCCACCAGCATTTCAAAAGGTATTTCACTGGATATGAATTCCAATAATGAAATTAGTGGTTGTAGACAGATCAAAAGAATTACACTGCCCTCCTAATAGGAAATGCTTTGGGTAGGCAATTGCAACATCCAGGGAAGACAAGTCTTTAAAAATATTTCGATGAGCACCTGAAATTTCATAATATTCAGGAATACTGAATAAGTGCAGGAAAATGGGGTTAGCGTGCCTTTAATGGTGGATAATAGCAAAAAACAACAAAGAAAATTACAGCACAGGGACAGGCACTTCAGCCCGCCAAGCCTTCACCGACAATGCTGCCATTCTGAACTAAAACCCCCTACCTTTCCAGAGATTCTATTCCCGTTCTATTCATGTATTTGTCAAGATGCTCCTTAGAAGTCACCATTGTATCTGCTTCCACTAATTCCCCTGGCAGCGAGTTCCAGGCACCCACCACCCTCTGTGTAAAAAAATTTGTACGTCTCCTTTAAATGTTGCTTCTCATACCTCAAACCTTTGCACCCTAGTAATTGACTCTTCTGCACAGTTTCCATCAGTGCAAACCTGATAGGCCGAAGGGCCTATTCTGCATTTGTATGAATCTCTGTGACTCAATGTTAATCTTTTGAAATTAACAGAAGCTGAGGGGCCAAACAGCCAAGTATACACAGAGAATCTTCAAAGTGAAACAAGGAAAGAATTGACAACCTCTGTGAAAGCAGGGGGCAGAATCCATCTAGCAGCTTAAGGGGAAGGTTTTCCAACTAGCAGCTTGCATGCCGGTTCTTGTTAGCAAAAAAAAACAGAAACCTGCGTGGAGGCAGTTAAAACCACATCTTTGCTGAACCAAGAAGAGATGTTCCCCAGAATAACTATTCAACGTGTACAGTGTGGTAACTATAAGTTGTCCTTTCCTTAGATCTATTGAATTGGATGTTGTTTAAGAAAAGGGAAGTCCTGAAAAAACTCAGATTTTATAAATGTACTTTGAAATAAAAAGGGTAGTTTCTACTTAACTTGTGTGGATGTGTTTATTAGTCTTGTACATAACTGTCTTAGATTATTATAGTCCTGTTCATGTATATGTCTTTTCTTTGTTGTAATAAATAGTCTTTAATAAGTACTACAGTACGACTGGACTGGTTCCTGTTCTCACTGGGTATCACATGTGGCTCTTAACACCTTTCCTGTTGACAAACTATACACAACCACATAGCAATGTTTCCAACTTGGGACACCCTAGCAGATATCATCAGCTGGGTTTGTGACACCCATATTCTCCCTCTCAAACTGAACAGGAAATTTGACCATGTTATGATCGCTGCCACAGAAAGGTGGTGTTACCATGACGTTACTGATAAATCCAGCTTCATAGCTCATGACTATATCTAGAATGGCCAGGTCCCTGGTTGGCTCTGAACACCCTGTTACAAGAAATTGTTTCACATACACTCTATGTATTCATTTTCCAGGCTACCTTTGCCAATATGATTCATCCAATCTACATGTAAATTAAAGTCACCCATGCCTATTGCTGTACTTTTCTTGCGCACCTCTCTTATTTTTTCCTGTATGCGCTGTCCTACAGTGTAACTGCTGTGAAGAGGGCCAATAAACTACTCCCACAACTGATCTCTCACTTCTCCTATTTCTAATCTCTATCCTACATCTTGCTTTTTCGAGTAAAGATAATCTTTGATTACTGTACTAATAACATTCTTAATTAACAGAATTATCTTTTCTCAGCTTCTTATCTTTTCAAAATATCAAATATCCTTCAATATTCTGAACCCAATCTTGATCATCTCATGCTCCCACTGTGGGTTCAAGGTGGGGGTGGGGGACAGAATTCAGCGGAAAGTCCACCCATTCCAGGTATTAATCTGGTGAACCTTCTATGTGCTTCTTGCGATGCATTTACACCCTTCCTTAAATAAGGTACCAATACTGTACACAAAACTCCAGACATGGTCTCACTTGTGCTCTATATAAATGAAGCATAATCTCCCTCCTTTTGTATCCAATTCCACTTGCAATCAATGATAACATTTCTATTAGCTTTTCTAATTACTTGCTGTACCGTCATATTAGCCTTTTGTGATTCATGAACAAGGACACCCAGATCCCTCTGCATCCTTTTGAGCATGTTGTAAACAAAGCATGTTGATGATGAAAGACTGGCCTCAGTGAAATTGTAACATTGGTGATGAGAAGTTAAGTGAAATTTTTTCCCCTTCAGATCATCTTTACTGTCATGACAAATAATCTTCTGGAAAGAAAAATGTCTCTTTTTGACAAGCTTGAAGCCAACAACGCAAGCATAGAAGACAGGGTCCAATACGTAGAGAGCACACATCACTTTCTTCAGGCCAACAGCATTGAGGGACAGGCAAAATGCATGCTGTTTCAACAAAAGGCCAAGGCCAGTACTGAATTGTATCTTGTGGGTATTCTCACAATCAGGAACTGGGACAACATGATTAAATCAAATCTCCACGACAAAGATTGTTCCCAAAATGTTGGAGTTGTTAGTAAATGGTCACCCATTAAAAATGGAAGTGGATACGGGGGCTGTGGTGTCCACTACTGGGGAGCAGATTTATAATCACCTCCGGGCTGATATTCAGCTCCAGAACTTAGGAAACACAAAGGTCAGGCTGGCCACCTACAGGGGGGAAGCCATTGCAGACAAAGGGCACACAATGACCTGAATGTCTTACCGGCAGCAGTCAGCTTGATTTCCATCAGTGATTGTACACGGACAAGACCTTTCACTGACAGAGAGATTTGCTCCATCACATTAGACTGAACTGGCTGGAAATCTTCAGGCTGTGTGGGGGATGGGGGTCGGGGTGGGGGGGGGGCGGTGCGCAGGAGGTGGGGGAGAGGGAAACTGTCTGAACTTATCAATAAGCACCCTGAAGTTTTGTGCGAAAGGCTTGGAGCAATAAGGGAAGCTGAAGCTAAGACTTGTGTTGACACCCGATGCTACGCCTAACTATTTTAGAACAAGATCAGCTCCGTTCTCCCTATTGGAAAAAGTAGATTGGAATGGAAATGCTTGGAAGAGCTGGGCTTAATAAGACCAGTACAATTCACAGAGTGGGCCACAGCCTGTTGTTCCTGTCCTTAAGCTAGGTAAGACAGTCTGACTTTGTGGAGATTCTGAGTTTACGATCAATAGGATTTCTAAACTTGACAGATACCCCATGCCCCAGATTGAAGACCTGTACACCAGGGTAACTGAAGGGGACAAAACATTTTCACAGTTGGACAGGAACCATGCAAAACTTCAGCCTGAATTAGACACACCTTCCCAAAAGTATGTGACAACTAATACACACAAAGGCCTATACAAACAAATTAAAACATATAATCTTACACGGGGGGATTCTGAGGACAACTCTGAGATGAAATGAATCATTACTTAATGAAGAAAGGTGAGTTCAGTGTTGAGGCTAGCTGCATCCACTGGAGTACCCATGTGGACGATGCTCTAATACTTATGGAATTACATTTCAGACACTCTGGGATTTCAAAGTGAAAATAGTAGCCAGGAGCTATGTTGGGTGAGTCAGTCTTGATGCAGACATTATCAACTTGGTCAGACAGTGTGAGTCACGCCAAGAGAATCAAAAACTCCTCCCCTCAGCCTCTCTACATTCATGGGAGTGGTCTGGTAGGCCTGAGGTGCGAGTGAATGTGGACTTTGTCAGGTCTGTTTTGGATTCAATGTTCTTAATTATGGTGGACATGCTTTCCAAATGGTTGGAGATACATTACATGGGCTCCATTACCTCCCATTCTATCATTGCAAAACTACAACAAAGTTTTTACATGCATGGGATACCTGAAGTCCCGTTGAATGTCACTGCCTTTACACGCACCGAATTGCAGGCCTTCATGCTTTCCAATTAAATGAAACACATTAGGACTGCACCCTATCACCCACCATCCAATGGCTTGGCTGAACGGACAGTGCAGATTTGAAGAAGCAACTTGAAGAAGCAGCCTGCAGCATCCATAGAGACCAAACATGTGGGATGCTTATTCAATGAGAGGACAACCCCTCATACAATGGCAGGAATCACCCCAGTGGAATTATTAATGGGACAGAGGATTCTACTGTTCACAAACTTGATGTGGAGGATGGAGTCCCAACAAAAGAACCATGATCTGTAAGGACAGAAAAGAACATTCAAAACCAGCAACACAGACCATGTGAGAAATTTTGCAGATGGAGTCATTTAGTTCCCCAGGATTATAATAGGAAAAACAGGGCCTGTGTCACTTGAGGTCCAAGTGCAGAGCAAAGTTGTCAGGAAACAGCCGGACCATCTCTCAAGTAGGGAACCTGTGCCAGGGCAGGACTCATTACCAGCCATGGGGATGGTCACTGCCAGCTCGCCTTCACTAGAAGTCGACACCATGTCTACCCCACCAGGTAATGAGGACATGGATTCCAAGATGGAAGCGGAAAAGACCAGCACCCCAGAAGTGAAAGCTCAAGAAGAACCAGGGAGCAGTGGCTTTACAGAGCGCCCTTTGGAAGTGAACGTCCCGCCTCCAATTAATCCCAGGCCGATCGCTAAGTGGCAGAAAAGGCCTTCCCATAACATGGTTGTTGGGGAAGAAACAGACTTGGGTGGGAGGAATGTTATGTTGGCCATGGGTGATCTCCCCGTGGGCCTCATAGAATACCAATTCCCCTACTAGGCAAGTGGATGTTCGCCCAATAGGAGAAGAGCATTGGGGGGGGGTGGTGTGGGGGGGTTTAAAACCAGCTGTTTCCATTCAGGCCGGCAGTCGGATTTCTGGGCTGACCCGTACTCTTTAGCCACTGAGTAGCATCTTGTGCACATGGTAAATAAAGGCTGATAGTGATAGGAGGCTGGCCACGGTAAGATTATTAATCAATAATCATCCCATCCATCCTTTCATCCAAGTCATTTATTAAAATGTAAACAGTTGAATCCCAGCATTGACACCTCATTACAGCTAGCCAACCCGAAAAAGACCTATTTATGCCTACTCTCTGTTTCATAGAATCATAGAATCCTACATGCAGAAGGAGGCCATTCAGCCCATCGAGTCTGCACCAACCACAATTCCATCCAGCCCTACCCCAATAACCCCATGCATTTACCTTAGCTAGACCTGTGACACTAAAGGGGAATTTATCATGGCCAATCCATCTAACCCACACATCTTTGGCCTGTGGGAGGAAACCGCAGCACCCGGAGGAAACTCACACAGACATGGGGAGAACATGCAGACTCCACACAGACAGTGACCCAAGTCGGGAATCGAACTTGGGTACCCGGTGCCATGAGGCAGCGGTGCTAACCTTGCTGCAGCGGGGGGGCATAGTGTCAACAGCAGGTAAGATCACGCTCTTAATCTTTTGACAATGTTTCCATACTGGGACATTCTGGTCCAGTGGTAACAGCAACTGGGATTGTAACAATGGCCTGATAACAGAATGTTTACATTGAGAAACTCCAGGGAGCCTCAACTTTTGCAGCTGACAAGCCAACATGACTCAAAGTGATACTGGAGATTAGAGCTGTGGTAAAGAATAGAGAAACCAGGATACGTCTAAGGTTCAATCGCTGATCTGTGCTGCATTAGTCAAGTGAGGACCAGTTTGCCACAGTTGATCTTGACTCCTTGATTCAAGGAGGGGAGAACTCAACAAGGTCCTTTGTACTGAAAGCTCATTCAGCCACCTCCCTGCCTGACCTACCTTTCCTCTTGCCAGTACACCGAAATCATAAAATCCCTACAATGCAAAAGGAGTCCATTCAGCCCATTGAGTTTATACTGACCACAATCCCAACCATGCCCAATCCCCGGAACCCAAGCATTTACCCTGCTTATCCCCCTAACACTAGGATCAATTTAGCATGGCCAATCAACCTAACCTGCACATCTTTGGACTGTGGGAGGAAACCAGAGCACCCGAAGGAAACCCACACAGACAGGGGGAGAACGTGAAAACTCCACACAGACAGTGACCCAAGGCTGGAATTGAACCCGGCACCTCCTGGCGCTGTGAGGCAGCAGTGCTATCCACTGTGCTGCCCTGAAGACTGAAGACTTCCTTTGTTAGGAAAAATCACCATTGAAACCCTACAGTGCAGAAGGAGGCCATTTGGCCCATCGAGTCTGCACCGACCACAATCCCACCCAGCCCCTATCCCCATATCCCTAAGTATTTACCCACTAATCCCTCTAACCTGTGAATCTCAGGACACTAAGGGGCAATTTTAGCATGACCAATCAATCTAACCCATACATCTTTGAACTGTGGGAGGAAACCGGAGCGCCTGAAGGAAACCCATGTAGACATTGGGAGAACATGCAAATTCCATTCATAACTCAACAGTTACCTGAGGCCAGAATTGAACTTGAGGACCCCTTGGCACTGTGAGACAGCAGTGCTAACCGCTATGTCACCCTAAAGACCGGTGATTTCCTTTGTCAGGAAGGATCCCATTTTCCAAGCTTCTTAGACTTGACGGTAGACCCAACAACAGCTTGTGACATTCATAAAAATGACCTTCTCCTTTGCACCATTAATAGTAACGCTGACTTCTTTTTCTGCAGTTGGTAACACTTCACTATTGTAAACCTTGATGCCCTGTTGAAGAATTGATCACTTTAATATAGATTTAGGCCAACTTTTAAATGAGTAGTTAACTCAGGGTAAATGAGAAAATGAATATGAACAGGGCGGTGATACTGGCTATGGATTTTTAAAGAAACTATATCAGCTGCAAATCAGCTGGAAACATATTTGTTCCTTCCAGTGTCTGCAGGACTTAATTCATTGATATTTTATTATATTAATAAAATGTACATAAAAAATAGAACACATCCAACATTCGCTTTGATTTTGCTTTCTAACTAAGCTTCTGGGATACTAACCTTGTTAAATTTATTGACCCGGCTCTGAAATAAATATTGTTGGTCTGGAGGGAATATTTTAATTCATTGATTTCTTGGAAATAAATAAAATAAGACCCGGTAATATAACATTTCTTTCCCCCCTATTACTTCTGAAATCGGCTAAAGAAAGTTAACCTTGTTTGACATGGTGCAAAAACCCTACTCTTGGCCTCAGAGGGATAGGGGTCTTTGTACATTAATCTACTGCAGCACAAATAATCAATTTTCAATTTAAATTATTTACTGGCTATTGTGTAGGAGCATTTCCACAGCCAGAATTAAAAATTTAAAAATTAGTAGATTAGCATTTGGTGTACCATTCGCAACCCCTCCTGGAACATTGAATTAGATGAATGTTTGGAAGGGAGGGTGGGTTGCCAAGCAAGATTAGCTTGATACGTCTTAGGAATCAATACTGTAATAAATTTTCACAGAACTTTAGGTTGGGTATACTTGTGTTCTGTCAGAAAGTGGCGTTTCAGCAAATTTTCCAAAGGGTCATGACTCTTTACATTGTCTATAATCCCAGACATGGAGCCAATGAAAAGAATGATCCTATTTTGCTTTTTCCACATTGAGGTACTTTAACATTCCTCTGCAATAATCCAATATATAAAAACCTGCAGGACTTTGACTGTAAATTTAGTGCTGAGAAGTCTTAATGAAAAAACAAAACTCTTTTTGTTATTATGTTACAGCATAATTTATCTATTAGTGTCACAACTAGGCTTACATTAACACTGCAATGAAGTTACTGTGGATATTCCCCAGTCACCACATTCCAGGGCCTTCGAGTATACAGAGTGGGAGAATTTAGCATGGCCAATGCACCGAACAAGCACATCTTTCGAACTGTGGCAGAAAACCAGAGTAATCGACACAGACACAAGGATCCTCCGCACAGACAGTGATCCATGTTAGGGATCAAATCCGGGTCCCTGCCATTATGAGGTAGCAATGCTAATCATTGTGCCACTAATATCTAATGGCTGTCTGGCAGATTGGTCTTGCTGCACACTTGTCAAAAAAAGTTTGAAAAATTTACTCTATTCCTGAGAGTATCTTCAACCTTAAAAGACTTGTTTTAAGCATTATGGTTAATATGATTGACACATTCTTTGAATTTGTTTTATCCTTTCATGGGACATGGGCGCTGCTAGCTGGCCAGCATTTATTGCCCATCCCTAATTGCCCGAGGATAGTTGAGAGTCAACAACATTGTTGTAGCTCTGGAGTCACATGTAGGTCAGACCAGGTAAAGATGGCAGATTTCCTCCCATAAAGGACATTAGTAAACCAGATGGATTTTTCAGACAATGGTTTCATGGTCATCAGTAGATTCTTAATTCCAAATATTTTTTATTGAATCCAAACTCCACCATCTGTTGTGGCGGGATTTGAACCCAGGTCCACAGAACATTGGCTTCATGGAGGTTTGCAGCATAAAGTCTACTCTTTAATCTATAATGGAGCCATTCATTGCATTTGCAAAGCTCGCCATCAGAGATCAGCTGACACATTGGACAGAATTTAATGTAGGCAATGGGCGTCCCAGTTGCTAGCAGGAGGGACAGTAAGAGCCATTTGTTGCCTCTTCTCGGGAAGGAATGCTGCCTTAAGTATTAAGCAGGCATTTAACTGGGCACTGGTGGACCTCCCTTGGAATAAAGAATGCCAACGACGAAAGACCTATCTGCTAAGAGCTATCAGCCAATCAGAGGCTACCTATGAGACTTCCCACCCTGGATTTAATCAGGGCGGAGACGGGGGGGTGACGGGATCCCAACCAATCACCTTCCCACTTGATTAAATACCCCTCCCCCACTGAATTTGCCATGGGGCAGGGCATTAGATTCCACCTATTGTGAAAGATAGAATGAAAGGAAGTCTCATACAAGAAGAGGGCAATCTGTCTATCAAGCTCACACTATCAATATTGGATGTTGATCCATACTGCCTGAAATATGCACGAGAGCCAAATTATATCATGAGATAGACGTGCATGAGAACTTGCCGTGTCAATATACAATTCCTCTGCCTTTCTGAACAGAAGCTTTAACCCATTTAAAATACATGGCCAACCACATTTTTGAGATATTAGAATGCTCATTCCCCATACTGTAGTTTTGTGATAGAAACTTCTTCCTCAGAAATAACAAATGAGGCAGGAGTAATCCTCCTCCCTCTCTGATCCCCAAATACTATGCTTAACGGATATTGTTCCAGATCTCATTTTTTAAATGCGTTAATTGACCATGAATCAACTATGGCCTCTGGGAGTCTCTTCCACATTTTAACAGCTTTTTTGAAATAATTATTATGTTATGCTACCGTCACAAGGGGTTGGATCCAGTTAACAGTGTTGCTATGCATGGAGATTATTACAGATAGGTAACACAGAAAGGTGAACGTGGGAAATGATGCACAGTTTAAAGTAAGTATATATTCCCCCTTCTCCTTTCCACCTATCCTAAATTCTCTTCAATTATTTAAATTCATTTAGATTGATGATGGACTGCAATAATAACTCAAGATTTCCCATGGATATTGCCTCTACTTTTGTTGGCAAGACTAAGTGAGGAAAAATAAAGTGTACAAGCCTGTGAGCTGCCATTAGGAAGCCAGCTAAAAAGCACATACGGCTACTGCTCTGAACAATGCAACACATATTTCCTGTGTTTTTAAAATAAATTTATTTGTTGATGGGATATGGCATCGCTGGCGAATGATTGCCCATCCCTTGTCACCCTTGTGAAGATGGCGGTGAGTCACCTACTTGAATCATTGTGGTCCATGTGGTAACTGGGGGACTTTAAATTCATTTAATAAATATTGAATATTAGACCTTGTCTCAATGATGGGGACTGTGACAACTATCACCAGTTGTTATTAAAAACCCATCTGGTTCTCAGAATAAGAGATAAAACCATTTTGAACCATAGATGATGTTTTCAGTATGAGGGTGATATATCTTTGGAATTCTCTACTACAGAGGAAAGCTCAGTCATTAAGTATGTTCAAAGCAGATGTTTATAGATTTCTACATACCAATAACGTATGGTGCTGTGAGGAAGGAAGTTCTAAGATTTTGGCCCAGTGACAGTGAAGGAATGCCGACATATTTCCAAACCAGAACGGTGTGTGACTCAGAAAGGAACTTGCAGGTGTGGTGTTCCTATGCACCCGCTGCCCTTGTCCTTCTAGGTGATAAAGGTTAAAGTTGTGGAAGGTAGATGGGAGAAGCTGCTGAAATATCTATATTCTAGATGGTACATACTGCTGCCATTGTGTTTCAGTGGTGGAGCAGTTAAATTTTGAAGATGGTGGATGTGGTACCAATCAAGTATATGCCCTGGATGTGTTGAGTTTCTTGAGTGTTGCTGAAGCTGGCGGATTTCCTTTCCTTTAGGGAAGAGAATTAATTACACCAGTAGAACATTCAGCTCTCATTTCAACACCATTTTCCCACACTTCCCTCAAATTCCATAATGTTACTGGTATGTAGAAACCTATAAACCTCTGCTTTAGACATACTCAGTGACTGAGCTTTCCCCTGCAGTATAGATTTCCAAAAATATACCACACTCAGACTGAAGAAATTTTTCCGCACTTAGGGTTCAAAATGGCTTATCTCTTATTCTGAAAACCAGAACCATTCGTGAACCAGATAGGTTTTCAATAACAATTGGTGATAGTTGTCACAGTCACCATCATTGAGACAAGATCGAATATTCCATATTTACTAAATGAATTTAAATTCCACCAGCTACCATGTTGCGATTTGAACCTGTGTGCTCAAAGATTTAGCCTGCCTGGGCCTTTGGCTTGCCAGGCTGGTAACATTACCATTACACCACCACCTCTCCCATGATGGCATATTTCTCCAAGGTGGCCTACAGCTGTAAAGTTTCCTGTTCAGATAATTAATTGTGGCCTTTTGTTGGCTCTTTAAATAGTTCGGACTTTTCAAAATTTTAGTAAGACCATCCGACTTGATATTTCTTCTCAGTGTCAAAGCTGGTACTATATGGATACGCAAGCTACTCTAACTGATAATTAAGGAAGGACAAGTGTCCGTAATGGTACAGTTTATGTCAGTGGTTGAAAATATTGGCCTAGCTTTTGCAGTGAGCAGAGAAATGGCATTCACTGCAATCCACTGGTAAATCCTCTCTCAAAGGCTTCGTCTACAACAGGAGTTCTCAACATTGTGCCTTCTGAATCCCCACCTCCCATGTGATAAATGTTCCACAGGCCCCCAAACTTTGAAAAAAATTAATATTTTTACTGCAGAAAATTAATCATAGAATCCTACCGTGCAGAAGGAGGCCATTTGGCCCATCGATTCTGCACCAACCACAATCCCATCCAGGCTCCATCCCCACAACCCCACACATTTACCTTAGTTAGTTCCCCCAACATTAAGGAGCAACTTAGCATGGTCAATCCACCTAACTTGCGTATCTTTGGAATTTTGGAACCCTTGGAATATTGAAATAAATTGGAATTGGGATATCTTTTGATATTGTAGACATTGGTTTCAGGCAAACTAACTGACTCCTTGCTGGAACCCCATTGTGCTGGGACTGCTAATGCTTTGGCCACTGGCACTATTTGGGAGATTATGACCTGCAAAGGTTTTCCTTGGTTGGAAGTTAGCTGGAACAGATTCCCCATCCCCATGGTCATTGCCACTTTGAAACTGCCACAAAAAATCAGGTGAACAGTTGGAGGGAGGCATATTGCTAGCTCAACAATTTTCCATTTTTAACAGTATAAAAATAAAGACTTTATACTATAGTCCAGCCAATAACATATATAATATATGTACTTTCTGTCACATCTCGAAGATGACACATCCTTAATTACCCTAAAACTGATTGATTTGCTCAGCCATTTCAGAAGCCTGTTAAGAGTTAACCACATTGCTGTGGCTCTGGAGTCACATGTAGGCCAGACCAGGTAAGGACGGCAGATTTTCTTCCCTAAAGGATGTTAGTGAACCAGTTGGGTTTTTTCAACAATTGATGACAATTGTCATGGTTACCATTGCTGAGCCTAGCTTGTATATTGCAGATATATGAATTGAATGTAAAAGCTAATCTCAGTAATGGCGACAGTAACAATGATCACTGATTGTCATAAAAAACCCCCCATCTGGCCTGTTACTAACAACCTGATGTAGAAACCTGGTGTTGTGAGACTTCTTACTAACGAACTGAGCAGAATCACCTGCTGTGACCTGTTGCCATCTCCTTGACAACAGACGCTGGACCAATGAGCATGAGCCTCTGGGATGTGCAATGATTTCTGACTCCTCCGGCCCTCTACAGGGCTGGAACCAGGATCTAAATGGAAAGGGCACTGATATCAATTAGTGACTCAGTTGGGAAAGTAAACCAGTGCTTTGGATACTGTTACTTTTGGGGACCAGCATTAAACTGCCTTTAAATGGTCTGCATAGTGGGTTCAGAGACAGGTGGGGCCACTGAAATATTTCCACAGGTGGCTAAGGTGCCATGCATCCCCGTTTGAGTACCCCTGCTCCAGCATTGTGATTTCCTCTATTCAGAGGTGACTTGATTCTGTCAAAGATCCCCATTTGGTGTCCAGCACTAGTAAAGGCATCATTGGTCAGTCAGCCAATTGGAAGAAATAATTCAAGTAGATAGCAAAGCAGGGAGCAAAATACATAATCAGAGTTCAATTTTGCTTAGTGCTGATTTAAATATATCTGAATCTCTTTAGTGAGCTCGGGATACTATTGTCCAGGTTCGCTTGGATTTCTGACCTCACCGGTAAGGGTGCCCACGAGAAGCGATGATGTATGGTCCCCTGTAACAGGATGTGACATCTTGTGGGTGGGATCAGAGGCCATTAGGAACCCCCAGGGGGCTGGGGGCAGAGGGTGTTGTGCTCTTTGGGCAGTGTCAGCCTAACACCCTGGCATTGCCCACCAGGGATCAGGACCAGCCATCAGAGGTCAGTGCCGCCATCGGGAGGCTGGCCATCGGGGGTGGGAGGTTGGGGCCAGCATTCAGTGTGGGGGGATTGGTGTTGGGAGGCCAGCGATTGGGGTGGGGGAAGGCATGTCAACGGATCTCCCAGTATACCGGGAGACTGGTGCATATGCAATGGCCCCTTCAGCAGCCTGACGCTGGCCCCTCAAGTGGGATTAAGCACCACTCCCCCTACCCCCACCCTCCGGACCCCCCTCTGGTGT
Source organism: Carcharhinus amblyrhynchos (assembly GCF_965287045.1). Classification (NCBI taxonomy): domain Eukaryota; kingdom Metazoa; phylum Chordata; class Chondrichthyes; order Carcharhiniformes; family Carcharhinidae; genus Carcharhinus; species Carcharhinus amblyrhynchos. The sequence goes on from NC_137347.1 coordinate 18,372,268, forward strand.
GGATGAGGTGGTAAAATTGTGGCCTATATGTTCTTCTGAGGGAATGAAACTCCACACTGGTAAAATTAGTTTTTCAGTTCCTGAAAGATTGTTGAGCAATAATGAAGAATTAGTTTGTTGTCCAAAACTAGTTGCAGCTCATCCAACAAGATATAACATTTTCAAAGGTGTTTCCAGAGAGGATAACTTGCAAGAAGTTGAAATTCACATTAATTCATTCAGCAGAATTTTTAGCCAGCGGGATTCTATGGCCCCACTGGAGTTGCTAGACATTTGATTGGCTCACCACATTTTACAGCCTTGCTACAACAGGGCTGTAAAATTCCATCTATTGTTTCTGTGTTCACTACATCCACATCTTCCAGAATCTTCCGTTTAACTGCATATGTGTGACCTCAAAATATTGCCGCCAGTTTTTCAGATTAATGTTGGCGAGCGTTGACAGTTTTGTTGTCATTAAAATTGCAAATTCTCGATCTATATAACCCCAATCTGTTTCGACTGAATCTTTGGTAATTGATTCAATATCTGACCAAGCTATTGCCCACTGCAGACTCTAGCATTTCAAATGCTGCGTGGATGTGTTACAACTCTTGTGTTAAAAGTGATCACATTTTCTACCACTTAATCCCTGGAATGGGTGGGCTGATGTTCACAAAATAAGTTGTTTGACGAGGGCTGCATTGTCAGTCTCCAGAAATTAAAAAGAAAGCAATTGTTCTTCTGAACGTGAAGAAAGCATTTTTTAGTGATTAATAGCGTGACTGAGATTGAAATCATGAGAGCAGATCAAGCGCTGATTTTTGACAAGCATTTCCCTTCTAATCCCAGGGCTGTCTGTCACTTGGATCTACTGATGTCTGGTTACCATTTCTTTGTTCATAGGCAGGGTGCTGAATTTTCCTGTGAGCTTTTAGACCCCAACCTCAAAACCAATTGGAGACTCCTAACAAGCTGAGTGAGTGGGTAAGGGTGTGGCAGATGCAATATAATGTGGATAAATGTGTGCCAAATGGTCTATTCCTGCTTCCATTTTCTATGTTTCATTGAGGTTAGAGCATATGCATCCTTAATAACTCAAAGCTTACCAATTATTGGAAAAATACCGTCGGACGTAAACAAGCCCAGCAACAGGATGAGTAATGGATGAGGTTTTTCTGGCCACGCATGTCTCAAAACTGAAAAATCCCCCATTCAAGGTCAATGGACCTTTGCATTGTCCGCCCCCACAATTCCTGTGGCAGGCGGGTTGGGAAAATTCTCCCAATGTCGCCAAATCCAACGATAATGCCTGGAAGGGTGGTCAGACTATGCCACAACTAACTCAATATTACAGCAGTGTTTTGAACAGTGCAAGCACCTCACAGTTATTAACAACTTCCACAGTTTCAATGGTTTTCTCCCTCAGTCCCAAAATGTTTGGGTCAGGTTGACTGGCCATGCTAAATTGCCACTTAGTTTCGGGGGGGCTAGCAAGGTAAGTACATGGGGCTGTGGGGATAGGGGCTGGGTGGGATTGTGGGTCGGTGCAGACTCAATGGGTCGAATGGCCTCTTACTGCACTGTAGAGATTCTATGATTTTATGATCCTGTGAGAGAATACTTATACCGAAAACATTTTGGCTTGATATTCTTCAAAGCCTTCACCAGGTTCATCTAGGAATTGCAAAATGCCATAAGAGAGCACAGCAATCACTCTCACAGCCAGGCGTTACTCACTCTTGTGGACTTATAGGCTTGTTGGCTGTAAGACCAGCACAGGCTGGAGGCAGCCTCCAAATAACCATATCCAAGCTCGCTGTGCGATTAAGGAGAGCAGGAGGCTTCCCCACCCACCAATGTTGCAACCCAAAATAGAGGACCAGCCATCTTGGAGTCTCTGCAGGTCCATAGGGAGAGGTGGGGACTGCTGAGGTAGGTCAAAGAACACTAGGACACCTCAAGATGTATATTCCCTTCCAACCTGAAAGAATAACTAATCACTGAAGAGAGCCGAAGTGGTGCGACATTTGGATTGGAGGACATTTGGAGCTTGTTGGAGCCAGCAGAGAGTCCTTTGCTACATGTGGCCTCTCTTTAGAGGAATAGAGCCTGCTGCACCCATGGCCCCTCTGGACTGTGACAGGGAAGCTGTCACTATTACCCTGGCAGCCTTGGCCTGGGGCTGGGACTGCTCCACCATTGGCAAAATGCCAGTGAGAATTAAAAAAAGGCCCTACTTGGGGCCTCGTTCAATTTAAGCATTAGTCAATGCAGCCCTGCATGTCGGCCCACTCCCATATCAGTAACCTGCCACAATCAGAATCACCACAGAATGATTGTTCCTCATAACAAAGAGAACCAAGGTGATGGGATGGGGGGACAGGGGGGCGGGGGAACAGGGGGGGATGTGGCAGGCGGATGGGGGGGGGTTGGTAAGGGGGAGGGAGGGAGAAAAAAGAGTATCAATGTTCAAAACTTCACAATTTTTGCTAGCATATTTATGATCAATTTAAGAACTTTTCTAACCTACACGGTTGACCGATATAATTGTATTTCTATCTTAGTAGCAAGGATGACAAGCAATGCTTCCTGTTAAAGTCAGGGGTTCAGCTCACATATTTGTGTTAAACTGAAACCTCTCACCTTACCAAGGGAATGGGTTTAATCAGCTTCTAGATCAAATTCAGTTGGGAGGATTTCCATCTTGAGTGTGAGGAGAGGTTGGAGGCAGTTTAATGATAGCGACTTGTCTAGATGTGAATAAACCTCCAGTTGTTTAGTCGAACAACAATGCACCTAGTGTGGGTTGTCCACCACTCCAGTGAAGGATATTGTTGGCAGAGAGAGATAACCGGGGAAATAAAAACTAGAATAGGAATGAATAAAGATCAATTTGTGCTGGTCTGATTGAAAGTTAATTATGGCACTGGAAAAGTTTACTTAAGCCTATATAAGCCACTACTCACCCTTCTGAATAGTGAAGAAGTTGAGAAGATGCTGCCCAGAATCTAGCAGTTTAGCCTAAGGTTGATGAGATATGAATCCATCACAGAGTATGTACAAGAGAAATATCAAACAACAGTAGACACACTGTCATGAATACCCTTACAAAGAGCAAAACAAGAGGATTCACACTTCATCTCCAAATCTCCAAATTTACAAATGACACAAAGCTGTGAGATAGGTGCACTGTGATGAAGATGCAGAGGTGTTTCAGCGTGATTTAGACAAGCTGAGAGAGTGGATAAATGTGTGGCAGAGACAATATAACGTGGATGAATGTGTGCCAAATGGCCTGTTCCTACTTCCATTTTTTTATGTTTCTATGAGGTTAAAGGATATACACCCTTAATAACTCAAAACTTACCTACTATTGGAAAAATATTGTCGGAACTAAACAAGACCAGGGATGAATAATGGATGAGATTTTTCTGGCCACGCTTGTCTCAAAACTGGAAAATCCCTCATTCAAGGTCAATGGACCTTTGCATTGTCCGCCCCCACAATTCCCGTGGCAGGCAGGATGAGAAAATTCCCACCAATGTCCCCACATCCAACGATAATGTCTGGAAGGATGGTCAGACTATACCTCCACTAACACAATATTACTTTAAACAGTGCAAGCACCTCACAGTTATTGACAACTTACACTATTTCAATGGTTTGCTCCCACAGTCCGAAGGTGTATGGGTCAGATTGACTGGCCATATTAAATTGCCACTTAGTTTCAGGGGGGCCAGCAAGGTAAACACGTGGGGCTGTGGGGGCGGATTGAATGGCCTCCTACTGCACTGTAGAGATTCTATGATTTTATGAGGGAACAGTTATACCAAGAACATTTTGGCTTTATATTCTTCAAAGACTTCACCAAGTTCATCTAGGAATTGCAAAATGCAATGTGAGAGCACAACAATTACTCTCACAGCCAGGCATTATTCACTCTTGTGGACTTATGGGCTAACAGCAAAATGTCTGCAACAGGATGATGGGGAATAAAGACCAACTTTGCGCCAGCATGACAACAGGAAAAACAACAAACAAAGAGGTCATCAAACTCCATAATGGGCTAATAGCTGGTTAGGAGGAATGTTCCAGAGGAGAGGGTGCAAAGAATGTTCAGCTTTAGAGAGAGTGCAAAGAAGGTTCACCAGGATGTTGCCTGGTCTCAAGGGAGTTGACTACGAGAAAAGGTTGAATAAATTAGAATTGTTTTCACTGGAAAGACAGAGACTGAGGAGAGACCTCATAGATTTTCTACAAAATTATCGGAGGCATACACAGGGTGGATAGTCAGAGGCTTTTTCCCAGGGTGGAAGTGTCAATTACAAGAGGGCAGAGGTTCAAGGTGAGAGGGGAAAGGTTAAGGGAGATGTGTGGAGGAAGTTTTTCACACAGAGGGTGATGGGTGCCTGGAACATGTTGTCAGAGGAGGTGATAGAAGCAGGCACATTAGCAACATTTAAAAGACATCTGGATGGGTACATGAATAAGGAAGGAATAGAGAGATGCATTTCAAGTAAGGGCGTAAGGTTGTTTTTTTTTCAGTTTAGTTAGAGATCATGATTGGCACAGGATTGGAGGGCTGAATCAGGCCTGTCCCTGTGTTGTACTTTTCTTTGATGTGGGGTTGCCAGCATTGGACTGGGGTAGGCTCAGTGGGTAGTCTCAAAACACCAGGTTAAAGTTCTGGTGTTGTGAGACTACTTACTTTACTTTTCTTTGTTCTTTGTTTTTAGGACAATGGGACCTTGATTAACTTAACCTGGTTAAACAGGATTATGCTGTTTATTTTTATTAATGAGTTTAGGTCTTAATGAGGCAACAGAACTCGGGCCAGTTGTGTATGCGTACAATGACTCAGCACCAGTAGAACCTGGATAACAGTAGGAACATCAGAAACATTGGCAGCCTCCATCTGCAGGAACAGCCAATGCATGAAGGAAGGTATCCTGAGTCCAGGACTTGAAGAAGATGACCCAGCCAGAAGGGAGCCTGATCAACTCGCCTTGCCTTGCAATGAGTAGTATTGGAGTTCAAGCTGTGAGCCTTGTGTTTTGTTGACACAAATAATCAATATTTTAGTGAGTGTTCAGTAAAATGGTAGTTCAAGTGTTTATTGAGTGTCTGAGGGTAATCGACATTGCAGCGAGTTAAGGAAAGAATATTTCATGTTCATTTTTAACCTTAGTAAAGATTGGGTTATACAAAATATTATATGTAAATGTTTCTTTATCTGCCACGTCAGTCGATACCCTATTCTGAGGGTCAACACTCTATAAAATAAATGATTTCAACTAGTGCCATAAACAATGGAGAATAAAAAGAACCACTATTACCATCTACTTTTCCATCAAAGCCATGGAAATGCCTAGAAATGGACTTACTTGAATTTAAAAGGAAAACCGTCCTTATTTCCATTGATTACTTCTCATAGTGGTTTGAAGTAAATAGATTGCATAGCATTGCAGCAAGCTAGTCATCCAATCTCTCAAGAGAATCTATGCAACACATGGCACCTTGGACATCATAGTCCGCAATTTGCCAATGAGCTAGTCAACAATTTTGCAAATGGGAATGGCTTTGTTCTTATAGCCAGTTCACTTTGCTATCCTGGAGTGAATGGAAAAGCTGAGCAAGGGGTACTAACAATCAAAGATTTACTGAAGAATCTAGCTCCTTTGAGTTAATGGACCTCATCGCTGCAAAAGGCACCATCAGAGTTACAGATGGAGAATCCCAGCTGCAGGTGATGTTGAAGAAGTCCAGCCAAAATCCCATCACCACTCTGTGATTTAATAAGACGATGTGTATTATTTTGGTCCTGTGAACTTGATTCTTCGCCCTTTGCAAAATTGATGTTCAAAAAGGTGGCACAGTGGTTAGCACTGCTGCCTCACAGCGGCAAGGACCCAGGTTTGATTCCTGGCTTGGGTCACTGTCTGTGTGGAATCTGCACATTCTCCCCGTGTCTGCGTGGGTTTCCTCCAGGTGCTCCAGCTTCCTCCCACAATCCAAAGATGTGCAGGTTAGGTTGATTGGCCATACTAAATTATCCCTTGGTGTCCCAAGGTGTGTAAGTCAGGCAATTAGTGGGATATATGGGGTTCTGAGGAAAGAGGATGGGTGGGATTGTTCTCGGTACAGTCTTGATGAGCCAAATGGTCTCCTTCTGCACTGTAGGGTTCTATGATTCTATGAAAGTGTTGGCCATTCAGTTCTGGTGAGAAGGTGGAAGCTGTTAAATATGGCGTAACAAATGAACAAAATCATTCTTATGGTAACTGTCCACATTCAAGATTTAAAATGAGCCATTTCTGGAATTTTAATTGATTCATGTCTGCCAAGTTGTCTGCTCTCAGAATAGGACCCCAGCAAGGGAGCGACGAATGAGGAAAAGCAGACAGCATTAATTGCATGCATTTGTTTGATTGATTGTGTAAATATTTGTATGTATTGTCTCTCCGGTAAGGATGACACGGGCTAACCTTTGATAACTCATTTAGAAACATAGAATCCCTATAGTGCAGAAGGAGGTCATTCAGCCCATTGAGTTTGCACCGACCACAATCCAATCCAGGCCCCATAACCCCGTGCATTTTCCCTAGCAAGTCCCCTGATACTAAGGGACGATTTAGCATGGCCAATCCGCCTAACCCGCACATCCTTCAGACTGTGGGAGAAAACCGGAACATCCGAAGGAAACCCATGCAGACACGGGGAGAATGTGCAAACTCCACACAGACAGTGACTCAAGCTGGGAGTTGAACCCGGGCCCCTGGTGCTGTGAGGCAGCAGTGCTAACCACGGTGTCACCATGTCACCCCTCCCTATGGATGCAAACACAGAACCAAGGAACTGAAACATTAAGGAGACTATAAGGGAAATAAAAACAAGAATGTCTTACATAAATCATTGGTTGGTCATACATAAATTGAGTATTGCTGTAAAAGGCGATACTGTCAAAGTTTTTCATCTTGTACATAGCAGGACAAATTTGCAAAATACCAAAACTCAAAGGGAGCAACAATTTTTACTATATGAGAAGAGGGGGCTGACTGGTTGGCAAATGGACTCTGACTGGTAGAGACATTGACATGGAGAATGCATCAGGGAATAGTTAACAGCCAAGCTTTTGTTTAAATTCAAACCAGACTGGTTGACTTTGATCAATCAAGACGTTGCCATGGGGTATGAGCCAGGAAATACTGTCCCCCACACTTTTGCTCATTTGAAAAAGGCGCAATACCTGGACATGTTCCTTCTGTTTGCTGTTCACAGTGCCCTGTATTTGAATAAATGCAGCTTCTGTATATGTAAGTGAGCTAAACAGCAAGTCTGACTGATAAACTTAATTGGATTTCAGTATAACTCTTAGTACAATTAGGATTATTTAGTAAGTGTTGTCCAATCACAGAATCACACCTAATATTGGACACTATGTCCTGAGTTTTGCAGTCTTGGGATGGTTAAGTGCAGTCAGTATTTGCCTGTTGTGAACAACCAAAGGGACTTGCTGTTTGATACTATCCACCAGTAGTTGGGTCCAATGATCTAGATACCGGCATTGAGATTCATGCATCACATTACAGGAGTGTGATAGGCACACACCATTTTAGTTTGATGGCAGCATCCTGTTAGTGGAGAACACCATTTGCTTTCCTACATAGTAGCAGCATGAAATAGTTTGTTGCTTAAAATTTCCAGGGTAATTGGAGGTAGACTGGGCACTTTTCAGGACAGAAAGTGATGGCCTCAGGCCCATCCATGAGTTTGCAATGATATACAGTGAGTAATGATCTGACAGGGTAGCCAGTATACCACATGATGCCTTTGATGTGCCCGCTTTCAGAACTATGTTTGCATAGTGAGCAAATGGCTTGGGCCCTATCATCGATGTTGCAGGTAAGATGAATCTTATACTTCATGGAATTATAGGAATCTCATTGTTAACTAGTGAAGCTGGGCTTGCAGTGGACAGCAGTGGAGAAACCGCTGTCAGGTTTCTGAACTAGGACGTTGAAGAAAGGGAGCTTGTTTGACTCTTCTACTTCAAAGGTGAAACAGAACATAGGATGGAACACATTAAGGTGTGTAAGCAAATTCTTACATGCAGCTGCTGTTTCAAATGCAGCAAACGTATCATCTACATATCGGAAATACACAAGAGGTAGGAGGTTAGGGGTCATTTTATTGAAGACACATCTCTCATGTAAATTGACAAAGATGTAGGTGAGAGTTGGGCCTCGGGGATCCCTTGGCAGCAGCATTTATCCGGGCGGACATGTCATTAATTTCAATGACTACAGATTCAGACAATGGCAGTGCATCTAGATTGCCATGATATAGTGATGTGTTGTAAATGTTTATGGCTTCCTTAACGAGTACATTAGAGTCCAATTGTCAACCAATCAGCATCTTCTTTCCTTTATTCATTGATGGGACATGGACATCACTGGCTGGCCAGCATTTATTGCCCATTCCTAGTTGCCCTTGAACTGAGTGACTTGCTAAGCCATTTCAGAGGACAGTTGAGAGTCAACCACATTGCTGTGGCTCTGGAGTCACATGTAGGCCAGACCAGATAAGGACGGCAGATTTCCTTTCCTAAAGGACATTAGTGAACCAAATGTTTTTTTTACAACAATGGACAAAGATTTCATGGTCATCATTAAATTCCTCATTTTGCTTTATTAAATTCAAATTCCACCATCTGCCTTATTGGGATTCGAGCCCTAGAATATTAGCTGAATTTCTGGAACAATAGTCTGATGATAATACCGCTAGGCTGTCACCTCCCCTGCAATATAAATTGTAGCTCCATTTGAGGTTTGGTATTCTTGTGAATCTGTCCTGATGAGTGCAAGAGAAAAAGCTTCGACAGTTAATGAGAAACAGTAATGCAGAATTCTGTTAGTGAAGAAAACCTTGATAAAATCTGAAGTGCTCATGACTCAGGCTTCTCCATATCTTGAATTTATTATGTGTACACAATTCCCTACAGACTGTCTTGCATCATTTAGCATTAAGTTCCATGAGTTTCAATAAAAAGGGTATCGTTTACTGCGCTTAATCAGGCCTAAGTAAGATAATGAAATATGCTCTGACTTTTGAATATAAACACACTCAAATTTTGTATCCACACAAATAGATTACAGAGTGAGGAAGAATAAATTAAGCAAGCTCGTGTCCAATAAAACACAATTGTGTTTTATTGGACACAAGGGGGGTTTTGGAGGTTGGTGACTTGGTTAGCTTCAGGCTGAGTTTGAGGGTTCTGATGCTTCTGGCATTGAAACAATTTAAAACCTCTGTTCTTCTGGAGAAAATAGTGCTCGATTGAATTATTTTAAGATGCTCCGTCTCTGGCACCTGGATAGTCACAATCAGCAGACAGGGTTCAGAAACTTGCAGGTTTGGTGGGGAAAGAAAAGAGTTTTAAAGTCTATTTGTTAGTGTCACAAGTAGGCTTACATTAACAATGAAGCTACTGTGAAAATCCCCCAGTCGTCACACTCCAGCGTCTGTTCGGGTAACACTGAGGAAGAATTTAGCACGGCTAATGCACCTAACCAGCACACCTTTTGGACAGTGAGAGAAAACCAGAGCACCTGGCGGAAACCAATGCAGATACACAGAACATCCAGATTCCACACAGACAGTGACCCAAGTCAGGAATCAAACCCAGGTCCCTGGTGCTATGAGGTAGCAATGCTAATTACCGTACCACCGTGCCACCCCAAGCGAAAGCAAGAGAGAGGAACATACACATTAGGAGAAGGAGTAGATCACTTGTCCCTTCGAGCCTGCTCCTGCCCATTCAATAAGATCGAGGCTGATCTGATTATGGTCTGAACTCCACTATTCTGCCTATCCTTAATGTCCTTTGGTTCCCTTGTTAGTCAAGAATCAATCTAACTCTGCCTTAAAAATAATAATTAACCTTGTCCCCACCATTTCATGGGGAAGAGAATTTCACAGGCCTACAGACTCACAACCCCTCGAGAGAAGAACGTTCTTCTCATCTCTGTCTTAAATGGGGACCCCCTTATTTTTGAATGATGTTCCCTGGTTCTGGTCTCTCCCACAAGGAGAAGCATCCTTTCAGCATCCACTCTGTGAAGCCATCTCAGATTTCTTTAGGGTCACCCCCTCAGTCTTCTATTTCCACTGTATACAGGCCCAAACTTTATTCATAAGAGGATGCCATTCCATCTCATGAATCAGTCAGCGAACTTTCTCTGAACTGCTTTAAATGCAATTATTTCCATTGTTAAATAAGGAGTCAAACTATGCACAGTATTCCAGATGTGATTGCAACAATGCCCTGTACAACTGTAGCAAAATATCACAACTTTTAGATTCCATTTCCCTTGCAATAAACAACAATATTCCATTTGTTTTCCTAATCACTTGCTGTATCTGAATACAAACCTTTTGTGATTCATGTACAAGGACAACCAGATCCTTCTGCACCTCAGAGTTCTGCAATCTCTCTCCATTCAGATATTAATGCTGCTTTTCTATTCTACCTGCCAAAATGAACAAGTTCACACTTACCCAGATTATCCTCCACCTGCTAAATGTTTTGCCCACTGACTGAATCTATCAATACATATTTTTGACAAAGCTTTGAAAAAGGGTGATCTGGAACTCGAAACGTCAGCTCTTTTCTCTCCTTATAGCTGCTGCCAAACTTGTTGAGATTTTCCAGCATTTTCTCTTTTGTTTCAGATTCCAGCATGCACAGTAATTTGCTTTTATTTAAGTTTTAAAGTTTATTTATTAGCGTCGCAAGTTTATCATTAATAGGCTTCCATTAACACTGCAATGAAATTACTGTGAAAGCCCCCTAGTCGCCACACACCAGCGCCTGTTCGGGTACACTGAGGAAGAATTTAGTATGGCCAACGCATCTAGCCAGCATGTCTTTCCGACTGTGGGAGGAAACCAGGGATCACCTGGAGAAAACCTGCACAAGCATGGGGGGACTTTGCACAGACAGTGACCCAAGCCAGGAATCAAACCCGGGACCCTGGCGCTGTGAGGCAGCAGTGCTAACCATTGTGTCACCATAAAAATGGAAGAGTTAGGCTGCATTATAACAGTGTTGGAAACATAGCAGTTCAGAAGTAGAATTGAAACCAGACAACCTGTTAATCTTGCCACTCAGTCATGAAATTATCTCAAATTTATGCATGTTTTGATCAGCCACATTGCCTCCACATATAGCTACACCTGCAGGCATTTCAACATATCATTGCTCATTCCCGTTAACCCACAGAACCTGCTGCCTTCAGTGCAGTATGCTTTTAAACAATCACCTTCATCTTCCATCTAACGTGACCACTTTTGGCTTTTTAAAGCCCCAACATTCTCAGGGGATTTTCATTTTGGCAGTGTAAATTCAGGTTGATAAACAAATTGATCTTGTGAATTAAATAGTTACTTTACACATTGGAGCCTGAAGTGTGGTCTAATGAGGCACCGTTTTAAACCCAGGGCAGTGGCAAGCCATGCTAGCAAATAAATATATTCAGCTATAAAATAGCAGTCTGCGGGTTGATATTTACAATTCCCCATTGGGGGAGCTCCTATCCAGGGTGCCTGGGGAGTTGCTAAGCAGAAGTGAGGTGCTGCTCTCTGACAGTCGATGTGAAAAGTGAAGGCCAAGTTATCTTTTGCAGATCTTTGGCAACTAATAACATGACCTGGATAAAGGCCTCCCCGCTCTTCCTGTCCCTGGTTTCCCTATTTGGAGTGAAGCAGGGAGGAACAGAGGTAAAAGGACAAATCCAATCCAGTCAATTACACCCCCATTGTAATAAGTTCTCAGAGGCGAATAAGACCTTAGAGATCACTGCAACAAAAATCCTTTATTTACAAGATCCAACAATATTATACAGAGCTCTCTTTTATGCAGTCCACATCCGGAGTGCCAGAGGAACAGACACTCCTGTTTAATTACAGAACATGTGACTCCCTCTTTGGACCATTAATTTGGCCCTTAATCAAGGGTTCATATTCAAGCAGGCAACCTCAATCACCTGATTAAAATCACTACACCCATCAACCTACTCTTCATCATCAGTGTCACTGGCAATGCAATCGAGAAGCACTTACTGAGCAATAACATTACTCACTGATATTCAGTTTGGGTTCCACTAGATCCGTTCAACTTCTGAACTCATCCAGCACTTTACACATTCACTTTCTCCACCACCAAAATACCAAGATGTATCACAGCAAATCACTAAGTCTTTTCCAACAGCACCTTCCAAATCCATGACCTCCACCAACGGGAAGGACAAGGGTAGCAGATGTAAAGGAGCATTACCATCTGTAAGCCTTGAAAATATAGCGCTGTTCCTTCCCCATTGTTAGATAAAATTTCTGGAACTCCCTTGAGTATTTCCGTCAGATTGTCTAGTTTCAATTCTACTTCTGTGCTGCTATGTTTCTAACGTTGTTATAATGCAGCCTAACTCTTCCATTTGCATGGTGACACAATGGTTAGAGCTGCTGCTTCACAATGCCAGGGTCCCGAGTTTGATTCCTGACAAATGGTTCAAGAAAGCAACACACCAACATCTTCTCAAAGGCAATTAGAGATGGGCAACGAATGCTGGTCCAACCAGCAGCTTTCACAACCCGTGAAAGAAATAGGAATACCGGAAGGATGAAATAAGAGAAGATCATGCCAGAAAGCATCAGTCAATCAGGCAGCATCTATAGAGGGAGAAACAGAATTAACATTCCAGGTTGGTGACCTTTCATCCTTTCAAAATGTTTGCTATTTTTCTCTCTCCACTATGTTGCCCAGCACTTTGAGTATTTCCATCATTTTGTGTTTTTGTTTATGGGAAAATTGAACTTGGGGACGGGATGAAAAAGGGACAAAACTCGGCTGATTGTTAACACAAAAACTCCAGTGTTTTAGTTCACTAACAGTTGCACTAAATGCACACGTCTGTTGTAGTGCTGTTTGAAGGATAACTTTTACAATTTAATCTACAAGATAAAATAAAAACTGCATAAAAGAACAATTAGAACTAACACATTTACAAATGTGATTTATGCACCTAACCTCTAAACATTAGGTTTTGAATAGCAGTCTCATCTAGAATAAATATTATTTACTTATCATCCTGTTCTTTCTGACCTTCCCTTGCCCCTTTTGTTGATTCTATTCACTCTCCAATTTTTCCCTTGCCTGAAATCCTTTCAGCACCTGATTCATCTGACCTCTACAGGCTGCTCCAGCCTTTGTCCCGTCTCCTGTATTTTGTTTGTCTCATTTCGGTCTACTCTTTGTTCTTCCCTCCTCTCTGTTCTACTTACAATGGCTCAGTCTCCCATCACCTGTATAAACCTTGCTCTATGTCCCTGCTACACATCAGATTACTTTTAATGTTGATAAATGGGCGTTGGTGCTGGTCTAACCAGAAAAAATTCTGATCACAGTCTACAACTCCTGTTACAGCAGCATAACTCTCTTTGCAAAGCATCATGTACCAATGCCCCGAGAACATCTGAAAATGACAATATTGTTGCTTTACTTACTCTCATTCACAGCAATGTTATAATTGTCAACATTCCTTCTCCATCTCCGGTACAGTGGCACAGTGGTTCACACTGCTGCCTCACAGCACCAGGGACCTAGATTCGATTCTGGCCTTGGATAACTGTGTGGAGTTTGCATGTTCTCCCTGTGCCTGCATGGATTTCCTCCAGGTGCTCCAGATTCCTCCCACACTCCAAAGATGTGCAGGTTAGGTGGATTGGCCATGCTATACTGCCCTTAGTATCTCAAGATGTATCGGTTAGAGGGGTTAACGGGGTGAATATATGGGATCACCGGGATAGGACCTGGGTAAGATGGTCTGTTGGAGAGGCCAAATAGCCTCCTTCTGCACTGTAGGGATTCTATGATGGTTATGTTAAGTTTCTTTTCTGCATTTAACCAAGCCAGATGCAGTAAAGCAGAGCAGAATGTAATAACTGAAAGAATTTGGTTAAGGTTATATGATGAATACTTCCTCAATAGAAAACACGTGCCAAAGAACTACATTGAAATCACATTGTCTAATTTCAGTCCAATTGGAGTTCATTGAGATTAATTGGTCATTGCAAACCTTTGTTCTATCAATGACCTTCCTATGGTATATTCACACTCCTGTCTTTTTATTTAAAGGGGTTGACACTGACTGTAAAGTCCTAGTCTTCCAATCAGGGTTGGAAACTCTAACCCTGTTCTTGATCAAAAAACAAAATACTCAATTATCTGCCTCCAGCTTTCTGCCCTAACATCTGATGGAGGATCCTGCAGAATTCAGTAAGCTCAGGAAACCTTGGAGACATCAGTGAGGGGAATCTGAGAAGTCAGGACCCCATTTTTATTGCCATGTTTTGGGAAGTGTCCACTAACCAAGAGGTGGCTGATGGAGTTTAATATGGAGAAGTGTGAGGTGATTCACTTTGGTAGGAATAACAGATGTGTTGAGTATAGGGCTAACGGAAGGACTTTGAATAGTGTGGATGAACAGAGGGATCTAGGTGTATGTGTATATAGATCCCTGAAAGTTGGGAATTGTTGTAAAAATCAGCCTGTTTTAACCCTTATACGGTGGACAAATAACTTTGAGTAGACGTCTTATTAGTACAAACAATATTTATTTAAACCCACACAATCAATAATCACCCACCCGACCAACAATAAGTTATCTTACAGAAATGCTAGAATTCAAGTACAATACAAGACCTTGACTTAACTGTGTGTGACTGACAAATACCCAAACAGATACTGGCCTTTATCTGTGTGCTGGTCTTGGTAGTTGTCTGCGTAGTCTGGTCCTTTAGTCTGGTGTGGTACCCTGGCTCTGATCTTCTTTCTTTCCTCCCTTCTCAGGTGTGGTGGCTCTCCGTCGTTGTAGCTTGTTCATGGGGGTCCGAGAGAGAGATTCCTGGTTGTGCAGCATCCTTTATACCCCGTTTGGTTTCACGCCCTTTTTTTGGCCATTGCCAATCAATCGATCAGGACTTGATCACCCTGATCGATGAGAGTCCAATCAGGTGCTACCACACCGATCTCTGGGTGTGTCCCTGGCGGCCATGCCTGTATGTGTTGTAGGCACATAGGTCACATACCTTCCTCCTAAATAAGGATTCACGGTGCCTTTGCGTCTGGCACACCACCCAGTGTGATCAGAAAGTCTCTTTCATCCTGGAGATGGCCCATATCCTGTGTATTCACTCATCAGGGTTGCAGCCTGTTTGTCTGTCTTTAAACTGCAGCCTGTTGGTTTAGTTTCCTGCCCAGTTATCCCAGAGTGCTTTACAAAACGCCATTTTAGATGGCCTGTTTGGCTACAGAATCAAGTAGTTAAGGTTGTTGAGAAGGCATACGGTGTCTTGGCATTTATTGGTAGGGGGATTGAATTTAGGAGTCGCAGCGTCATGTTGCAACTGTACACAACTCTGGTGCAGCCGCACTTGGAGTACTGTGTGCAGTTCTGGTCCCCACATTACAGGAAGGATGTGGAGGCTTTGGAGAGGGTGCAGAGGAGGTTTACCAGGATATTGCTTGGTATGGAGGGGAGGTCCTATGAGGAGAGACTGAGGGATAGAAGGCAGCTAAGAGGGGATCTTATTGAAACATATAAGATGATTAGAGGTTTAGATAGGGTGGATAGTGATAGCCTTTTTCCTCGGATGGAGAAAGCTAGCACGAGGGGGCATGGCTTTAAATTAAGGGGGGGTAGTTATAGGACGGATGTCAGGGGTAGGTTCTTTACCCAGAGGGTGGTGAGGGATTGGAATGCCCTGCCTGCTGCAGTTGTAAATGCGCCTAGTTTGGGGGCGTTTAAGAGATCCGTGGATAGGTTTATGGATGAAAAGGGATTGGTTTAGATTAGTGGGTCATTGTTTTTTAACTGGTTGGCGCAACATCGTGGGCCGAAGGGCCTGTTCTGCGCTGTAATGTTCTATGTTCTATAACACACTGAAAAGTTTTGGACATGTGAACTGCTTTTCCGTGTGTTGGTTACCCAGAGGTTAGACGAGGATTTTTTGGTCTGTTTCTTGGATGACTATTCAGGTATGAATGCCAAATGGGGGGGGGCAGGGTGGGGGGGGGGTGGTGGGGGGGTGGGGAGGGAGTGGGGGGGTGGGGGGGTTGGGGAGGGGGGTGGGGGGGTGGGGGGGGAAGGGGGAACCATGGGCAGACAATGCAAAGGTCTGTTGACTTCAGGCTGGATTTTCCAGTTTAGGAGCGAGCGCATCCAGAAAGTTCCGCCCAACATTTCCCAAAGTGTCCAAATCTAATTTAAAGTTGAAGATTTTTCAGGAGGCGCAGGGAACAGCGGAACTGTCCATCAGAAGTTCAATCTTCCTGGGTGGTTTCCATGGAATCAGTTCAATGGGCCTTTCGATAGGAATAGGAATTAGGAGCAGAAGTTGGCAAATTCAGCCCTTCGAGCCTGCTCCGCCATTCAATCAGATCATGGCTGATCTCTCCCTGGTCTCAAAACCACCTGCCCACCTGTTCCCCATATCCTGCTTTCTCTTGTTTTGTTAGAAAAGGTCTATTTCCCTCCTGAAACCATTCAATGATTCAGATCCCACTGCACTATGGGGCAGCGAGTTCCACAACTTCATTACCCTTTGTGAGAAGTAGTTCCTCTTCATCTCAGTTTTAAATCTGCTGCCTCACAACTTATACCCATGACCTCTTGTTCTAGATTGCCCCATAAGAGGGAACATTTGTTCTACATTTAATTTATCAATCCCTTTTAATATTTTACATGCCTCAATCAATCTCCTCTCATCCTTCCAAACTCCAACGAGTACAAGCCCAAACTGTTTAACTTCTCCTCATACATTAACACTTTCATCCCTGGAATCTATATGGTGAACCTTCTCTGAACTGCCTCCAATGCCACCACATCCTTCCTCAAATAAGAAGGATAAAGGTGGACACAATACTCTATATTTGTTGGGTGCCATAGCCAGTGCAGACAGGCAGTATACACAGCTCGTTTGGATGGACAGTGTATTGGGATGTACACTGCCAGTGTGGATGGGCAGTGTATTGAACGTACACTGCCAGTGTGGATGGCAGTTTATTGGGATGTACACTGCCAGTGTGGATGGGCAGTGTATTGAACGTACACTGCCAGTGTGGATGGCAGTTTATTGGGATGTACACTGCCAGTGTGGATGGGCAGTGTATTGAACGTACACTGCCAGTGCGGATGAACAATGTATTGGGATGTACACTGTCAGTGTGGATGGACAGTGTATTGGGATGTACACTGCCAGTATGAATGGACAGTGTATTGGGATGTACACTGTCAGTGTGGATGGACAGTGTGTTGGGATGTACACTGCCAGTATGAATGGACAGTGTATTGGGATGTACACTGCCAGTGTGGATGGACAGTGTGTTGGGATGTACACTGCCAGTGTGGATGGACAGTGTGTTGGGATGTACACTGCCAGTGTGGATGGACAGTGTGTTGGGATGTACACTGTCAGTGTGGATGGACAGTGTGTTGGGATGTACACTGCCAGTATGAATGGACAGTGTATTGGGATGTACACTGCCAGTGTGGATGGACAGTGTGTTGGGATGTACACTGCCAGTGTGGATGGACAGTGTGTTGGGATGTACACTGCCAGTGTGGATGGACAGTGTGTTGGGATGTACACTGCCAGTGTGGATGGACAGTGTGTTGGGATGTACACTGCCAGTGTGGATGGACAGTGTGTTGGGATGGACACTGCCAGTGTGGATGGACAGTGTGTTGGGATGTACACTGCCAGTGTGGATGGACAGTGTGTTGGGATGTACACTGCCAGTGTGGATGGACAGTGTGTTGGGATGGACACTGCCAGTGTGGATGGACAGTGTGTTGGGATGTACACTGCCAGTGTGGATGGACAGTGTGTTGGGATGTACACTGCCAGTATGAATAAAGAACAAAGAACAAAGAACAAAACAGCCCGGGAAACAGGCCCTTCGGCCCAATGAGCCCGCGCCGCCATTTTAACGTTACCAGTCCCCCCTCCACCCATGACCCTTATCTATGATTATGGCATTCCACATTGAGGGAAACTAATTTAGGGACAATTTATTACCTCCAATCAGCCTAATAGCACTTCTTTGGGGTGTGGGAGGAAACTGGGGCACCCGGAGAAACTCCCACAGACACCGGCCCAAATCCATGTGTCTGCACAGCAAACAGTGATAGTCACTGAGCTGTCGTGTTGCGCATCATCTGGTCCAGTTTGAGCGCACACTAACGGCATGAAGTACTAGGTTACTCTCGAACATCCAAGAGCAGCCTTATCACGTGTATGCCCCTCGTTGGACAGCAAGGCGGACCGACTTAAAACCTATGGATTAAAAGAGAAAAACATTAGTATCATTCCTCATCCTTATACATTACCAGGGACATCCCAATGCTAATGAACCTTATTTAAAACAATCTCCTATATCCTCCCATCTCCAACCCACTCATGTACCTGTTTAAGTAACTCTTAAACAAATCTAGTGTGCCTGCCTCCACCACTTTGCTTGGCAGAGCATTCCATACCCCCACTACTCTCTGTGTAAAAAACCTCCCTCTAATATCCGTGTTATACCTCTCCCCACTCACCCTAAGCCCATGGCCCCTCGTACTGTATGTCCCTAACATAGGAAATAGTTTACCACTGTTTACTCTATCTATACCCTTCATAATCTTATATACCTCTATTAGATCCCCCCTCTGTCGATGTCTTTCAAGGGAAAACAGCCCCAGTTTGCTCAATCTTTCCTCGTAACCCAGTCCTTCCATACCAGGCAACATCCTGGTAAACCTCTTCTGCACTCTCTCCAGAGTCTCCACGTCCTTCTGGTAGTAAGGCGACCAGAACTGGGCGCAGTACTCCAGATGCAGCCTAACCAACGTTCTATACAACTGCAACATTAGACTCCAGCTCTTATACTCCATACCCCTTCCTATAAAGGCTAACATACCATAAGCTTTCTTCACAGCCTTCTCCACTTGTACTGCCACCTTCAAAGACTTGTGCACTTGCACCCCCAGGTCCCGTTGCATTTCTATACTCTTTATAGGCTTACCCTTTATCATATAACTCCCCCCTACATTATTCCTGCCAAAATGCATCACCTCACATTTATCAGGATTAAACTTCATTTGCCATACATCTGCCCAATACACCAGCCTACCTATATCCCGTTGTATTGCCAGACACTGCTCCTCACTGCCCACCAATCCACCATCATAGTGTCATCAGCAAATTTGCTGATCACACCACCTACTCCCTCTTCCAAATCATTTATATATACTACAAAGAGAGGTCCCAGTACTGAGCCCTGCGGCACATCACTAGTGACAGACCTCCAGCTAGAAAAGGACCCCTCCACTACTACTCTCTGTCTCCTCTTAGCAAGCCAGTTCTCCACCCATCTAGGTACCTGACCTTGTATCCCATGAGCCTTAATCTTTTCTACCAACTTACCATGAGGGACTTTGTCAAACGCCTTACTGAAATCCATATAGACGACATCAACGGTTCGTCCTTCGTCAACCGTTTTTGTCACCTTCTCAAAAAATTCCACCAGATTCGTAAGGCAAGACTTCCCCTTTACAAAGCCATGCTGCGTATCTCTAATCAGATTGCAACACTCTAGGTGCTCATGCATCCTATCCCTAAGAATCCTCTCCATCAACTTGCCTACCACTGACGTCAAACTCACCGGCCTATAGTTACTAGGGTTATCCTTCCTACCCTTTTTAAACAGCGGTACCACATTAGCTATCCTCCAGTCCTCTGGGACCTCACCTGTGTCCAAAGAAGAGACAAAGATTTGCATCAGAGGCCCAGCAATTTCATCCCTCGCCTCCCTAAGCAGCCTAGGATATATGCCATTGGGCCCCGGAGATTTATCAGTTTTAATGCTACCTAAAAGCCCTAACACTTCTTCCCTCGTAATGGATAGTTCCTTCAATTGGTCTATAGCTCCCTCCAAGACATTACAAGATACCAAGCCCCTCTCCTTCATGAATACCAACGCAAAGTATTCATTCAGGATCTCCCCCATTCCCTCAGACTCTAAGCACAATTCCCCTTCTCTGTCCCTGAGGGGATCGATTTTTCCCCTAGCCACCCTTTTATTCCTAACATAGGAGAAAAACACCTTTGAATTTTCCTTAACCCTACCTGCCAAAGCCATTTCATGCCCCCTTTTTGCCCTCCTAACTCCCCTTTTGAGATCCCTCCTACTCTCTTTGTATTCCTCCACCGCTCTCTCCGTTCCCAGTTGCTTAGACCTAATGTATGCCTCTCATTTCTTCCTGACCAAGTCCTCAATATCTCTAGTAATCCATGGCTCTCTAATCTTACCTTTCCTATCCTTCCTCTTAACTGGCACGTGCCTTTCCTGCACCCATTTCAGAATGGACAGTGTATTGGGATGTACACTGCCAGTGTGAATGGACAGCGTATTAGGATGTACACTGTCAGTGTGGATGGACAGTGTATTGGGATGTACACTGCCAGTGTGAATGGACAGCATATTGGGATGTACACTGCCAGTGTGAATGGACAGCGTATTGGGATGTACACTGCCAGTGTGAATGGACAGTGTATTGGGATGTACACTGCCAGTGTGAATGGACAGCGTATTGGGATGTACACTGCCAGTGTGGATGGACAGTGTATTGGAATGTACACTGTCAGTGTGAATGGGCAGTGTATTGGGATGTAAACTGCCAGTGTGGATCATCAGTTTATTGGGATGTACACTGCCCATGTGGAAGGGCAGCATATTGAGGTGTACACTGCCCGTGTGGATGGGCAGCATATTGAGGTGTGCACTGCCAGTGTTGATGGGCAGTGTATTGAGGTGTACACTGCCAGTGTGGATGGACAGTGTATTGAGGTGTACACTGCCAGTGTGGATGGACAGTGTATTGAGGTGTACAATGCCAGTGTGAATGGACAGTGTATTGGGATGTATACTGCCAGTGTGGATCAGCAGTTTATTGGGATGTACACTGCCAGTGTGGATGGGCAGTGTATTGAGGTGTACACTGCCAGTGCGGATCACCGGTGTGTTGAGGTGTACACTGCCAGTGTGAATGGGCAGTGTATTTGGACGTATGCTGCCAGTGTGGTTGGACAAACATTCACTGCAACAAAACACAAAAATGATAGTCCAAAAACGAGTAGCATTTCATTAGCAACAATGTATCTCTAAAAACTGACATTCTAATGGATGAGACTTCCATGAAAATATTAGAAGGTACCTTCTACCTTCAGGATCATTAGACAGGCCAAGGATCGTTTTATCAAGTCCTCCTTGAAGAGGTGACTACCACTGTTTACAAATGTGAACGTGAGAAAGCTGACTGCAGCAATTACTGTGTGGTGTGTTCTCTGGAAAGATTGTAGTTCTTGAGCCATTTAATAATGTACATTGCAGACAATATCCTCCCTGAGGCACAATGCACGTTCAGAGCACAGCGCAGCACAATAGATCGGATCTTTCTCAAAACACAGATGTAGAGGTAATGAGAACAAAACATGAACCCGTACATTGTGTTCATCAATCTAACACAGGCCTGTGATGCTGTTAGTGGTCCTGACGTAACTATTCCTGGTGAAGTTTGGGTGCTCAGAATGTGTAGTGCATCAGCATTAGCCC
Source organism: Carcharhinus amblyrhynchos (assembly GCF_965287045.1). Lineage (NCBI taxonomy): Eukaryota > Metazoa > Chordata > Chondrichthyes > Carcharhiniformes > Carcharhinidae > Carcharhinus > Carcharhinus amblyrhynchos. The sequence goes on from NC_137347.1 coordinate 18,393,962, forward strand.
AGGGTGTGCAGTCATAATGATAATGAAGCCATCAGCATTTGCTGTTATAACTGCTTTGAAATTGATAACACCTTCTGGGGTTCATGCCGCCACAGTGAAATGCAAAGATCCAGAAGTTGTTATCAAGAGATTTTACACTTCACCATAAGGTGTGCTATTGAGTTAAAGTTTATTTATTTATTAGTCAAAAATAGGCTTACATTAACACTGCAATGAAGTTTCTGTGAAAATCCCCTAGTTGCCACATCTGGCGTCTGTTCGGGTACACTGAGGGAGAATAGAGCATGGCCAGTGCGCCTAACCAGCACATTTTTCAGACCGTGGGAAGAAAGCGGAGAAAACCCATGCAGACACAGAGAGAATGTGCAAACTCCACACGGACAGTGACCCAAGCCAGGAATCAAACCCAGGTCCCTGGCACTGTGAGGCAGCAGTGCTAATCACTGTGCCACTGAGCCACCCTTTACCCCACAATGCAATCAATTAGAGATCACTGAAGTGACAAGAAAGCAGACTCATTTTTAAAATGTAACCTTCCCTGGCATGTGGACTTCACTAGCTGTACCAACATTTGCTTTCTCAATCCTTTGTTTGAATCATTTATTTTGCTATCTGTAAAATTTAATCTTAACAGTAAAGAGATTCAGTGGTTTTTGTATCCTGATCTAATGTCAGTGAAAATACTTCAATGCAATAGACTGTTTTCCTTCTTAATTTGATCACTGTTTCTCCTTGGCTGGAGATTTCCCTCACCCAATTCAAATTGACTTGGGAAAGAGGGATCCAGTGTCACGGAGATTATGAAGTTTTTGTGGGTAGCTTTCTTCCAGGTCATGATGTGGAGATGCCAGCGTTGGATTGGGGTGGGCACAGTAAGAAGTCTCTCAACAGTAGGTTTAAGTCCAATAGGTTTATTTGGTAACACAAGCTTTCGGAGCACTGCTCCTTCATCAGGTGAGGAGGTCTTCTTCCAGGTCAGCAGTGAGCGTTGTTTCTTTGCTACTGACCACAAACTCTAGCACTTTGTTTAGCAACTGGCCTATGAGAATGTGCATACATGGGATTTTACTTAAAATAGGAGAGAAAGGAGGATTTGAGTTTTCGCAAAGTTTGCTCTTTCTCCCCGTCCTGCTTTGTGATTTCAATCTCCAGCATGTTGCTCAACCTCATCAGGTTCCACATGTTAATTACAGTGATGAAAACCATAAACAGCTTCTTACAGATGATCAAACCGTCCAGACATGTTCAAGAAGACAGCACCAGATTCTCCAGACAAACAAAGAATGCCAGCCTTGCTATTAACCATGCATGTTTTGGCTGTGTCAGTTGGTAGCACTGCTGCCTCTCAGAAGATTTTATAGATTCAAGTCCTACCCTGGGACTTGAGCACAAAAGTCAAGGCTGATCCGCTGAAGGAGTGCTGTATTTTCAAAGATGTTGTCTTTCAGCTGAGATGATAAACCCAAGCTCCACCTCTGCTCTACGGTGGTTGTAAAAGATTTAATGGCACTATTTCATAGATCAACTAACTCATCCCCAGTGTCTGATCTAATATTAATTCCTCATCAATATCATGTAAACATATTATCCATTCTTTTTATTCATTCGTGGGGCATGGGTGTTGCTACTGACCAGCATTTATTGCCCATCCCTAGTTGCCATAAGAAACATTCTTTCTGGTTGTATCACAGCTTGGTATGGCTCCTGCTCTGCCCACGACCGCAAGAGACTACAAAAGTTTGTGAATGTAGCCCAATCTATCACACAACAAGCGTGTGATCCATTGACTCTGTCTACCCTTCCCACTGCCTCAGGGAAAAGCAGCTAGCATAATTAAGGACCCCACTCAACCCAGACATTCTCCCTTCCACCTTCTTCCAACAGAAAAAAGGTACGAAAGTCTGAGGTCACGTACCAACTAACACAAGACTCCTTCCCTGCTGCCATCAGACTTTTGAATGGGCCTCCCTCGCAGTAAGTTGATCTTTTTCTACACTCTAGCTATGACTGTAACACTACATTCCGCACTGCCTCGTTTCCTTCTCTATGAATGGTATGCTTTGTCTGTATAGTGCGCAAGAAACAATACTTTTCACTGTATACTAATGTATGTATGTGACAATAATAAATCAAATCAAAGAGTTAACCACATTGCTGTGGCTCTGGAGTCACATGTGGGCCAGCCAATTTCCTTCCCTAAAGGACACTATTGAATCAGATGGGTTTTTCCTGACAATCAACAATGGTTTCATAGTCATCAGCAGATTCTTAATTCCAGATTTTTTAAATTAAATTCAAATTCTACCATCTGCTATGGCAGGATTTGAACCCTGGTCCCCAGAACATTAGCTGAGTTCCTGAATTAATAGTCTAGTGATAATACCACTAGGCCATTGTCAAATGTGTGAGAACTTGCTGAGTGTAACTTGATATCCCTTTTTTTCTACATCGCAACAGTGATCATGTTGGGTAGTGCTGCAGTCATGAAAGGTGCTGTATAAATGCAGGCCTGAAGAAAATCAGTCTTCCCCGATGACCCAGAGCTCAGTGTCATAACATAGTGAGAAATGTTCATTCCTTGATGACGAATGATGTACATAATTCGAAAATTGAGCTCATCATACAGAAATAAATATATGGAATAATGATGTTTGGAAGCTAGATAAGCATACATGAAGGACAAGTGAGGTCATTCCCATTCTGCACCACTGAGACTCTACCAACCAAAGTAGCACTTCCATGTTCAAGGAACTTGACATGTTCTTTGTGTGTCATTTACTTTCAGCAACATATAAGTGTTTTCAAGGGTCAATACATCTGTCTTTGAAGTAGTATTCAACAAAACACTACTCCATTAAGATGGCCACGCTGTTCAGATGGTTAAACAGTAAGGTTTTAAAACAAAAACTGAAAATGCTGGAAAATCCTGGCAGGCCTTATAGCATCTGTCAAGAAAGAACTCTGATAAAGAGTGTCTCCTCTGTCCCGTGTTTAATAAGACTAGGATATGGCATTCGACTCATCGATCAAAATTCCGACGTGCCACAGCAAAAAGCCGCACCAACCTCCTCAGAAGACAAACAAATATGGCGGACAGAGTATCCTTCATCGTCCAGTAATTCCTGAAGCAGAGAAGCTATGACATCTTCTCCAGAACATTTCATCAATGAAGACAAACATCTCGCCAAGGTCATTCCCACACTCCCACTACTTGACTTCAGACAGCCGCAGCAAACTACCCAGCCTTCAGGAGAACAGAGGTTGAGCAACATACCGATTTGGTATATCACCAAATAACACGATTATTTGACCAACAGGCCAAATAAACCTGTTGGACTTTAACCTGTTGGACTTCTTACATTCATTTACTAGTCAGCTCAATTGCTGGTCATACTGGGACCCCCGCAGTGCTGCCCTCCCCCAAACCCCCCAAGGGCCGATTGTAGCCCACCATCCATTTGAGGGCTAGCCCTGAATCTTTCCTGGTCTGGCATGCCCTGATTTCCAGTCCCCCCACTCTCCCACCCACCACTACAGTGGTAATCCCCTCCCTCCCCTCCCACAGACCCTGCCCCGAAAGACCCCTCCCCCCCCGCATATCACCCCAGTTGACCACACCTTCAGCCCGCCCCAATCGCTGACCTCCCCCCAGATTCCAATGCGGAGTGGTAGTGGGCCCCCCCCCTCCCCCACCCTCACTGATCACCCCCTCGGTCCCACCTCAGCAGGCCTCACCACCTAATCCCCCCCAATAGACCCCACCTCCTTGGCACTTCCCCATGCCTTGAGGCAGTGCCAAGGCGCACTCTGGGCATTTACTCCTTGGGCAGTGTCAGGGGCACAGGTTGGCACTGCCAGGGTATGCATGCCCACAGGGCACCACTGCCCCACTGCCCGAATCCCTGGGGGGTGCCCCAATTTCCCCCTTCACTCCAGCAGTATCATCCTGCTGGTTCCCTGAAGGTGGGGAGCTGTTGTAATCCCCGCTGGAGTGAAGCACTCTGGCAGAGTGGGAGATCCTAGCGGGTCTGGAGAATTCAGTCCTGGGCCCGCTAATACTATTTAAATAGAATGTAAAATACTATTTAAATGCTAGCCCCACCTCCCAGCCGATTTCCTGCGCTGCACAGACGCTGCCTGAGATCTGGGCCTGGGCAACGCAAGCACAGCACAAACACTCGCAGGAATCCCACGAATTGGCCGACGCAAAGATTCTTCCGGCCTGCTGTGCTAATTTTTTGGATGGAAGAATCGCTGCCTACGTTTCAATGCTGAGAACCTTGAATCGCTCCTTTCCTCTCACTGAAAACAACTGGGATAAAAAGGGAGAAGAATCCAAAACTAATTTCCAAAATTTCCAGCCTTAAAAATCTCCTTACAAAAGAGCATTCAATAAAGTTCATATAGTCTTAATGAAACTGGATGCACTCAGAGAACAATTACCAATCCTTCCGTGGCAAAACATGTTGCTTTGCTTAAACCTATTGCCAATGTTTTTCAATGCTAGAAGGGGCCCTGTGATTGGCATGATCCCACAACTATTGAGCTAATGAAATCTTAGCAATGCACCACAGCTGCTGTACGTGTGAAAGCAGAGTGTCGGCACTATGTGAAACACCACTGCCAAAGACCACAATCTTTAAAAATATATATTTACTTATTAAATGAAACAGAAAGAGTTGATGTCATCCCTGTGTAAATGTGTCAGAACTGGCAGAGTAACTCCTGTTACTGCAAGCTCAGAGAACAAGCAAAGTACTTTGTTTTATTTCTCTTCATTTATTGAGGGTAGCTTATGTCTTATACTTAAAAGTAGCTTACTAAGGTCAGATTTAAAAAGCCTACAGAGGGAGTCTGCAACAGCAGAATCTGATAATGGAGTCACACTGGGCAGCATGGTGATACAGTGTGGTGGTACATTAGCACAGTGGTTCGCACTGCTGCCTCACAATGCTAGGGACCCAGAGTCAGTTCCAGCCTCGGGTGATTGTCTGTGTGTGTACATTCTCCCCAAGTCTGCGTGTGTTTCCTTCCAGTGCACCAGTCTGAAAGTTGTGTGGGTTAGGTTGATTGGGTGTGATAAATTGCCCCTTAGTGTCAGGGGGACTGGTAGGTTAAATATGTGGGGCTACGAGGATAGGGCCTGGATGGTATAGTCATTGGTGCAGGCTTGATGGGCTGAATGACTTCTCTCTGCACTGTAAGGATTCTATGATTTGAAAATGCTTGAACTGTTTGTAGGAACAGATTGTCCCACAAACTAGAGTCGAAAACAGCCTTCGATTCTCACTTCCAATGGAGTTTAATCATATATAGGAAAAGGACCTTTCTATCTATTTTACCATGGGTTGGTAAAAGGACTGTGTCCCATCAAAGGTATGAGTATAATGAGCACTTGACCTTTCTGGGGCAATCCTGATTGTATCCATCTCATCATAGGGCAACTAGTCACTGCTATGTTGACTCCTGTTCAGTTAACATAGAACATAGAACATAGAACATTACAGCGCAGAACAGGCCCTTCGGCCCACGATGATGCGCCGACCAGTTACAAAACAATGACCCACTAACCTAAACCAATCCCTTTTCATCCATAAACCTATCCACGGATCTCTTAAACGCCCCCAAACTAGGCGCATTTACAACTGCAGCAGGCAGGGCATTCCAATCCCTCACCACCCTCTGGGTAAAGAACCTACCCCTGACATCCGTCCTATAACTACCCCCCCTTAATTTAAAGCCATGCCCCCTTGTGCTAGATTTCTCCACCAGAGGAAAAAGGCTATCACTATCCACCCTATCTAAACCTCTAATCATCTTATATGTTTCAATAAGATTATCTTGGGAATCTTGTTATCTTGGGAATGACTACAATATCTTGGCAACTACTACACCACTAAAGATGGCATGGTGGCACAGTAGGTTAGCACTGCTGCTTCACTTCTCCAGGGAACCGGGTTTGATTCCTGACTCGGGTCATTGTCTGTGTGGAGTATGCACATTCTCCCCATGTCTGATGGGTTTCCTCCGGGTGCTCCGGTTTCTTCCCACAGTCCGAAAGATGTGCTGGTTAGTTGCACTGGCCATGCTAAATTCTCCCTCAGTGTAGCTGAATAGGCACCAGAGTGTGGCGACTAGAGGATTTTCATAGTAACCTCACTGTAGCATTAGTGGAAGCCTACTTGTGACACTAATAAACCTGAACTTAAAAAAAATTGTAAACACTCGTGGACCCTCCTTCAATCTTTTCACTCACCATAGCAAAAATGAAATGAAAAATATAGTATTAACTTGGATAAGCACAGCAACGGTTTATGAAGGAACCCCTTCCAGATGTTAAAATGATCAATCAAATAGTCAATAATTGTGATGACCTGTTTTGAAATATTAAGAACGTAGCACTGGCGGTGAGGGGTGATGAATGCTGCTTTCTTGAACAGAAAACACTCATAACTCATGACGACTGAAGGTCCCCAGTGACTTATGAACCTGGTCTAATTAGTGCCAAATTATAGGGAGTTGGACTGGCGACTGCATTGTGATTACACAAACTCATTTCCATTTGAGATGCTTATAGCAACTCGCATGAGAGCAGGCAAATCCTCAGAGTCTGGGAATGACTCACCACAACCTAACAGACAGTCACAGCCATTTTTGCTTTTCGAAGAAATAATGATTTCTGGACAAGGTTAGAGTATTGTTTCGTAGGCTCATAACAAATGTTCTGTCACACACAAAGCTTCCAGCTGAGAGCGCAAACTTGGATTATGAGAAATCTCCAACACAAATCTGCAAATTAGCATTCCGTGGCAACACATGTCAGTGCACTAACTCACTGCTCTCTAAAGCCACCTCATTTGTTAACTATTTGAAAATGCATTCCACTTTCCCATTCTCTTCGCAATATCACCATACAGCGGCAGAATGTATGCACGTCGTGTGACACTCTTCCTAACCACTGGACGTGCAAAAGTGCTTTACGGCCAGTGAAATATTTTGTTGACATGCAGTCACTGTTGTAATGTAGGAGGTGCTGCAACCATTTTGCACTCAGCAAGGTCCCACAAACAATAATGCGATAATGATCCAATTATCATTTCTAGGCTTTGATTACTGTAATAAGTCTTTGGAAGCAGAAGTTCCTTCACCAAAATCCCTTTATTTACAAACCCTAACAGCAGTACACAGAGTGCTATCAGTTAGCAGTCCATCTCTAGGGGTGTCAGAGGAACTGACGCTCCCAGTTAAGTACAAAGCAAATACACGTGTGTGTGTGTGTGTGTGTGTGTGTGTGTGCGCGCGCGCCAGGACATTGAGGACAGCTCTCCTGCTTTTCTCTGAAACAGTGCTATGCCAACTCGATGTCACCCAAGACATAAAGTTCCTATGGACACAGCCTGACATCTGGCCAAACTCTCTCTCAGACACCCCAAATTGAATATGCATTTTCGACCTTCCAAGGCAGGGCTTTCCACATCCTCACATTGTCCATACTTGGTAAAGAAACTGAATCACCTAAGCTCTGTTCTGCTATCTTGTTGTACATTCTCTGTCTATCCCCATTGAAAGAGTTAATAATCACATAAGCTGCGAGCTGAATCTCAATCACACAGGGAAAGCTGTGTACAAACCACAGGTCCTGATGAAAGCAGACTCAGGTAAGAGTCAAGGATCATTCAATGGAATGATGTGTAGCTGCAGCTCATGTTTGTTCATTAGAACAAGGAACAATAGAAAGGGAGGTTGATATACCAATGGTCAGAGATATAGCTATCATTGCTTGATGATATAATGTACAGAAATTGTAACTGGACACTGTACCCTTATGTATGCATGATGTAACCTTAATCAATAACCATGAGTGGATCGCATTATCTCCTATGCCTCAACTGGTATATGCTAATTACTTGTAATCAAATTTAAAACTATACCTGCTTGTGTATTACTGGCCTTGATAGTTCAGGTCAGAGTCATATAGCTATAGTCTTTAATAAATCATCTTGAAACCGTTCCACGACTTTGTCTGGCTACTTGAGGGGAATGATAGTTTTAACTACAATAACAACAAATAAAACACCCAAGGAACACCTATCTAATTTGGTAATCTTCATCATCATTTTAAATAGCTCAGTCAGATTGCTTCCTACAAGCAGTGACAGGGAATGTGACTGAGGTTGACCCAGTCTTTCATTACCTTACAGCCCTCTCAAACATTTGATTTAATTTGATTTGATTTAATTTGATTTATTATTGTCACATGTCTTAGTATAAGAACATAAGAAATAGGAGCAGGAATAGGCCATCTAGCCCCTCGAGCCTGCCCCGCCATTCAATAAGATCATGGCTGATCTGAAGTGGCTCAGTTCCACTTTCCCGCTTTCTCCCCATAACCCTTAATCCCCTTGCCTACCAAAAACCTATCCACCCATATCTTAAATATATTTAGCGAGGTAGCCTGCATCACTTCAATGGGCAGAGAATTCCAGAGATTCACCACCCTTTGAGTGAAGAAGTTCCTCCTCAACTCCGTTCTAAACTGCCCCCCCTTATCTTGAGGCTGTGCCCTCTAGTGTTGCTGTCCTTTCTGAGTGAGAAGAACCTCTCCACCTCTACCCTATCCATCCCCTTCATCATCTTATACGTCTCAGTAAGATCCCCCCTCATCCTTCTAAACTCCAACGAGTACAAGCCCAGTCTATTCAGCCTTTCTTCATAGTTCAACCCCCTCAACTCGAGTATCAGCCTAGTGAACCTCCTCTGTACTCCCTCCAAGGCCAAAATATCCTTGCGCAAGTGCGGCGACCAAAACTGCACACAGTACTCCAGCTGCGGCCTCACCAGTGCCCTATACAGCTGCAGCAAGACCTCCCTACTTTTATATTCAATCCCCCTCGCTATGAAGGCCAGCATCCCATTTGCCTTCCTGACCACCTGCTGCACCTGCAGGCTGGGTTTTTGTGACTCATGCACAAGGGCCCCCAGGTCCCTCTGCACCGTAGCATGCTGCAGCTTTTCGCCCTGTAAGTAGTAGTCCTTCCTACTATTATTCCTGCCAAAGTGGATAACCTCACACTTGCCAACATTGTATTCCATCTGCCAGGTCCTCGCCCACTCGCTTAGCCTATCTAGATCCCTCTGCAGACTTTCTACACCCTCCGCACAATTTGCTTTTCCACTTATCTTTGTGTCATCAGCAAATTTCGACACCCTACACTCAGCTCCCTCCTCCAGATCATCTATATAAATGGTAAATAGCTGAGGCCCCAGCACCAACCCCTGGGGCACTCCACTAGTCACCAACCGCCAATCTGAATAGCACCCATTGACACCTACTCTCTGCCTCCTATTTGACAACCAATCCTCTATCCACGCTAACACCTTACCCCCCAACTCCATGCCCCCTAACCTTCTGTAACAACCTTCTGTGCGGCACCTTATCAAACGCCTTCTGAAAATCGAGAAATGCCACATCCACCAGTTCCCCTCCGTCCACCGCACTAGACACATCCTCATAGAATTCCAATAAATTCGTCAGACACAACTTCCCCTTAACGAATCCGTGCTGCGTCTGCTCTATCAAACAATTCTTCTCAAGATGCCTTGCTATTTCTTCTTTGATGACGGATTCAAGCATTTTTCCTACAACAGATGTTAAATTAACCGGCCTATAATTCCCTGCCTTTTGCCTGCTACCCTTTTTAAACAGTGGCGTAACATTAGCCGTTTTCCAATCTTCCGGCACTTCACCGGAATCCAGCGAGGTTTGGAAAATAATCACTACGGCATCCACTATCACCTCCACCAATTCCTTCAGAACCCTGGGATGCATTCCATCCGGTCCTGGGGACTTGTCCACCATCAGTCCCGCTAGTCTGTCGAGCACTGCCTCTCTAGTGACAATGATCTCATTCAGGCCCTCAACTCCTACCATCCTTCCATCGTTAATATCCGGCAAACTAGTTGCGTCCTCCTCCATGAAGACCGAAGCAAAAAACTTATTCAAGGCCTCAGCCATTTCCTCATCCCCCACCACTAAATCCCCCCTCTCATTCTCTAAGGGTCCAACATTCACCCTAGTCAGCCTCTTTATATATTTATAAAAACTCTTACTATCCTTTTTTATATTTAGGGCTAGTTTAGATTCATAGTCTATCCTTCCTTTCTTTATCAACTTCTTCGTCATTCTTTGTTGATTTTTAAATCTCTCCCAATCCTCTACTCGCCCACTACTTTTAGCCACTCTAAACGCATCAGCTTTTAATTTAATACTCTCCTTTATCTCCCTCATTAACCATGGCTGATTATCTCTTCTCCTACGATCCTTCGTATACAGTGAGAAGTATTGTTACTTGCCTGCTACACAGACAAAGCATACAGTACATAGAGAAGGAAAGGAGAGGGTGCAGAATGTACTATTACAGTCATATCTAGGATGTAGAGAAAGGTCAACTTAATCTGAGGAAGGTCCATTTAAAAGTCTGACAGCAGCAGGGAAGAAGCTGTTCTTGAGTCGGTTGGTACTTGACTTTTGTATCTTTTTCCAGATGGAAGAAGGTGGAAGAGGGAATGTCCAGGGTGTGTGTGATCCTTGATTATGCTAACTGCTTTTCTGAGGTAATGGGAAGTACGGACAGAGTCAAAAGATGGGAGGCTAGTTTGTATGAATGGCTGGGCTTCATTCACGACCCTTTGTAGATTCTTGCAGTCTTGAGCAGAGCAGGAGCCATACCAAGCTGTGATACAACCAGGGAGGATGCTGTCTATGATGCACCTGTAAAAGATGACATATATCATCCTTATGATGTTTTCCCCCCACCTTTCCCTAAAGCACATCAAACGGTATATTTTATTTTCGGTGAGGACTGACCAACATTTTGTGTATTTGCGTTAGTCCTTCTTCTTTTCATACTTGAAACCATAGACAGGGAAAGCCCAGTGTCTTTATGAGGTGGAAAATGTAACCACAAATTACAGATAATGGCTCGAATTCTCTGGTCTCGCACACCCTGCTGCCACAGCCAGCTTTCCAGGCACCATTCCCATCTCCAGCAGACTAATCTGAACTAGTGGAGGAAATTGCAAAATATGGAGTTAGTCCAAATTTTAGTATGGATGCAGTTTTATGTTTTGACATTATTCCCAGTAGATACTAATTGTTAAGAAGTATATATATACTGCTTCAACCTGATCTGTGCTCTTATTTATGCCTTATGACTCCTTGTCTGCCACAGTTGCATAAACTAATCTATCATTTCCACAGATGCATTGGCAACATATCACCTGTTGTATCATTAAATATGGAAGAAATTAACATTTTATAACAATGAGATATAGCACTATCGCTGACCAACTTGTAAAATTAATCAAAAGCGAGAGGTGCTTTGTTCAATAGAAGGCTCAAAAGATATAGTAAGAATGCCAAAAACTTCAGAACTATGCCCAATCAACAGGTGTTTTTTTTTATTCCTTGATTCTAAATAAATGAAGATGTGTGGTGGGATTAAGGTTCATGGTTTCTGATTTCTCAAGCAAATAAATAATGTTTCTATTTATCAGTGCCGCAAGGAGGCTTGCATTAATACTGCAATGAAGTTACTGTGAAAACCCTCTAGTCGCCACACTCCGGCGTCTGTTTGGTACACTGAAGGAAAATTTAGCATGGCCAATCCACCTAACCAGCACATCTTTCAGACTGTGGGAGAAAACCAGAGCATCCAGAGGAAACCCTTGCAGACATGGGGAGAACATGCAGACTCCACACAGACTGTAACCCAAGCTAGGAATTAAACCTGGGTCCCCGGCGCTGTGAGGTAGCAGTGCTAACTGTTGTGCCGGCGTGCCGCTTGACGGATATGTACCTGACATATGGTTACTTGGATGGGTTGAAGTGTATTTGAATTGTTCCAGAACCACTCTAGTGCGAATGAAAAAGCACTAATTGATTTCAACCATTACATTTAAAAAAAATGTCAATTCATCCTATCCCTTTAGCTTCTTCATATGATCCTGCTGTAAGTTATTTTGAAATGTGGCAATTCACCACTGTGGCTGAAACATATATACTTATTAACAATTAGCACATGAGAAAAGAGTACAATGTTAGGTGATCTTGAAGACAGTCAGAGTGGTTTTCAGTGGAAACATGTTATCAATGGTACACCAGTCCCAGTTTATGAATTCAGGCAAATTCAGAACCATTAGTGTGTGAACATTTAGTATAAAGGATCAGTAGGAAGCATCTGCTAATTCATAATGTAAATGATGATGTGTTACTGACATGACTAAGTCGTATGTTAGACTCCCAAGAGAGAGATTGGAATCTTACTTAGGGGCAGCATGCCTACTCTGCAATAAAAGCGAAATATTGAGAATGTCGGTATCTGAAATGGAAACAGAAAATGCTGGAAAAACTCAGCAGGTCAGACAGCATCTGTGAAGAGAGAAAGTAGAGTTGATGTTTTGAGCCCAATATGACTCTTTTTCAGTCCACCACAGGATCCTATAATCAATCAAACAGTCCAAAACATAAAGTAAGCTGAACTCAGAGAAATAAACCGACTTATCATTTGGCATGACTCTGAGCCTTCACTTGATTCCGTTGGCCCACGGGCAGTGGCTTCACCCACACAGAGCCTACCAAACTGGGCAAAAGGGTGTAAACTTCCACAACGGCAGCCATTTTGAGATGCTTGTGTCGTGCTGCAGAAAAGCAACATTAGTTCAGGAATACCCAGCAGGGGGTGTGGGGTGCTTCTGGTGTGGCCAAACCTGATATCCTGCATGTTTCTGAAAATCCAACAATTTTAATTGAGATAGAAGAGAAAAAAATATGAATGAAACACATTCTATCCATGAGATGGGTAATCAAGGTAAAGGCAAAATTACAGAGTTCTTAGGAGAAATTGGTAATCGGACATCAGAACACTGGCCAGTCACAGTGCAATTTCAAAGCTTCCTTCCCACCTTTAAAATTGATACCGGAGCAGTTGTTAACCTATTAGCAGATGACATCAACTGGCTTTAGCTGATGACAGTTCATCTATCAAGCATCAATTGCAAGATCCAGGCAGCATAGGCCTCCCAATCAAAGGCAGGATTATTGCTCCTCTTGGCTACAAGGGACAACAGATTGTTCAGTCTTTATCTACTTCACAATTAATGTACATCCATGTAGAATGGTGATGTTGGTGTAGTTATAGTCATAGAGTCACAGACGTTTACAACATGAAAACTGGGACTTGATGGGTTGACTCAGCTTCCTAGCAATTTTCACTATAGCGCTGATAAAGTGTTGTCCTATTCTGCAGATGATACTGTCCTACCAGATACAAAGGAAAGCTCTCATGTCACCTATGGGCTGAGAATTCCAAGGGAGTTTCAATCTCCTAGGACTGTGACTTTGGGGAAGGGGAAGTGTTGGAGTTGGCAAGAATTTGTATTGTAAAAGTTACAGAAATGCAATGCAAATATTTAAATATATGGGTTCGCGATTTTCCGCTCCCATTCATGTCGGGCATCATATTGGGTGAGCAGGTGCAGAAAGAAAGGGGGATGAATTGATTTTGCATTGTCATAAAGCCAGGTTGCAGTTGTGAGCTCCAATTGTCAATGGTAGGCCATGTTTCGCACTGCGGCACATTGGGAGTAGCATTTCAATATGTTTGCATCTCATTATAAGGACTCCTCAATGGAATCACCATCAATGTGCAGTTAGAACAATGCATTTCACAGCAGTATGTAAGCAATGTTCACCTGGTGACTATGCTTCTCACTTCCAGGTTGGCTGTCTACTTGCACCATGCAACACTCACAGGAATTGGTGCCAGCCTTCGCAGTCAGCACTGCATCACTTTCAGGGGATTATCACAGACATGTCTTTATCTACCAAACCAGCAGTATGGTGCGGTTGGCACTTCACGGGCTGCAGGGCTGGGCCTCCACTGGGGAAGGGGGACAGCAGGGAGACATCGACTGCACTCATGTGGTTATAAGTCTCCCTGGCAACGGGCACTCTGGCATATAAACTGGAAAGGCTACCATTCACTCAGTACACAACTGCTCTGTGATCATAAGTTATCATGCAGGTTTGTGCCATATACCCAGGTAATGTCCATACAGATTGAGTAGATCACACATCCCAGACCTCTCCAAGGGACCACACAAGATCCAGGGATGGCTACTTGGTGACAAAAAGTATCTGCCTTAGACTCCTGCAGACAGAAGGTATGGCAAGACAATGATATTCAAGCCACTTGCCGAGAATTGGAGTAGACCATAGGGATACTAAAGGTGCAATGATGATGTTTGAACAGATTTGGCGGAACACTCCAGTACAATCCCCAAGGGTCTCACAGATCATTGTGCTTGCTGTGTGTTGCACAACCTGGTGCTTGCCAGATGGAGAGGACGCACATCTCCTCCAATGAGGAGGATCTCAAAGGGAATGAGGGTGCTGAGTTTGAGGAAACCAAAGCTGCAGGGAAAGAGGTCATTGCATGGGCTGTACAAGGCAGGTGTATACAGAGATCAGTCTCCAGTGACAATGGAACATTGCATTCTGTGCAGCATTGCTGGTGAATCAGAAAATTCACATGGGGAGGAGGCGGCCAATAACATTGCACTGCTGTGAGTCCATTTATAGATGATGCAGTCATCTCTGGAATGTTCTTCCAAATCACACTGACATCCGACATTGCAACCATGGGCATCATTTCTCCTCAGGTTAATGTGGATGTGGACCAGCTGAGAATGACAATGTCAAACACTTGCCTGCCAGACACTGAACACAGACATTGTGCTTTCATGGCCAGCTCTGGCCCATGCCAAGTTCAAAAAGCTCAGACACCATGAAGCCATCAAGGTCACAAGTCATTGCTAGTAAAGAGCACACTTCAGCTTCAGTATATCTTTCCTCCTATCCCTTTACCCCCTCCCACGTTGTCGAAAGCTAATGATGTGCGCTTCCTCAAGCATGTTCAAAGCCTCCATTTGGAATTAGCACCAGGGATCTTGGAGAATCTTCAGGTGAGGAGATGCATGACATTGCATACCTTGTCCCCGCAAGACCCAGAACAGCAGGGTTAGACACTACACGTTAGCCTTTTTTGCATCAGGACAATAATGTGACTGGAGAGGGACCAAGCTTCATCACCCTAATACACTTCATCACACTTACTGGTGAACTTAACCAATAAACACACTGAAAGTTAAAAACACAGTGGGCTGACAGTCCTGAGTATGAGCTCATAGCATGAAAACTCTGCCAAAAGCATGTGGAGTTGCACAATGTGTGGCCCTTCTCCATGGGTAAACACATCTCTCTCTCCTTATTCACTGCACATTCACCTTTCAAGAATGCAGATGGGATTGGGGAATGCTTCTGTCTCAACCTTACATAGCCAAGAATAAACATGACGTGACCTTGCAAAAACGGCATGTGGTTGCCGTTCCTTCCACAAATATCACTAACATTAAAGTTGAGGTATCTCTATTGCTGAGAACAATCAGGGAAAGGGCCACCACACACTGAGGTGATTTGGAAGCATAGTGCACAAGCCGAGAGGCACGGATAATTGTGATACCTACGATAAGTGGGGCAAGGAGCCATAGTAACACATCTGATTGACTGAAACATAGTTCATCATAAAAAGGAGGCAAACACAAGAGGAGATGTGAAATTGGTGAGATTCTATTAACAGTTGTGAACACTTGTGTCACTGTTGATCTCCTAGATCTTTTTTACATTTCATTAATCCCATCACTATGTCTCAGTACTTACCCTTCATCCACAGCAGAGATGGAGACAGCCTGCTGACTGTTACACCCTGTTTCCTATGATAACCTTGGCAGTGCCCTGTGAAGGGCCCAGACCAGGAGGGGCCCAGCTTGTTTTGAGTGACCTGCTGTGTGGCAGGCTCATCATCCTCAGCCTGTGGAGCTGGAGGATTTGGGGGTCACAGGAAGAAGGGACTTGGGTTGGCTGGAGCATCCTGGAATCACCTGCATGGATGACTCCAGGGTGTCCAACAGCTGTTCTTCCCAATGGGTACCTGAGGGCCCTTGGCTGACTCCCTGAGGAGAAAGGGGAGCTGGAGGGAGTTCTAGGTGTTCTGCCCTGCTCTTGTGCAGCCCCTGATAGATGCCACCAAAAGCTACAGTGATAAAGTGCAGTTCTTGCAGTGGTGCAGGACCAATGTCCTGGATCAACATTTTTAGGGCAGCTGCCAAACTGCCAGGGTTGACCCCAGTGCATTGGCATGCTATCACAATCACCTCAGACTGGAAGTGGACAACTCCTCCATCGTACACTGCAATCTAAGGAAAGCAGCTGACATCCCTTCCTGATGTCTCCTTGACCGAGTCCAGAGGCTCGTCATCTGATTCAGCAGAATCACTGGCCCCCAGCAGTCCTCTGAGCACTGACGACCTCGGATGCCCCTGCCTCCTCGTGCTGTGAACCAGACTGTGCACTGTGCTCATCAGATCTTGATCTTGAGTCTACTCTAGAACTAGGTTCCACCGAGGTGCGTGTCTCTGGGCTGGTGGAGGGTATGGGTGAACACTCTGACATGTCTTCTATGGTGCTGTCCTCTGGTCCCTCATTTGAGGTGTCTTTGGGTTTGGAGTTGAGGGCCTGGCTTGTGGATACCATCCGGAACTTTCCAGGTATGCCCATGAGGGAAAGGAGAGATTGTTATTGCATGGTATGACTCTAAACAGGACAAAATACTCACAGGATGGCTGTCTGAAGAATGAGCTGGTACAGCACCCTCACGAGAATGTGTGCCACCAATCTCAATGTCGCTTCAGGAATGGTCAATGCCCTCTCCAGCCAGCTCAGTGGCTCAATTATTGAACTCTGTGTGAACCTTGATATCAGGCACTCCAACCCCAGTCTTGGAACTCTCCCTTTTATTGTGCACAAACTTATCCTGCATAAAGACAGATGGAGAGAGTGTGAGGAGGATGAATGCCAGATGTGAGGATGCCTGGCATGTGTGGGTGGCAAGTGGGCAGGATGATGATGTAAAGGTGTGAGTGAGTGAGTGAGTGAGTGAGTGAGTGAGTGAGTGAGTGAGTGAGTGAGTGAGTGAGTGAGGAAGGAATGAGTGAGCGAGTGAGTGGGTGATGATGTCACTTGAGTTGCCAGTGAATGTATGATGGGTTTATGACTATGAAAGTTGAGAGTGATGACATGGTTGGTTTACCCTGGCAGCATCGACGCGATCATTCACCTTCCTCCTGCACTGAGTGGCTGATCTCTCTTGTGCCGCACTGGCGCTGCCCGTAGTTCCCTCACCTCCCAAGCCAAATTGGTCGCTTTGCTGGATTTCATACAAATCATAGAAATCTTACAGTACAGAAATAGGCCATTCAGCCCATCGAGTCTGCACCAACCACCATCCCACCCAGGCCATACCCCATATCCCTACATATTTGCCCACTAATTCCTCTATGCTTCTCAGGACACTAAGGGCAATTTTTAACTTGGCCAATCAACCTAACCTGCACAACCTAACCTGCAGCCAGAGTGGGGGTAGGGGAAATGGCAGTGGGCCTTAACTGCATCCAGCAAACACTCCAGTCAGACATCACTGAATTTGCCATCTATTTGGGTTTTGGAGCTATGTTGTCAGTGGAGCAATCCTGGGTGGGCAACATTGCAGAGGCTATGCACCGCCTCACTTTGAGTGTGGCACCTGGAGTGAGGAAGTGGTGAACTGAAGGCAGGGCAGGTGAATCAGAGGCTGCCTGTCAGTGATCCACTGTGTCTGCAGCTTTGGGGACAAAGTAGAATTGTTTGAGGTCTTCAAGTTTCTAGGTGTTCAGATCACCAAAACCAGTCCTGGCCCCTCCATGCAGACGTTATAGTTAAGAAAGCCCACCAACACCTCTACTTTCTCAGAAGACTAAGGAAATTTGGAATATGCGCTGTGACTCTTACCAATTTTTACAGATGCACCATAGCAAACATTCTCTCTGGTTTATTCACAGTTTGTTTTGTCTCCTGTTCTGGCCAAGATAAAAGAAATTATAAAGGGTTGTGAACATAGCCCAGTCCATCATGCAAACCAACCTCCCATCCATTGACTCCATCTACAATTCCCACTGTCTCAGAAAAGCAGTCAGCATAATCAAGAATCCCATGCACCCTGGACATTCTCTCTTCCACCTTCTTCTACCAGGAAAAACATACAAAAGTCTGAGGTTACATACCAAACAACTCAAGAACAACTTCTTCCCTGCTGCCATCAGACTTTTGAATGGCACTACCTCACATTAAGTTGATCTTTCTCGACACTCTAGCTACGACTGTAACACTACATTCTGCTTTCCTTCTCAATAAATCATATGCTATGTCTGTATAGCACACAAAAAACAATACTTTTCACTGTATACTAATACATCTGACAATAATAAATCAAAGCAAATCAAAGTATTTCTTTGTGTGCATAAATAATACAGTGAGGACTTGGCGTGAAAACCTGCCACTACGGTTGACTGCTACAACACTGCTTTTCAAACCCGTTCACGCAATGGGGGGGAAGTCCAGCCCCATGCTTTTGCGTTGACAGTTGGATAGTATACACAAGGAGAGGTGGGGTGGTTGATACGAAGAGTTAAAGGGTGGGAAACGCTGACATATGGCGCAAATGTTCTACTAACATCAGTCAATCATTTGTTGGACGAGAGAGAAAGAAAATTGGACTCATGCCAAGGGCAACATGTCTGCTCTGGAAGCTATTTAGAGATACTAATAAACAAGTATTAAGCAGATACAGGAGTATGCCTACAGCCTGTCTAACAACCGAGTCCTATGTCCAGAGTCCAAGGTAGAAGGACATATCTCACACATCTCTTTGGTCAGAATATTCTTTTCTCTGTGCGTTAGATCTGATTTGAATTTTCTGATATCCCTTCCCACTGGGTTTTTTTATAAATTCATTCATAGGACATGGGCATCGCTGACTGGGCAGTATTCATTAACCATCCCTAGTTGCCCTTGGAGGGCAGTTGAGAGTCAACCACATTGCTGTGGCTCTGGAGTCACATGTAGACCAGACTAGCAGATTTCCTTTCCTAAAGGACATTAGTGAACCAGATGGGTTTTCCTGACAATCCACAATGGTGTTACGGTCATCATATTATTCCAGATATTTTATTGAACTCAAATTCCACCATCTGCCGTGGCAAGATTCAAACCCAGGTTCCCAGAACATTAGCTGAGTTTCTGGATTAATAGTCTAGCAATAATGTCACTCGGCCATCGTCTCCCCCTCAGCAGTCCTGTTCTTTAATGGTTTAATTGAGATCAGAAGGAATGCAAGGGTAAGTCTGATAGCTCCCCAACTATTGTGTCATCCTGTGATGCTTCTGTCAGTGTAGGCTGGGAGTCCATAGCCAAATATCATTTGCCATTATGCAGAAAAAAATGCAGATGGTGCAGTTATAAATGCTGTAACATTTTTCATGAAACCTTATGAGAAATATCTCAGTGCACGCACGAACAATGACCCAGATCTTGGCGTGAAGGGGAAAGCTGAAGGTGGCCGGAGAACTCGGCAAGGCAGCCAAAGGAGGACCTCATTAATATCTTCATGCTCCATTTCCCACAGACAGTCAAACGGATAGCCTGATAAGTGGGCTGGAGATAATGCCAAAGATAGGGGGCTGTAGCTGATGACTCATCAGGTAGCTGACAGCTGGAACTGGAGGGAGAGCTCCATTACTGAGTCGAAAGACTTTGAGATGTGGGGGACATTGCTGCTCCTCCTGCTTACAGGCATGTGCATTGAGAAGGTGGCAGCCTGTTCCGTTCTTTCATCATTATATTTCCTCATTCCTGGGAAACCTTTGCCACAACTGCAGATAGTCACAGTTTCAATTGCACTGTGGGAACTTAATTTAAATATGTTAATTAGATATCCTTCATCATGACAATGGGACAGTTGCCCAGCTCATTGCAACTTAGAGAAATATGAGTCGGGACAGTTCTTAACTTTGCTGAAGCGAACCCATCAATTCCTTCCATATCTGCTGTATTTTTATCTCCAAGAGTTATCTGGTTCAATGTTAACTCTCAGTTTACAGGGACAGCAGACCAACTGTCCACATCATTCTTATTCCCCCTCAACAACCCCCATCTATTCCCCTCCATATTCCCCATGCCCCCTCATATCCCTGTGGCCCCTCCAGCCCCCTTCATACCAGCATGCCTATTCCATGCCCCTCATACTCTCTACCTATCCTCCATAGCCACTCACGCAGTATCCCATTTTGGGGATACTGGGTGAGTGGCTATGGAGGATAGATAGATGGGAAGAGTTCAGGAGTGATGTGATAACAGGGGGATGTCTTTGAACTGGACATGGAAAAAATAATCCTCTCACAATCTAATACAGTGATGAATCAAATACACCACCATTCACACTGAACAGAATGAAAACTCCAGTCCAGACTCATGGAAAAAAAGTTAAATCCCTTCAAGGGGTCATTGAGTTCTGAAAATAAACTAAAATCTATTCAGAAATCATATTAAAGATAGATAATCCTTTGAAGACCTTGTAAAACTGCAGATGTAATCACCTGTGGAGCTGAGTGCTTCATTAGATTCTGAAACTCAGCTATGCATTCATAATGGCCTTAGCTGTCCAAAAAAGCATTACAGATCCTGGCACTGGAGCCTATTGAAAGGGAAAGGATAATGGTTAGGTCTTTTCTAAGCTATACCAGATGGCCTGTCATTTAAATAATTTCAGGAGCAGGTGGCTGTTTCTTTCTTATTTTATTTTAAGTTAAACCACTGTAGACATGAATATATTCTCCAATGGGAAAATTATTCTAATATGCTTAAACAATGCTGCTTATTACAATAGTTAACAATACAATACAATATGCTTAAACAATGCTGCTTAATACAATAGTTAACTTACTGTCACAGGACAGAACCCGATGAATGTGTGCAGTAAAACCTCATCTAATTTATAATCCAGCAGCTAGTAATTACATCTGAAGTTGCCAAAATATTTATTACTCACATGTCAGAATGTTTGTGACCCCCTCAGCATTTCCACCCAATTTCTTACCTTGCAATTTCCCCAAAGGCTTTGAAAAGCCACCTACCTGAGTGAAAATGCAGTGGGATATGTAATACAATTTCTGCTAGGCCTGTCAATGGCAACCACCATGTTACAGGTGCCATACGTGTAGGATCTCAGCCCACACCTAACTCAAACACTTTGCCTCTTATGGGAATGTGGCTGGAGCTGTTTTTGAGGGAACAAATCATTTTTCCAGTCCCATGGCCCAGTTTTGCCATTCCTGCAACCATTGCAGACTTTTTGAGACATGAAAATTCGCCCCCCAGGCTCCATCTTTAATTTTTTAATTCTCCACAACCTTGCCACCCATTGTAAAGGTTTAATTTTGAACCAAATGAAATAATTCACTTGCTTTATGGGTTCTGTCGTTATGCAATTTGAATAGTGAGAATGCCCCTGGATGTGATGTATTATCACAAGAGAGACCTTGATTCCAAACCTCCTTTGAATAAATTTTCTGATTCCCGCATGCACCCGGCCGAATCCTTTACCTGATGAATGGGAAGGAGCCCATAGTCCATAATAAACATCAGCTGATGAGGGACCTCTGGAGACCATCAAGGAGAGCAGGCTCTCGTAAAATCATTGTGAAGTGTGTGCAAGGCATGGATGGTCCAAGATCACCTTGTGAGGCCTGGAAGATCACTCCTGCCAGGATGTAAGCAACTGTCTGATTTTAACTACCACCTCTTTCTCAATGCCTCCCCCCCCCACCCATCCTATCAACCTACCACCAGTTTGTTGGGGGGGGGGGGCAGAGTTAAAATTGGGCCCAAACTTGGGTCTTCCAAAAAGGGTACAATTATCAGCTGGAATTCAGGAATCATACCAAAACTGGAACTTAAAAGCAATGGATTAAATTGTAATGGATTTTTAAAAAAATACAACTGTCCACCAGTCAAAATGCCGCAACATTAACCTCATGAAACGCAAATGACTGGGCGACTTGCTGATTTTCTGTGTGGTATAGGTCATATCACTTTAATGGAACTGGGTATTTTATTAATAACTGGCCTACTCAGAAACTGTTAGCTTTGTTCTTTATTGTTCTTCCTTTCCTGGAACCAGTTAAGTGGTAGCAGCAGTAACTGGCAGGGGAGACGTGTTGTTGCTGCTGGATCTGTTACAAAGCACCCCAGTATGTCAGCTCATAGCTGAAATCTCCAGGAGAGAGAAAGTTATATGATGTAAATGTTGAGGCCCATAAAAATCAATGATACTTTCCCGAATGATCAATATTTACTTGGCTTCAGTGCCACTTAATCCAATGTATCAATTAAAGATAGTGTAATGTCTAATTTTGTCTCCTGCCCCTGTTTCTGTTTGTCGCTCGCCCAGCTGTGGGATATCACTCATGTCTGGAACCGCCACTCTTTTTGTTCCGTACATAAGTCAAGGACAATAAGTAATTGACGTGAAAGTTTTTAAAATTAATTTCACTGCATATGCGACTATCCAAGAGCAAAACCAGAGATCATTTATAACTCCGCAATGATTGGTCCTGACAAAACAATACCCTAAAAACTCACAAAAGTAAATTATGTCCCCGGTAAATGGCCTAGTGATGGTCGAGTCTTAGAATTTGGAAGCAAGCCAAGCTAAACAAAGTAATGTGCTTTTGATATTAATAACATGAGATGATATTGATTCTGTTGCTGGTGTCACTTCCACGCTGAAGCTTTTGAGATTGCCTGAGGCACTTACTCTACTGAGAGCGGGTTAGCCAACCAGCATTTCATTTTATAAGGTCTTTTAATTATGTGAAATGAAATCCTTTAGAACTGGCCCTCATTCCAAAAAAAAGAATTTCCTTCTACTTCCTTCTCAGAAGTTTGCACTGTTGTATCAAAGCACTGATGGTCCGATTGATAAGTTTGAATTGCTGCCTCATTGCCCCATCTGTGAGGTTACCAGTTGGGTTTTTAATTTGTGATTTAGTTGTTCCACTCCATAACTTCCCCCTTCAGAAACTGACTACATTGTGAAGAAATGTTACCTGATTGGGAGCTTCGAGGGCGATTCTCCCAGCTAAAGCAGCTCAGCGAGTGGAGACATCAGCAGAGGCCATTTAGCCAGCTCCCCACTGGGCACCATGGCACCTGCCTGTCTCCAGGGACAGGATTCCAGTGTCATTAGCTCTGTGTCAGAAGCTGGCGTGGAGTTGATTTAAATATTACAATTGATATTTAAATATGATTAGCAGGCCCAGGGCTAAAGTCTCTGGACTGGCTGGCATCTCTCCCCCTCACCCGACGCCTAGAGTGATTCACTCCATCGGGGCTTATAACAGCTTCCCACTAACAGGGAGCTGGCAACCCAACCCTGTTGGAGTGGAGGGAGGCCATGGAGGCCCTCCCCAGGAGTTTAGGGGTAAGGGGGGTGGTGGCACTGCCCAAGAGGCAAAGTGGCAATGCCCAAGATGTCTCCTTGGCACTGCTCACTGGGCATTGAGCAGTGTCAAGAAGGGTAGGCGGAGGAGAGGGCAGGGCCTATTAGGAGGATGGGGCCTATGGGGAGGAGACTGGGGGGGGGGGGGGGGGGGGAACCTGTTGCCGCACTGCATTGGGATCAATGACAGAGGGAGGGAAGGGAGTGATCGGGGCCGGCCATTGGGTTGGGGGGGTCGGGACTGCCAGGAGAAGGAGGGTCAGGATTGCTGGAGGGGTGGGGGAGGGTGGGGTTGGTGGATAGAGAAGATCATGACTGCCGCTGGGTCGTGGAGATGGGGAACACATCGGGGCCAGCCCGGAGACATCCAGGAGGCCAGCAGCGGGGGGGGTGGTGGGGTGAATTGGGGGGTTGGAGTTGAAGGGCCAGCAATGGAGCATTGCTATGCTAGCCAGTAATCGAGTTGGCCAGTGAGCAGGAGGCCAGCAGTGTGAGGGTAGTTCTGCGCGTGCACTGATCTCCTCTCGGCACGTGCGCAGTGGCTCACTCAGCGCTGTGCTGCCGGCCTCTCGGGCGGGAATAGACCCCGTGCCCTGATTTTCAGTATGAATATCCCTGAGGAACTCTGCAGTGCACAGAGTGTGGGAGGTTCATTTTGAAAATCCTGCTAAAAAAAACAGGGGTTATTCCAGTTTTAACGTAGATTTGGCACTTGGAATTTTTTTGGTTGAATCCCACCCTTCATATTTAAAATAATATGTAATGGGGGGATAAATTTAAAAAGCTCCTCCCTAGAGCCAAGAAGGCATCCAGAATTTTATTATTTAAGGGTAACCACATGCATGAATATTAGTTAATCAAAGCTTGTATGTTTCTAAACTCAGTGGTAACCATCTTTTTTGTATTCATGTAACGCTTTGCCACTTCCAAAACATTTGCATTGACAACTTCATCGCTAATGATTTCCTTATTTCTCTCCTTGCTCACTTCCAATTCTTCTACCATCAGCCTTGGTCCCCTGGAGACTTGGGGCCACATAGACTGTTTAAATGAATGCACAAAGTCATTTGCATAACCCAGATCCATAGATGCCAGTGCTAGGAATGTCATTATCTGATGAGAATTTACCCAGGCTTGCCAGCTCATCTTATTACTGTCACGGACAGCATTTATGTATTTCAATTTTGTCCATAATCAACGTTTTTTAAAGTGTGTAAGGTTATTTTTTTTTACCCTCATGGGGATTTGTCCCACTTGAAATGATTTCCAGCAGCAAGCCTCTGTGAATTTAAAAAATAAAGAAGCGTATTTATTGGCACACACTTGTGCCAGAGATTTAAATATGATGTGCCATATACACTATCACACATAGAAAGATTAGATACAAATGAAGGCAAAAACAATATGGTTACAATCTGGACAATTCCAGTCTCTTCCATGGAGGGCCCGTACTTTTTGTGGTCAAATCTATGTTTCAGCTAGAGTGTGGATCTTGTGAAAACAGAAAATTCTCAGTGAGCTGCTAGGCTTCTGATAGTTGAATTTCCAGGAGGTGGGAAAGGTGAGAGTCCTTCTCCCACTTTCAGTATATAGCTGTATATTACCTTGCTGTGTAGTTAGAAACATGGAAAATAGAAGCAGGAGTAGTCCATTCGGCCCTTCGAGCCTACTGCGCCATTCATTTTGATCATGGCTGATCATCAAATTCAACCTCCTGTTCCAGCCTTCCCACCATATCCCTTGACCTCTTTAGCACCAAGAGCTACGTCTAATTTCTTCTTGAAATCATACTTGTCTTGCTTGGTGGCTTAGATGGTGTTTCCGATGGTTTCTGCTCTGAACAACTTCCCAAGTTACACATTTAGACGCAGATAATGAATATGGCTCCAAAAGAGAAAACACTGGAAAATCTCAGCAGCCCAGGCAGCATCTGTAAGGAGAAAAAAGAGCTGATGTTTTGAGTGCAGATGACCCTTCATCAAAGCTTTGACAAAGAGTCATCTGGACATGAAATGTCAGCTCTTTTCTCTCCTTACGGATGCTGCCAGACCTGCTGAGATTTTCCAGCATTTTCTCTTTTGGTTTCAGATTCCAGGGTCCACAGTAATTTGCTTTTAATGAACATGGCTGCCTTACCCATGTGACCTGTCACAAGTCCGAAGTACTTTTCCAATAAGGTTGTGTGTTAGACCAGTAAACACCCTGCAACGTGGCTTTTCACACTCTGAGGGTTTCAGGCTGGAGACCAAATGGTCACATGATGATGTGGCTACTTGAAGGGTCATGTTGGTTTCTTCTTGGAACAGGTTCTTGGACAGAAGCACAGGTGTTCTTCCCAGAAACGTGAGCAGAGTGGAAGCATATTTCACTGCTCAGAATGTGAATAAACTATTGT
Organism: Carcharhinus amblyrhynchos; assembly: GCF_965287045.1. Lineage (NCBI taxonomy): Eukaryota > Metazoa > Chordata > Chondrichthyes > Carcharhiniformes > Carcharhinidae > Carcharhinus > Carcharhinus amblyrhynchos. Next base: position 18,419,846 of record NC_137347.1, read on the forward strand.
TGTCATAAGTCCTTGGTCGTCAATCATTGGAGCCTAATACTTCTACACAGTCAGAAAAGGTCCAGCTGTGAGGAGCCATCATCCTGGGATCTGATTGTAAACTTAATCAAAAATGCCCATTTCTGATTTGCAATCCAGGGTGGCACGGTGGTTACCATTGCTGCCTCATAGTGCCAGCGACCCAGGTTCAATTCCGGCCTTGAGTGACAGTGTGGAGTTTGCATGTTCTCCCCGTGTCTGTGTGGGGCTCCTCTGGGTGCTCTGGTTCCCTCCCACAATCCAATGATGTGCAGGTTAGGTGGAATGGCCATGATAAATTCACCCTAGTGTCAGTGTGGTTAGCAGGTTGAATACATGGGGTTATGGGAATTGGACCTGTGTGGGACTATTGTTGCTATAGGCTTGATGGACCAAATGGCCTCCTTCTGCACTGTAGGGATTCTTTGATTCTATGAACAATAGATCACAGAGTCTTTCGGGTGACTTACTACATACCAAAAAATAGAAGCTTCTCAGGAAGTCAAAAAGGTGACTAGCACAGCAATTAAAATATTGGCCAGTCAGCCAAGAATAAAATGAAACACAATTTTATCATGTGACCTATTAATTTGTTTATTGCACATTAATAGCACAAGTTTTTACATTGCTATTAAGCATAAAAGTCAAAGGTTAAGGGCCCTTCTGTTAACAGAAATCACAGCCTAATTTGCATTTTAATGCTCTTTCACAAAGAGCCACCACATTTAGTTTAACACAGCAAGTGCTGAATTCATTACTGTTATTTGCGAATCTGTAACCTGTGATCTAATGTTGTTAAACATGCACGAGATTACAATCACCCATTTTTATTAGGTTAAAATGAGGAAAACCTCTCCAGCGCTGGCTCGTTTTACTTGCTGGGATGAACATAGTTTGCCCAGTCTTGCTGCCGTGCCTAATGTTACTGCTACACATTTGTCTTCATTGCAAGAAAATAGCATTGGGGATATATACTAACAGTTTACATTTTTTGCATACTAGTACGTACTCTGGGATATAGGAACATAGGGATTAGGAGCAGAAGTAGGCAAATTCAGCCCTTCGAGCTTGCTCCACCAATCAATCAGATCATGGCTGCTCTCTCCCTGGTCTCAAATCCACCTCCCTACCTGTTCCCCATCTACCTTAAACCCTTTTGTTTTATTATCTCCTTCTTGAAACCATTCAACGATTCAGACTCCACTGCAGCAAGTTCCACAAATCGCCACCCTCTGTGAGAAGTAGTTCCTTCTCATTTCAGATCTAAATCTACCGCCTCTCATCGCATACCTGTGACTTTTTCTTCAAGATTGCCCCACAAGGGGATGCAGTTAGTCGACGAGGAAGATTTTTTACACAGAGTGGGTGGGTGCTTGGAACTCATTGCCGGGGGAGGTAGTGGAAGCGGATACAGTGGTGATTTTTAAGGGGCGTCTCGACAAGTGCATGAATGAGATGGGAATAGAGGGGTGTGGTCCCCGGAAGCGTAGGGGGTTTTAGTTAAGTCAGGCAGCGTGGTCGGTGCAGACTTGGAGGGCTGAAGGGCCTGCTCATGTGCTGTAATTTTCTTTGTTCTTTGATATTTACTCTATCAATCCCTTTTAGAATTGTATATATCTCAATCAGATCCCATCTTATCCTTCCAAACTCCAGTGAGTATGAGCCCAAATTGTTCAATCTCTCCTCGTACTTCTGCAATAGAAATGGAATACAAAACGGCAACTCCAAAATGTATGAGTTAGGTGGACTGGCTACGCTAAATTGCCCCTTAGTTTCAGAGGCAATTTTCCCTCATTATCTCCTTAATGTTTCAGTTCCTTGGATCTGTGCTTGCAGGTCATCCACATCCATATGGAGGGGCGACATGGCGGCACAGTGGTTAGCACTACTGCCTCACAGCGCCAGGGACCTGGGTTCGATTCCCGGCTTGGGTCACTGTCTGTGTGCAGTTTGCACATTTTCCTTATGTCTGACTGGGTTTCCTCTGAGCGCCCTGGTTTTCTCCCACAGTCCAAAGATGTGTGCGTTAGTTAGGTGGACTGGACTCGCTAAATTGGTCCTTCGTGTCAGATTCAGCTGATCTCAATTTGGCAATGTTATTATGGTGTCACAATTGGCCTCATTTCCCCCCAATGTAAAGAGAAAATCAGTTCTGCTTCTATGTTATACAGTAAGTCTTGTTGAAGAACATATGTGTGGATTTCTAATGTGGAGCGAATAAGGCTTTTTTCTCTCTGCAATCCACAGTCTGACACTTACCATCAAGGTATACACATGACAATCGGACATTCATTTGAACTATTGCAGAGTGCTCATTCTTTGCCCTGTAAAGAATCAACACTTTTAAGAGGTGGGGAGTATAGGAGAAAAATAACAAAAGGAATTGGTAAAGGGAGCATTGGGTCCTATTTTACCATTTTGATTCTAAGTGCTGGGCGGACTTGAAACTGGGAGTGTTTCAGATCTGAATTTCAGACCCATTCTGCGATTCTGAATCTCGCTGCAGAAGCCTGTGGGTGGGGCTTAATGCATCCGAAAACCTGAGGCTCCTATTGGCGCCTCCAACTGCACATGCGCAGAAAAAAAAGATAGAATGCTGCTCCCCACCACATCCCTTCTAGGCGGGATAATGCCTTTCCCTAACCCCCACAGATATTGTCCCATCCACAATGTTCCTGACTCCCTTAGACCTCATCCCCTCCACCACTCAGACTGATCGCGGGCCCCTCCCACCCTTCCCCCCAACCAATCTCAGGCAGAGTGGCAGCAGACCCCCTCTTCCCCCCTCTGATCTCAGGCAGAGTGACAGTGAACCCCCCTCCTACCCCTCCACCGATCGCAGGCAGAATGACAGCGGAACCGCCCCTTCCCACTCCCGATCTCAGAGAGAGTGGCAGCGGATCCCCCTTCCCCTCCACCGATCTCAAGCAGAGAGCCATCCAATGCTCAGCACCTACCTCCTCATTAACTGGAGCGCCTGAATGGACTATTAATGAATGTGTCTGTTTCACACCGATTCTGGATGAGTGAATGTGGTGGTAAAGGGGAAGTGCCAGTAAAGGTGGATATGCAGTCCTTAAGTCAGTTTAAGTGCACGCAAATACATTTAAATGGCTGCCGCATTTGTTTCGGGTGCTGTCACAATCGAGGCCATTTTCGGGCCCTGGTAAAGGGGGAACCAGCACAGAGGTGGGCGCAGATCATGCTACTTGTCTTATGCCCAAATTTACCAAGTTTAGGCACCTGAAAATGGGCACAACACGAGTGTAAAATCCTTTGTCTCCCCAAATAAAAGCTGTCAAAATGCCCTCTTGGATTCAGTTACATTGCATAAATTAGAAGGCCCATGTAGAAGAAATTGACGTTCTCACTAAATTGACTAGAATAGGACAGCATGATGGCACAGTGGGAAGGTACAGTGGCACAATGGTTAGCACAGCTGCTTCACAGCGCCAAGGTCCTGGTTTCAATTCCAGCCTTGGGTAACTGCATGTGTGGAATTTGCACGTTCTCCCTGTGTCTGCGTGGGTTTCCCCACGCGGGGAGAGGTGCAATGGTGTTGAGAAGGGATAAAGGATTGTGGAGAAGAGATTTACTGAGAGATGAATGGCTTTGGTTATGAGGAGGGACACGAGGAAACTGTAGCCCTTTTCACGAGAACAGAATGAGTTACGATGAAGCTGGAGAAGTGTTCAAGATTATTAAAGGTTTCAATCAAGTAAATCGGGGAAAAATTATTTCTCACCAGTCGATAATTTAGTAACTAAAGGACATAAATTTAAGATCATCGCAGAAAGAATTAAGGTAAACTCATTACATTTATATGCAGTCTTCAGTGGGATTGACGGCAACACCAGCACAGCTCATGGTAAAAATAATCTATTGCCACCACTGATGCTAGTACATAATATTCAGATTACCACAGCAAAATAATGCTAAATAGAAGTCTTTAGATAATCATTTACAACATTAGATCAACATCTTTGACTGGAGACTGGCACCAACCCAGTAGCATGTTAAATAATAGAACAACTTTTGACATTTTTGAAATGTTATTTACTTTTTCTGGACAGACCATGAATCAGGAGTGGATGTAACAAGAAATTCGCAATAAAATGGAAGCTGGATGATTTGGGATATAATTAAATTTACTGTAAAAACAAATAAATCAAAAATTTAAACAACTGGGAAAATTATTGGCAAGTTTATTAGAAAGATTGGATAAGTAACAGCATCTAGCGCAGTCACTATGAGGAATTTCATTCACTCATTTGTTGGTGTTATTTCAACAACAGCAGCTTGCATTTATATAGTCCCTTTAACATTGGAAATTACAACATAGGATTTCAAGCAAAAAAGGATGGATATCAGGCCAAAGTAGGAGATGTTAGAAAGGGCGAACAAAGATTTTTTTTTATTTGCTCATGGGATGGGATTTGATTTTGATTTGATTTATTATTGTCACATGTATACAATGAGAAGTACTGTTTCTTGTGCGCTATACAGACAAGGCATACCATACATAGAGAAGAAAAGGAGACAGTGCAGATTGTAGTGTTACAATCATAGCTAGGGTGTAGAGAAAGATCAATTTAATACAAGTTAGGTCCATTCAAAGGTCTGATAAACACAGACGAAGCTGATCTTGAGTCATTTGGTGCGTGACCTCAGACTTTTGTATCTCTTCCCTGACAGAAGGTGGAAGAGAGAATGTCCGGGGTGCATGGGGTCCTTAATTATGCGGGCTGCTTTGCCGAGGCAGTGGGAAGTGTTGACAGAGTCAATGGTTGGGAGATTGGCTTGCGTGATATACTGGGCTTCGTTCATGATCCTTTTGTAGTTTTTTTACTATCTTGGATAAAGCAGAAGTTGGTGAGAGTTGTAGCAAACATGCCAAATTTCCTTAACCCCCTGAGAAATTACAGGTGTTGGTGGGCTTTCTTAATTATATCATCAGCATGGAGGGACCAGGACAGGTTGTTGGTGATCTGGACACTGAGGAACTTGAAGCTCTCGACCATTTTCCCTTTATCGCCAATGTTATGGACAGGCGTATGTTCTTCTTTATGCTTCCTGAAATCGATAACTATCTATTTCATTTTGTTGACAATGAGGGAGAGATTATTGTCGTGTGAGATTTTCTATCTCTTTCCTATACTCCGTCTCATCACTGTTTGAAATCCGACCCACTATGGCGGTGTCATCAGCAAACTTAAAAAATTGAGTTGGAAGGGAATTTGGCCACACAGTTACAGGTGTATAAGGAGTGTAATAGGGGGCTGAGAACACAGCCTTGTGGGGCACCGGTGTTGAGGATGATCATGGAGGAGATGTTGTTGCTTATCCTCACTGATTGCAGCCTATGGGTTAGGAAGTCTAGGATCCAGTTGTAGAGGAGAAGCCAATCTCCAGGCCATGGAGTTTAGAAATGAGGTTTGTAGCAATAATGGTGTTGAAGGTTGATGTGGGCATTGCTGTCTGGGCCAGGATTTATTGCCCATCCCCAAAAGCATTTAAGAGCATTATTGTGGAGTCACATGTAGGCCAAATCAGGTAAGGACATTAGATTTCCTTCCCTTAAGGACATCATCAAAGCAGGTGGGTTTTTATGACAATTGACAATCGTTTCAAGATCATCATTAGACTTTTAATTCCAGATTTTTATTGAATTCAAATTTCATCATCTGCTGGGGTGGGATTCAAACATGGGTCCCTAGGTGACTAGTCCAGTGACAATGCTACCATGCCACCACCTCCCCAGGTCAAATGGGTAGGCTTAAAGGAGGGTGTTAAATGAAGAATAGGAATTGGAAAGGCAGAGGAGCTTAGAGAGAGAATTTCAAAACATTGTCCAAGGCAATAGTTGGCAAGGCCATCAGGCATACAGCGATGAGAAAAAAGAAAATTAATGCAGAAGGGACCAGAGTTAAAAGAATGGAGAATACATCAGAGCTGAGCTCTGTCATGCCCAGTACTGGCATAATAAAATTTGGTAACTAAAGAGTTGTATTTTGAAAGCAGGCACAGTGGCACAACGCTAGAGATCCGGGTTCAATTCTGGCCTTGGGTGACTGCCTGTGTGGAGTTTGCACGCTCTCTCTGTGTCTATGTGGGTTTCCTCCGGGTGCTCTGGTTTCCTTCCACAGTCTAAAAGACATGCTGGTTAGGTTAGGTGCTTTGGCCATGCTAAATTTAAAAGCTGTTTAAAATGTATACAGCTCCAGGCAGTCCTGAATCTCAAGACAATCTGATTACATATGGACAACTCATGCATCTCTTTTGTTAAGGAGAATCCATCAACAGAAGGGACCACAGACAACAGAGATATTGAAAATTAATGGATGCTGGATGAATATGAATCTGATCTCGTTGAGCTTTTATTGTACTGCGACAGTTCCTGATCCTGAACACAAAGACCTTGGCTATCTGAAACTCTCAGGATGTGAAAATGCCACAACACAGGATGTTCATCGATCTAATCCACCAGTTTAGCTGTGAAATGACTTTGGACTTGTTACAGGTCACATGTGTAAAGCAGCCGGTTTGTTACCTGCTTTTAAAACCAAATACAGAATCTAAGACGCTGAAGCAGCCGTGGTAACGTACTACCCCTTTAAAGTGGGTGAAAGTCTCTCCCCCCAGCAATTTGTCCCAAACCCAAGTACACCTAAGGGCTGACCTCCTGATATTTAAAATACAAGAAGCTTCACAGCTTACCAAGAATCCACAACCTTCACTCAACCACACCAGTTAGAGCATCAATTTTTTCAAGAAACCGTAAACCTGCTACAAAAGAGACTGAAATAATTCCATATTACAATTGTCTTGCCTTTTTCCCTTCATTTGTGTCTAATCTTTGTGCGTGTAGTTGTGTGAGAGGCATCATTTTAAATATCTGGGGCAAGTCTGTGCTTCCCCAGATCTTTAAAAAATAACACCTTATAATAATAAATAAGGTGTACAGCACCTTATTTATTTTTAAATTCACAAACACTTGCTGCTGGACATCGTTTAACTTGGGACAAATCATTCTGAGGGCAAAAAGACAAGCTAACCTTACACATTGAAAGAATTTGATCAGGTACATCAATAAATACATAAACTCGATCTGTGAAAAATTGAATGCAACATCCTGGGATAAATCCATTGGAAGCTGAATCTAACTTCAAAGGAGTTGGAAGTACAATGGAATAGTAACAGAGAGCCAAAATTATGGAAACAAACCACAAGGGATTACAGTAAGCTTTTTGAGAACCAACATTAAAACCGTCTGTAAAATGGAAAAGATAGAACTTAATATACAGAATAAAGAACAGAGGCTTGAGTGACTAAAGATGCTGGCTGAGCATTTGGACCACACTCCAGATTCAGAATAGGTAGGAGAAACAGAACCTGAAACAGACCAAGCTACTTTTGCCACAATTTGCCTGATGAGTGCAGGAGTGTTTTGGGCGAAGGAAAAGAAAGAGAAGCTCAGAAAGAAAGGGAGGAAGGGAATTACAAGACAGGCAGAAGGAGTGTGCCAAACTGCTCGAAGAGCTTGAGCGAGAGTTACAAACTCAGAAAGGTCTGGAAATGAGTCAAATTACAGCAGTGAGAGAGAACCTAACTTTACCTCATTTAAATACTATAAGCCAGGGACAAACTTTGATTTCCTGAAATATTCCCAATTTGTCCCCAAGTTTGAAGAGAATGATTTGGAAACTTTTTACAGCCGTCATGAAACTGGCAGCTCAGTTACAATGGTCATCAGATCTTCAGATGCTCCTGGTGCAAGATCAGCTAGTAGGAAAGGGCCATGAAGTTTATTCTATGTTGCCAGTTGACAGTTTTGCCAGTTACAATCAAACAAAGGCTGCTATTCTCAGTCTCAGTTAACTTGTACAAGAGGCACCAACAATTCCGGGTCTCCCATAAAAACCCATTTGGACCTTCCAAGAATTTAAAAGAATTAAATGGTCAATTGTGCTTCGGAAGACTTAAGAGTGTTACCAGAGCTTAAAAATTATCCTGCATACAATTTCAAATCTAGGGGGCAAAGGACCTCCAGACTCAGAGATGCAGCTACCATGGCTGATGACTACAATTGAACACACCAACCTCTAAACCAAATAACAATTACCAGTAAAGGAGAAAAGAGAAGGAGGCAGAGGGAAACAGAAATAGATACCAGGGCAAAGGAGAATAAGGGGAGACAGGGCAGATAAATCCCCAACTTTTAAAAGGAAGAACCTGAAAAGTAAAGCAACCTGTTCATGCCCTGCTTGCCTCTAGTGTGGTGTGCCATGTCACATAAAAGACAACTGTCAGTTCACCAAGACCAAGAGGGGAGGGTGGGGGCGCTGGGGGGGGTGGGGTGCGTTGCTCAAAGTACAACTGTGTCCAAAGCCTTGAAAGTATTAAGCTCTGACTCAAAGAGAATGGGGTTCAGAAGAAATTCCTACCAAGGAGCCAAAAATTTATTTTCATCTCCTTATTTCAGTATATCCGAAGACACACAGACTGTCATTTACACTTTTTGTCTTGTTGCCCAGAAAATGTAACTTTATGATATTTGGATTTAAGTAATTAAAATTGATGGTAAATCATTTTTCTTTCTCTCTCACTCTATCCTCTGTTCACACCACAATATTGGACTGAGGCAGTTCAGAAATGGAGCTTTAGTGAAAGGAAATGTAGAATGTGGCCACACGTCAAACATCCCTTCCCCTGCTCCTTTCCCGAAGGTGTTGAACCTTGCTGGGGCATTTAATTCTATCGGCAACACCAGCCGCCCAAATACTACCCAACAATCTGTAAGATTAAACTGCAAATATTAATGTTGTTGTAGCCAACTTCATCCAACAGAGATGCACATGCACTGGACCATAGGGAAACTGTATAAACGTGTCAGAAACTGGATCTCTGGCCCATTTCACCCTTTCTGGATGTTGTGACCAGTTTCTGTTCTGGCTGAGATCAGATCGATGCGTGGATCAGTGTCACGCAGGGGGTTCATTCATTTCTGAAACAGTCGAGTGAGTGACAGTACTGCTTTTGAAAACGACTCTTAAAATACACCAAATGAAAAGGGAAAATCTGCGAATATTGGAAATCTGAAAGAAACAGAAAATGATTGCAATGGCTGGAATTCTCTGGCTGTTCATGCCGGTGGGATTCTCCGATCCCATTGACAGTAGCGGGACCAGAGAATCCCGCTGCTAGCAAACAGCACGCCACCTCCCACCAGCACGAGACAAGCGGCAGGAGGTGGAGAATCTCGGCCCGGGGTGGAGAGGGGTTGGGGGGGGGGGGGTTGCTTTGATAAAATCAATGCAAAGAAACTGTTTCTTTTGTGGACAAGCCTAGCAAATAGTGGCATGAATGTAAGATAGCTACTAACAGATCAAATAAATGGACTTAGGAGCAAGTCCATTGATTTAAGGGAATACAGAACTTGCCGCCATATCATGCAGAGGTCATGCACTCAGAAGGTGATGTCAAAGGACCCTTAGTGAATTGTTGCAGTACATCTTGTAGATGGCACACACATGGCTGCCACTGTGCACCAGTGGTGGTTGAAGCAGAGAGCATTGAAGCAATGTGACATCATTAAAACTCTTTTATCAAGATGACAAATCGATTTAGCAACATTTATCCTGCTGCCCATATACTGTGCAAACATCATTCAAAATGAAGGATTACAAGTGAAATGTTATCCTAACTATTTTTATGACACTGAAAGACCTGGAGCAAGATTCTCCAACCTCCTTTAATTGCCCTTCCCTACTTTCGCTTCAGAAAGTTGTGGTAAGCCAGCTTCATGACAAGAGTGGTTTACTAGACTATTCCAGAGCGCAGTCAGGAGTCAACTACATTGTTGTGTGACTGGAGTCACGCGTAGGCTAGACTAGGTATTGACAATAGATTTTCTTCCCTAAAGGACATTAGTGAACCAGATGAGTTTGTGCAATAATTCAGTAATTTTGTACTTACCATCATTGATGCTTACATTTTATTACAGATTTATTTAATTAACTGAATTTAAGTTCTCCATCTGTGCAATTTGAGCTTATGCTTTAGACCACCAGTCCTGGCCACTGGATTACTAACCCATTAACATAGCCAGTATGTTATCATTTCTGTGCCTAGAGTGATATATGAAGAAGTGTCACTGGGGAAGAGTACCAGATGCCTTTTTTTATTCTTTCATGGGTTGTGGGCATCGCTGGGTAGGTCAGCATTTATTGCCCTAATTCCACTTGCTTGAATTGCTGCAGATCACTGTTGTGATATTGTTTGCATGCCTGCGCTTGGAAGAGCAAGAATTTACATTGGACTGGAGAATAGTACCACCCACAGTATGGATGTATCAAATCACCTGGTAATAAACTCTGAGAGAACAATCTGAAACCCCCCAGTCATGGAAGCAGCACCACTTATGACAATATCTGGGATCTGTAACTGCTAAAAGACTAATAATTAATGGTTCATTTTTAAACATACACCTTTTACTATTGAGACATCTAAAGAACCCAGATTTCAACAGTTATGTGGTGTGGGGTACACTCACAGTGCTCTTAGGAAGGAAATATCAGAATTTTAACTCGGGGACAGTGAAGCAATGGTGGTGATACAGTTCCAAGTCAGGATGGCATGTGACTTGGAGGGGAACTTGCAGGAGATGTGTTGCCATGAATCTGTTGCCCTTGTCCTTGAGGTCATGCATTCACAAGATGTTGCCAAAGGACTCTTACTGAGTTGCTGCAGTACATCTTGTAAATGGCACACACTGCTGCCACTGTGCACCAGTGCTGGAGTGAATGATTGTTTAAGGTGATGTTTTCCTGGCGTTGTCAAGTGTCTTGAGTGTTGTTGCTGCTGCATTCATACAAACAAGTAACTTCTGGCAAAGGAAGAGAAATTGTTAAAGAACGAGGCGTTTTATCCATCTCTCTGTCTTGCTTGGTCACATAAGGGTTAATATTCTCAGACAATTCAAATTTGGTCTTTCTGTTTGAGTCGGATCAAAGCCAGGCTGAAATTCCCTGGGGCTGAATTTCTTGAAATGAATCAGAATCAAGGAAAAGCAGAGTTTCTGTGGTCTGATTTTGAAAGCATGTTTTCGAAGATCATCTCCAAGCTCAGTACGAGATCACAAGCAATCCAAATCTTACAGATTTGGAGCAGTAATTGCTAATCTTGCTAATGTTGCAAAACACAAACGAAAGAAAAAACAGCTTCCAAGCACTGCACAAATTGCATTAAGATTTCACACATGCTTTAATTTAATTGTCTGATTGATTCATTGCTGGTGAGTTGGCCATGGTCAGGGTTTGTTGAGTTTGTTTCTAGGCCTGGTCTTTCCCCAGAGCTGGAAACAGCACTGTTCCACAAGGCAGGCAAGGAAGACAATTAGATCAGGGATTGCTTCTCAGTTTTCAGCTCCCCATCTCCCTGAAGTACCATACTAGGGCTGAAAAATCCTCAGACGTAGGCATGCATTCACATGCTAGTGCTTGGCTCAGATTATCCAAATTTATGCTATAATCTCACCAATGACTGCAGGAGGTCACTCATTTTCCAAGCCAACTTCAACACTATAGCCAACTTTCACCCAGGATCACATGCAATGATTGGAGGAGGCCAGCTGGAGATGGAACATAGAAATAAGAGGAGGCCATTCAGCCTCCTATACCTGTTTTACCATTCTATTAGATCCTAAACCTATCTCAACTCCTTTTGTCCATCTTCTCTCCCTAATCCATTCATGCCCTTCCCCAACAAAAAAAATCTATCAGGACTGGATTTTCCAGCTGTTCTCTCCCCAAGACTGGAAAATCCCACCCAAAGTCAACAGAACTTTGTTTGGTCCATATCCCACCCATTATGATACCTAAAGTGTGCGGGGCAGGAGAAGTCCGCTCATCACTCTTAGTCTTGAAAATTTCAGTAAGAAGTCCCACATTTCAGTAAGAAGTCTCACCAGGCTAAAATCCACCAGGTTCATTTGGAATCAAGAATAATTGGAATAGTTTGGAATAATCCTGTTGGACTTTAAGCTGGTGTTGTGAGACTTTTTACTGTGCCCACCTTGTCCAACACCGGCATCACCACATCTTAAAAATTTCAGTTGACACTTTATCCACAGTTCTTCATGGGTGGGAGTTACAAATTTTCACTACTGTTTTGTGGACAAATGCTGCCTAGATTTCACTCTTAAAAAACCCAGCTTGAATTTGAAGATAATGTCCCTTTGTTTTGGAATCTCCCATCAGAGGAAATAGTTTCTCTGCATCTACCCCGTTGGAATCCATGAGTAGATCATCCATCACAACTTGTAAACCCAAGGGTTTATACATTCTGTCATTACAATTTAATCCTTTAAGCTATGGCTCATTCTGCTGAATCTATGCTGTATCCCTGCCAAGAAAATATATCCTTGCATAAAAATGAAAACCAATTGGAGGCCAACCAAGGAACTGTACAACTGAAGATCACTTTCTCACTTTTGTCTTCCAAACTCCTTGCCCCACTTTCCACTGGAAGAACGCAACAATGTTCACATTAAAACTCTTCTCACTGGTTGACTTACTCCTATCCCTCACAGGAGATGGGTGGACGCTGTACCCTTCTAAGGCCCCACTATATCTCTGATATATACAGGGGAGACACTGGCTTTGTGGTATTGTTCCTGAGCTAGTAATCCACATACCCAGAGTAACACTCTGGGGAGCCAGGTTTGAATCCCATCATGACAGATGGTGGAATTTGAATTCAATAAAAATAGGGAATTTAAAAGTCTGATTATTGTAAAAACTCATCTGGTTTACTAATGAGCTTTAGGAAAGGAAATCTGTTGTGCTTACCTGGTCTGACCTACATGTGACTCCAGACCCACAACAATGTGGTTGACTCTGAACTGGCTTTGAAATGACCGTGCAAGTCACTCCATTCATGGGCAATTAGCAACGGGCAACAAATGCTGGCTTTGTCAGCAATGCTCACCTCTTATGAAAGAATAAAACAGTCTGAGCCTAATGCTACTTTCAATGACTTCCTCTGTAATTATTATGAGTTCCGCAGAAAGCCATAAATGGTTCACTGTATATTACATCGTGATCATAGAACCTCTACAGTACAGAAGGAGGCCATTCGGCCCATCAAGTCAGTACCGACCACAATCCCATCCAGGCCCTATTCCTGCAACCCCACACATTTGCCCTGCTAATCCCCCTGCCACCAGGATCAATTTAGCATGGCCAATCAACATCTTTGGACTGTGGGAGGAAACTGCAGCACCAGGAAAAAACCCACGCAGACATGGGAAGAACATGTCAACTCCACACAAATAGTCATCCAATGCTGGAATTGAACCTGGGACCCTGCCACTGTGAGGTAGCAGTGCTAGCCACCGTGCCAACCACAAATGATTTAATAGTTGAGAGGGCACTCTAGTTTTAGTGCAAGACAAAGCGTGACACAAAAAAAGCAAGAGACTCAGGCAAGACATCATCTGGCCTTGAAGACAAATGTTGCAGGACGTACGTGACAGGAATCTTATTTCTTATTTTCAAATATAACTTTAACTTAAGTACAATGCTGAGTTAACATGTGATAAAATACTTTCTTTTTCTACAAAACATGACCTGGATAAAAGAGCTCAAATGCATTGATGTGCTTGCACCTTACAAATGGAGCCGTCCTATGGTAATAGTGCCTTTTATTGCCTCGTATTCTAAAAATTAAAAATCCAAGCATCTACAATAGTAAACTATCCTAGAGAGAACCAATTCGCCTAACAGTGTTCATAAATATTAATAAGGGTGCTTATTCCAACCTATTTTATGGTAATGTGCTAACTGTATGTCATGAAAAGGGATTCCAGCTCACAGTATTCCTTTGAGTGCTAATTTCCCAAATACTTGAGTCAAATGAAGAATATGTAACCACTGGGATCATGCAGTCGTCGCTGTTACATTGAAAACACATGGCAATATTAGAGTTTCCCTGATCTTAAGTAATTCACAGTTTACATAGATTGTACTCCAAACTGAAAATGACTATCACACAATCCTCCCCAGTGGCTTTATAAGGCTTTCAAAAGTCTCATGGATTTTATAACCAATTTGTGCCAATTTGCATCCCTGATGCTAAGCTGGTAAAGCCGTGAGTTATGCGCTCTGGAAATACTGTTGCCGGGGTAACAATGCCATAAAACTCTAGCTCTGAGTTTACTTGGTTCTCATTCAGGAAATCTGCATCACGGATGATGAAACTTTAAAGGCTAATTTCCATCGCTCCTTCAAGCGGCATTCTTGGAAAGCTAAATTTCACTTTGACCTGAATTTTCACACCGACAAGGAAGTTCTCCAACTTAGCAAAAAGGCTGCGACAGCCACAAATCCGGAAATCCCCTTTGCCCCCCACCCTACCCATCCACTCCATGCCACTTTCACGGGAGGAGGGGGGGTGTTGGTGCATGGAGACAGGCTCCGAATAGAACACCTGTGGTTCACAGGTGCAACTATGTTAAAGTGCAGCTCCCTCAGTCAGATGTGCAAGTGGGGTGTCCAAAAAAATGACTTGGGCACTTTAAACCTGCCAGGAGAAAGTCTAAACTTACCGGGGTCTTTGGAAGTGTAGGATACTTTTCTTTGGAGAGATAAGTTACCCTTTGGAATATGGGTCCTGGGACACTTTTTGGGGAGATCAGGTGGCCTTTGAGAGCAGTAACATGCCCTTTGGAAGAGTCAAGTGCTCTTTGGGCCTATTAAAAGAAGACAGAAATATGTGTAAAAAGTGCATAAACCTATTGGATCTGTCAAGAGAACTGTCAAAGGGAGCTTTCAAACTATCAAGGGATTTCATTTGCCTGCCAATAAATATTTGGGAAAAAAAAGCTGTCTGCAGTATTAAAAAAATGCTTGCTATTTCACTCTGCCTCTTGACACATATCTAAGAGCTGCTATTATAGAACTAGTGCTGCAAGACTGATTTCATGTTCTTTCTTTTATTTTGCATTAAAATAAGTTAAATGTAATTTTTTTTTAATCGATGGAAGTTAATTCACTAATAGACACTTACAAACTTCATTTAATCTTAGCTTGGGTCCTGTGGCCTGCACAGGGGCAATACTGGATGAATTGGCATGGGAATTGTAAGGGCAAAGAGTAGTAGGTGGGGCATGAGTTGGCACTAAATTGGCACAGTGTTTAAAGGGCTTTGAGGATGAGCAGGGAACACAGGATAGCATGGATGGTATGAAGGGTCATGGGGGTTGGGTAGAGAGGTATGCATTGGCATGGAGAATATAACGGGTCATGAGTGTATGTGGGGACATGAGTTAGCATGGAGAGTATGAGGAGCACTAGGGGTGAAAAGGGACATGTGGTGGTATAGATTGGCATGGATGTAGCGTGGAAAGCATGTGTGGATATGAAGGGGTGTGAGGGGTGATGGCTGGAGGGATGTTTTTAGATTTATACCCATTTATCATAGCTCCGACAAAGTGCCAGATTACCGAGGCCGGCCTTTTGACCAGCGCACCTCCAAATCCACTGAAATGGATCCCCTATGTTTAGGGATGACGCCATGACTTCCTCACACTCATCCCACCATGGAATGAAGATCCAAACTTCTGGGGCCCTTTCCCTGGTTCAGGCTTGTGGAGCCGGGAATTGTCTGAACCCTGAGCTCCTGACTTGAAAACAAAAGCTCAGACATTTGTGTTTCTTTTTAACTTGTTAAGTGAGTGTAGCTCAGATTATCATGGAGGCAATGGGGGCCTCAGCTGCTGGCTGGAGAACCAGCAAGAATCCTGTATCACCTTTATTCGGAATCGCTAGCCCACTGCTTCCTGTTCTATTCAGGCACTTGGCAGGCTTTCCACCAGGTTCAAGAGCCCCGAGGGCAGAAGCCTCATTTTCCTAAGGAGGATGCAGCTCCTGCTGGTATGACACCCATCCAAGGCTTAGCATCATCACTTGATAAAATCCCAAG
The DNA here is from genome assembly GCF_965287045.1 of Carcharhinus amblyrhynchos. Classification (NCBI taxonomy): domain Eukaryota; kingdom Metazoa; phylum Chordata; class Chondrichthyes; order Carcharhiniformes; family Carcharhinidae; genus Carcharhinus; species Carcharhinus amblyrhynchos. The sequence goes on from NC_137347.1 coordinate 18,435,845, forward strand.
CCAGAGGTAACTCATGGCAGAAGGGGGCTTATTGGGTGGAGGTTGTTGGGGGGGGAGGTGTGGGGAAGAGGATGGGGATCAGACCCCTCTCCCCCTTTCCCATGCTAAGTCAATGGAGTTTAGAAGGATGGGGGGAGGATTTCATTGAAACTTACAAAATACTGAAAGGCCTGGACGGAGAGGACGTGGGGAAGATGTTTCCATTAGCGGGAGAGACTAGGTTCCGAGGGCACAGACTCAGAGCAAAAAGATGACCCTTTATAACTGAGATAAGGAGGAATTTCTTTAGCCAGTGGGTGGTGAATCCATGGAATTCATTGCCACAGAGGGCTGTGGAGGCCAGATCATTGAGTATACTTAAGACAAAGATTTATTGGTTCTTGATTAGCAAGGGGATCAAAGGTTACAGGGAAAAGGCAGGAGAATGGGATTGAGAAACTTATCAGCCATGATTGAACGAGGAACAGACTCGATTGGCAGAATGGCCTGTTTCTGCTCCTACATCTTATGGTCTTATGGTCTAAGCCATATGATCAGACATTGAGTGAACGAGGGATCTCTGCCACCACCGATGCACTCTTCCACCCCCACCTCAGGAGGGAGGCTCTGCAAGTATCCCCGCACATAGAATCCTACAATGCAGGGAGAGGCCATTCGGCCCATCGAGGTGGGGGTGGAAGAGTGCAGCAGTGGTGGTAGAAATCCCTTGTTCACTCAATGCCTGTTCAAGGCCCATGCTCCATCATTCAATCATGACTGATGCATTTCTCAAACCCCTCCCCAATAATCTCTGCACCAAACACAATCCCACTCAGGCCCCATCCCCCTTACCCCATGTATTTACCCTAGCTAGCCCCCCAACACTAAAGGAGAATTTAGCATGGTCAATGCATCTAACCTGCACATCTTTAGGTTGTGCGAGGAAACTGGAGCACCCGGATGAGACGCACGCAGACATGGGAAGAATGTGCAAACTCCACATAGGCAGTGACCCAAGCCAGGAATCGAACCCGAGGCCCCTGGCACTGTGAGGCACCATTGTGCCGCCTCATGCTTGGGTCATATTTATTTTGTGTGTTCCCCTCATAGTAGCCCCCACCCACCAATGGGTTATGACTAGCAGTAGTGGGATGAGGCTCGTAATGAAGCATTGGGTGTCCACTTCCAGGTCTCAATTGCTGGCAAACTAGAAAGGTGATCCATGGGGCTTAACCCAGACTGGGTTAAGGTGAAGGTGAGAAGATGATGGGCTCCCCTCCCAGTATCACCCTACCTGACTAAATGCCTCCACCATTGGTGTTGGGGGAAGGGTACAAGATTCCACCCATCAACAAGAAGGCAGTGCACTAACGATCCTTTTCAGGACGTATTAAAAGCGAAGAGGATCTAGTTCGCTATTTTATGCTGGGGTAAAGCAGAAGGGCAAAAAGACGTGCTTCATTATCACCTTTATTCTTTTGACAATTAATTATTTAGCTAGCAAAGCATCAGATAGCTAAATGAGCAGGAAATGATTTTATTCTTTATACTTGCTGAGTCTTTCTGTGATTTTTTTCCCACATTTTTATGACATTTACTCCATTTTTAAAACTCTGGTTTATTACTGGTGAGGTGACCTGAAATTTATCTGGTAAAATCCTTTGAATCCATCAATCAGAGTGCTATTATTTAAGGTATTGTCGTCAAGTTGGGCGATCCCTGCAGAATAAGTGTACACAACATTAATCTAACCTCAGGTTTTTAATTGTTTTCCTTTGGTCGTTTGGCTTCTCATCCCCCACCTCAGCGTTGCCAAGAGGTCAATTCAGTTCCAAATATAACTTCATTAAGCAGCGAGTCACCAATTTGGCCTGTGCAGGAATATAAATAAAACTAAGTACACATTCTAGTTCATCATCACGCAGTCATATATTCTGCGATTACTGAATTTGGCAGATTTACAGCGGTGGGGCTAGTCTTCTCGTCTGCTGAATCGATCATCTCTGAGTCTCACTGTGATAGCTGACACACTTTAATCATCAACTGGTTTCAATAAAGGGTAAAATACTTATTAGATCCCATAATAATTATTTGGTAAATACACATGGTGGGGTGGGGTGTGGGGGCGGGGGGGGGTACTTTATACTCCTCCTCTAACTCAATAGTGTGTCATGGTGTGGAGATGCCAGTGTTGGACTGGGGTGTGCACCGTAAGAAGTCTCACAACACCAGCTTAAAGTCCAACAGGTTTATTTGGAATCACGAGCTTCCGGAGCACTGCTCCTGCGTCGGGTGAGTGGAGAGGTAGGTTTCACAGACATGGATATATTGACAGAGACACAATTGCAGGCTAAAGTTGGAATGCGAGTCTTTACAGATTATCAAATTTTTACATCTACAGACAGTGTGAGTGGAGAGAGGGTGTGGAATGAGTTAAAATCAGATGGACAGGCTTGCTAGCCTGAGGTCAATCTGTTCTCCTCCGTCCACTGCCATTTTCTCTTTGCAGACTTCCAATTCCGCCAAGGACCCCCATTTTGGGCCAGGGAACAGGGGCAAGCTGAGCGGGAATTGTGGGGTGGCGATACCATCGGCATTCAATTGCAAATTGAAATGATGCCCACACGGTAGTTACCACATTACCAGGGAATCCTGTAAGTAAGTGGAATGTCCATAAGAGGCTTAGGTAAGTTATGGTTTTTAATCTTTAGGAGGATTCCTTGGAGAGGAGTGTTCATCTGGCTCACAGAAAGAACTCTCAAGATCTCCCTCACCACAATCCTTTCTCCCCAGCCTGAGTTTGGCATCGGTTTTGGCAGACATTAACTTCTGCTAGGGGCCATTTTCCTAGGTCTGTCGTTCCCTTTCCCAATGCCCACTGGTTTTGATGGATGTCAACTGTTAAGTTGAACCTTGGGAGGTTAAAATTAGCAGAGCCACACTCCAGTCCTCCCAGTGCTACAATTGCTTTCCACACTCCAATCACAGACCCTACCCAAATGATGATGGATGTTAACTGAGCCACGTTGTAAACCAGGAATAGCTTGATCTCTCGCTGGTCTCAGCCACATGTGGTAACCGAGGCAACATAGTTAGCAAAACTGCCTCCCACACCTGGCCCAGACTGTAGTGGAAGGAAATGCATCCCGTTTTCCCAGAACTGATCATTACCTAAGGGAAAGGAAAGGTGGGATGATGGAGCTTCTCAAACAAAAGGGCCACCAGCGCTCACTATCTAAGTTTTAATTTGAAATTTTAAGTTATTTATTAGTGTCACAAGTAGGCTTGCATTTACACTGCCATGAAGTTACTGTGAAAATCCCCTAGTCTCCACACTCTGGCGCCTGTTTGGGTACACTGAGGGAGAATTTAGCATGGCCAATGCACCTAACAAGCACGTGTTTTGGATTGTGAGAGGGAAACCAGAGCACCCAGAGGAAACCCACACAGATATGGGGAGAACATGCAAACTCCACATAGACAGTGACCCAAGCCAGTCATCGAACCCTGGCGCTGTGAGGCAGCAGTGCTAACCACTGTGCCACAAATCTAGCTTCCCGCATGGACAGTGGTCGCACATGCTGGACATTCATGGATATCTTCAAAAGAAAGGAGGAAGAAAGAACATTGTGTGGCGCTTTTCATGTGGTGACCAATTCCCTTTGCAGAGGAAAAATATCAAAGCTTCCTTAGAATTCCCTTTTAAAATTAATAATTTGAAATTAGTTCTTCCATTAAAAGTTATTGCAAAACACAAATAGAGTTATAATGAAGGGCAAATAGTTAAAACAACCATCTCCTTTCACAAGGCCAAAGAGAATAATCATCTCATCTTCACAGAGCTAGATATTCCTTTGAAGGCCATAAAGAGGTTTCAGTTTGTCCTTAGGGACAATGGGTGCACTACTTACTTACATTATTATGTGATTGTAAGATGCTAAATTTTGGAAAACAAGAGCAAAATATTAATAGTTTAAAAAATATTAGTCCTCTATTTTACACCACTTGTAGTGCAATTTCTCAATGTTAATTGCTCCAATTATCAGATTACGGTAACAATCCAAAGTATACTGGATTGATGTTGGCAACTTCTGCGATATTCCCATTGAATATAAATGGAGATTAACAGCACTTCATTGTAAATTCTTGTTGGGAACAAATTTGGTGCTAATATTTCAATTTTGCTATATTCTCATTGAGAGTGATCTCAGTTTAATAATGGGATACTTGCAATATTCCCACTGGGCGTGACCTAAGCTTAATATTGGCACACTCAGCTATATTCCCGCTGAGCTTGATCGCAGATTAGTATTGGCATTCAGTGTTGTATTCCCACTGTGAGTGACCTGGGCTTAATATCGGCACACTGTGCCTACAGCGTTGTGTGCCAGATATTAATTCTCTGTCTTCATCAGGGGGATAGAAGTACAATCTACGGAATAACCTAGAATTATTATCTGGGTCTGAGCATGTCATTACCTGAAATTGACCCAGTTAACCCTCACTCTGAGAAATAAACAGACATCTGATGGCTGGAATTGTGAACAAGCTCTAATTGGACTGAAATCTGCCTTTATCTGCACTTTGATGTTGACTATAATTACTTGGTAAGTTTAAGATTTTCTCCTTTCTCGCTCGATCGAAGATTCATAGCCTCCTCCAGCACATAACTAAGGCATTCATCCCATCGTGTCTGGGCCAGCTTTTTGGACAAGCTGAGCAATTTGTCCCAGTCTCTTGCTCTGTCCCAGAGTCCCTTTCAAGCACTTATCCAATTCACTTTTGAAATGACATTTGCATCTGTGTCCACCATCCCTTTAGGCAGCGCATCCCAGGTCAGATCAACTCACCGCATAATAACAAAAGTAAACTCCTTATCGGCCTCTTGGTCCTTTTGTCAATTATCCTGAATGTGTGTCCTCCAGTTGTTAATTCTCTTGTCAGTTGAAACAAATTCTCCCTGTTTGCGCTAATAAAACGCCCCATAGTTTTGTATGCCTCTCTTAACTGTGCCCTCAAGCACTAAAGTGCTGATAACCTTGGATTTGTATATTCACTCGCTAGAGGGGAATTCAATGGTTGCCTTTTCATTATTCAGTATGAAAAGCTAGCTTTACTCTTTCTTTCCGCCCTCTGTTTACCAGGATGACACTAACTCTGTGTGAATATATAGTTCCACTCACACTGGTTATCCTTTGATAACTCACCAACTTGGTCATTCTTCATGTATAAGCCTACACAGTGGACGAGGCAGACTGTTTGTCAATGGCGCATTCTGATCTTCACCTGATATCTACACATTTGGGGGAATTTTTTCATCCTGCCCACCCTGGGAATCGTAGCGGGCAGGGGGTGGGGTGACACGCAAAGCTCCTTTGACCTCAGGTGGGATTTTCCAGTTTTGGGGCAAGTGTGGCCAAAAAAATCTCACCCATTGACTTTACTGCTGGGCCGACTGGTTGCCGATTGGAAGCGGGAAATGTGGCTGCTTTTTATTTAAACAAGTTTACTCTGGACTGCCATTCATTTTCAGCCGTATTAATAAAACTGCACCAGGTTATCCCTCTTAAATACACTCTCAAGTAAAAGAATATTGTCTAATGTGAGAAAAGAATTGAACAACTTCACATGATGCGCATGTGCACAGGTTCAATAAAGCACCAGGGTAGGTGGATAAAGTGGTTAAGAAGGCATATGATATATTTGGCTTTGTTAGCTGAGGCATTGCAGAGAGATTATGGTGAAACTATATGAAATGTTGATTTGGGCACAGCTACAGTGTGCTGTTCTGGAATCCATGTAACAGGAAACATCCGATAGCAATAGGAAGGGGGCAGAGGAGATTTGCCAGAATGTTGCATGGGCGAGAGAGTTTTAATTATGAAGAGAGATTGGATAGATTCGTGTGGTTTAATAATTGTGAGGGGCTTAGATAGACTAGACAGGAAGAATCTATTCCCCTTGGTGGGGGGGTCAATGACTAGGGGGCATAGATTTAAAGTAAGGGGCAGGAGGTTTTGAGATTGTGTGAGGAAAAACCTTTTCACGTAAAGGATAGTGGGAATCTGGAACTCACTGCCTGAAAGGGTGGTGGAGGCAAAGACCCTCATAATATTTAAAAGTATTTAGATGTGCACTGGGGATGCCAAGGCATACAAGTCTATGGACCAAGTGCTAAATAATGGGATTAAAATAGTTAGGTGGTGTGTCTTTGACCGACATAGATACAATGGGATAAAGGGCCTTTTTCTGTGCTGCATACCTCATTGACTCTATGACACTGTAAAGCACATACCGCCCTAGCGAACTGTTCCGTTCTGGAACAGGTAAATGAATTTGAGCAGAAACTCGAGCAATCTTTCTGTTCCCAAATTCTGAGAACCTGTTCTATTTTTGATGCCCAGCTGTCTCCAATCCCCGGCCAAGAGGGCATAGATCAGGCTTTTAGACTTTAACAAGTGATGTGGTTAGACTCACCCGTATGGACCACTAAAACTCACTAGTATCGGTACTCATAAAGGCTGAAAACATTGTCATTACTTCAGTAGACTGATCCACTGATGCATGCTTCCAACAGACTTGTCCAAATTGTCTCAAACATGACAGTCTATGCAACATTGACACACTCACCTCCTATTCAGATTATCTTACTCCCTTCAGGGTGCTGAACTTAATTTACTACCCCGCTGGTTCTGTTCCTGGTAGAGAGAGTTTCAGACTTCTAAATCCGTAACAGAGTTGCAACACATTAGCTCAGTTCACTTCCTCAGGGCACACACAGTCCCTGACAAGCAAAAGTGCTTAAAGTCAAAATTCAGATGCCTCTAGTGAGGTTCTAGAACTAGAGGCATCTCACTAGAAAATCTTTGAACTACATCCTTTAGAGACCATCAGTGGGCCAGGATGGTGGACCAAACCTCTATAAATCACAGTGTGCAAAGCCCACCTTTGAAACCTCGAAAAATCCTTCCAAATAAGGAGCTCAACCTGTACACCAAGTTTACCATGTGAATCATTGACATTAGTGTACATGGTGAAAATAAACATACCAGTAATTTAAATTAATGTTGCATGCTTTATTGAATTAATTATTCTTGCAACCTACATTTAACCACAATGATAATATTGAAAAAACTAAAATCGCAATAAACTACAAAGAGTTGTGAACGTAGCCCAGTCCACCATGCCAACCAGTCTCCCATCCATTGATTCCGTCTCCACTTCTCGTTGCTTCGGAAAAGCAGCCAACATAATCAAGGACCCCACATACCCCGGACATACTCTCTCTCTTCCATCTTCTTCCATCAGGAAAAAGATTCAAAAGTCTGGGGTTGCACCCCAACTGACTCAAGAACAGCTTCTTCTCTGCAGGCATCAGACTTTTGAATGGACCAATCTTATATTGAGGGGATCTTTCCCTATATCCCAGCTATGACTGTAACATTACATTCTGCACCCCCTCTTTCCTTCTCCCCTATGTATTCTATAAATGATGTGTTTTGTTTGTATAAGCAAGAAACAACACTTTTCACTGTACCCCAAAGCATGTGACAATAGTAGATCAAATCAAAATTATAAAAACTATCTAATTTTGTTTTTGAGGTCTTTTGTTAATCTCTGAGCAAGTTGGGCTTCTACATAATTTTGTTCTATAAAGTGGCAATACCAATTAGATATTGATCTGCCAGATCCAGGGTTTGATTTGACTTACCTAACTACTTACATATGCATTGCATTTCTGATGTGATCATTCTGACAATTTTCAAAGACTGATTCCAGCATACACTTCTCAAGATCAGGTGGGTGGCTGGTCCCCATTCTCATTATTGCTCTCGCGCATCTTCTTCAGGACAGACTTATACACAGAGTGTAGACCTCAAAATGATTTTTGGCCTTGAAAAGCATGAGGCCGGCTTATATGTTGCATCGACTTATGCACCACAGGTTATGGTAAATCAGCTGAATTCCGAAGGTTGGTGGATTAAAACAAGATTGCTGACTTTTGGGTTTGCAAGGGAGATCCAACAATAGCAAGGGCTACATTATCGAAGCTAGCCCTAGACCTGTTTACTATTTTAACAGCTGGCAGAGGTCAGATCAGATCCCACTGAAGAATGTGTATCCTATACAGACTCAGCATTGTAGGTCAGGTGGAATATTTGAGTCTGCAGCTTGTTTTTATTCAGTGGGGCATTTTGCTGCTTCCTTGTGAGAGAGATCAGTTTGCTGTAGGTGAAGAAACTGTTCTCAATTAAGTACAATAGTAAATGACCATTGTCAATCTCTTCCCAAGGTCTGAATTCAATCTTGAGTCTGTAGCTGGAAAAGATATTTGGTGTGTCTTTTATTTGTTAAATCCAACACATCCATTCCAACCCTTTAGAATGTCATGATAGAGTTCTGTAGATTAGAAACTTCTGTGTTGTATGCAGTTACTTCATCCCTCAGGTTTTGTACTTGTGAAGCAAATTCTCCAAGTATTGTTGGATCTGACGGGACCACATTGCTGCAATTCTTTCCACTGTTGCCCCACTCCTCTTCCTCAGCTCTCTCACAGTTCTGGACTACAATCCAAGAATTGCTGATGCAATCAGAGACAGCACAACTGGATAGCTACAAGAAAAAGAGATTTCAAACCTACTGTAGGAGCCAGAACTGAGATTCCACTTCAGAGCTGTCACTTAAATTTATATCTTAGCGTAGAAGCATCATCCAGTTGGCAAAAACATGGTGGCAGAGTAATTAACACTGTTGCCTCACAGCGTCAGGGACATAAGTTCAATTCTGGCCTCAGGTCACAATATGTGTAGAGTTTGCATGTTCTCCCTGTGTCTGCATGGGTTTTTTTCTGGGAACTCTGGTTTCCTCCCACAGCCCAAAGATGTGCAGATTAGGTTGATGCTAAATTGCCCCTTTAGTGTCAGGGGGATTAGCAGGGTAAATATGTGGGGTTATGGGGATAGGGCCTGGGCTGTATTGTTGTTGGTACATACACGATAGGCTGAATGGCCTCCTTCTGTACTATAGGGAGTCTATGATTCTATTAAATTTTTTTATTCATTAGTGGGAGATAGTGGGAATGGCTATTACTGGCTGGCATACATAGCCCATCCCCAGTTGCCCATGGGCAGTTGAAAATCAACCACATCACTGTGGCTCTGGAGTTGTACATAGATCAGACCAGGTAAGGACGGCAGATATCTTAAAGAACATTTGTGAACCAGATGGGTTTTTCTGACAATTGACAATGGTTTCATGGTCGTCAGTGGATTCTTAATTCCAGATATTTTTTATTGCGTTCAAATTCCACCATCTGTGGGATTCGAGGCCTGGTCCCCAGAATATTAGTAGAGTTTCTGGATTAATAGTCCAGTGATAATACCACATGGCCATCATCATTAGCCAATCAAAACACAAAAAAGGAAATGCCTGTGGAAACCAACTAAAATATGAAGGTTTTGATGGTTGGATGTTTTTGAAATATTAACCCTCATCTAATAACGGGGTGATTTTTTTTTCTCATTGTCTGAAGTAAAGGTTCGCAATATTATTTTGTAAGTGGATGATCTTACGGATAAGAATACTAACGCAGCTGTATGATCTGGACAAATTCAAAGACTATCCCAGCAGATATTTTTCGGCAGAATACCTTCCCTTGACTGATTAGGATGTTCCCTCGTGAAGAATTCTGACACCAGGATTGCTTTGTAGCCTCTTCATGAGAAGGTTTTCCATGACGATTACACTTTCCCATTACTCTTGCGTATTCTGTAATTGGCAAGCAGTTGACCTATTTTGCAAAGTCATGCCAGACATTGATTAAAAGGGAATGAAATGCATTGAAGAGAGATAAAGTTATTTGCAATGAGACACATCATGCAGGCAATTAAGAATGTGGATGTGTTGATAATGAAGAATGACTGTTTGGACAGAAGGATGATTAAACTGGACTCCAACACTTTGCATTTTCTTTTCTCCTCAGCACGTTGATATAATAGAATTCGATGATATTTTCACGTTTCTTTTCTCTCAACATATTAATAGCTTGATGGTGAATCTGGTTCAATCCAAGTAGGCTTCAGTTTTGTCTATATATCTGGAGAAATCGGAGATCCGGAGGCGAAAAAAAATGTTCAAGTGGAAGATAATGCAATGAGTCTTCATTTCAACTCTCTGAGGATGCACAGAGGATGAAGGTTGCACCTGATGTACTTTTTAGGGTCTGAACGAACAAAAGGCAATAGTTGAGGGGACAATGATGAGCTTAACAGTAATTCAATGAAATAGTGACCAGAGACTGGGACAGATAGAGGCTCGAGCCTGAGAATGGGGTCATCAATTTTGTCCAAGAGAGATAGAAGTCCACTTCAGAACTTAGGCTTGTGAAGAGGATTGAAACCTGTTCCATGAAGGAGGTAGTTTTGTTTTGGAAGAGGGGAATAAGCATCTCAGAAGCACTTTAGCAATGGAGGAGATATGGGAGTTCCGTTTGTGACTGGAAGAAACTGTGAAGTAAAGGACATCAAAACAGAAGGTCTAAAAATGGATTGATCAAAATTGTGAAAAGGCACTTTAGCAAAGGTTAAATGTTAATTTATTAATCACAAGTAGGTTTTACATTAACACTGCAATGAAGTTACTGTGAAAATCCATACTGCAGCGTCTGTTCAGGTACGCCAAGGAAAAATTTAGCATGGCCAATGTATCTAACATCTTTCGGACTGTGGGAGGAAACTGGAGCACGCAGAGCAAATCCACGCAGACACGGGGAGAACGTGGAAGACTCTGCACAGACAGTGACCCAAACCGGGAATCAAACCCAGGTTCCTGGCACTGTGAGGTAACAATGCTAATCACTGTGCCACCATGCTGCCCTGGTAGATACACAAGTAGACATGTGAAAGACAGAGATAATAAATGGGGGAGGCAATGACCTAGTAGTATTATCACTAGACTTAATCCAGAAACTCAGCTAATGTTCTGCGGGCCTAAGTTTGAACCCTGGCTTTGGCCAGGGAATTTGAATTCAATAAAAAATATCTGGAATTATGAATCTACTGATGACCATGAAACCATTGCCAATTGTCAGGAACCCATCTGGTTCATTAGTGTCCTTTAGGGAAGGAATTCTGCCGTCCTTACCTGGTCTGGCTGACAGGTAATCCATACAGTAATATGGCTGACTCTCAACTGCCCTCGGACAACTAGAGATGGGCAATAAATGCTGGCCAGCCAGCCATGTCCCACAAATAAATAATAGAAAAAAATCTTTGAAGATTTCAAACTTGTGTGCCTCACACACAAGCTACAGTTACTGCTTTGCCCTTTCCATGTACACACTTGCTTATTATTCTGCATTCATACCTTCCAATATTTGCGTAATATCCCTCACAAATGCTTCAGTGCTTGCTTAATATCCCTCCGATATGCTGCAGCATTTGCTTTATATCCCTTATGCATACATCAATGTTTGACTAATAGCCCTCATACAAGAGGTAGTATTTGATTAATATTTCTAATATAGGCTGCTGTTTGTTTATTGTCCCTCACACAAAGTAGAACCTTTGATTAATAGTACAATCGGAAAGAGGAAATATCTTTTCCCTCAAAGATGTTCCCGTTTAAGAGTATTTTATCACACGTTTATAATTAATCGGGAAGAAAAAGGAACAAAATTAAATAGCACGATGCGAGCATTTGGTGCCTGCTGTTCTGGCCAAAAGAAGCCAAAGATTGCTGTTTAAGCTGGCTTCCCAGATTTGCTGAATCGTGTCAGATGCCAATATCGTGAGGAGGCTGATTGATAATGGTGATAAATGTTAAACAGAATTAATAGTGTCAAGAGAAGGGTGATTATAGTGGAAATAAATCGTAACAAGATATTTGTTATTGGCTATTTAACTAAGGTAGACTGCTTGTGCATTCCATTTAAACCCCTGATGGCAGAAATATAGGGTAGCTCACATCAGAAAGAAGATTAATGTATTTAGATGCATTACAGCAAGCAGTATTTGTTTAGGTGTCATGAAATGTGGTTAATCAATATGTTAAGATGCAGGCTGTTCCACTTCAGGAACTGAAATGGGAGTACTTTTGATCTCAGATTTTAAAGTATGGATTTGCTTTAGCTTTGAGCTCAGGATGCACTGTAGGGCGCTACCTCAATTATATGACTTGTGCTAAAATTTGCACTTAACACTCTGAAGAAAACAAGTTGCTGCTGGATTTGGTGGTGTATGTGAATAGTCTGTCTCTTTGTTGAGGTATTTGAAATGTTGCCTTTTATTCACTCTGTCATTGTTGTGCATATATTCCAGGTGAATCACCAATTTCAGATGCCCTACATCATCCTATGACAGCATTTTTTATGATGTTTGAAATAGAACTGTCTGTTTCCTGCAGCAACCTATATAAATGCTGTATTTTGGGTTCATTTGACATCTCAAGGATGTGACTTGTATGTTTAAACATAAACCATTTATTAATAGTCTTTAACTATTAAAAGATCCCAGTTAATGTCATGCCTCCTATGCAGGCTGCTCCTAGAATGTTGGCTCAGCCTATTACCATGTGACTCTTTACATCATACCATTGATGGTGCTATTCTCCAGGTCCAAATTGCCCCTTGCTCTGCTGGGCATCTTTCATTACAATGGCATGCAGGCACATGATAAAAAAAAATAGAAACCTGGAAGATAGGAGTAGGAGGAGACCATTTGGCTTTTTAAGTCTGCTCCGCCATTCATCACTGTCATAGTTGATCATGCAACTCAACAGTCTAATCCTGCTTTCTCCTCATAATCTTTGATCCCATTTGACCCAAGTGCAATATCTAGCCGTCTCTTGAATACATTCAATGTTTTGGCATGAATTACTTCCTGTAGTAGTGAATTACACAGGCGCATCGCTCTTTGGTGAAGAAGAAGGTCATCCCCTTTCTTCTTGATAGAAAAGTTTTCTCTCTTCCAACTATTTGCAATACAATCTTTATTTGCTATCCCTTTTCCCTCAAGTCTCTGACTTTATGAATTAAGATGTTTGAGGCTTGACAGTTCTTCTCCATCTCAGACCACCATGTTTGGAGGAATAGTTGATCATTCCCATTTGATTGTTTTTCTTCACTCCTTCAATTATTTATAATTCTTTATTAGTAGCCCATTGGATTTTTTTGGATACTGTGGGTGGAATTTTCTCATCCCGCCCCCCACGTAGTGGATCGGGGGTGGAACATGCAGAAATCTGTTGTCCTTGGGTAGGAATTTCCAGCCTTGTGTCGGGCGCAACCGGAATATCTCACCCTGTGAGTTAATCCTGTTCCTTCCAAAGGGAAGGTGCACTCCATTCATCCCTAGAGTCGTTTTTCCTATGGTGTACACCGTGTTCTCATTGGATGTGTACATTTTGCAAATTAAACCTTCATTTCCACTTGTGTCACAATTTCAGCCAATCATTTGTTTGCTCTTTTATTCTCAAATCGTTTTGCAAGCTTATAATTATTTTCAATTCCGCTCAGCCTTTGCTGCTTCTGGTGCTTTGCACTTCAGTTCCAGATTTACATTTTCCAATCGTATTCCTGTCTTTTCTTTGTCTACAGCTTGGAATATTTTATGGGTTTTTTTCTTTCAATGCCTCTTCATTTTCATTCAGCCGGTTCTTCAGCTCTTCAGTCTTTTCTTGCACCATTTGACATCCTCCTAGAATATGGAACATTGCTGAGTCTTTTCTGCTGACTGGTCCATCAGTTTGTTCAGAGCGACACTAAATTAATTTTGCTTCTCTTCATAATTTTCCAGAGGAATAAACTTTGACTGGAGGGATTTGTGTAGCTTCTGAAGGTCTTTCGACAGGCTTTCCTTCTCTTTGTGGAACTCGTTTACTTCAACCTGAATTTACTGTAAAGTCTCTTCAAGACTCTGCTGCTGTGCTTTCATTCTGCTGTTTAATTTCATTTCAATCTTCATTTCTTCATGCTGCTGGATGGTTACACATTCCTTTTGAACTGGAAGGACAATCAACTGTTTATACTCTTGTTGACCTTTTGCCAAATCACTCTGAGTTTCAGTGCATTGTATCGTTACTATTGATATTTCCAACACAACTTTTTTCTGAAGTAATATTCAATGTCCTTTTTAGCTCCTCATGAATTTCCATCACCATGGGACTTAGTCCGAAGAGGAAAATTGTACCTCTCTGTAACCTTGTCCAGCCCCCCAATCTTCTGAAATTTCTGTACTGTCCAACATATTGATTCTTCAAGGAAACTTACAGGATCACAACTTTTGCTGCCTGCTGTTTTGTCTGGTTGAAGGTCTAGCTGAGTTTTCCTAACGCCCGCTTTCATGTTCTAACTGTGGATTTAAGGGTCATTATTTCCTCCTGGTACATTTGTGTCATCTCTGAAACGTGTTCCATTCTCAAACAGCTGGATTCAATGAAGACTTCAGCTGAATGTCCTTTTTCAAAGATGTACGCTCAGCTTGAATCTTGTGCTTCAAATCTTTCACTTCAGCTCTGAGGTGACCATTTTCCTGTAGAATAGCATTATTTACTTTAATGAGTTACCTCAGATAGCTTTCCTGAACTTACAACCATCTGCTCACTCTACATTGCCATTTGTAGTTGCAGTTTGGGTACTGTGTCACCATATAAATAAAACTCTACTTTTAATTCTTCTTCGGGCCGCTTCTTCATTTATTATTAAGACATTCACACACACTTTTTACAGGTGTCTCTGAACAGGATTAGGGATACTGGTTGTTTTTTTTAACTATCCACCCATCCTGGCTGATTTGTGGATCATGCGATAAACTGTGACAGCCATTGCACTGGTCAGGCTGAGATTGGCTATAGGGGTTTTCATATTATTCATTAACCTGCCCTTGCCATTCCTTGGGAGGGGTTTTCACGATCCTCTCACGACAGGTTTAATGACAGGTGGGAAGGGAGGGAATAGTGGAGCAGGAGCTGGAGTTTTCCACTGGTGTAAAATGTCTGCGGGATCTCCCACTCACACTCACCATGGTGGGTCATAACTCCTGCCGGAGGCTGGTGGTGAGACCGATTTGCATCTAGCTAAAGGGATGCAGATGAATGCCTGAATGGAATTGCAGCCAGTACACCCCTCTCATCATCCTTCACCTACCCACTGCCCCTCCCTCCACCCTTCCCGCTCCCACCACCCCATCCCACTTGATTGCTCACACCACCAGTGAGAATTCACACTGATCCAGAATACATCTGGACCAACTTTGGGTGTACACATCAGGCTTAGCTGGAAAAAGCCCAGGCAGCTTGAAGAGAAGATGGAGGCCTCAACTATCCAGACCTTGAAACACCGAGTGCAGCAGTGGGTGAGGGGAGCATCTATGACATGGGTTGTCTGACTGCAGGATATTCAAGGAGATGGGTATTCTACCTTCCATGGTGGGCCAGCTATTTCCAGGCTCATTTAAAAATGGCACGCCAATATGCTGGTGGGGCGTGTGCTGTCCACTGTATAAAATTTTGGGAAAACCGCCACTGCATAATTAATGAGGCTGCGGTCACCCTATATGGTGTGAGTTCTCAGTGGCCTTCGCGGTGGAAAACATTCACCAACACTGCCTTCACCATGGGACTTAGTCCAAAATGGAAGATTCTACCTCTCTGTAACCTCGCTCAGCCCTCCAGTCTTCTGAGATCTGTCCCAATTCAGGATTCTGGCAAATCCTCGATTTTCTTTATCTACCATTGGCAGCTATGCTGTTAGCAGTTTCGGCTTCCCCTAAGTCTCTCTACCTCGCCTTTCCCCAAGGTGCTCCATAAAAATGACCTCTTCAACAAAGCTTCTGGTCACCTGTCCTTTATGGTTCAATATCATATTTTTTCATAATGTTCCTGTACATTGCCTTTAGGCTGTGGGAGAGATGCTTTATAAATGCAAGCTGCTGTTGTTATGAGTTGGAATTTCTCATAGGTCTTAAACCATGTTCCCACTCAGAAAATTAATAACACATTGGATGCGTCATTGGCTGCATATGTTCACAAGAATATTTCTATGGTTGATCTGTACCTTGAGATTCTCTGAATTGACTGAACAATATCCACCAGTGCCTCAGTTGATCCCCTGTTCCAACAATATCTCCTCGATCCATACATTTCCATTACATACTCTGAACCTGCAGATTGGTTTGTAGATGCTCCCAGTTGACCCCACATTATTTATCTATTGACTCCGTCACCACCACAGGCTTCAGGCATTAACTCTGGAGCACAATATGTTGTCCCATCCCTGTCCTCTTTGTAACTATTTATGAGCAAGATACTCTGATCTCCTTCATCCCACTGCTGCTGCCAGTGACAATGGAGAATTTGGCGCTCAGCCAAAACTGCATTCACTGCGGCGGGACTGGAGAATCCCAGCTGGGGCAAGATTGGAGAATTCAGGCCTAAGTCATTCTTAATCTTTGTCATGTCTACGCAACCAGAGATTTCTATAGTCTCCATTCAGGTGCACATTTTGGTGATTATTGTGAATGAGAGCTCATTAATTCATGCTTCTTTTTCCCTTCCCATTCCATCAGCATCAGGCAACAAAACCTCATTTCTCTCTCCTGTAATTCTCTCCAATTTCCTTACCTAACTCATCACAGTTTTTCAGGTTACTGCTGCAAGCCTGGATGTCACTTTGAACCAAGATTAGTCACTTTTGCACTTTGTCATGATTGCAGACCAGATCGCAGGGTGCTGGAAAGCAGGTTTGGAGGAGGGCGGGGGTTGAATAATGCAGAAATGCCACCTTGCCCCAATACCCTGTCACTGTGGTCCATCTCTGCTTACTCATCAGGAGAAGTTTTTCTCATTCTGCAGCCTGCCTTTGTTCTAGTGATTCGCCACCTACCCACACAAGTCAGTAGCTGCAGTTCACCACAAATAAAAATAGAAATATGGAAAACGAAAGGAAAATATTGAAGAGAAGACTGAAGTGAAATGAAACAGTACCTGGCACAAATCCGAATATTACCCAAAGCTTGTTCAGCCGTGGTAATCAGGAACAATGGATCGATCCTGAGCATTGAACCCACAAGTTATTAGGAACACAATGGCTGGAATTTTCATTCACATTCCACCACCAGTGCAAGCAAGTTCAGAGAATTTGGCACTTAGCCAAATCACTGCTCACTGCATTGGGTCTGGAGAATCCCACTGGAGTGAACAGTCAGAAAATTCTGGCCAATCTACACTTATGACACTTATGACTGTGTGGCCAAATTCTACTCCAACTCCATTTTCAAGTTTGCTGATGACCCCACCGTGGTGGGTCAGATCTCAAACAATGGTGAGATGGAGTACAAGTTCGAGGTAGTGAATCCGGTGAAATGGTGCAATGACAATAATTTCTCTCCAAATGTTAGTAACATGACAGAGATAGTCATTGACTTCAGGAAGTGTAGTGGAGGACATGCCCCTGTCTACATCAATGGTGATGAAATGGAAAGTGTCGAGAGCTTCAAGTTTTTCGGTTTCCAGATCCCTGTCCTGGTCCCTCCATACTGACACTACAGTTAGGAAAGCCCACCAACGCCTTTATTTTCTCAGGAGGCTAAGCAAATTTGGCATGTCAGCTTTAAATATCTCAATGCACCATAGAAAGGGGTTTTGTGAAGGGGAGGTCATGTTTTTCGTGGAAGTGACAAAAATGATTGGCGGTTAGGGCAGTGGATGTTTTTGCCTACATGGACTTTAGTAAGGCCTTTGACAAGGAGCCTCATGGCAGATGATGCAGAAGGTGAAGTTGCATGGGATCAGTGGTGAGTTGGCAAGGTAGATACAGAACTGGCTCAGTCATAGAAGGCAGTGGGTAGCAGTAGAAGGGTGTGTTTCTGAATGGAGGGTTGTGATAAGTGATGTTCCTGAGAGATCAGTGCTGAGACCTTTGCCATTCATAATATATATAAATGCTTTGGAGAAAAATGGTTTGATTAGCAAGTTTGCGGACGACACAAGGGTTGGTGGGTTTGCGGTTAGCAATGAGGACCATCAGAGAATACAGCAGGATACAGATAGGTTGGAGACTTGGGCAGAGAGCTGGCAGATGGAGTTTAATCTGGACAAATGTGAGGTACTGCATTTTGGAAGGTCTAATACGCATAGGAAATATACAGTAAATGGCAGGACTCTTAAGAGTATTGATAGGCAGAGGGATCTGAGTGTACAGGTACACAGGTCACTGAAAATGGCAACGCAGGTGGAGAAAGTAGTCAAGAAGGCATATGGCATGCTTGCCTTTATCGGCCAGGGCACTAAGTTTAAAAATTGGCAAGTCATGTTGCAGCTTTATAGAACCTTAGTCAGGCCGCACTTGGAATTATAGTGTTCAGTTCTGTTTGCCACACTACCAGAAGGATGTGAAGATTTTGGAGCTGGTACAGAAAAGATTTACTTTTACCAGGATGTTGCCTGGTGTGGAGGGCATTAGCTATGAGAAGAGGTTGGAAAAACTTGGTTTGTTCTCACTGGAGCAACAGAGGTTGAGGGGTGACCTGATAGAAGTCTACAAGATTATGAGGGCCATGGATAGAGTGGTTAGTCAGAAGCTTTTTCCCAGGGTGGAAGAGTCAATTACCAGGGGGCATAGGTTTAAGGTAAGAGCAGCAAAGGTTTAAAGGAGATGTACAAGGCAAGTCTTCTACACAAAGGGTGGTGGGAGCCTGGAGCTCCTTGTGGGGGAGATAGTGGAAGCAGATATGATAATGAGTTTTAAGGGGCATTTGGACAGATACATGAAGAGGATGGGGTTAGAGGGATATGGTCCCCGGAAGGGTCAGGGGTTTTAGTTAATTTGGGCAGCATGTGCTGTGCTGAAAATTACCTGTGCTGTAATTTTCTTTGTTCTTTTTTCCTTGAAAGCATCCTTTCCAGTTGTATCACAGCTTGGTATGACTCCTGCTCTGATCAAGACTGCAAGAAACTACAAAAGGTTGAGAATGGGGTCCACTCCATCACGCAAACCAGTCTCCCATCCATTGATTCCTTGATTATGAGGTTGCATTTCCTAATGCCTTGGAAATGCAACCGCATAATCAAGGACCCCATATAGGCCAGACAAACTCTCTCCCACCTACTTCCATTGGGAAAAAGATACAGAAGTTTGAGATCACATACCAAACGACCCAAGAACAACTTTTTTCCCTGTTGGCATCAGACTTTTGAATGGACCTACCTTATATTAGGCTGATCTTTCTCTACACCCTAACTATGACTATAACATTATATTTTGCGCCCTTTACTTTCCTTCTCCCCTATGTACTCTGTGAATGGTATGTTTGTTTCTTTATAGTTCACGATACTTTTCACTGCATCTCAATACATGTGACAGTAATGAATCAAATCAATATGTCTGGAGGCAAATGGGTACTTTATATATTTAAAATAGATTTTACATTTTATTGTGCCCTGCTATTGTTAATGGGACAAGAAAGTAAAGCTTGAAACACCTACAAATTAAAGATGCTAAAATTTGACTGCCAACTGAAAGTAGAAACTGATAATTAAAACATGAAACGAAAACCGTTTTAATTGAAACTTTCTCACTCAATTTCTTGGAGAAACTGGTCGGCCTTAGAAAACAAAATGCATTTGGGAGGAAAAGATGTTTTGGTAGTTACATATGTCTGTCTCAACTGCAATTAAAATGCCTCTATTATAATTAAATTAATTCTTTAAATGAGTCACTACTGGCAATACCCAGGGAAAAGACATTTTAGTTTCTGTCAAACACAGAAAATTATGGTGACTTGATGCAACTGACTCAAGACTTAATCGGCTCTCTGTTTCCATTTTAAAATGTGTCTGTTTATTAACAATTAGCGCGTTAAATAATGAGATGTTGTTAGACAAGCAAGGTCTTCAATGCAAAGCTACTTTGCTTTGATCGATGTTGAACGTCAGGACAATACAAGTCATAGTTCTATAAATTTCCTGGATCACTAAAGAATGTGGAACTGGAGCTAACTCAAGCACCTGAAGTGGGGCACAGGGAACACAACTCAGATTAACTCACACTCATTGACTCTAACCCAGGCAGCACATGCATATTGTACAGCCTGCTGTTTTATAATTGCAGCATCTAGCCTGTGCTAACCACGGTGTTGATTACCCTCTGCCCCACTCATACATCCAGCCAATGTCATATGTGGCTAATACTGTTTGTACCTTTTGTTTATTAGGAGATAGGGCAATGCACATATCTTTCCTCTGCAGCCCATAATTTCACTTGCAGCCTGTGTGTGCTTTTCCTCTTTTGTTGTTCATTTCAGCAGCATTCTGCTTACAGGTTCTGAACTTTTCTGCATTCCTTGGTCCTTAGTGTTTTCTTTGTTCCTCTTGCAGGATTCAGAAACCTATTCTTTGTCACTTGCTAATACGTTGCAGTAGTTCTTCTGTGTGTTTCTATGTGTGAGCTTTATTGAACTGATCTTAATATGTGCCATGAGGCAGAATCCTCACAACAGTCAAGTGACTATGGCAAGCCAGTGAGTTCATACAGCACTAGATTTCCCAAACCATGGCGAGTACCACTTAAAACATTGCTTAGCATAAGTCTCCACCTCTTAAAGGAGAGATGCATTACAGCTGGAGCAAGGACTGAAAGTTGGTAGAATCTAACATGGGAAAAGATAGTAAGACATTCCAGAAAAAAGGCTCCAAGATTTTCATGAACTGTGCAGGAGGCCACGGTGGAGGAGGTGTGAAGAAGGGGAGTATCCTTGCATTTAAAGGAAGCTGGACACACACTCAAAAGACAGCGCAAGCAGATGGTTGTGAAGATGAATGCCAGGAATAAAGCCCCAGAATACTGTGGTGCAAGGAATTTAATACTTACATGAGTGATCAAGATCACAAATGCTTCTTCAAATGTCATATCCTATCAACTGTACCTAAAGGCTCAGACATGACTCAGTTCACCATGGCACAGTGACACAGTTGTTAGCACTGCTGCCTCTAAGCACCAGGGGCCTGGGTTCGATTCCCAGCTTGGGTCACAATCTGTGTGAAGTTTGCACATTCTCCCTGTGTCTGCGTGGGTTTCGTCTAGGCGCTCCGGTTTCTTCCCACAGTCGAAAGATGTGCAGGTTATGTGGATTGATCATGCTAAATTGCCCCTTAGTGCCAGAGCAATTAACTAGGGTAAATGCATGGTATTATAGGAATAGGGCCTGGGTGGGATGTGGTCGGTGCAGACTTGATGGGCTGAATAGCCTCCTCCTGTACTGTAGGGTTCTATGATCTATAAACCATCACTCAACTACCAACACTCTCTATCATCAGAAGTCACACTTGATATGCATGTTCCCCACTCCACCCTGACAGACTTAGCACTAGTGCAGGCTTCACATTCACATTTCAGAGCTCCAGCACACTGCCAATGGTGCCACTATGGCAGCCATTGCACTCAAACTAGTTTCATCGCACTCACTGGCACCTTTTCCTCTTTCTGCCAGGCCAAGGTAGCTCAGAAGCAGAGGCAGCAAGAGTGAAACCAAACCCAAGGAATCTGGTGATGGTTGCAGGATGTTGTGGGTAAATGGCAGAGGATGTTCGGGAAGGCCCTGATGGTAATTAAAGGAGAGGTGGCACATCCTGTGGTGGAGGGGTTTCCTGGATAGCTTGCTGGGCCTGGGGTAAACACTGCTGCTCCTCCTGGCCCACAAGCAGTGCAGTAAAAGCACTTCCCTTATGGATTCCATCTCAGCTGCTTTTAATTACATGGTTTCCTGAGATTGGGAATTTAAAGATGGAACGTCTATTAAAATGAAGACAGGTGACCTCATTATAATATTTAAATGACTACTCACTGCCTGTTACTCACTGCCTGTTACTCACTGCCTGTTACTCACTGCCTGTTACTCACACGCTGTTACTCACTGCCTGTTACTCACTGCCTATTACTCACTGCCTGTTACTCACTGCCTGTTACTCACACCCTGTTACTCACAGCATATTACTCACATTATTTCTTTCAATATTGCAAGGGAGAGGGATAAGGCCATATGGCAGGGCAAGGGAGAAGGGTAAATTATTGGGGGAAGGGTAAATTATGATGCGATTAGGCAAGAATTACAGAGCCTACTGGGACAATAATGAATAAACTTAAAAGTTGTGGGAGGGGTGGGAGCGTTGAGTGGGGGGGAGGGGGGTGGTTGGTGGTGGAGGGACATCAGTCAAGTGCAGAAAGCTCCACCCCCAATCAGGGTGAGGTGAAGTTAGAACAACCCAGAGGGTGACAGGTCAAGGGGGGTGGATCCTGGGGGCAATCCCCAAAGGATGCACAAACATCCTCCTGTCCATCGAGTTGCTAGGCAATCGGGAGATTGGGTTGGACCTCCTCTGTTAAAGGGCATAGGCCTCCCTCAGTCATGATCACTTAATGGCCTCAATTAGAACAGAGGAAAAGCAAGCTGCCCACAGGCTTCTTGCTGCCGGTAATATATCCATGGGGTGAGGAAGGGGGGCAGGGGGTTGGCACCGGGCACTATGCCATTGCGATTGCCCCCACGTATCCTCCCCTCTCTGCTTGTCACCTTGTCTCTGAGGAGAGTGTAAAATGCTGGCCCGAGTGTGGGATTGTCTCAGTTAGTGTGGCTCACCAGCTCACATGTTAACACACTGAATTATCAGGAGACAGGAGACATGATGAACCTTTTTAAGTCAATGCAAAAAAATCAGTATTAATTAATAAGCCTCTTTTTGTTCCTCTCTCTGGATGTCACATTATTCAGCCCAGGGGATCAGGATTTAAATTGAGATAAAGGTTTGCGAATTCTGTTCAGTTTTATGATTAAAGGCCTTGCAGTTACTTCTCCTGTTTCCTAATTTGAATCGCACTTTCCCTGAATGATGGAATAGATCCTCTTTGTTTCTTATTGCATTCTGCTGTTTAATTGGTCCGAGGCAATATGTTGGGAATTGACAATACAAAAGACGGATTTCTCATTCCTTCCTGCTGGCAGGAACATCCAGTCTTGTGGCCCAGAATATACTGAGTGGGATCTTGAACGCACTCCCCCCTGTCCATGGGAATGAGGGCCCAAAATGCCTAGAGCTTGGAAAAATATGAATCTCCCCGTTGAGATTATGTTTCCCAATTTTGAGCTAACCTCGCAGGAAGCGCAATGTGGACCGCACGGGACAGGACAGGAATCTAATGTGAATGCATCGGTAGTTGGCACTGCTGTCTCACAGCGCCAGGGAGTTGGGTTCGATTCCTGACTTGGGTCACTGTCCATGTGGAGTTTGCACGTTCTCCCTGTGTCTGCATGGGTTTCCTCCAGGTGCTCCGATTCCCTCCCACAGTCCAAAGATGTGCATTGGCCATGATAAATTACCCCTTAGTGTTGGGAGACAAGCTAGGGTAAATGAATGGGGTTATGGGGATAAGGCCTGGGTGGGATTGTGGTGGTTGCAGATTCAATGGGTCAAATGGCTTCCTTCTGCACTGTAGGGATTCTATGAATTCTATATCATTAGTGAGCACACACCCCCGATAGTGAAGCCGCACCAAATATTCAGCTGGTGTCTACAAGTCAGCGCCATTTACAACAGCTCTGCATAAGCATGAACCTGGCACCATCACTACCCAGGGGGATATTGGAGGTGGGCAGTCAGGCAGCCAATGAGCAGTCCAACACTCAAGGGCACCAGGGAGTACACTGGGGATGCAAAGAAATGCATCTCAGGGCAATGGGTGAGGGTTACTGTAATCATGGGGGGTGGGAGTTGTTGGGGAGTATGTGTGGGTTGATCAAAGACCTTACCTTCCCTACAAATTGGTTGCCCTTATCTGACCAGCAGAAATCAGATGTCCTTTAATTAATAACTGAGAAAAATGGTGTTAAAAGCATAAACTCAAAAAAAAGTTTATTCATTCAAAGGATGTGGATATTACTAGTTAGTCAGCATTAATCACCCATCCCTAATTGCCCTTGAAAAGATGGTGGTGAGCTACCTTCATGAACCAGTACAGCCCATGCGGTGTAGGTACACCCACAGTGATGTTAGGAAAGGAGTTTCAGGATTTTGACCCATTGACAGTGATGGACCAGTGACATATTTCCAAATCAGGATGGTGAGTGGTTTGGGGGGACTTCTGAAGGGTAGTATTCCCAGGCATCTTTTGTGCTTTATCTTCCAGATGGCAGTGATTGTGGGTTTGGAAGGTGCTGCCTCAGGAGACTTGGTGACTTCCTGCACTGCGTCTTGTAGATGGTATACCTGGCTGTCACTGTGTGTCAGTGGTGGAGGGATTGAATGTTTGTGAAAAGGGTAGCATTCAAGAAGGCTGTTTTGTCCTGGATGGTGCCTAGCTTCTCGAGTGTTGTTGGAGCTGCACCCATCCAGGGAAAGGGAAGGTGGTCCATTCATTTTGTCTGCAGATAGTGGACAGGCTGAAGGAGTCAGGAGGTGAGTTATTGGCTGCAGGATTCCTAGTCTGTGACCTTTTCTTGTAGCTATAGTATTTATGTGGCTAGTCCAGTTGAGTTTCTGCTCAATGATAACCTCCAGGATGTTAATATAGGGGATTCAGTGATGATAATACCACAATGTCAATGTTAGATCCTCTCTTGCTGGACATGGTCATTTCCTGGTACTTATGTGACATGAATGTTACTGGCTACTTGTAAGTCCACGTCTAGCTATCATCCCAGTCTTGCTGCATTTGGACATGGACTGCTTCAGTATCTGAGGAGTCGCGAATAACACTGAACGTTGTGCAGTCATCAGCAAACATCCGCATTTCTGCCCTTATGATGAAAGGAGGGTCATTGATGAAGCAGCTGTAGATAGTTGGGTCGAGGACACTATCCTGAGGAACCCCTGCAGAGATATCTTGGAGCGGAGATGATTGACCTCCAACAACCATAACCATCTTCCTTTGTGCCAGATATGACTCTGACAATGGAGAGTTTTCCCCCAATTCCCATTGACTCCAGTTTTGCAAGGGCTCCTTAATGCCACACTCCGTCAAATGTGGCCTTGATGTCAAGGGCAGTCATAAGAACATAAGAAATAGGAGCAGGAGTAGGCCATCTAGCCCTTCGAGCCTGCCCCGCCATTCAATAAGATCATGGCTGATCTGAAGTGGCTCAGTTCCACTTTCCCGCTTTCTCCCCATAACCCTTAATCCCCTTGCCTACCAAAAAGCTATCTACCCGTGTCTTAAATATATTTAGCGAGGTAGCCTCCACCACTTCAACGGGCAGAGAATTCCAGAGATTCACCACCCTTTGCGTGAAGAAGTTCCTCCTCAACTCCGTTCTAAACTGTCTCCCCGCCTTATCTTGAGGCTGTGCCCTCTAGTCCTGCTGTCCTTTCTGAGTGGGAAGAATCTCTCTACCTCTACCCTATCCATCCCCTTCATTAACTTATATGTCTCAATAAGATCCCCCCACATCCTTCTAAACTCTAACGAGTACAAACCCAGTCTATTCAGCCTCTTTTCATAGTCCAACCCCCTCATGTCCGGTATCAGCCTAGTGAACCTCCTCTGCACTCCCTCCAAAGCCAAAATATCCTTGCGCAAGTGCGGCAACCAAAACTGCACACAGTACTCCAGCTGCGGCCTCACCAGTGCCCTGTACAGTTGCAGCAAGACTTCCCTGCTTTTATATTCAATCCCCCTCGCTATAAAGGCCAGCATCCCATTTGCCTTCCTGATCACCTGCTGCACCTGCAGGCTGGGTTTTTACGACTCATGCACAAGGACCCCCAGGTCCCTCTGCACCATAGCATGCTGCAGCTTTTCGCCCTTTAAATAGTAATCCCTCCTACTATTATTCCTGCCTAAGTGGATAACCTCACACTTGCTAACATTGTATTCCATCTGCCAGGTCCTCGCCCACTTGCTTAGCCTATCTAGATCCCTCTGCAGACTTTCCAATGCACAATTTGCTTTTCCACTTATCTTCGTGTCATCAGCAAATTTCGACACCCTACACTCAGCCTCCTCCTCCAGATCATCTATATCAGTCACTCTCACCTCACCTCTGGAGTTGGCATCAGGTGTAAAAAGTGCTGTGGGAAGAAAGGGTTTCCTAAATCTTGAAGAACAGACATATTTATCCAGCTCAGCTAGGACCAGTTGATTATTATTCAGAATCCAGTTTCAGTGATGACTCTTTCCTTGAGTGTGTTGCAGCTGAGATAAGACATTGGAAGAGTTCAAATGGAACTGCTTACTAAGGTGCATATAAGCATCTTGGGAAACAAGTAAGAAGAATTCCAAATTTAAAAATAACTAAATTGAGAAAAATGTCACTCAAAAACTAACAAATCTTGTGCAGGATTGAACATCTTGTGTCAGGATCCCAATGGTGGGGGCAAATGGAGATCCTTGCCCCCATTCTCTGTCAGGAATAATCAGCTGCCATTGGTCTTATTGGATTGGCCTATCAGTGGTGGGAGGATGCACTTGATCTCCAATTGAGAATGGTGGGTTGGCACTCAAAGCTCGAGGGCCAACAGGAGGCCCTCTAACATGGAAGAAGGTGCAGCCTGCCATTCCAGCTAAGGAAGAGAGTGTGCTACCATCCTGAAATGCCCTCAGGGCAACTCTTAAATCTTTTTTCAGCTGAAACGAAAAGGCCACAATTGCCAAGCCACCATTACGGTGTAGACAACTCTCCCCAGGGTCAGCCTGCAGCTACAGCTATCTCCAGTACGTATGGGGCTGCGCGGGTGGGGTGGGAAGTGTGGTGGTGGTGCTTCAAAGGCATCTTGGAGTGCGAGCTCCTTTGTTGCTGCCAGGTGGCTGTTCTCCTGCGGCAGCTGCCGTGCTCCCCCCACTGAGAGGATTGGAAAATCTCAGTCAGCTTCTGCTATCTGACCTTAATTGGCCAAGTCTGTTTGACACATTTGTACACTGGGAAACGGAAAGAAGAAGAAAGGAGGTTCTTGCAGAAGAAGCAACATTTTTTGACCTTAATTGGCCTTTGCATTACCCTCGGAAGCTACCTGCCATTGTGGGTGGGCACCGTTCCACCGCTAACCAGCAAAACAATGGAGGGCGGGATAGTCCCAGCAAACTGGCTCACCGACTGACAGAGTGAAATGATGTACCTCCCACCTCCATACTCATCCCATGTAAGGGAAGGAATCCTGCCCCGTGTTACCTCATCCCACAACATGGACAGTGGTGAAAAAGGATTTCAGGGAATGACCTGCTAAAACTAAGAAAACATAGTTCTAAGAATTTGTTACAAGCCAAATGTGAAATACGTAGCTGTTGACGTATCAAACGTAAAAGATCTAACCAAGTAAAATTTGTGGCAAAGTAGCAAAAAGGACAGATTTGTCAAAACAGCAAGCAAAGATCTGATAACAGGAATTAATGAATAAGAATCTCCTGGAATTGGAGTCAAATTAATAACAGAGCTAGGGTGTAAACTCTGAAAGGATCATAAACAGTGAACTGGCCATTTCATTCATAACTATTTATTAAACAGTATAGGCACATACAAGTGGAGAAAATTATATCAGATAATGGTTTGAATTTCTTTTCCTCTTAATAATTTGAAATCGATTCGAGTTGAAGTGAAATCCACTTCAGAATGTGTTCTGTTTTGCACTGTAAACATTCTTTCCCTGCAGAGGAATTGTTATTTACTGCAAAATGTTACCACAAATCTATTGTCAAAATGGATGTAAGGGTCAAAAGAAAGAACTTGCCTTTTATAGCATCTTTATTATGTTCATAGAATGTTCCAAAGTACTTCACAACTAATAAATTACTTTCAATGGATGGTTATTGTTATGGTGCCACATTTAACACAGCAGAGTCCAAAGAATATCAAATAAAATAGACAATCAGTAAACTGTTCTTGGTTGTTCTTAGTGAAAAGTTACAACGTGCTACAGTGCAGAGGGACCTGGGGGTCCTTGTGCACGAATCGCAAAAACTCAGTCTGCAGGTGCAGCAGGTGATCAAGAAGGCAAATGGAATGTTGGCCTTTATCATGAGGGGGATGGAGTATAAAAGCAGGGAGGTCTTGCTGCAGTTGTACAAGGTACTGGTGAGGCCGCACCTAGAGTACTGTGCAATTTTGGTCCCCTTATTTACGAAAGGATAAATTGGCCTTGGAGGGAGTACAAAGAAGGTTCACCAGATTGATACCAGAGACGAGGGGGTTAGCTTAAGAGGAGAGATTGAGTAGAATGGGCCTGTACTCATTGGAGTTTAGAAGGCTGAGGGATGATCTTATAGAGACATATGAGATAATGAAGAGGCTAGATAGGGTAGAGGCAGAGATATTCTTTCCACTTAGAAAGGAAACAAGAACTAGAGGACACAGCCTCAAAATAAGGGGGAGTCAGTTTAGAACAGAGTTGAGGAGAAAATTCTTCTCTCGGAGGGTAGTGAATTCTCTGTCCTTTGAAGCGGTGGATGCTATCTCGTTGAATATGTTTAAGTCACGGGTAGATAGATTTCTGATCGATAAGGGGATTAAGAGTTATGGGAAGCAGGCAGGTAAGTGGAACTAAACCACTTTCAGATCAGGCATGATCTTATTGAATGGTGGGGCAGGCTCGAGGGGCTAGATGGCCTACTCCTGCTCTTATTTCTTATGTTCTTATATTGTGATGTTGTGATGTTGAAGACAAAGTTAGCCAAGGCAACTTCTCATTCTCTAGGTAGTTCTGTGACATATTTTATGAGCAAGTGGGCAAGTATACATGGTCTTGATTTAATTTCCCATCTGAATGACAGCAGGGAGGTGATGGCCTACTAATATTATTGCTAGTCTATTAATGCAGTAACTCAGCTAACGTTCTGGGGAACCAGGTTCAAATTCTGCAAAGGCAGAAGGTGGAATTTGAATTCAATAAAAAATACCTGAAATTAAGAATCTACTGATAACCATGAAACCCTTGTTGATAGACGTAAAAACCCATCTGGTTCACTAATGTCCTCTAGGGAAGGAAATCTGCTTTCCTTACCTAGTCTGATCTATATTTGACTCCAGAGCCACAACAATTTGGTTGACACTCAACTGCCCTCTGAACAAGGGCATCTAGAGATGGGCAATAAATGCTGACCAGCCAATGACACCCATGTCCCATAAATGAATTTTTAAAACCCTCCAAACCAGAGATCCCTCACCTCTGTATTGAAGCTTAGATTATCAGCAGTCGTTCCATATGGGCCTTTAGCCCATGACACTGCGACACCAAGGTAGCGTCCCAACCCTCTATACCACCAAATTCCCTATCTTATAGGGGCTTAATGATCATCTTTAAGCTGTGAAACTCATGAAGAGTTATAATTAGCATAATTTGTTTTTAATTATAAATTATCTGAACATTTTCTAAAACATCTACTTTCCACTTGTGACAATGTTAAACATTCACTTTAGAAGTATTCCACTTACAATTACAAAATCCATTTTGTCATTCTTAGCTAACGCTCCCCTGCAAACCTTGTTTTATGATTGTTGTCCAGTTTTATCAATCACTGGGTTGCTATATATCTTACACATTTAATTTATTTCAGTGCACAGCAGAGATGGTATCAGTTACAAATCTACAGTGGATTTATTTATAATACTTTAAAACATCTCAGCACTGACAGGATTTACTATACACATGTGGTGTTCAGTTACAAATCTACAGTGGATTTATTTATAATACTTTAAAACATCTCAGCACTGACAGGGTTTACTATACACACATGGTGTAAGCCAGAACTGAAATATTTTCTGAAAGCTTCTCAGGGTGATGTCGACACTTAACTCCCTAGCTCCACTTAAGGGCTTAAGCAATCAAATGCAATTACATAAATCAAAGAACGGACTAACATATTTAAACACAGATCAATCAAACCATTGAACACTACAACCAGATCATCTGCAGGAGGATTCTCTTATGAGTAGACACACCACACTTTCTACATTGTCAAGCCACACCTTCTGGTACATCAAATAGACATTTGTGGTGATAGAGCTATTGACCAGTTGAATCCTCATTCCTCAGCTGAGGAGATTGGTTCACTGTCAAATGGAAGGATATGAAAGGAAGAGATAGAAGAACAGGGAGTTTTCCTCTCACTAGCTTTTCTATGTTTCCCTTTGAGTCCAAAATAATTAGTTGTGAGAGATGGTGTAGTCTGCTTATTTTCATATGATGTCTTCATACTGATCAGTCTAAGTATCACATGTAAATGTGTCTAAATGTTAGTGTCTTTATAGCTTGTCAAAAACAGATATGTGTTAGTGGGATAAGTAATGTCACCAGCAATGTTATACAATTGCAATGAAATATGCTTTTAACAATTGTGTTGCATTTTAAGATGAATTCTACACTGCAAAGATGTTGTTAACTGCTCTTATATTAAAGAAATAACCAACAGACTCTTAGTTTGTTCTGTAACATAGTTTGTTATTACTGTTGCTGCTTAGTTGAGCCATACGTTCTCTAATAAATTTAAACCTTCGCACTGATTGCTGCTAATTATTAGGGACTAACCTATTTATTGAACCCAATTTGCTTATTGACATTAGGATGTATGAGCAGAGGCTGTTTTAAATGCAGTCATTAACCATACAAATCAGCCTGTTGACAGAGTGCTTTTGAATTAAGCTTCAACCATGCAATCATTGGACATGGAGCAATTTATAACGCCATTAGCAACACTCGCGAAGGTTACAGCCATCAAAAATTGTTCAGTTGTAATTATTCTTAATGGATACAAGGAATAAACTGACGCAGGACAGCTTATTCATTAGATTCAATCAAAGTTGATGGCTATGAAAAAAAAACAGATTCTGTTCTTACCAGCAGTAAATACTGGACTGTGTGCACCCATTAAAAATGCTTTCATAATGCATCTTATCTTTTTCACTTAACACAGTTTATTCCCTTGCGTTTTAGAGGGAGTATGTGTTAATTTTCAAATCAATATGCACTTACAAAGGTTTACTTTTTAAGCAGTGGCTGATGTTCTGTCCTTTCCTCCTGCATTCTTGTCCTCTAATAATTTCCTGGTTTTAGTGAGTCAAGCACTGTTTGTGATCACACTGCAGAGACTTGAGAGGAATCAAGAAAACTCTTCTGCAACCACTCTCGCATGAGATGGCAGATAATTCCCTATTCTGTGGAACTGATGAACTGTAAGGAGCCTTATTCCTAACATTATATTTGGTAATGCTTAAAATGAGTCTTCACAACCTGTAGAAAATTCCTACAAGACAAAGCCAGCAAAACTAATTAAAAGCCAATTCTGTACAAAAAGGGTGGCACAGTGGCACAGTGGTTAGCACTGCTGCCTCACAGCGCTAGGGACACGGGTTCAATTCCCAGATTGAGTCACTGTCTGTGCGAAGTCTGCTCGTTCTCCTCATGTCTGCACGGGTTTCCTCCGGGAACTCAGGTTTCCTCCCACAGTCCGAAAGATGCGCTGGTTAGGTCCATTGACCATGCTAAGTTCTCCCTCACTGTATGTGAATAGGTGCCGGAGTGTGGTGACTAGGGGAATTTCACAGTAACTTCATTACTTCCTCCCACTGTCCAAAGGTGTGTGGGTTAGGTGGATTGACCATGCTAAATTGCCCCATAGCGTCTTAAGATGTGTAGGTTAGGGGGATTAGTCAAGTAAACATGTGGGGTTACAGGCACAGGGTAGGGGGGTGTGCCTGGGTATAACACTCTATTGGAGATTCGGTGCAGACTCAATGGATCAAAAGGTTTTCTTCTGCACTGTAGGGATTCCATAATGGCTGAACGATGGTGCCACAGGACAGGAGGGACTTTCTTTTGTAAAGAATGAGAAGTTTTCAAAAAATTTTTCTTAGACTCATACCTATCATTAGCTTTCATTTTCATACTTACCTGTGACCAACTATTAATGTGTGTGGCGGTAACCTCCACCAATCTATTGGCTAAGCAATCGACTTCTGTGAAAAGTATGCTTTTAGACTCTAGTTAAATTAGTAACATGCCTTTTGAAATGGATTGAAGTGTTAGCTAAGGAATGGACTTGAGGGCATGGAACACTGTACTAGCATTCTCTGACAAAGAATCATGGAATAGAACCAAGCAATTATAGAGTCTTACATTATAGAAGGAGGCCATTTGGCCAATCGCAGTGGTGACAGCTCTTTAAAAGCTGTCAAAGGCACCGATTCTATAACCCTGTCAGAGTTCCATTTCAACCAACCAACAAATAGTGCCTCAGTTCATGATTGGCCCTTCTGCGAAAACACAGCTCTTTAATGTCGATAAGCTATTCACACAGCTTTCCAAATTTTAAGTCTTTTGACAGTGAGTTCGCACAGTACTTCCAAGAACTTGGGTCTCTTTTCCTGCCAAACAGAAAGACGCTCACTGAGAGCAATTCTTCTCCTCATAAGAATCCTCTTCTGTTCCTCTTTCTGTTTGCCTTTTTATCTGCATCTGTGTTTTGGTTGTCCTCACCCTCCAGCTCCTCTACCTGTATCTCTCCTTTGTGCCTGCAGCTCTCCTTTTTGGTTACCAACTACACAGCTTCTCTATTCACTTCTTTCTGTCGGTATTGCTTTCAGGCCAAGGTCTCCAGGTCTTATTGACTATTATTAATTAGTATCCAAGCAGGAAAGTGGTTCTGACTGTTGGAGATCAACCATTTCAGTCCCAGAACATTGCTGCAGGAATTCCTTAGTGTCCCAGACCCAACTATTTGCAACTCCTTCATCAATGACCTTCCTCCATCATAAAATCAGAAGACGGGATATTCGCTGATGATTGCATAATGCTTAGTACTATTCGCTACTCCTCAGATACTAAAGCAGTCATGTCCAACTGCAGCAAGATCTTGACAACATTCGGGTCTGTGTTGGTAAGCGCCAAGTGACATTCACAAACAAATAGTGTCAGCCAAAGGCCATCTCTAACAAGCGACAATCAAACTATCTGCCCTTGGCATCACCTCGCATTTAGACAAATAAGAGTTGGTGCATTTTGGTAGATTGAAACAGGGTAGGACTTACTCAGTTAATGGTAGGGCATTAGAGAGAGTTACGGAACAAAGTGATCTAGGGGGTACATGTTTATAGTTCCTTGAAAGTGGAGTCACAGGTAGACAGAGCAGTGAAGAATGCATTCGGCATGCTTGGTTTCATCAGTCAGAACATTGATAAAGCCACACTTGGAATTCTGTGTGCAGTTCTGGTCTCCTTATTATAGAAAGGATATTATTAAACTAGAAAGAGTGCAGAAAAGGTCTATTAGGATGCTACCGGGACTTGATGGTTTGGGTATAAGGAGAGGCTGGATAGACTGGGACTTTTTTCTCTGGAGTGTAGAAAGCTGAAGGGTGATCTTATAAAAGTATATGAAATAATGAGGGGTTCAGATCAGCTAGATAGTCAATATCTTTTCCCAAAAGTAGGGGAGCCTAAAACTAGAGGACATAGGTTTAAGGTGAGAGGGGAGAGATACACAAGTGTCCAGAGGGGAAATTTTTTCACACAGAGGATACTGAGTGTCTGGAACAAGCTGCCAGAGGTAGTAGTAGAGGCCGGTATAATGCTGTTTTTTAAAAAGCATTTAGATAGTTACATGGGTAAGATGGGTATAGAGAATATGGGCCAAATGCAGGCAATTGAGATTAGCTTAGGGGTTTTAAAAAAAGGGCAGCATGGACAAGTTGAGTAAAAGGGCCTATGACTCTATAATAGTATTACCATTGCTGAATCCCCAACTATCAACGTCATGTGGGAGGGGTGCAAGGGTTACCTGAATTGAACTGGACCACCCATACAAAATCTGCACTTATAAGAGATCAGAGTGGGAATTCTGTAGAGAGTAATTCATCTCCTGGCTCCCCAAAGCCTGTCCACCATCTACTAGGTGCAAGTGAAGTGCCCACTACCACCTTCTTTAACTGTGTGGAGTTTGTATTTTCTTCCTATGTCTGCGTGGGTTTCCTCCGGGTGCTCCGGTTTCTTCCCACAGTCCAACAATATGTGGGTTAGTTTGATTGGCCATGCTAAATTAATCCTAGTCTCAGGGAGATTAGCAGGGTAAATATGTGGGGTTAGGGGAATAGGGTCTGGGTGAGATGCGTTAGTACTGATTTGATGGGCCAAATGGCCTCCTTCTGTACTGTCAGGATTGTATGATCCAAGGTAATTAGGAATGGGAGATTAAGGAACTAGCCTAGCCAGTAATGCCCACATACAATGAAGGATTGAGAATAATTACAATTCATTACGTCCTTGATCTTGCTGTGCTAACACAGAATATGAACAGCCTGCTGAGCTTAGGAAAATATTAAATTTATTAAGAAATAAGTTATGGTAGTTTTCTTGAAATGAGGTCTACAAAAGAAAGGCAGATCATGAGACATTACATCACTTAATGTGATGATAGATACAATATTTCATTCGCATTTCACACTGTTAGAATTAATTTTTTATACTACATCTCCCCTAGTCTCTGAATTAAATGTCTTTTTTATAGGAACAACTGCTATGGCGGTTTCGCTATTCTATCTGAACAGATACTCTGCTCCTTTGGAGGAGATTGGAAATACGAGAGCTGCGTGTGACCTCTCAGTCTCTGCTGGGAAGAAGATGAATTTGTGGATAACTCAGGATCACAAGTCTGGTTGCCATCTGGATCTCTCAATGAACTCTGCATCTCTGGTCTGGACAAACCCTGAAAGCTTGGAAGTTTACTATCATGAGACATTACATCTCATGTACATCTCATTACATCTCATGTACATCTCATTACATCTCATGAGGAGGAACTTCTTCACTCAAAGGGTGGTGAATCTCTGGAATTCTCTGCCCGTTGAAGTGGCGGAGGCTACCTCGCTAAATATATTTAAGACATGAGTATATAGGTTTTTGGTAGGCAAGGGAATTAAGGGTTATGGGGAGAAAGCGGGGAAGTGGAACTGAGCCACTTCAGATCAGCCATGATCTTATTGAATGGCGGGGCAGGCTCGAAGGGCTAGATGGCCTACTCCTGCTCCTATTTCTTATGTTCTTATGTTCTTATGTTATCAAATAAATCGGTTGGACTTAAACTTGGTGTTGTCAGACTTCTCTCTGATCTCTTCAGTGGTCGATGACTGACTGCTTTAACTGAGTCAGTGGTTGCTTCTGTGTAGCAGCTGGTATAGGTTTGTTCCATCTTATTACCCCATTATCTGTCCGGATGAGGTAGGACCATGGATACAACCTTCCTAGCTCAATGACAATTCAGCTCTGAAGTTCTTAAGCTGATCTCAGTTTTCCAGTTCCTTTGCTTTACAAATCAGATGCAAGTCAGAACAGGATTTCCTGCTTAAGAGTAAATAGGTCTGGTACAACATCACACAAGGTTTTAGTGAATTTTCCCTCTCTATACTGCGGAGTTGAATTCAGTTGTCCTATGACTTCAAGTTCTGTACTTCCTGGCATGTGTAGTTTTTTGCAAGACGACAGAAGAGAACTTCCCTCCAACCGTGGTTCAGCGTCAGAAAGAACTGAAACTGGTGCACCTCTGCCTAACCAAAAGGGTGTCTTATTCCCCTCTACCTGGATATCAGCATCCCAGTAGCTTCCACTTTGTTCCTTGATCTCTCCAAGGAAAGACATCTCAATATCACTGATATCTTCTACTTCCTGGCAGCTTTTGAAGGCTTTTCTTTTTGCTTGTTCTGAAAGAGATTTATTATGGTAGCACATAGCCTGGTTTTGAGTCTTTTGCTGCAGAAAGATATCTGATCTCTTTAGTAGGACAATTTTGGGGTCTGTGTTTTTCCTGCCACACCGATTGCCATTAGCCTCAAAATGGTTGACAGAGGCTCTTAATGTCACACCTTGCTTTTGTATGGCCATCTCTCCGCTTTTAAGTTTAACATACTTCACTGAGTCAGTTGTTTGTTGGGATTCGGTTCTTCCCGTCACCATGAGTCACTGGTCAACTTTGCTTCCTAACATCAGCTTGTTTTGCCCAGTTGTATTGGTTTTGTTAAGGTTAAATCATGTCTCAATTGCAAGTGTTCAGACAATGCCTCATCCAACACTTGGACAATAATTCTGACCTTATTTAGTTCAGCTTTTCAACTGCCATATTCACAGTTCTCTGCAATTCTATACAGATTATTCATGAATATATCAATGCATTCCCCTTGTCATTGGATATGCCTGTCAATTATGTTTGACAATGGAATTCTTTCGCAGACTGAAGTAGGTATCAAGTGCTTTTATGACTTTATCTTACATAGCTTTTTCTTCATGAATCCTTACCTCAATGGGATATCATGCGTACTCCCACCAACCACATATAACAGTATACTGACCTACTCACATCTTGCCTTCACAGCAAGGCAATGCAATGCAATGTCTGGGAAGTCTCCAGTTCTAGTTCAGTTTCACAAAGCTTTCCAGTGCTGAAAGAGATATTTCCCTGCTTGTTTTTTCACTCATTGCCACCACATAATATTCTTGGTCTTGTTCGGCTCACACAGAATATTTGCTAAGGTAAGGAAAATGCTAACTTTATTGAGAAATATCTTACAGTAACTTACCATGTCCCACGAGGATCAGTACTGGAACCCCTATTGTTTGTTTTATACATAAATTATGCAGATGAAAATGTGGGGAAATGTTAAGCAAGTTTGCAGATGACACAAAAATTGGTAGGGTGGTTAATAGTGAAGAAGATGGTTGTAGGTTATAGATGGGTTGCGCAGGGCAGTGGCAGATGATATTTAACATTGATAAGTGTGAGGTGCTGCACTCTGGAAGAAGAAACAAGATGAGGGATTATCTAATGGATGGCAGGACACTAGGTAGCTTAGAGGAATAGAGAGAACTTGGGGTAATTACTCATAGATCCCTGTAGGCAGCAGAGCACATGGATAGGATGGTTAAGAAGGCATATGGGACACTTGCTTTTATCAGTCGTGGTATAGGATATAAGAGAAAGGAAGTGATGTTAGAGTTGTACAGGATGTTGGATAGCCCACAGTTACAGTGGTGCGTGCAGTTCTGGTCACCTTACTACAGGAGGGATGTGATAACAATAGAGTGGGTTCAGAGGAGGTTCACCAGGATGTTGCCTGGAATGGAGCATCTGAGCTGTAAGGAGAGACTGGAAAGGCTTGGATTGTTTCCTTTAGAGCAGAAAAGGCTAAGGGGGGGGGGGGATTTGGCAGGGGGCATGATTGAGGTGTATAAAATTATGAGGGGTATAAGCAATTGTTTTCCTTGGTTAAGGGGTCAATCATAAGGGGTCATAGTTTTAGGATATGGGCAGGAGATTCAGAGGGGAAGTGAGAAAAAGGTTTTTGGCTCAGGGGGAGGCGGGAATCTGGAATGCACTGCCTGGGAAGGCAGTGGAGGCTGGAAACCTTTAAAAAATATTTCGATAAGCACTATGAAATATCATAACCTTCAAGGGTATGGGACAAGTGCAGGAAAATGGGATTAGCGTGCCTTTAGTGGTAGTTATTGTTGGTGCAGACTCGATGGTCCGAAGGACTTTTTCTGTGCTGTATGACTCTAGGCTCTATGAATCTAAAGGAGAAAGTAAGATCATGAGACATTGCATCACTTCCTGGGATGATGTAAACAGTGCTTCATTATCATATCACACTGTTAGAATTAACCCTTTATACGACACAATTGATCCCTTTGCAATTGATGCAAACTCTTTAAAATACTTTTCAAATATTCTTAAAAGCAATTACAGATGCCACAGACCTTTTAAATAAATTACAAATTGCCTTTGCCGTCCTGTTTCTGGGTGAAAGGTCATCACATAAAGTAATATGAAAGGATTTTAATTATAGAGAAATGTTTGGTGATTTAATAACCTAAAAATCCATGTTACAAAATTAGTTCCACATTCCTCTGATGGAATTCTGTGAATGTAGAAAGCAATATATGCAGTACTGGACACAACAGACTTCAGGCAAGAAATGAGGATCATTTATGACTGTTTTTAGGTTGCTAAGAAATTGTTTAAAACTCAAAAACATTTCTCATGGTACACTTATGGAGATACTCATGTCAGATGCTGTGTTGTGAGGGCATTAGTGCAAGTGCAGTTGATGTTCGTTAGAAATTCACAGAGTAAGTGAAAACATTTTTTCCCACATCACGTTTGCTTCTTTTGCAAGTCACTTTAAATCTGTATTCACTTGTTTTCAGTCCTTTTGCAAACAGGAAGTGTTTCTCCCAACTACTCTCTCCAATCCCCTCATGATTTTGAACATCTCTATAAAATCTCCTCTTAGCCTTCTTCTCTCCAAGAATAACAGTCCCAATCTGTCCAATATATACTCACCACTGAAGTCTCTCACCTCTGGAACCATTCCTGTAAAAGTCTTCTGCACTTTCTCCAATGTGTTCATATCCTTCCTATCATATGGTGCCCAGAACTATACACACTATTTCATCTGAGGTTTAACTGGTGTCTTTTATAAGTTCAGCATAATCTCCTTGCTCTCTACATCTCTATTAATAAAGCCCAAGGATACTGTGTGCTTTACTAACTGCTCTTTCTACCTATCCTGCCACTTTCAATGATCTATGCACATATACACCCAGCATTCTCTGTTCCTGTGCTCCCTTAAGAATTGTACCTCTTATTTTATATTGTCAAACCATGTTCTTCCTACCAAAATGCATCACCTCACACTTCTCCATATTGAACTTCACCTGCCACCTATTTGCCCAGTCCACCAACTTGTCTATATCCTTTTGAATTCTTCACTATTCTCATCACAGTTTACAATGCTTCCTAGTTTCCTATCATCCACAAACCTTAAAATTGTCCCCTGAACACCAAGATCTAGAACAATAAAATATCTCAGGAAACACAAGGACTCAAATACTAACCCCCGGTGAATACCATTGCAAATATTTCTCCAATCCAAAAAATATTCATTGACCATTACTTTCTATTTCCTATTATTCAGCCAATGTTCTATCCACACTGCGAACACTCCATTGAAGTGTTAATGTAAGGCCACTGGAGACAATAATAAGTAAAAACTAAAAAAAACCTGATTCCTATCAGGCTGGAGCTGGAGGTATTAGCCAATGTCTGCCAATTTGTCATGAGGGGGGTCACTGATTCTCTGACCATGAAAACTATATTTCATCCTCACTCAGAGAGAAATAGCCAGGTTGAGCATGCAGCTCTGCTAGAACTATAGGCTTCACTAAAGGTGCCATTGACTTGTGAAGCTAGTGTACCTTTAAGAAATTGATTTTTTATTTAAATCATGTCCCTAGAGTTAAGCAGCTTTATTTTTCTTTCATTGTTTCCGAGCTGTCTGCTAGAAGTTCTTTTATTGCTGCTTCAATGGTTTAAATGGGGTTTTGTTCATTTTTACTCTGGGCCTCAGGTACTTTCTAGGTTTTTTATGATCCTGCATTGTTAGGGGGAAGAATGATTGACAGGTCGGGTGAAGGGAGTTATTTTACTTTCAGTTTTGAGCTGCTGTTTTAGATTAGAAGGTGTTTGGACATCAGACTGATAAGCAGTGTTTCTGTGTTTCTCTCTCTCTGGGATTGTAAATTTTGTTGGCTAGCTGGAAGCAAAGCTTTTTGACTTCCTGGAGTGAAAATTCTGCTGTTGGTTCTTTGCTAGTTAGTACGTAGATCATCTTTCTCTCTTCCTGATGTGTTGAGAAGCTGTTCTGGCTTCCAGCTTGGTCTATATGTATATCAAGAGAACTACAGCTTCCAACCAAAGAACTAAGTTCCAGCATCATGTGAGCATTTGTATTTTCTGTGCTAAACCTGTGGCAAGGGTTTTGTTTATGGGATTTGTTTGGTTGGAATGGTATTTAGCTGTTAAAGTTTATTGAATGTCATGGTTGCTTTTTCTCATTTGTAATTGGTAAAAGGTATTCCTAATTTTCTTTCTATACATGCTAACTGTTTCTTAAATAAACTTTGTTTGATAAAAGTTCCCAAGTGGGTCATTTGAATCATACCTGAAGTGAAACCTATCATGTTTACTCTAGCCAAGTTCAAATTGCAAAACTTATGATCCAGGCAGACTACATAAAATACTTTGGAGTTTCTGACCTGATTTATAATGGACTGCACTTTGCAGACACTCACATCAATTCCGTCCCACACTGGAACCAGTAAGAATTCCACTTCCTTAATATCAGTGACCACTGGCAGTGAATCATGTCCATCATTGCCTGGATTCTGCCAACAGTCTTAATACCTTTATTTTGTATCAGTCTGCTATCTATGTCATTTCAGCCATGGTATCAAGCCAAAGGGTGTCTATTGGGTGACAAGGCTCTGACCGCATGACTGATGATTCTGGTACACAACCGAAGCCCATATGCACAACAATCATATAATGAAAGCCTTGATGTTTTACAGAATCATAGAATCCGTACAGTGCAGAATGAGGCCATTCAGCCTATCGAGTCTGCACCAACAACAATCCCACTAAAGTCATATCCCAATGTATTTACCCTGCTAATCTCCCTGACACTAAGGGGAAATTGAACATGATCAATCAAACTAACACATACATCTTTGGACTGCGGGATAAAACCTGAGGACCCGGAGGAAACCCATGCAGTCAAGGAGAGAATATGCAAGCTCAACATAGGCAGTCACCCGAGGCTGGAATTGAACCCGAGTCCCTGCTGCTGTGAGGCAGCAGTGTTAAACACTGTGCCACCATGTCACCCCATGAATGTGATACAGTCAACTACTGGAGTGCTGAAACAATGCTCCCACTGCTCTACTTCACAGAGAAGGTCAAGATTCCTGATGATTTGCTGTGTGCCCCACAACCTCACTATTATTAGGGCACAGCCCTTGTCGTGAGCTATACAGCGAGTAGCTGAGGATGATGGGGATCTGGAGCAAGGTGAGGAGGAAACTTACTCACCCCTTGCTGCCCAGCTTGTTTGTGAAGAGCTCCTATACCAGTGGCAGCAAACCCAGTGCCCCATCATCAACAGTGGCAATAACAACATTGGCTCATGCTGATTCTCCTAGTCACTCAACAGCATGGTCAGAAAGATTTGGATGCTGAAATCAGTTAAACGGCCAGGCATGACAAAGTTGGTATGCTGACTGCATTGCAATCAATAGACGCGAGTTCACCATACATTGCCATCCTCATGCCTGTCGTCCTGGAATTTAACTCTCTTCATATTAAATATTGTTTGTCGATTAGACCCCAGGAGTCTAACATTCATTCAGTTTCAAGTTA
Organism: Carcharhinus amblyrhynchos; assembly: GCF_965287045.1. Lineage (NCBI taxonomy): Eukaryota > Metazoa > Chordata > Chondrichthyes > Carcharhiniformes > Carcharhinidae > Carcharhinus > Carcharhinus amblyrhynchos. The sequence goes on from NC_137347.1 coordinate 18,477,032, forward strand.
ACATTTTTGCTTTCGTAAAGCTATTCAAGATAAAGCTCAACTGAGTTGATTTATGAGACAGTTTTACTCTTTGGAGAATCTTCGATACGCTATATTTTTGGATCCAGAAATCGACCACCACTAACCAAACTATGGGGCAGATACTAAGTCCACAATGGCTGACCACTTAATTGTGATTTCTTTTTTGAGGACAAGAAAGATTTTCATACTTGCAAGCAGACCCCGGTCACTAGCCCTTAACGGCCACACTTATTGTCCATCACTCATAGCTGCATATTGGCACATTGCATTTTCCAACTTTTATAGTGTCATTTGGACTAGAAATTATCATGTGAATTCAGACAGCTATGCATTTAATAAGCATGTGCCAGGCCCAACATCAAAGAGAGTTGAAGGATTCAATGATTTCCCTCCTCACCAAAATTCGACCTGAGACAGGCAAATTACTATATATAGTGAGATGTGAAAGAAGGAGGTCTATCAGAATAATCATATTTAATGCACCATTATCCTATTCAGTTATCTCTTTCCCCTTCACTTATTTTGACCATTTTTCCACATGACAGGACTTTGCGATTTTTTTATCATTTTAATTCATGTATGATGTAACTGACACAACGCCACCACTTATAGCTCAGCATGCATACCTTCCAGCTCCCAGCAACTCCCATATATGTCATCCAAGAATAAATTTAACTTAAAAGCAACTTTGATCAAAGTGTTGCCTAGTTATTATCCGTGGAACCAGATTCCTGCAGGGAGCAGGTTATTTGATATATAAGTACAGCTTGTTCCAGGTAAAGTGTGAGCCAAGAAACGTCAAGTGATTTGCATTCTTGTGGACCCTGTGGCATAGATAATCCATTGATCAAATTATTTAATAATACTTTAAATTCCCTTCCTAACTTGCCTGATTTGACTTTCACAACTTGCTTTGCTTTCTTTTAATTAATCCCCCATTCAAAGCCAATTTTTCAATGGATTTATTCAAGGATGTGCTTCAGATTGTGAACCAATGAGGAACAGGACTATAATAAGAAGGAGATTCATTTTGTCACAGGTAGAATGATAAGGGAGCTTGTCCTGTTACGGCTCTCGATTGGAGACAAAGATTAACACAAGCGCCTCCTCTGCAACTGAATCATCCAAACCGAGGTGCAGTAATCTTACTGCAGGCCTGTACTCCCTCGGGAAATAGTGCTTTAGGTTAAATGAAGTGGTGCTTGCTTCTCAAACTGGAGCCTCCAAAGACTGGAGCAGTAGAGTAGCAGTGGAAACAATGCTTCACTATCATTATCCTGAGTTGCTTGAACATTGAGTGCTCAAACACCCTTACTAGTCACGTGATATAGTTCTCCTGCGATGTGCCCAACGATTGAAAGTCATCCCTCCTGCCGGGCCCTGTTCTCTCGATTCTCAAATGGCCAACGCCCTGGGCAAGGATAAGGAAAATAGTTCAAAGACACTCTGAAGCTGCTCTTGACACATGGCAGCGTTGACCTCAACAACTGGGTGGAATTTGCTACTGACTGTTCAACATGGCGACCGCTCGTCAAGTTGCATGGCGCCCATGATTCCCAGCATCTTAGTGATGGTGAGGCAGAGCGGCAGCAGAGAAGAAAAGAATAGGAAGGAAATTCCACCTTCTGGGTCCAATCCTGCCCCATGTGCCCAACGATCTGTAGGTCACAAATCAGGCTGTTCAGTGATATGAAGACTCCATGGCAGAAACCCATGACCCTAATCACATGTTCTCTTTGAATCAAGGGACAGAAATAAATAATGGAGACCATTTTGCCCATGGTTCCCATATGGACTGTCTAGAAGAGAGATCTTCTTAGTCACACATCCTTTCCAGTTCTTTTCCAAATATTTATCCACTTTCTTTTTAGGAGCCATGGCAATTTCTGCATCCACAACTCCTTGAATGCTCTGCATTTAAAATAAAATACTCTCCCTTCAGGTTTCGATGATGATTTTAAACTTCCATCCTCTGGCTCCTGACTCACCCACCGGTCAAAGCTCCAACTGTTAGAAACCTAGTGGCAAAATGCAACATTTTAAGCATTTATCCAGTCCAAAATATAAATGGATGAATCCAACAGCCTCGGGGAGCTTCCTCTTGCGGTTAAAACAAAACAGAAGGGTTTCTATCCGAAACACACACAAAAATACACCACATGAGATTATTCCAACTGGCTGCGTTAGGAAGTTATCACTGCAATGTGGTTATGATCAGTCCTTACAACTGCAATCCTTTCTCGGTCCGAAAACAACATCTTAGTCAACAATGTGCTTACTCTTGGGTGCTTACTTCGAAATGAATATATTTGCTATTTCTTCAGTGAATTATTTTGGAAGTCACACTTCGATTTGGCCATTCTCCTTTCAGCCATCTCCCGCCCCTCAAGTTTCCTCCTCTTCAAAAGATTTACCCCCCTCCCCCCAAGCTGTGAAATACTTTCATGTTGCAGACTAGTACAAGTTGGCCGATCTACGTCCAGTTGCCAGGTTATACTCAGTATAATTAAAGGATCTACTCTGGTAAATTTCTAGTTCATATATGTGTACTTGGGAGTTGAGACAACTGAATTGAAAAAAAAACACATTGATCTAAGGTTTAATTCTGGATTTATGGGAAGCAGATTGCAGCGAGGTGTTACAGTTGGCCCTCTGAGGGCCTCTGAACAAAATAGCCACGTTTTCTGCCTCTGATCACTTTCCAGTAATTCCTGCAAAAAAAAATGTACATCAGTGTTAGCTGAGTCTGTTGGTATCCTTTATCTTCATAGGCCCACGTAATCCACACATTAGCTAGCCACTGGAACATGGCTGGTGACTGAGGAACGGTGATGCATTAGGGGTCAGTTGAAAAATTGGAAGGGCAACAAAACACTATGTCAATATTCATATCAATCTGAAGGGGGAATGGGTATCCATTTGGCTGTAGAGTTGAATCTTTCTATATTTCAGCTTCATTGACTCATTTTGCACTCACATTGAGCAAAGGTGCAGCATATTGGCCCCCAAGGAATCTTGATCATTAGCTCGGGCCTAGTTTGGAAATATGAGAAGAGAATTGAGTGATTGACATTTCCATTAGATAAGATTACAATTAACTTCTGACTTTTGCTGCTTATGTTGTTTGCTTGAATGCACTGATCGAAGTGTTACTCGTGAGTGTGCCGTGGTTTGGGTTCCTCTGGATGTTACTTTCATTGTTGGCACATTCAGCATTCCTTCCAGAACTTCAGTTGTGGGAGTGAAGGTGAAGAGAATGGCCAGAGTCAACATCAGTCTCAGATTGCCTTTGGGCGAATACTTAACACAAAACAGCAAAGTGCCAGGATCTGACTGAAAACCGGTGTGTTTCCCTCCAGAGAAACAGCTTTTCTCCAGATTTTATGGCACTTTGTCAAAAGAAAGCAGGGGAGCATATTTCATGCTGTCATTTTGAATGGCTGGGCCTAACCAGCTCCACAGATACCGGGGTAACCATCCCCCCACCATGGAGGTATTGGGTGCTCCCCACCCCCACAAACAAACAGACATCACCAACATTCCACACTCTCCCAGCCATCTCCCCAACCTTTCCATCCCACCACCCATCATCACTGGCATTTCTCTCTCACATCGCCCGCCTCATAATCATCACTGGCATTTCCTCCCCATTTCAATGCATGTTCCCCCACCCGCCACACATACATGATCTTCCCACCCCCACCACCACCATGAGACTCCGACCAGGGTCTCCATCTGATGCTGCCTCCTGGCACAGGTTGGCACTGTCAAGTTGGCACTGTGCCAGTGGGCAGTGTCCAGGCATGTCCCTCTCCCCTAGGGGCTATACTGACCTTTGCCTCCTCGTCTGGGTGAAGACATTGTAGACCTCATTGACATGACATCTGTACGGTGAGGGGAAAGACATGGCTTAGGGCCTGATAATTCAACTAAAATTTATTCAAATACATTGAAATAAGGCTCTTGTCCTTTGTGGGCTTGAACTTCGCAATATCACCAGCAAGGGGCAGGGAAAATCGCACAATACAATCTCTGTGGAGGGGATTGCTTTCCCCAACTCTGTCCAGGTTTTTAACCCACGTCACCACTCTCTCCGACAGAGAATGCAGGTTGAACAATGCCCCATATTTTTGTAAACTGCTGTGTACTTTTGTATCCTCATTATAGGACTCGGATTCTTAAACAAGACTTTCTACAGGGGCACGATCAGAGGTAGAAATGTGGTAGGTTTCCAGTTCCAAACAGGTAACTTCCCAACAGGATTTCTGCTGTGCAGTATCATAAATGCTAACCCCACTTTCCTTTCCTTCATCACACCCACAGGACGGATTTAAATACCTGAGCATCTTAAAGTCCAGGCCTCCAAATAATACTTTTGGCCAGATAAAAGAAGTTTTTTTTCAGCTGTGTGCCAGTGGTGGCTCAGTTGGTAGAACTCTTGCCTCTGAGTTAGACAGTTGTGGTTTCAAGTCTCAGTCTTGTGGAGAGCAAGACTAATGCCCCAGTGCTGCAGTGTCAGAGGCACTGTCTTTTAGATGAGATATTAAACTAAGGCCCTGACTGCCTTCTGAGATAGATAGAAAAGATCCCACTTTGCCATTATTTTGAAGAAGAACATGGAAGTTCTCCCTGGCCTTCCTCCTCCTTACAATATTTTATGGTCACTCAACATCACAACAGCTTATGACATTGTGGTTTGTGGAACTTTGCTGTGTGCAAATTGGTTGCCACATTTCCTACATTGCAGCAATGACTATTTCTCATTGGCTGTAAAATGATTTGGGCTATCCTGTAGTTGTAAAGGCCACTTTATAAAGCATTTCTTTTTTGATATATCTGAAAGGGGTCTATTGCGGGGAATATAAATACTTCCTTTACAGATTCCAACTCTTAAGCCTTCCAGCAGCCCATTCAGGATAGGATGAGGATATTGTTGGGAAATGCTGACCTTCTCAAACAGAGTTGTTCAAGTCCACTGAAGAATCCTTTCCTGTTGGCATGTAATATTGATGAACGCTTAGTCACATAACCGCAATCTCTGATTTCATGGACCTTGAGGAATCTAATGCCTGTTAGAGAAGGAAATCTGCCATCCTTACGTGGTCTGGCCTACATGCAACTCCAGAGTCACAGCAATGCGGTTGACTCTAGAATGCTCTCAGGGATGAGCAACAAGTGCGAGTCCAACCAACAAAACCCACATCCCATGAACAAATAAAAAAAACTGCTGCTCCTTAAAATTGCAGGACCCTACCACACTGTGACTGTTTGGTATGTGGATTAAATGAAATGACTTACTTTATTCACCTACATACAATCAGTTGGTTAATGTTGATAACAAGGCCAGTTACAGCCTGGATTGACTATATAGCAATTGTGACTATTAATATCATGGTTGGTGAAGTACTAATGATGAAGATGAGTTGAATTTTATGTTGCTATACGTGACATAGTTCCTTTTACAGCAGTGTCTCCTCAGTTCCGGCCTTGGAGAACTGATTTACGGGTATGATGGTGATGTTTCACATTCTGATATCAGCTGGTGAGCACCTACTCCATCCTGTATTCCTGGCCTCCCTCTCACACTCCTCCCTCCAAAAAAAAACACATAGGGCCCCTGTTTTACCATTCTGATTCTAAGTGCTGGGTGGACTTGAAACTGGGAGTGTTTCAGCTCCGACTTTTAGACCCGTTCTCAGGCGCCCCCATACACACTCTGTCTGCAAAAATATCAGCGATTCCGAATCGTGCTCCACAAGCCTGTGGGCGGGGATTAACACGCCCAAAAACCTGCAGCTCCAATTGGTGCCTCCAACTGCGTATGCACAGAAAAAGAATGATAGAATGCTGCTCCCTTACCACACTCTTCCCGGGCAAGATAATGCCTCCCCCTGGCCCCCAGAGATATTGCCCCCAAAACACTATTGACCCCCTTATCCTCCCACGCCACCCAGATTGATCACAGGCCCCTCTCCCCCTCTTGATCTCAGGCAGATTGGCAGTGGACCCTTCTTCCCCCCCATTGGACTCAGGCAGTGGACCCACCCTCTCCCCCCACCACCATCGATCTCAAGCAGAAAGCTGTTGGATGCTCAGCACCTACCTCCTCACTAACCGGAGCGCACGAATCAGACTTCGATGGAGCATGCCTGTTTCATGCCAATGCTGCATGGGCGAACATGGTGGTAAAGGGGGGAATGCCCGTAAGGTTGGGTGTGCAGTCCATTAAGTCAATTTAAACACATGCAAACACATTTAAATGGCCATTATGCCCGTTTTGGGGATGGCCCCGATTGTGGCCATTTTCAGGCCTTGGTAAAGGGGGAACCAATGCGGAGGCAGGCACAGATCACACTACTCGCCTCACGCCGACTTTATCAGTTTTCACACCTGAAAAATGCAATGTTAAAATCGGGCCCAAAGTTTCATGGAAATTCTCAGTGAAACCCATCCCTTCACAGCAACACACTCAAAGTTGAATGGTTATATAGCCAGCAGTGTAAGGACTAACAAAACAGGATTCAAGTGAGAAAGTGATTCTCACCCGAAATGAGGCTTTTCCCTGGAGTGTAGGAGGATGAGATGGATCCTATCAAGGTTTTTAAAATCATGACAGGCATAGATAAGGTGAATATCCAAGGTATTTTCCACAAGGTAGGACAGTCTAAAACTAGAGGCATAGGTTTAAACTGAGAGGGGAGAGATTTAAAAGGGACCTGAAGGGCAATTTTTTCACACAGAGGGTAGTTCATATTGAAAATTTACTTATTAGTCATGAGTAGATTTACATTAACACTGCAATGAACTTACTATGAAAATCTCCAAGTCGCCACATTCAAACACCTGTTGGGGTACACAGAGGAAGAATTTAGCATGGCCAATGCACCTAACCAGCGCATCTTTCGGACTTGTGGAAGGAAACCAGAGGAAGCCCATGCAGGCATTGGGGGAAACTGCAACCTCCACACAAATAGTGACCCAAGCTGGGAATCGAACATGGATTTCTGGTGCTGTGAGGCAGCAGTGCCACTGTGCCACCTTGCCGAATGAGTTGCCAGAGAGGTGGGTAGGGGCGGGTACAATTATAACATTTAAAAGACATTTGGCTAGATACATGGACAGGAAAGGTTTAGAGGGATGCGGGCCAAACACAGACAAATGGAACTAGTTCAGTTTAGGAAACCTGGTTAGCATGCACAAGTTGGCCGGAACTGTACTGCCCCACCCGCCACGGGAATTGGAGCAGCCGAGAAGCAGACAATGGGAAGGTCTATTGACCGCAAACGGGATTTTATGGTTTCGGGACGAGCGAGCCTGCAAAATCCTGCTCTATGACTCTGAGATTTGCTGAAAATTTGCCCCCTTATTTGCTGGGCCCTTTACACTTAGTTAAACACTGAGTAACCTTGACAGCCATCGCAGGGAAGAATATGACTGGCTAAAGCTGAGATGAAGATACAATAAGTCATTTGAATGTGGTCACCAAAAAAAACTGAGCGGATTTTTCCTGCAGCCCTGCTGGTGATAACAAGTGCAAAGGCAAGGTGTATTCTGGTTTAATGGATCCTTGCTTCTACTTCTAGCTTACCTAACAATTACCAAGTAGGGTACTGAGACAATGTTAGACTCTGATCAAATTGCAATATTCGTGACTTCTTCCCTAAGATCACACAAACTTCCTTTAAAATTCTTTTTCTATTCTTCTACGAGATCGCTCTTTCTTCTGTGCATCAGTGATAAATATATAGACTTGTAGGGTAAAGGCAATGCAGCGGCACATCACGGAGAATCGTTGACATTCCCCGAAGGCTGGCAGCTAAAGAAATGCACAAAGAGTGCTCTATTTCAGCATTAATAAAGCAGATTTGTGAGCAGATTGATTGACAGGGTGACTAGCAATGTGCCATTTACAATGTCAGTCAAAGATCTACTCAGCTTTCACTGTGCTTATCACCATTGGGGAAAGGAAAAACAGGTCTGAGAATTCAGTGCAGGGATAAATGCTTTAGGTGATGATGTGTGGGGGAAAGGGGGATACCTTTGGAATACTACGCACTGAGGAAGCTGGAAACGTAGTGCTGTATTCAAAATTTCTCATCGGTTCAAAGTTATACATAATTTCTCAAATGCCAGTGGACAGAGAGGAGCATGTCACATCCTGGGGATGTCACTGGCAGGAAAAGAATCAAAAACAAAGTCAAAGAAAAATAAAGCTGATGGTGATAACTTATATAGACACAGATCACATCTACATGGAGCGCAGTGAACTATTCCCATATATGTGGAGATATATGTTTTAAGCTGGTGTTGTGAGACTTCTTTCTGTCTATTCCCATATACACAGAGCACTGTACAATATTCCCATACACACACAGTGCTGTATACTATTGCCATATACACATAGCACTGTATAATGTTCCCATATACACAGAGCACTGTACAATATACATATACACAGCACACTGTATGATATTTTCACATACACAATGCACTGTATAATAATAGTTTCTACAGTGCTATATAAAATTTCCATATACACAGAGCACTGTACAAATTCCGATATACACAGAGCACTGCATAATATTCCCATATACACAGAACACTGAATAATATTCATACACACAGCACTGTACAATGTTCCCATACACACAGTGCCATATAATATTCCCATATAAACAGAGCAGTGTATAAAATTCCCATATACAAAGAGCGATGTACAATATTCATATACACAGCTCTGTATAATAGTCTCATATACACAGTGTTGTATAATATTCCCATATACAAACACAGCATTGCATAACATTCACATACAAACACAACGATATATAATATTCACGTAAGTACAATTGCATATACCCACTGCACCGTATTGTATTAACATATGCGTTTACCGCCATATTTGGATACATATACCAAACTAAAATAATTTTATTGAAGGCAATAACCACAATTAATACAGTACAGCTTGTTTGCAGATATTTTGATTGATGTTGAATTATTAAGTGATTGAGTTATTCATGGGTTTTTTAAGGCCGGAATCTAAGACTGAGTGCGTAACCCTCTCGGTTAGGATTAACCTGTGTATCAAAAACACACAAGAAGCCTTTAAGAAAGTATAGAGGCTTCAGTGTTCTTAATTTCTAGGTATAAAATGTAAAACTCCTGAAAACACAACAATTATTTGATTTTGTTTACCACTTAACGCTTCAAGGAAACTTAGCAGTTTGTTTCAGTTTTTCACTGGGGTGGAGGGGGTTCAGTAATATTTCAGTCAGGTATGTTTGCAGAGGTTTGTCAGGTGCAACACAGTCAGGAAGGTTTGAGCTGAAATGATGCAAGACTTCTTCAGATTTCACAACAATGGGGCCAGAGGGTGACAAAATAAATTATTTGCAAGTTCTTAGCTTAGAATGCTGTAATGAATGAAACGCATCCAGTGTTACTTTGTTCATTTTACACAGCTGTCTTCTTGTTTCTGGCCATTGCAAAGACCTGTTCCAGGTTCATTTTATTCATGTTCTCCGTCACATGTGGTAGAAATGATTCAAAATGACCTGTCATTGCACTGCTGCTGAATTTCAACTGGCCTGTGCAGACAAAGACAAAAGACTCTTGGTACTTGGGGAACCATTCTATCTTGTAAGCAAGGGTCTCTTGTTTTCACATTATCTGCTTGCATTTCCCATTGTACAGAACTCTACGTTTTTAAGCCTTTTTGAAAGGCTTTCCAGGTTGCAGATTCTCTCCAATAACAGAATTCTCTTAGCACTCGGATAGTCCTTCAAGAAAATAACATTAAGTGCAAAGTAAGGCATAGTCTCAAGCGTCTGTATATCAAATAGCCATATCTTTCCCACAAGCAATGTGGGAATATTGGATGAAGAGCTTCCTTGCAACTGGGTGGCAATGGCAGATGCCTTAAGCAGTGGATTTAGGTACAGCATAGCGTGACAGACGGGGAAGATGCAAAAACAAATGCAGCAAAAAAATGGACAAAATACAATAGTGCCTCTACCACTGGCCATATTTAATTAAGTGCAAATGATAGGAATTAACAACACATTAATAAATTAAATTAAAGATAAACAGGATTATTTGGGGATTGCTAAATTGTTTTCAAGTATTTGCCAGATCTTAACGGAGCTCTGACCCCTCGACCCAGTGTGTCCAGTGGGAAATATGTGCGCATGTGTGTTTATGTACATGCACATGTGGTAATCTCGGGTGGCACAGTGGTTAGCACTGCTGCCTTACATGCCAGGGTCCCAGGTTCGATTCCCAGCTTGGTCACTGTCTGTGTGGAGTTTGCATATTCTCCCTGTGTCTGTGTCGGTTTCCTCAGGTGCCCCAGTTTCCTCCCACAATCCGAAAGATGTGCAGGTTAGGTGGATAGGCCATGCTAAATTGCCCCATAGTGTCAGGGGGACCACCAGGGTAAAATATGTGGGTTACAGGTGGGATTGTTGCTAGTGCAGTCTCGTTCCTCACTGTAGGGATTCTAATTCGAGGATTAGAATTGGGTATGTTCCACCAAGTAATTGAATAGTCAGCTAATGCTCACTCTCTAGGTAAAGGTAAAGTTGCCGTAGTCCCAGATGACTATAGGCCTCGAAGGGGAGAGCTGGCTGGTGGCGATTAAATGTGAAGATCACCCACATCTCAAATGGGGGGGGGGCAAGGTTGAGATGGTGAGGTCTTCATGAATAATCTCAACCAGTATGAGATTTGAACCCACACTCTTCTGCATCACAAACCAGCCGTCTGGCCAATCGAGCTAATCAATTTCCCAACTTGCTCTCTGAAGCACTACATACCACCCACAGGCCAAGATTTCTATCAGGCTCCACCGACCTGTGTTCAAAAGACACTTCAGTACAAGTAAGTGGAAATGCCAGAGAGGATTGGAGTAAAAGTACTGAGAGCAGTGACAGTGGGGCAGGGGGGAGTACTGAGAGCAGTGACAGTGGGGCAGGGGGCAGTACTGAGAGCAGTGACAGTGGGGCAGGAGGCAGTACTGAGAGCAGTGACAGTGGGGCAGGAGGCAGTACTGAGAGCAGTGACAGTGGGGCAGGAGGCAGTACTGAGAGCAGTGACAGTGGGGCAGGAGGCAGTACTGAGAGCAGTGACAGTGGGATGGGGGTAGCACTGAGAGCAGTGACAGTGGGATGGGGGTAGCACTGAGAGCAGTGACAGTGGGGCAGGAGGCAGTACTGAGAGCAGTGACAGTGGGGCAGGAGGCAGTACTGAGAGCAGTGACAGTGGGGCAGGAGGCAGTACTGAGAGCAGTGACAGTGGGGCAGGAGGCAGTACTGAGAGCAGTGACAGTGGGGTGGGGGTAGCACTGAGAGCAGTGACAGTAGGTTGGGAGGGCAGTATTAAGAGCAGCCACAGTCGGGTGGGGGTAGCACTGAGAGGAGCCACAGTGGCATGGGGGTGGCACTCAGAGCAGTGACAGTGGGGTGGGGGTAGCATTAAGAGTAGTGACAGTGGAGTGGGGGTAGCACTGAGAGCAGTGGCTGTGGGGTGCGGGTAGCACTGAGAGCAGTGATAGTGGGGTGCAGGTAGCACTGAGAGCAGTGACAGTGGGGTGCAGGTAGCACTGAGAGCAGTGACAGTGGGGTGCAGGTAGCACTGACAGCAGTGGCTGTGGGGCGCGGGTAGCACTGAGAGCAGTGATAGTGGGGTGGGGGTAGCACTGAGAGCAATGACAGTGAGGTGGGAGGGCAGTACTGAGAGCAGTGACAGTGGGGTGGGGGTAGCACTGAGAGCAGTGACGGTGGGGTGGGAGTAGCACTGAGAGCAGTGACAGTGGGGTGCGGGTAGCACTGAGAGCAGTGACAGTGGGGTGCAGGTAGTACTGACAGCAGTGGCTGTGGGGTGCGGGTAGCACTGAGAGCAGTGATAGTGGGGTGGGGGTAGCACTGAGAGCAATGACAGTGAGGTGGGAGGGCAGTACTGAGAGCAGTGACAGTGGGGTGGGGGTAGCACTGAGAGCAGTGACGGTGGGGTGGGAGTAGCACTGAGAGCAGTGACATTGGGGTGGGCAGCAGTAAAGGTGTTGGTTACAGCAAGGCAGGAGGTGTTACAGGAGCAGAGACAGCAGGACAGGAGTTAGTAAGGGGCCAGATGTCTGCTGTCAACATTCAGCAAAGTTCAATATCTCTGGAGAACACAGCTCTTTGAGCAAACCTCTCGAGATAGGTAACTTTACAGCTTGAATATCCTTTATCCGTAAGAGTGAAAAACCACAAACATCCGAAAGCTTTTTTTGAACCTCATCAACCTTCAGCGTGGGAATCCTGTGACCCAAGCTGGCATGACCTTGCCTACCACATCCACCCTTTATTGTTCAATGGTATAACATAATTTTCTGCCAATTCTAATTGCTTTAGGCTATAGCTAGCCTGATTTTCAGCCATTGAAATGCGAGTAGTTTTCAGCCTGTAAGCTGTATAGGCCAAATCATGGCCCATTTTCATGCCTTGGTGAAGGGGGAACTGACGTGGAGACGGGCACGGATAGGGCTACTCACCTCATGCCTGATTTTACCAAGTTCCAGCGCCCAAAAACAGGTGCAGCTTGATGGTAAAATCTGGCCCATAGGGTCCTCACTGGTCATGTGGTCCTCAGAGCAGCCCCTCGTCCCAGGGCTACACTACTGTACTCCCCTATCACAATCCGAAACTCACTTAAGGAAAGGCAAAGAACAGCATTAATAGGCACGTCACTGCTCTAATACAAAAAGGGTATATAGTAAAACCTCTGGAAAACTCATCAAAGTTTCAAACAGTCATCCTGGCTCTGTTAGAGCATCTCAGTAGCAAGCTCGTCTGCATTTCAAGGGCAAGATTGGGCAGACAAGAAAGGTGGGCTCATTAATCCTCTGTCTCCTCATCCATGGATTGCCGTAAGAAAGTTGTACCTCAGCATAATGATCGTGGGGCAGGGGTTAAAATGATTTTTGACCAGCTGCACAGTCTGGTCAACAGACTTTATTCTCACTAAACTGGAGGTCTGTGAGCCACAGACTGTGAGCAAAATAACCTTCCTCTTGTCATCCACAGATATTTCATTTGCAACAAATATTGCAGTTTTTGTGTGTACTGTCCCTAGTCATCGACTTCTGGGTCAAATGGTTTGATCTTTCCAATCAAAGCATTGTCAAATGAGTGTACCTTACTTCGTCTTGCTCCCAAAGCTCAAGACTCCTGCCCCTCTAGCGGCACACCCCGAACCCTGAAGACTTTGACATTTTGCCTCATCGCCAATAGATCGAGGGTGACTTGATGCAGCTCTAACCATCAAGACTTTTTTGCCTACAGAATATTTATTTACATGTACAACAAAGTAAGGCTGCCCTTCATGAGTCCTGGCTCCAACTGCCAGTACCTCTTCAACCCATGGTCTACACCCTCCCGCTGATTGGCGCAGCTTCCTGCCAGAGTGAACCATAGGGTCCTTGCTGATTGCGTGGTCTTTGGAACACAAACCCACCTTTCAATGGCCACACCACTGCACAAAGTTCCTGCTCCGAACCACAAGTGCTGCCACTAAACCAAAAGTGGCAAAGCTCTCTTTGTGAATCACCTCTTTACTCTTTGCTCAGTCCTTGGCAAACTTTCAGAGAGAGAGAGAGAGCATTTAAAACTAGACACAGCCACTGATGACCATTTACATTAAGCAGTATTTGCAGGGAGTTAAGCCAGCTCATGAGGTGGAGCTCTGTCTATCCACAGAGACGTTGTGGTAGCATGAACATCGTATCAAATGCAAAATTCAGAGGCCAAACATGAAATGTTTCACTGATCTTTCAGCCCACTAAGCATAAATAATCCGCTGCCAAGTTTCAGCCAGAAAGAGAAAAGCATTTCTGAATTCTAATCACTTGCATGTAAGATATGGTTTTATTCAGTGATTTCCCTTGATTTGACTTCAGTTGAGCTCCTGAATAGATTAAATGATCTGTGGAACAAAGATTTGCAAAGCGGCTGTTTTATCTGTAATTTATATAAATCCCAACCTAGACATAATCCTAAACCTAGCATAAAATTTCTCTGCAAAGTAGCTATACATTTATTATCATTCATGCTCAATTCATAATTGCGAAGTTATTGATGTGCAATTGCGCTTTTGGCAATAAAACTGCCAGAGCTTAATATGCAATAACAAAAGGTGGTGTGTGATGAAATGTTCGGGAATGTAGCGAACGCATTACTATGAATTAATATTGTAATTACAAAGTTATTGCTTTGTAATTATATCATTATTTATGGAGCCAAAATAGAACAGTTAGCAGGTATGTTACAGTTGTCTCCTTCCCTTTCTATATTGTTATTTCTTTCCAAAGCTAACCCAGCCCACAGTGAGATTCAAACACATGAGGCCTTGGAGGGCTCTAAGTAAGTTTGCAGATCACGTCCCCAAGTGATTCCCATCGCTGTGAAAAGCACATAGATCCTTGACTTTTCATAAAATTCCAAATAATTCCTGACTAACTCTCAGGGAACCATTTGATCAACTGCTTATCCAATTAAAGACAAAATTGTGACTGTTAAACATCTTTTACAAGTCGTTAAACTGAATACATAATTCATCACAGGACTGTTAATGAGTTCTGGCATATGATGCGAAGGTAGTTATCGTCTAACATTGGAGGTGAAAATGTGCAATTGAATGGGACAGAGTTCAGTAGGGAGGCATTAACTACTAATTAGAAGATTTTCTGCAGCATTCCTCCTAATCACCCTGAAGCAGGATTCCACAATATGGGTGAAGTGGCTCCAGTGGAATTTTTTTTTGAATCAAAATTATTCACATTCAATCCTTAATAACAGAACGAGTTGAAAGTTTGGTGGCAGACAACAGCCTAGCCCAATCCTTCATTCAGAAATTCTTGCTTATTAGTTTTCAAAGCATGCCATGCCTCTCTATTCTTCCCAGAGAGCCAGTGTTCAAAATACAAGTGAAATGAAAGACTTTGCAGAGAGTTGCTCCTCCAACCACAGGCCATTTCTCCCCTGCATTTGCTGTTGATAGGCTCACTCTTGTTTGTATGTGAGAGAGTGTGTGCATAAGAGTGTTGGGGTTTGTGTGTGAGAGTGAGATTGTATGCATGAGATAGTGTAGGTGTGTGTGTGTGAGAGAGAGAGTGTAGGTGTGTGTGTGTAAATGCACGTGTGCAACTGTATGTGTGTGAGATTGTGAATGTGTGAGTGTTGTGAGTGTGAGAGAGGGTAGGTGTGTTTGAGTTTGTGGGAAAATGTCAGTGTGTGCATGAGTGTGCAACTGTATCTGTGTGAGAATGTGAATGTGTATGTGAGAAAGATTGAGAGAGAGTGTAGTTGCGTGTGAATGCATGAGAGAGTGTCAGTGTGTGTGTGCAACTGTATCTGTGTGAGTATGAATGTGTGCGTGAGTGTGAGAAAGATTGTGAGAGAGTGTAGATGTGTGTGTGTGTGAGAAAGTGTTGGTGTGTGTGTGTGAAACTGTATGTGTGTGAGAGTGTGAATGTACACATGTTGTGTGAGTGTGAACGAGATGGTGTTACGTGCGAGAGAGGGCATGAAAGAGTGTAGGTGTGTATGTTATGTCTATATGTGAGAGTGAAAGAATGTGTGTGAGAGTGCACGTGTGCGCGATTGAGTGTGTATGTGTGTGTCAGTCTTACTCCCAGTCTTCGGGTTCTCATTGGCCCTCATCCTCATCCACACATACCCGCACAGTGGATGTGGGAGAGATGGGTCAGTGAGCACCCTGAGACTGGGAGGAAGCCAGACACACGCTCACACTCCAGTGGTCAGCTTGATTAATTACTCATTTTTAAATTGTCAATTTATTGCTTTGACATTTTATTTTTGCCCAACTTTCTTTTTAATTCACGTGCCAAACCTTACCTTTCCAAAATTCGCTCATCGGCTCCTTGAGCGTAAAAATTTTGGAATATGATCCCTGACATGCAGAGATTGGACAAACTGATCCGATCCCTAGGAATTTTGAAGGATTTTCTATTTGACACCAAAAAGCTACACCAGAATACATTGTTAATGTTGGCAAGAACAGGATTACTGATGGCAGATAGAGACCAATATAAGTCTGAAACCCCAGAAATGTCATGTTCATGAAGTTTTGCCTGATTTACCTTTCAGAGAGAGCAGGGACACACTTTGCACATCCTTTTCACAAAGAAATCAAATGGGCTGAATAGAGCCCGCAATAATATGAATTTTATAAGATATGTGAAAGAAAGGAGCAACTTTGAAGGGTCTGAATGTTTTCTTTTCATATTCCATGTTGTCTTATATTCTTTTAAAAGCTGCTACGCTTGCTTGTCAAATTACTGTTATAGATCCTATAGCTTTCAGCTCTGAAATATGCAGCAAGACAGGTTTTTATCTCTGATGGGTTGATTAGATATTCATACATTGGGATCTCTTTCAAGCTACAGTGTGATAAAGGAATTCCTTACAAGAGGGAGTTTCTACTGAATACAAGGTTATGGTAACACAGAATTTTAAAATAATATGCACTATATGGAAATCACTTCTGCAATTGGGGCAATTGATAAGAATATCAAGAATATCAATATGAAACAATAACAATACGAAACAATAACAATACGAAACAATAACAATACGAAACAATGCACTTTTGTGCCCATTCCACCATTTACACCTGGGCTAACATTGCTTAACCTAAAAGTCTGGACATTTATCCCTTTGCACTTGCCTTGCTATGTACAAATTTTCCTAATTGTGCCATTGAAGGACTTGTCTGACTTTCACTCTATTGATTTCAATGAAGGGAAAATTGTGTGTTTTATAGTGGGTGACTTCATCCTCTTCATCAAATTATCACCCAGCAATGAAGGTGAAAATGACAACTCATCAGGGGCGATCTTACCTTCTCATCAGACTGGTCAATAGGTGGGGCAAGCCAATAAGTGAAAGTGTGAGAAGTGAAAAATCATATTCGTGCCTCTCGCGATCTTCCCGGGTCCAGATCACCCTTGTCAGTGAAGGTCCTCACAGGCAGAGATCGTGTATGGTCTCCATCACCGGGGACTTGATGTAGAACTGGAGACCTTTGAGGCCCCCCAGGTGGTCAGGTGAAGGGGGGAGTAGTATCCCTTGAGCAGTTGCAGCCTGGGAGCCTGGCATTGCAAGCCTGGCACCCTGGCACCGCCTACTGGGCACCCTCGCACTGCAGGTGTCTATTTCTTCTTCTATCCAATGGAAAGGGAAAACTTCAGTTTGTTTTATTTTAAAGGGCTGGGGCTTTAATCACTTCAGAACATAACAATTAGGGTGGAATTTAATGGGGCCTCAAGGAGCAGAAAACAAGGGGGATGGGGTGACTTAATTAGGCAGGAGCCAAAATTTAATTTTTATGACTTTGAATTGAGTAGCTGGCATCATATCAGAGTCGAAACGAACATTACATCAGCCAACATTTACCAAGTATTTGCATACCATGCATATGCATTGAATGAACATGACCAGGAGCCGCTTGCAATGATCTGACAAAAACTCCTAACTTGTGCACCACCCAGGATATGGCACCTACTAATCAAAGGATGAGGCCATGATTATGATGTATGCTGGAAGCCAGATACAACACCCAACTGATGGCACTGAGCAGCAACTGTCAGCATGTGCCCAGACCAAAGATCATATCAAACATGAACACCAAATGTTATGACAGAGAGACAGAATCAATACCAAATCAGAACAGGACCACAACCCAGGAAAATCAAGACATTCTATTGCAAATAGAAACAGGATCTATGATGCAATATACCCAAGAATTTAACAACTTGGGAGTATCTCATCCAGAATGAAAACAAACTTGGGTGCATCACCCAGAAACCAGTCAATACACATGGAAACAAGGACCAGCATTTTAAAATTCAGGTGTTATTCAGCCAGGAATATCTGTTGGCCAGTGAGTACATGGATAATAAGTGAATGGCACTTGTTGCAAACTATAATGCATACATCAGAGTTTTGGACAACCTCAAGAGGATGGAATGTGGGAGGCCAGCCAGAAGGACATTGGACTGGACCTGAGGAAAGAAATTAGAGATTTAGCAGCAGAGACAGGGGTGGAGTCAGGCAATGAATAGTGCCAATACTCCCAGCAGCTCAGCAAATCAGGTGAAGAGAAGCTTCTTCTTCATGGGATGGCGTTGTGGCAAAGCGGTTAGCACTGCTGCCTCACAGCGCTGGGGACCCGGGTTTGATTCCCCACTTGGGTCACTGTCTGTGTGAAGTTTGCATGCTCTCCCCGTGTCTGCATGGGTTCCCTCTGGGTGTTCCAGTTCCTCCCGCAATCCAAAGATATGCCGGTTAGGTTGATTGGCCATGCTAAATTGCCCCTTAGGAACAAGGGGTTAATAAGGTAAGTAAAAAGGATTATGGGGATAGGGCCTGGGTGGGATTGTGGTCGGTGCAGGCTTGATGGACTGAATGGCCTCCTTCCGCACTGTAGGGATTCTATGATATAGAATATATGTTGTCAGAGGCACAGGGCCGACAGCAACAGATGTCTGTCACAGTAAAGTGAGCTCCTGCAGGCTGATGTGTTCTTTGGCTGTGGTTAGGCTGAGGGTCCATCTGTCCAAATTGTCCAGCATTGTTTCACTCTGAAATGGTGGCCTCTGCGAATCTAGCAGCAGAAAATGCAACATTCATACTTGCTTGTGTACTGATTCTGATATGAGCAAGGTTGATTTTAGAACAATGAGTGAAGATAATAGGGGTTTTAATTTGTAAATGTTTCTATAAAGAGCCGCAATTGACCACCATACTGTGACTAGCTAGCTTGTATCTGGACATAGAGGGTGGAATTATCCCTGAAGATGATTAATGTGGGGGATTCTCAGTGGCCAGTAGCTCCAATTGCAATCATAATTGCCAAGAGAATTGGGAGTCAGTGGGAAAATGGGTTTTACATTGGCTGCCAAATCTACAGCAACCCTCCCAGCCCACACTCCCTGTGCTGATTAGGTTACTGGCCATAGCAGGAACCCAATGCATAGTTAAAATTACCAATTTAAATATAATTAACGGGCTTGCACCTCGAGTCAAATGGCCCTCGCTGT
This sequence comes from Carcharhinus amblyrhynchos, assembly GCF_965287045.1. NCBI lineage: Eukaryota > Metazoa > Chordata > Chondrichthyes > Carcharhiniformes > Carcharhinidae > Carcharhinus > Carcharhinus amblyrhynchos. Next base: position 18,496,155 of record NC_137347.1, read on the forward strand.
TAACCCACTTAACCAGCAGGATCTGCAGCGGAGGTGTACAGATCCTCACAAGCAAGGACCTCGAGTGCTGGATCCTGAGGGTTGAGGAAGCAGCACCAACATTTCAGCAATAAGAGACAACCCCCCAACCCCACACCACTCAGGCATGAGGTTTATCTGTCCCAACTCCACCACTTAGGCTTCCTTCTCCCTCAAACTCCCAACACGGCCTCGGTTCAGGCAAAGGACTTAGACAGTGCCCACTGGCACCCTTGCACCGACACCCCAACCTGACGCCTTGGGCCTCGTGGGGCCATTTGCCCCTCTGCTGCTGCCATGTTGCAGAGGAAGGGTCCCTCAAGGGTCCCGGGAGTTGGGTGTGTTTGGGTGGGGGGGGGGGGGGGGGGGGGGGTGCAGGGGCAAGCGGTTGACCTTACTATTCCCTGCCAGAGACCTGGCATCATGATTTCAGACAGTTCTGTGATCAATTTCTGCATTCCTGCCTTCAGCTGTGGAAATTCTGATGTGGCCAGGTCACTTTAATCTCCATGTCCCCAATTACTGGCAGGATTTTAAATCACAGCAGCACTATATTCTTCAACAGAGATTTACCTTTCTCCCTGTCAGAACCTGCAGGTGACAGCAGACCCCTTTGAAGTCCCCTGACAGAGTAGAAATTCCAATTTCACCTGGACAGCGTGGAAAGGGGGTTGGGGGTGGGAGGGCGCAGAAGGAGGGAATCATAAAAGATTCAGCTGTCAAGTCAATGGCTTTCTATCATCCTCCAGCCACCTATGTTTATTTTGAGTTTTCTTCATGGTTAACTGCACCTCAAGCACCCCATTAATCCTGACCAATATACACAGAGTCTAAGCCTGATTGATAGCCTGTGGTTTCACTTCCTCTTTTGCAAACCACTTCAAACTCATCCAGAAAATGGCATCTCTTACAGACCTTAAGACCATAAGAAATAGGGGTGAGCCATTTGGCCTATCAAGTTTACCCTGCCATGCAATGAGATCATGGCCAATCCAACATTCCTCCTGTTCACTTTCCTGCCCTATCCCTGTAATCCTTGATTCCCTTACAGATTAAAAGTCTATTTATCTCAGCCTTAAATATACACAAGGACTCTGCCCCTCACAGCTCTCTGTACAGGAGTTCCAAAGACTCACACCCTCTGAGAGAAGTAATTCCTTGTCATCTCAGACTTAAATTAGCGCCCTTATTTTCTGTGACTATGCCGTCTGGTTCTGGATTCTCCGCTGAGATTAAACATCGTCTCAGCATTTACCCTGTCAACCCACTGAAGAATTCCATACGTTTCAATGAGATCAGCTCTCAAATTCCAATAAGTAGAAGCCCAATCTGTTTAACCTTTCCGCGTGAGACAATCCCTCCCCTACTGGTGACCATCCTGATGAGCTGAGCAGAACTCCCTCCGGAACTACACTGCACTGCCATGCCAGTTTTGGAGTTTTGTGGTGAAGACCCTGAACCTGGGGCTTAATTTGAATTTTCCAGTCCCGCTGCGGTGAACGGAGATTTGGCTGAGCACCAAATCCTTTGTCCTCGCTCACAGCGGCGATGTCCTCGCTCACAGCGGCGATAGGGCACGAACGCTGGGAAATTCCAGCCATATTTTGATGGCATTGATGAAATTATGATGACACAGGGACCAAGTAATCTTCAACTCTGCCACGCTTATAATTTATAGAAATTAAAGAGCCAGCTCAGTACAATATGAAAACCTGTGTTTCATAATGCACACACACACACACATATAAACACACATACACACACATATAAATGTGTGTCTGTAATATCACATGACATATAAAAATACTTTCTAACTTCAATGAAATTCTGTTATCTTGATGGGAAGAGGAAGAATTGCAAGGAAGAGACATGTTTTTAAATGGTTCCTGTTAGATTAGTAGCTGCGGGGAAAATCACAGAGCCCTACAGTGCAGGAAGAGGCCCTTTGGCCCATCGAGTCTGCACTGACCACAATCCCACCCAGGCCCTATCCCCACACCCCTACATATTTTAGCTGCTAATCCCTCTAATTTAAGCATCTTAGGACACGAAGGGGCAATTTTAGCATGGCCAATCAATCTGGGAGGAAACCCAAGCAGACACGAGGAGAATGTGCAAACTCCACGCAGACAGTGACCCCAGCCAGGAATCGAACCCAGGTTCCTGGAGCTGTGAAAGAGCAGTGCTACCGTGCCACCCATAGGCCGGTATTTCACTGCCCCATCCATCACGGGAATCAAAACGGGTGCGGGGCGGGCAATAGAAAGATCCATTGACCTCGAGCAGGATTTTACAGTTTCAGGATGAACAAGGCCATAAAATCCCAGCCATAGGTTTAGAAAGTAATGATCAATTTTGCAAAGGGGGATAAATATAAAACCCAAGGGGCTGGTGTTTATTAATGTAGCAGTCAACATCTCTACAAGCTGAGTCTTCCACTCTGGAGCCTGGCGGCCAGTGCGGTAGTGGGAGTGATTCCCGTCACCGGGTGGGTACAAGCTGGCTGAATCCATGCCATCTCGGGCTGTTCACTTCATTACCTATGCTTGCAAGACGGGTTCACTAATCCTTGCAGCAGGGACAGGCAAGAAGTCTCTGTCTCTGCTGTTAGCTCATGGGGTCAAAAGTTCAGACACCCAGACAACCTGCATTGCTCCATTGCTTGGTCAATCCACCCTTCCCCGCTAACCTTTTCTTTCTTCCTTCATCACCCTTTGTGCAACTTGCATTGCCACCAAGGATAGACTCACCAAAGAGAACAAAGGAGCAGCAACTCATTGTTAATCGGGGAAGTTCTACCTTGCCAGGTGAACACCACTTATATCTAGTCGTGAATGTGAACGTTCTAATTTCTCGCTGGTGGGGAACTCAGTTTGGAGGGGAAACTAATTCCAGTGAAATGGCCTTTTGATGAGCGGACATAACTTGCTAATGCATTCAAAAGGGCTCACAGTGCCGGGGATTCGAGTTCAATTCCCGGCTTGGGTCACTGTCTGTGCAGAGTCTACACATTCTCTCCGTGTCTGTGTGGGTTTCCTCCAGGTACCCCAGTTTCCAGAGTGAATGATCTGTTAGTTAGGAGCGTTGGCCATGCTAAATTCTCCCTCAGTGTACCTAAACAGGTGCCAGAGTATGGCGACTAGGGGATTTTCACAGTAACTTCATTGTAAGCCTACTTGTGACACTAATAAATAAACTTTAAACTTAAAACCTCTCCCAGCAGCGCACTGGAGTGTAAACCTTGTTCTTTGTGACATGTCCTGGAGTGGGACTTGAACCCACAATATTTTGACTCAGTAACAAGAGTGTTACTGAGCTTCATTGAAGTGTTAATGTAAGCCTTACTTGTGACTAATAAATAAAAAACTTTAACTTCAATTTATCGCCTGCCAAGGAAATTCACACTTAACTTTACTATACCGCTTTAACACAAAAACATTGATGCACCCAAATTTCCTCAATTTTTTCCATCACTTCCAAGATTAACTTATCATAGGATCTCCACAGTGCAGAAGGAGGCCATTCGACCCATTGAATCTACACCAACAACAATCCTACCCAGGCCCTATCCCCATAACCCCACATATTTACCCCACTGATCCCTCGAACTTATGCATCCCATCAAGACCCTTTTCTCCGATTCAGACAGTTCCACCTCCCTTATCCTAAAGGAAATTCCTGAATGAAAATTTCCCACATTCATGCAGATAATGTTCTGGCATAAATTTAGGCATCAAGGTATATTATTTCCTGAAGTCACTTGAAATTAACGGATTGCTAATGACTTTCTTGTCAATTTGAATCCCTGCTGGGTGTTGCCGCCCTGAACTTAACCAAATCGCTGCCAGCCTCAGTGTATGGGAAACATCTTTACCTCCCTCCCCCACCAGCTTCCTATTCATTCTGAGCAGCAGTAATCACCTTCCCACTGGATAACCCCTCTCTATGTAATAATGGGATGAAGTAGGGGCCCTTGGCAGAAAAACAGCAGCCCACTCGATATTGCCTCCATGGCTAGCCCTTACATTCATGTTTACAGAGCTGTTTACAGTGCAGTGTCAGTAAATAAGTCCCACAGGACACAACAGCATTGAAGCTGAAACAAAAAAAATGCTCACACAATTTATGCACAAATGCAATCCAGAAAATTCTAGGCCAAAAAGTCAATGTTATTCCCATTGTCTTGGTTCAGACAAGTAGGAGGTGTGAGCCCTTTGCTCCATACTCAATAAAAGATGTTCATTCATCCTGTAGTAAAGCAGCAGGAGGATGATATACTTGTTGTGGGGGGTTGGGGGGGGGGGGGGGGGTGGAAGAAAATGACACAAAGCTTCCTTGGTTTCGGGCCGGTAGTCCCAATGTCACCACAGCAACACAAAGCCCTTTCAACACCGGGCAGCACTTTCTGAATCAAGCAGTTTGCATAACAGAAACAGAATACAAACACAAACTCTCCTGCTCCAGCCCACCACATTCACTTCCCACGCTGCCTTTCTATTGGATCTGGATTCAAGAAGCCTGCAATGCTGGAACCGCTTCCTGGGCCTTCCACTCTTATGTCCTGCTTTTGTCGCTGCGTCTCAGCCGATGGTCAGTTTTTTAACACTCTCGCTACAACTAGGAGGTTATGGATTCAAGTCCCACTCCAGAGACTTGAGTGCTGACATTCCAGTGAAGTGCTGAGCAAGTGCTGCACTGCGTCTGAGCCGAGACATTGACACCAGGGCCCTGAGGTTACATGGCCAGAATTTTTCAGGCCTGCCAGCAGCGGTGATCTTACCGGGCTGGGAGATTAACTTGGCACTGCTACCTCACAAAACCAGGAACCCAGGTTCGATTCGTGGCTTGGGTCACTGTCTGTGCAGAGTCCGCACATTCTCCCCATGTCTGCGTGGGTTTCAGCCAAAAATCCATTTTCCCGACAACAGGGCGAACTTTTGCAATAATGCCATTGAGACTTTAAAAGGTGGGTCAAGTTTCCTGACAAACAAGGTGGGGAAGCCCTTTTGCATGTATTAGCAAGACATGCTAGCTCATCACAAGCTCACCTCATCAGCCAGGAGCAAATCAGAATACTACTCCGAATTGTTTTTTCCTTCGAGGTGGATTTTAAGCAACCCTTCCAAATTCAGTTCCCCACCTTTGTTTATTTGTTAGTGTCACAAGTAGGCTTACATTAACACTGCAATGAAGTTACTGTGAAAATCCCCTAGTCGCCACACTCCGGCGCCTGTTCAGGTAACTGAGGGAGAATTTAGCATGGCCAATGCACCCAACCAGCACAGTGGGGGGAAACCGTAGCACCAGGATGAAACCCATGCAGACATGGGGAGAATGTGCGAACTCTGCACGGACAGTGATCCAAGCCATGGATCGTGCCTGGGTTCTTGGTGTTGTGAGGTAGCAGTGCTAACCACTGTGCCACCTATAGTGATTATGGTTAATGCCTCCTCTATGCGGCACAACAGAAGGGGGACACTTAGCTTGAGGGACCAATGGGAACCAAGTATGAGTGAACGCCCCGGACAGCGGAATCCTTTTTCAGGCAGAATACATCTGGAAGCCATGTAGTAAGCATGTAAAGAATGGAGCAGCCTAGGGCTGCAAGCCCCTCTATATAGTTTCCCTTTATCAATTAATAGCTTTTTATTCCTAATTAACAGAATAGAATCATACAATCACAATGGCCATTTGGTCCATAGAGCCTACACCAACAAGAATCTCACCCTGACCCTATCCCCATAACCCCATGTATTTACCCTGCTAGCGCCCCTGATACTAAGGGGCAATTTGTCATGGTCAGTAAACCTAACCCACACATCTTTGGAGTGTGGGAGGAAATCAGAGATGCCGGATGAAACCCATTCAGATATGAGGAGAATGTGCAAAATCCTCACAGACAGTTACCCGAAGCCAGATTCGAACCCAGTGCTAACTACTGTGCCATTGTGCCACCCTCAATTAAGCCTGAAGTGTCTTGATAATGCCTGAAGCGTGCCACGTTACTACGCTGCCAGTCAGGAATTAGAACGTTCTCATTTACATAAGTAACTCACACCTACCATGACTTTGAAGTGAGTAGTTGCTGCTTCACTCCTCCTGGGGACCCCTCACAAATATCAGCCTCTTGCTTGAGATCAGGTACTGATAGGCCAGCTGAGTGCAAAGGGAGGTAAACCAGAGGAGATGGGTAGAGCGGAGGCAGGAAGTGGGAGGCAGGTGAAGGGTGGAAGAATGGAGCAGAAGCAGGACATGAGAAGGAGGACCAGTGAGTAAGGGTGAGATGCTGTCCAAGAACGGAAGGCAGATTTTCCAGAACAGGCAGGAAGGCAGTGAGGGAATACTAGGATGCAGCGAAGCTGGAAGGTGGGAAAGACTTTGGATGTTAAGTGTGGGCAATCCTGTGGTTGGGTGGGGAAAGGGGTTTTAAGCCATGGGTGGTGGGAGAGAGATTGTCCCGGAGGGCAGGTTTGTTGTTGTCTATGTCCTTTAACTGGGAGTACCAGGCAGCAGAGGGAACACTCCCAGTTAAAGGTGGGAGTGAGATGTGGGAGGTTGGTTAGTCCAGAGTAATAATTGAGTAATTGAAGAACTGTGAGGGCTGCAGATCACGATAAAGGACAAAAGCAGTGGCTCGGACAATGGGTGGGGTTAGGGTCAGGGTGGGCATGGGGACAGTAACGGGTGTAGGGCTCAGAAGGTAGAAAAGGCATAAGGTGAGTGATGGTTACAGGGTCAAAGGTAATGGGGCAAAATCCAAGGTGACAGAGGGGAGAGGAATGGTTATATTGACTGGATCAGGGACAATGAGGGAAAGTTCCTTTCTTGGTGGCTTTTGAACAAGTCCGTTTAGCCATCCGCACTCCTCATTATCTCACCATCCATCAGACCATGATGGAGAGCCCCACACTATTGAACCCATACCTTCCATGTTCCTGGCCAGCCTAACACCCCTTGAGGCCCCTTTACATCCTCCATGTGTCTCACACCAGGACAGCAGGAGGACATGCAATAGGGTAACTACAAACTCTGCACAGGCAACATTACAACAGAACTCAAGACCAGGTGAGCAATAACTGCTGAATTGCCTAGGCTACACATCCACGAATAACCACCGTGTTGGAATACTCAGTGATGATGCTGTGGATAATGTGAGACAATAAATAGTGTATCGATAGAATCACCTCATTGGAATCTCATTGGGAACAAAGCCTTTGATTCACCGCCACCATTGCAGCAACTAGCAGCAAAATGAGAACACAGCAAACCTAAACATAGTGCAATTAAACATATATTTACAAGTGCCAAAACTATATACAATGGTTGTATATCTGTGCCACATCAAAGCCTTTCTTTGCTTAATATCATGTGCAATTGCAGCCTTGACATCTGCAGGTGAAATGGAGGCAGGCTGTTGACTGAGATGACTGGGATGGGTGACCTCCAGTGGCCTGAGGCCCTGAGGGTCTCCTGCTTGGGGTGGCACGGTAACACAGTGGTTAACACTGCTGCTTCACAGCTCCAGGGACCTGGGTTCGACCCGGCTCGGGTCACTGTCTGTGTGGAGTTTGCACATTCTCCTCGTGCCCGCGTGGGTTTCCTCTGGGTACTCCGGTTTCCTCCCACAGTCCAAAGATGTGTGGGTTAGGTTGATTGGCCATGGTAAAATTAGCGGGTAAAATATGTAGGGATATAGGGGTAGGGCCTGCGAGGGATTGTGGTTGGTGCAGACTCGATGGGCCGAAGGGCCTCTTTCTGCACTGTAGGGTTCTATGATTCTAAAGTACAGATGCAGCCTCTTTAGCCTGACCTGGTGGGGGCAATGTGTGACTGGCAGAGGGCAGACTGTGTGGCAAGGCACACTTGGAACGCCCTAGGATTTTTTTAAAATCGCTTTTTAAGGGACGTGGACGTCACTGGCTGGGCAGGTGAAGTCCCTCGGTGCCTGCCAGGCCCTCCTCCTCCCTGTTGGTGCCTGAAAGCACATCCCTCGCTCTTTGAGGAGAAGGAAAGCCTTGAGAGAGGTCAAGGCACCTCGCTCCCCTCTTATCCAGCCATTGCTGCACTCTGCCCGTGACTAGGGCAATGGAGTACAGGTTAGTACCCATATCATAGGATCATAGAACCCCTACAACGCAGAAGGAAGCATTTGGCCCATCAAGTCTGCACTGATAACAAAGCATCTTACTCAAGCTCTATCCCTGTTACCTCATGTATTTACGCAACCGATCCCCCGAACTTACACATCTTGGGACGCTAAGAGCAATTTTTAGCACGGCCAATCCATCTAACCTGCACATCTTTGGACTGTGGGAGGAAAACGGAGCACCTGGGGAGGAAACCCACGCAGACATGGAGAGAATGTGCAGACTGTATATAGTCACCAAGGCTGGAATCGAACCTGGGTCCCTAGCGCTGTGAGCATTGTGTGTCCATCTGGATCTGGTTCCCCCCGACACTGTCACACTTCCTATGGAGGCAGCTGAGTAGGAGAATGAGCAGTTAAGGAGTGTGAATGCCATTGCCAGCTCCTGAGCCCTTCCCAATAAATGATTAACATACAGGATGTCCGGCAACTGATACAACACTGAGAGCATGAAGTGATTGCCACACATTCAGTGCACGTGTCCCATCTGCTGCTGACTCCTGCAATCCAAATTCCCGTGCGACATCCCTGTGCACTCGCACACCTTCACTGCCTGATAGTAACAGAGGAGCTGGAGCAGGCCATCTGGATGCCCTTACGAGTGTCACTTTACAGTGAGCAGATGGTGCCACTAACACTGGCAGAGCAGATCATCCATCCTTCTACAACACTGCTAGACTGTTCTCCTGTGGTCACATTGGGCACAACTACTGCCAACCATTGCTGCAATCTCTGTCCGGACAGCCATGATCAAATGAGAGGAGATCCTGTTGCCAACTCTGGGAAACAGTTCCTTCTGGCTTCCCAGGATCAGCCTGAAGGAGTTTCTGCAGGGAGGCGTTGATTTGATTTGATTTGATTTATTATTGTCACATGTATTGATATATAATGGAAAATATTGTTTCTTGCACACTATACAGGCAAAACATGCCATACCTTCCAGTTTTCCTGGGTAGCTTGGAGGAGAGTCTACAGGGTAGATTTGCTGAGGTATGAGACTGCACACTGTCCTTCCTGGGACGTTCTGGCCAAGGCAGAATCTTGAATGAGAGCTGGACCAAAGACCCTGGTGTGCAGTGAGTGAATGGTTATCCTGGTGCCCTTTAAATGTGGTGTCCGGATCGACAATCCTGTGAGGTAATGAGGCAGGGCACGGCAACTCTCTGCCCACCCTGTCATCAGAATTGGCCAGACCCTCGAGGAAATGAATGTAAGTAACTGAACAGCACAAGGTTGCGAGGGATCCCACCCCCTCTAATGGAAATCATTCTCACTTCCATTCCCACCCCCGAACCTAGATTCCAGAATGGAAATTTCTGATCCATGACTATATTGAAAAAGAGCAGGGGAGTATTCCTCAGTGTCTTAGTCAATATTTATCAGCCATTTTGATAACTTGGTCATTATCACGTAGCTGTTTGCAGGAACTTGCTGGGTGATCAGTGTCTGCCTTGATTCCGGAGTGAATACACTCCGAAAGTATTTCGCTGGCTGTAAAATGCTTTCGGGAAATTGTAAAAGGTCCTATTTAAATGCAAATCTTTCCGTTTTCTCTTTCCGTGAGCTGGTGGGGAGGGAGGAGGCTGCAAACTTTTGCTGCAGTTTTTACTTTGAGCGACAGGGCTGCTGTCAGTCTATGGGAAATGCATTTACCAGAGTAAGCGCTGAAAGCCAGTTCAGGGACACATATGGGCTGCCAAAACTTGAATCAAGAGGAGAATAGAACAAAAGGCCCTCATTGAGCTGATCCATCTCAGGCAGGTTTGAAACTATGCACTAAACAGCAGAGGATTGTGTCTCTTTGTGTTGAATAGCAAAAAGGAGAACATATTTTTCCAGCAGCACTGTAGTGGAATTGGCTGCCCAAACTGTTTCCACCCTCAGATGGGTCAAAAGATCTAAACTGAGTTGGTGGGGGGGGTGGGGGTTAGGGTTAGAGTTGTTCTGAGGTGGAACGCATTTGCCTGAAAGGTTGGTGGAAGCTGATATTCAATAGTGGCTTTTTCAAACAGAGAATCAGATATCGACTTGAAAAAAAGGCTCTACAGAATGGTGGGGAGAGATTGTCCTAACAACGAACCAGTGCAGATATGATCGGATGAATAATCTCACTCTGGTGCTTTGTGCTTCCACAATACTATGAATTTACTAAAAAGACTGTCTGTGTGGAGTCTGCACATTCTCCCCATGTGTGTGTAGGTTTCCTCTGGGTGCTCCAGTTTCTTAGGCGCATTGGCATGACAAACTGTATCTTAGTGTCAGGGGGTTGAGCATAAAGTCATTAAGGTTTACAGCATAGAAACAGGCCCTTCGCCCCAACTTGTCCATGCCGCCCATACCACTAAACTAGTTCTAATTGCCCGCATTTGGCCCATACCCCGCTATACCATCTTACTAATGTAACTGTCTAAATGCTTTTTAAAAGACAAAAGTGTACCTGCCTCCACTACTACCTCTGGCAGCTTGTTCCAGACACTCAGCACTCTCTGTGTGAAACAATTGCCTCCCCCCAGACCCTTTTGTATCTCCCTCCTCTCACCTTACATACAGGGATAGGGCCTGGGTGGGATTGTAGGCATTACATGCTCAATGGGGCGAATGGCCTCCTTTTTGCACACTAAAGATTCTATGATTCTAAGTCTTTAACTGTCATCCACTCTTCACTTGAGACAATTTGTCACATGGCACAAATTCACAAAGTCCTATTTCAATGTTAAAAGATTAAAAAAATTAATCTGAATTACTGTCGTTTCCCACCCCCCCCAACAAGTAAATGAAGCCTCAGGCCACTGACTCAAGACACAGTGTTGCCAACTTCACCAAGACGACATTGAATACTTGGCACCTCCCTACTCTTCAGGACTTGATTCTGGGAGGTGGGGAAATCTCAAGCCTGGGGCTTGGGTGGCTGCTCATGATACATTTGTTCAATGATCAAATCATCTTGATTGCTTTAGTCTAAGATTTGGTTCGTAGCTTGTCCCTATTACTGAGAGTTTGATCCTACTGGTGGAACAATTTTGGTTGAAAAAGAGTGGCTAATAAACGCAGATTACTTATGAATGCAGTGGCAAATGAAGAGAAATTGGCAATCGGCAGCAGAAAGTACCTTTCATCTCATTAATCCTAAAAACTATCAGATATAAGCTAGGCTAACATGGCTCCACTCCAGTGCAAACTTTGTAGTTTAATCCTGTTGTACACTGGAGCCAGTCTTTCTCATAGCTCGGGGCTCTTCAAGCAACAGGGGATAGCAGTGTTGGGAACGTTATGGGGGAGCATTGAGAGATTTGTGTGTGGTTATACATCTGGTACAGTGGAATCCTGCCAGTAATATGAGTAGGGCAGGTTTCACATCACTGCAAGCCAACACTATGAGAGGCAATTTCCAGCAAAGGCAATTCTATAATGTACATTGTGCTTAATGAGATCCTGAACGCAGCAGCAGCCGATATGTGGGTTTCACCCAATGATTCAATAGTACGTTCTCCAGCCTCACTAAGGTTTGGTTAATGAGACATCCCATTAAAATGGGTCTTCTTGGTAGATGCACTTTGGAAATCCAGAATGGTGCTGCCAGCTGTGTGTTGAGACTGAGTAATCTTGGACCTCATGAAGTGTATTATGGAATGTCAATGAGGGTAGAACAATATTGTACCTAGGCCATTTGCAGCCTGCCACTGATCTCCAGATCACCTGGGCCAGCTCATAGCTGCAAGGCTATTGGAATCTGACTTAAAAGAGAGCACTGGTGAAACGTCTCCTCTGTATTTAAGTCTAAAATTGGCGAATGAATCTGTTCTCCTTCTTCCTGCTGCCTCGTTTTACCCGGTTTGGCCTGTTGGTGCATTGGGTGGCTTTATAGACAACAGGTGGCGTAACTAACTTCAATGAGGCCCATGAGGTTGGCCACTTGGAGTATGAGCTCCCTGATTGTGTTCATAATTGCCTGCCCAATCAGGGAACCTTACCTGTATATAAATATAGGAGTGTCAGATCCACTCCTGATTCTGACTTTGTACCTGAAGCATTGTTAAAAATGGAGATGAGCTTGTAAATAAAGGAAGTCTGATGAAGGGACGCCAGTCTCTGAGGAGTTCTTGAAGTTGAGAGGAATCTGCACTTTTCACCTGTACCTACTCCCTTCCCTTTCTTCATTCCTGTTGCTGATTTACCCTGAAGAAATAGTTTGCTCTTTTCAAACTGCCTCTGGTATGGGGATTATCATTAAAAAAAGACATTGAAAAAGAAGAAACAGGAATGTTTTAAACATATGTAAGGTCTTGTGGGCAAAGTAATGAGGGTGGACCAGTGCAAGTCCAAACCAGTCCAAACTAACAATGCTACAGCAAAAGAGAGGTCAGACAGAATTATGGGAATTCCTTCAATTTGCCAGAATGTCAGAAGAAGCACCAGGGACCCAGGTTCAATTCCAGATTCGGGTCTCTGTCTGGAGTTTGCATGTTCTCCTCATGTCCGTGTGTGTTTTCTCCGGGTGCTCCAATTTCCTCCCACACTCCCAAGATGTGCAGATTAGGTTAAATGGCCGTGCTAAATTGCCCTTTGATGTCAGAGAGATTAACAAGCTAAATATGTGGGGTTATAGGGAGACAGCTTGGGTGGGATTGTTGTCGGTGCAGACTTGATAGGCTGAAGGACCCCTTTCCGCACTGTAGGAATTCCATACTTCTACAAAGAGAACTTTCAGTTTAAAGAGTCTGTGTAAACCATCCCTCCCCCACCCCCCCACCCCCACCAGAAGGTACAGAGAATTATTATCTATGCTTGAAGATATTGTGTGTGTTCCCGGTGAGTATCTCTCAGGTTAACTGTGCATTATGATATCCGTCCAGGCCCTAATGGACATCTTTATCAAACCTACAAGCATGGCTTGCTAGCTTCTTTGACATGAGAAGGTGCATTGGAAGGGCATTCTTCCAGGATGAAAGCTCATGGATTGCGTGAGCAAACCTGCTACTGTCACATCTTGTGAAGTGTTTCTCCTCAGTGCACTCAGCGTTTTCTTGCCTGTAAAGTGGAGAAATGCCCCCCTTGGCCAGCAAGGTCACACCTCCCAGTTTTACAAGCACCAAGAACAGTGTTAATAACAATTAAATGGATAATCAACTAACCAATCATACTTTATTGGCCCAATTTGTTTGCCATTTGATATGTCTCGCAGTTTTCCGGTCCATGTGATCCTCCTTTTGAAAGGGGTAGATTTAATGGTTCGGGCACTTTATAGCTCACAAGCTTATGTGCGACCAGATAATTTTATTGATCAGATATAAATTGTTCACTACATGTGTTCATTCAGTCTTTTGTTGGAAGAAAGTAAGCAATATAACAGCTGTTCTACGCAGGGTGGGTGACACAGAGGATAAAATGGTTCAGTAACAAATGGTTGAGGGGAACTCTTTTTGTTCTGTGTCTAAAAGGGATGAAACTAATCCTTAATACCTAATACGAGAGGCAATTCATTGCCCATACCACCCAGGTCGGAGGAGAAAAGAAATTATCACATAAATAAGAGACTAACTTTCCATTTCGCTTGGAAGACTGAGGATCGGTTTCATTGTCAATGATTGTTTGGGGCCGTAAAACCCCTTCTGTGCTCCCCCGTTGACTGCAAGGCAGTGTGGAGGAGATTTACTGTGAACTCAATTGATGTGGGGCCTCAGATTTGCCTTAAAGCCCCCATTTCTTCAGTCAAGCATTTAATCCATGTCGCTGGCTGATGAGGTGATCAGTGTAAGTGGTGCTCGAGGATTTACCTCCAATGCGGAACGGTAGGCCTCAAGATTTCTGGATTTCAACTCCGCAATGAAGGGAAACATTCCCGAGCTGTCAGAAATCTTTGCTGAAAGGTTTTTTGGTCTGTTTATTAAAAGTATTTGGCCATGTGTTAACCCGGCAATTTGCTATCAGCTCACCATTGAAACACATGAAGGACAAGTAAATTTTGTGAGGACTGGACGAGTACAGCAAAGGTTTACCAGGATGTTGCCTGGTATGGAGGGCATTAGCTATGAGGAGAGATTGAATAAACTGGGACTGTTGTCCCTGGAAAGACAGAGGCTGAGGGGACTGACTTGATAGAAGTTTATAAAATTATGAGGGGAATAGCTAAGGTGAACAGTTGGAAGCTTTTTCCCAGGGCACAAATGACAATTTTGAAGGGGGCACAAGTTCAAGGTAGGGGGAGGAAAGCTTCAGTGGAAATGTGTGGGGGAAGTTTTTTTTTACAGAGCAGTGGGGGCCTGGGATGCACTGCCAAGTGAGGCAGTTGAAATAGACACATTAGCAACATTTAAAACTTATCTGGAATGACACATGAACAAACGTGGAGTGGAGGAATACAGGCGGTCGATCCAAGTAGGACAATGTGATCTGCGCAGGCTTGGAGGGCCAAAGGGCTATTCCTGTGCTGTACTGTTCTTTGACCAACAGATTTTAGCATGTGCATTGAAATCTATTCACAGAATCCCTACAGCGCAGAAGGAGGCCATTTAGGCCATCGAACCTGCACCAACAACAATCCCACCCATACTCTATCCCCACATATTTACCCTGCTAATCCTTCAGACACTAAGAGGCAACTTAGCACAGCCTAATCCACCTAACCTGCACATCTTTGAAGTGTGGGAGGAAACCGGAGCACCCGGAGGAAACCCACACAGGTACAGGAAGAATGTGCAATCTCCACAAAGACACTCACCCAAGGCTGGATTGGACCTGGGTCCCTGGTGTTGTGAGGCAGCAGTGCTAACCACTGTGCCACCCTTTAAATTCATTCTTTCCGTTAATGTTTTAAAAATATTACTGCATCAGTTTTCTTTTAAACAGTACCATACAACTTCTCTTTCTTTCCTAGTAGAGATATTTAACTGTGCAGTGTCTGTAGATTCAGCAAATGAATTGCCGATGTCTGTTCATTTATCATCCAAATTGTTAAAATGATAATCAGAAATGATAGGTTAACACACAAGAATAATTTTGTGGGATTAATTCATTCTCCCAGTGGAATGTTGTTTTGGAACAAAGTGCGGCATTGTCTTTCTTCCAATTATTGGTACAGTGGTTAACACTGCTACCTTACAGTACCAGTGACCTGGGTTCGTTTCCGACCTTGGGTGACTATCCGTGTGGAATTTGTACGCTCTCCCTGTGCCTGCATGGATTTCTTCTGAGTGCTCTGGTTACCGCCCACAATCAAAAGATGCGCAGGTTTGTTGGATTGGCCGTGCTAATTTGCCCCTTAGTGCCCAAGTTGTATAGATTAGGTGAGTTAGTCGTGGTAAACTAGCCAGGGTTATGGGAATAGGACAGAGTGGTGGGCCTTGGTGGGACGCTGTTTTGGAAAGTTGGTGTAGACTTGATGGGCCGGAAGAATCCCTACAGTGCAGAAAGGGTCCAATGATTCTAACCTTATTTTGATCGAGTAAGTGGGTTATTATCAGGGAGATAAATCCTGCAGCCTGCACATTCCATGTTGATGATGAAAGGTATGGCTGGATTCATTTGTAGATGCACTTTTCAGTAAAATAATTCTTACTATCTACACATCACTCAATCTAACTGTGTTACAAATTCCGCTGTGTTAGTTCTCAGTACAGTAGGCGGGCAGGGAATGGGAGGTGTGGGGGATATGTGGGTGGTGGGGAGAAGAGGTGGATGATGGTTGGGGCAGTGGGAGCGTGCTGGGTGGAGGGATAGGGTTGGGGTATAAGTTTTAACTGCCAGAGAGAACTCATTGACATAGTTTCGATTCCTGCCCACCTGCTTCCAGCAGATCACAGTGATTTCACCAACTGAGATCCATCAACACTCTGCCAGGAGAGGTTCTATCTGCTCTGGAGGGATGGGGTGGGGGGGACAAGCAGCAGATGCAGAGTAATGATAACTAAACTTCCATTATGGAGACTGATGGAATCAATCCACTTCTTGTAGGCCCAGGCAAGAAACTCGGAGCTTCCCTTCTGTTTCAGATCCTCTTCTGACTCAAATTCACCCAGAGGAAAAGCAGCAGCAGCCTCCTCACTCAGATCAGAGCTGGAATAGCAGCATAGGCTTGACAGTGTAGTAAGGCTCTGACCTGCAGAGAGAGGTAAGGACCCTGCCATTCATTTCATTCTCCTGAACTCATCTTATTTTTCTCTTGAATCTCAGTGGAATGCAATAGTTACCCAGAAATCTGTATAGTGTGAGCAAGTTGATATTTCCGTCACAAGTTTACAGTTGGAATTCTCCAGCCTTCCAGTCGTGTGTTTCCCATTGGTGGGAGGTGGCACATTGTTTGCTGGCTGCAGGATTCTCTGCTCCCGCCGCTTCAATGGAAATTCCCATTGATGTCACTCCATGCCAGAGGGAAATCTGTGGGTGGGGACGCGCTGCCAGCGGTACTGGGGCAACCTGCCGGCATGAACGGCCGGAGAATTCCGACCTATGTGTCTTGTCTACCTTATTACAATTGGTTTCGGAGCTTGAATTCTTTAACCTTCTCAACAGGTGAAGGTTTCTCCATCCATTACTGTAAACGTCAGCCCTGATTTAACAGCAGTGAGCAGAAAAGGAGTAACACTGTTTGTTGACCTTGAAGAAATCTGTTCAATAAAACCTAACGATCTTTGTGGCTAGAATTGCCTCTTCCCGGTGTAGCAGTTTAAGTCTGGCACCAAAGACAAAGTGACCTCCAGCAGCAGGGATGTCAACAAGTAGGGTAAGTGGCCAATCATGTTGAGGTGTTTCACAGACAGCAAACTAGGGAGCTAAAGAACACTTGCCTCCTTCATGTTTCATTTAAACTTTCTGAGAGTGAAATCAGTTTCTTATTATTCATCCATGGTATATGGGCATCGCTGACTGGCCAGCATTTATTGCCCATCCCTAGCTGCCGTAGCAACACACTTGAGGGTCAACCAAGTTGCTGTGATCTGGAACCACATGTAGGCCAGGTCAGGTTAGGGCAGCAGATTTCTTTTCTTAAAGGACATTCGTGAACCAGATGGGTTTTTCTGACAATTGACATTGGTTTCATGGTCATCAGTAAATTCTTAATTCCAGATATTTTGTATTGAATTCAAATTCCACCATCTGCCGTGGCAGGATTCGAACCCACGTTCCCAGAACATTAGTTGAGTTTCTGGATTAATAGCGTAGAGATAATACCACTAGGCCATCACCTCCTCTCAAATTGTGATTGGGTTAAGGCAGAAACTAAAGTGAATAAACATTTAAAGCCTTTTTTAAAACTTAGAATGATGAAATTTGACATTCTGTAAACATGATATTAGCTCCAGCTGATGAGTGGAGGTATTTAACAAGAATAATGAACTTTCCATGTCAACTCCATTTAACAAGTGCAACCTTTTCGAGGGGTTTTGATCATAGAATCCTGAAGTGCAGAAGGAGGCCATTTGGCCCATCATGTCTGTACCAGGCACTATCCCACCTTGGCCCTATCCCCATAACCCCATGCATTTACTCTAGCTAGTCCCCTGGCACTATGGAGCAACTCAGCATGGCCAACCCACCTAAACTGCACATTTTTGGATGAGGAAGGAAACCCATGCAGACACAGGGAGAATGTGCAAACTCTACACAGACAGTGACCTGAGTCTGGAATTGAACGCGGATCCCTGGCGCTGGGAGGTAGCAGGGCTTTACAATGAGACTAACAATGTAAGAGGGAAACTTCTTGTCAATTCAATTGATTGCGTTCTGGGACATTGCATTAATAGTGCACCCACTGGAGAAACGCAATACCACTGACAGCAACATTTGGATTTCCATATTGAAGTATACACAAACTGCAGGAATTGCTGCCAATTCCTGAGCAAAACCCACGTCTTTTATTCACTTCACCATTGGCATACCATGGCTGCCATGTCTTCTTTCTGCCATGCAGCCAAAGCTTCTTTGGCAGTACCTCTCAAATTCACCATCTAGAAGGATAAGACCAACAAGTGCAAGGGAATGCGCTGGCCAGCCCCAACAATAGAACTAATTTGTAAAAACGACATAGAAGCAATATAGTGAACAGATGTTAGTTGAAGCTATTAAGAAGAAAGAACACAATAAAAACTTTTGTAGAATATTGGTCTGAGGTAATCTGTATGCGGGATCTCTTGGATTAAACAATCCTTTGTGGACCTTCATGGCAGATGTTGTATTTGGATTGCATGAATTTTCATTCCATTGCCAGAGTCCAGGCCTGCAGCCAGATTGAGGGGGGTCACGGTGGCAGAGAGGGAATGTTTGGACAGCAATTGGCTATTAGAAATGTGAGGATGGCTTTTGGAAATGAAGGAGTATTCAATTAGAACATATGGAGGTAAGTGTGGCAGTGTGTGGTCCATGCGAGGGTAAGTGGTACAGCAAGTCAACAGCTGAACTTGTTGCATTCCAAACAGCTTAATCAGCTGCGGGCAAAGAATCTCAGCATTACATGGAGTACACACTCTGACTTGGCTTTTATTTAAAGTCACACATCCCTTTTAATCTGGTAATGGTTATGTTAAAAACAGCTTTCAGTGTAATTCATCATGACATTTAGTCTAATCTATCCAGAGTTTCCTGGTTAAATGAGTAGGGAATAAGGATTGTCATTAACAGCACATCCATTACCTAACATATACAGTGCATTGCAATTGGTGTGAGAAATCCAGAGCATAAGAAATCTGATATTTGCTGTTTTTGCTTGTAAACTCTTCACGTACAGAAAAAAAAATGAAATTGAGGATCTGCAAACCCGATGCAGACTTTACTAATTATTCGTAATAAACTCATCAGCTCGCTGCTAGTAAATAATCATCCAAGGACCTGTTTTTCCATTTATCTGTGTGTTTTACAACATTATCAATGATACTAATTAAATTCCAGATCATTGCAATGAATTCCTTCTAATAAAGATACAATGATGCACAAGAGGATGCAACTAATTTGTGCTTTGAAATTTCAGGCAGCAGGTCTTAATTAAAGATTGTTACACAAGTGAGAGAAATGAGACAATGAACAGCTGCACACTGAAGGATAAGCTTCCTGGAGGTAACTGACGTTAAAGAAAGTCACGCAATTTATTTCAGTGGGTGGGATTTTCCAGCTGCATTCACCCCAAAACTGGAAAATCCCTGCCCGACATCAACAGACATTTCCATGGTCTGCCCCTCGCTCACTATGACTCTCCTGCCATGCAGAAGAGGAAAATTTGCTCCTAGATTTTGCCACCTGTTTGAATGTGTTTTTTTTTAACGCTTTGGTATTTTTCATTGACATTGTCCCTTGTTTCCGCAGGCCGAAAACAACTTTGAGGAAAACAAGAGCAAGACGCAGCGAGGTTCTGCTGGAGCCTGCTAGCCTAGACCAATAAATGTCTGTCCAAGGTCCAAAATTTGCTCTGCAGCAGAACAAGAATGTGTCAACATCTGTTACCAGATTGCTGAAAGAGCTCTGCCCAGTAAAACCAACTAAATGGGCAAGCTTTTATTATCACTTTTCACACCCTCTGGATGTCCCAGTATAGTTCACAGCCATATGAGCACTTTTCAGTTGTGCTGTAGGCAAAAGCAGCATCCCTGATAGTTTGTTATTTCTTTCAGACTTTAACTAAGCACTTAACTGGCAAACTTATCAAAACATGTTTACTCGACTGTCATGTATTTATGTTATAGCCAAAGGCAATCCTATTGAACAGCACATTTAAAGAACACCCTGTTGTTTAAATCTCAGAAGAAAGGCATTATTTTGTGCACATGCATTTCATTCCAAACAGCATTTCTTGGCTGCAAGGCTGTCACAAAGTTGAACAATTACAACAATAGCATTACTTCATGAGTGGGAAGGCACTATATGAATGAAAACCTTTGGCCTGGACTTTTATGCCTCCGTCTGTGTCAGAACAGGGGCCTTGATGTGGAGATGCCGGTGTTGGACAGGGGTAAATACGGTAAGAAGTCTCACAACACCAGGTTAAAGCCCAGCAGGTTTATTTGTTAGCAAACGCTACCGAATCAACCTGTTGGAACGGAGGCACATGGGACCTGGATACAGAATTCTCACGCCAATTTCTGGCGCTGCACATTTTCATCTTCACGGGCAAGAGGGCCAGGCTAGTTCAGACAGAGGACAGGGGCGACAGTTTTGAGGCCCCATTGTGGTTGGCACAGCAAACTGGACTTGTTATAGTGTCAGAATAGGAAAGGACTGAAAATGTCTAGACAAGTAGTCAGACATCTGTGCCATCGTGCAGAGTGAATCGGCACCTCAAATCAATAGTGAACAAGGCTTTGCTGCAGATTTATATAATCTCTCACATGTGGCAACTCTCCACTGCTTAACCAGAGTTACTGAAACCCTGTTCGAGACAGTGATAAAATTCCCATGTGTTCTACAAATGTGGACACTAGATACAGAGAGCGATGGGCTTCACTGCTTTAGCTAACTTCCCCCAAGCACAAGGAATACTCAATTGTACATGAGTCTGTGTCTGTGCGTCTGTGTGTGTGTGTCTGGCTCTCCCACTCTCAGGGTTTGCACTCATCCTCATTGCCATACACTCATGCACTCACACAAGCTCACACAGTGAGTGTGGGTGAGAGTAAGTGAATAAGAATCATGAGACGGATTTTCCAGCCCTTCCTGCCAGCAGGATCCTCATTCCAGTTGATCCCTGTGGCAGGTCCCTGGCAGCGGGATGGACAAGTCAGGCAAAACGTTCTGGATTTCAGTGGGACTGGAAGATCCCGGCAGTGGGTGTACTTACACCAGGGATTGCAGTGGTTCAAAAAGGCAGCTCACCACCACTTTCCCAAGGGCAACTACCTATGGGGAATAAATACAGGCCTAGCCAGCAAAATCCACATCTTGTAATGAATTTTTGAAAAGTAACCTATGCTGTAGATAAAGGGGAACCTGTGGATGTGTTGTACTTAGATTTCTAGAAGGCATTTGATAAAATGTGGTATCAAAGGTTTTTGCAGAAAGTGGAAGTTCATGACATTGAGGGTGACATATTGACATGGATAGAAGATTGGCTGGCTAATAGGAAACAAAGAGCAGGCATATAAATTGGTCTTTTTCAGGTTGGCAAAATGTAATGAGTGGTGTGCCACAGGGATCTCAACCCTATACAATTTATATAAATGACCTGGAGGAATAGATGGTTGCCAAATTTGTAGATGTATGAAGAGAGATAGGAAAGTAAGTTGTGAAGGAAATGTAAGAGGGTGAATTTTACTGATCCACCCACTGTGGGTATAGGATGAGCCAGGGGCAGACCATAGAAAGGCCCATGGACCTCAGGCAGGATTTTCCAGTTTCAGGGCAAGCAAGGCTGGAAAATCACAACCAAGGAATCCACAAAAGTATATAGATAGGTAAGTGTACAAATACCTGGTAAATGTAACGTAGTGGGCCCGTTTTTACCATTTTCATTCAAAGTGCTGAATCTGGGCACAATTTAGATCTGACTTGGTTCTCAGGTACCCTCCTATGCACTTTACCTGAAAAAATAATCACAAATCTGAATTATGCTATGGGCGGCGCCTAGCATGCCCAAAACACTGCTACTTCAATCAGGGCTTTGAACTGCGCGTGCGCAGCAAAATAAAATTTGAAAAACGCGCCCCTGTCACATTGTTCCTGCCACAAAAAGTGGATAAAGTGGCCTGGGAGCGATGGCCCCCACAGACATCACCCCACCCCCACAACATAACTGCCCCCCTTATCCACCCACCTCCTCCCCCCCCCCCGCTAGCCAGACCAATCATGACCCTCTGCCCCATCCTTCCCCCCGCCACCCCCACTGATTGCCCGCAGAGCGGTCCCCATACCCCCCACCCCCACCACCAAAGATACATCTGGCCTCCCTCCTCTGCCCCTCCACCATCAGAGAGTAATCGGGCCTCCTCCCCCCAACAGAGAATGATCAGACCCGCCTCCGTCTTTCCCCCCACTCACCCTCCCCAAACAGAAATCAATCAGGCCTCCCCTCTCACCAGAGAGCGATCTGACCTGCCTCCCACCTCCCCCCGCACCCCACCGAACCATAGAACGACCGGGCCTCCTCCTCCCCCTCACCTCCCCCACCAAAGAATGATCGGGCCTTCCTTCTCCACCCCCCTCCGTCCCCACGAGAGAATGGTTGGGCCTCCCCTCTCCCTCCCCCTGCCAGGAAATGACTGGGCCTCCCTCCTCCCCACCCCCACCAGAGAACGATCTGGCCTCCTTCCTCTTCCTCCCCCTGCCTCCCCCTGCACCACCGATCTGAGTCAGAGAGCCCTTGGAAGCTCTGAACTTACTCAGAAACTGGAGCGCCCGAAACAGACCTTTGCCGAGCATGTCTGTTTGACGCCGAATCTGGACGCGCGAAGGCGACGGTAAAGGGGGAAATGCTGATAAAGTTGGGCGGGCAGCCCATTATTTCAATTTGAATGCATGCAAATGCATTTAAATCACCGTTTTGGGTGCAGTTCAGATTGCGGCCATTTACAATTTTCAGGAAAGTGGACATCTGCGTGGACACTGATCACACTAATCGCCTCATGCCCAACTTTACCAAGCTTTGGGCACGACGCAATGGTAAAATCGGGCCCAATGTGTGAAATACAAATTTTGGCAAGAAGAATAGAAAAGAGTCTTATTATCCAAATGATGGGAGATTACAGAGCTCTGAAGTACAGAGGAATCTAGGTGTCCTGAATCACAGGAGGTTAGTATGCAAATAAAGCAAATAATTAGCTTCTAACAGACAACAGAATTTCCAACTCCAGAGAGGGGAGAACAAGGGACACTCCTTTCTGTTTCAAGTCCAAACAGCATCTGAGGAAATCAAACATGCAAAGAAACATGATTAAAATACATTTCTTAAAGACACAGTATTGTCACAGACCACATCTGGAGTATTGTGTACAGTATTGGTTCACCTTATTTAAGGAAGCTTGTAAATGTGTTAAAAGTAATTCGGAGAAGGTTTACCAGACTAATAGTTGGAATGGATGGGTTGTCTTATGAGGAAAGTTAAGACAGGTTAGACTTGTATCCACTGGAGTTTAGAAGAATAAGAGGTGACTTGATTGAAAGATATAAGATACTGAGGGGTCTTGACAGAGTGGACGTGGAGAGGGTATTTCATGGAATCATAAGAACCCTACAGTGCAGCAGGAGACCATTTCACCCACTGAGTCTGGACTGACAACAATCCCACCCGGGCCAATTAACCTAATTGTGGGAGAATTCAGAGCTGGGGGGATCACTGTTTAAAAATAAGGAGTTGCCGATTAAAAACGGGGATGATGTTAAAAGAAATTCCCTCAGAGGGTTGAGATGTTTTGGAACTCGCTTCCTCAAAAGGCTGTTCTTTGTTCTTTGAATATTTTTAAGGCAGAGACGGATAGATCCTTGATGACGAAGTGGGTGATAGGTTATTGGGAGTTGGTAAAGTGCAGATTTGAGGCTGTTTTTGATTTGAGATCAGCTATGATTGTATTAAATGGTGGAATGGATTCGAAGTGCTGAATGACCCGCTCCTGCTCCTGGTTCATTTTTATAAGACCCCCAGACCACCTGAATCTCTGATGTCAAGGACTTGAAGAAGGGAGCTGGGACAGTAAGAACATTATTAATGCATGCCATTGATATCACAGTTGTTAACATTTATAATGAAATAGCATTGGGTTTGAGTAGTTCATAGTTGTAATTTTAAAATTGGTACTCGAGACTTATGGTAATGTAAGATTTGAAGCAAGCTGGAAGTAAACCGATGTCAGTCTTTAATCAGGGGATAAAGCCTTGGGAGGAGGTGTGGCAGATGAATCTGATACCTAAAGTATTAACGTGAGATTGTCCACATTGTGAAGTAAGAAGGGACACAACCTAGAATTAAGGCCTGTCTAGCAATGTGTAGCTATGTGTAAGGATTTAGAATGCAGCCCTCTCCATACTAACTATGAATACATGCATACTTAAATATTGTTTCTAAAGACTTCCTTGCAACTTATACAAGTAAGGCTTATATTCACTGGAGTTCAGAAGAGTGAGAGGAGGTTTTATAGAAATTTGTAAAATTCTCACAGGATTCAGCAGGGTAGATTCAGAAAGAACTCTCCCAATGGTGGGGGAGTCCGGAACTAAAGGTCATAGCTTGAGAATAAGGGGTAAATCTTTTAGAACTGAGGTGAGGAGAAATTTCTTCATCCATAAAGCGATGAATGTGTGGAATTCACTACCACAGAAAGTAGTTGAGGCCAAAACGTTGTGTGATTTCAAGAAAAAATTAGATATAGCTCTGGGGCCTCAAAGGATCAAGGAATATAGGGGGAAGGGGGGAATCAGAATATAGAATTTGATGATCAGTCACGATGATGATGAATGGCAGAGCAGGATCGAAGGCCCAAATGGCCTACTCTTGCTTCCATGTTTCTATGCTTCATGGCAATAGAACAAATGCAGCAGCCAAAGGATTAAAGGGATTTAATCCAACCTCTAATATTAATTTTAGCTTGCATTTCAGTTCAAGTAAATTAAGTATTTTTGTATGAGCAAATTTTAGCAGGAAGCTATAAATAACAACTTTTCAGAGTATTTTGGGGAAGAAAAAGTGTCAGTATCTCACTAGATTACACTTCTGAGGATTGCTGACTTACTGCAGTTTTTTTACACTGTAATATTCACCAGTTTACACCGTGGTATGAATATTATAATCATATTTCAAGGCACCTCATTAAACATGTCTTTTGGGATAAAATGTGCCTTTGCACTACACATATTAAATTAGAAAGAATTTTAAAAATTCAAGATTTTGTCACCCCAATGTCATATATGCTGGGTGTGAATGCAATATGATTTTATAGTGTAGAATCTACACAGCTGACACATTACGTATATTTTCAATGACAAAAAGGTGCAATTAAAACTGTTATTACAATAATAAAAAATGACTACAATTGTAATCCATTATTAAATAAATACATATTTGAACAAGCACTCTGCCCTTATAAATATACATTACTGTACTGGAGTGAATACTACCAGACAAGGTATCAGGATCAACCTTGACACAGATACAAATGGCTCTGCATTTAATGATTAAATCTAATAGATTTTAACCCTCAAAATAGTTGATGTGCTAATTGTACAGAATTTCTATTTACTCACTGGGATATCAAATACAAACAACATCCGGATTATCTGTATCATTAGAGTATGACTCGAGTTTTAAAATCTGACATGGCATTGGTTTAATTTATCTCCATATATGTGAAAAGTCGCAGCAGCCAAGAGATCATTGCAGATGTCTATCTAACTCTCATCTAGATTGAGGCATCTAGGTGACCAAGTGGAATGAACATGCACATCACAATCCCACGCACTAATGTGTTGCAAACATCAGCAGAATGAGTCCAGCTCCTTTACAAAGTGAGGTGTGCTATGCAATGGGGAGGCGATGGCCTAGTGGTATTATTGCTATACAATCAATCCAGAAACTCGGCTAATTTTCTGGGGACCCAGATTCGAATCCCACCATGGGAGATGGTGGAATTTGAAATCAATTTTAAAAATCTGGAATGAGGAGTCTAGCAATGACCATGAAACCATTATTGGTTGTTGGAAAAACACATCTGGTTCACTAATATCCCTTCGGGAAGGAAATCTGCCGTCCTTACCTGGTCTGGCTTACATGTGACTCCAGAGCCACAGTTCTGAATCATAAATACTCTCCAACTGCCCTAGCAAGCCACTTAATTCAAAGACAACTAGGGATGGGCAATAAATGCTGGCCAGCCAGCGACACCCGTGGCCAATGAATGATTAATTATATTGCCTTATCCTTAGCTGAAGAGTTCAACTACTCATTGGTGGCTCTCTAATTCCTTTTATGCTTCAAAGTGCCATTGCCCACATGATCCAGGCTCTGCAAGTTGTGGGAAGGTGAGGTTTCAATGTAGTGTTTGCTAACTCAACACCTGGACGTTTGTACTGAAACTGATCAGCCGACAAGGGGTGAAATCTGTTACTGAAAAGGTATTCCTCACGTCCTATTTGGTCCTTTTGCCAAACACTTTAATTCAGCGTCTTCTGGTTCTAACTATGCTCTTGAGCAAATTTTATTTGATAAAAGCTTCCTGGTGGGTCACCTGAATCATACCTGGAGCAAAACACCTTATTCTTACTCATGTCAAAAATTAAATGTAAAAGTTAGGGTCTAGGCTAACTTCAACAAAACACCTAGAAACTTTCTGGCAGACCATTTTATACTGCGGTCAATTTCCTAGTCAGTTAAAAGAAAACAGATGCAATGTCAATATCAATTGAGCAGTAAATGGGGTTGGGTCCCAATATAGGAGTGGACAGAGTAAATAATCAGAAGCTTTTTCCCAGTGTGGAAAAGTCAGTTACTCAGGGCAGAGGTTTAAGGTCCAAGGGGCAAGGTTTAAAGGAGATGTCTGAGGCAAGGTTTTCATACAGGTGGTGGGTGCCTGGAGCTCACTGCCAAGGAAGATAGTGGAAGCAGAAGCAATAGTGACTTTTAAGAGGCGTCTTGACAAATATCTGAATAGGATAGGAATAGAGGGATATGGTCCCCAGAAGGGTAGGGGGCTTTAGTTCAGTTGGGCAGCATGGTCGGTGCAAGCTTGGAGGGCCGAAGGGTCTCTTCCTGTGCTGTAATTTTCTTTGTTCTTCTTGTTCTTTTTGTGTAAGCCAACAACACATCTCAATCCCAGCCTTTAGTGATTTCTAATGTACAGTAAGTCCTCTTGAATTAATATTGATATGTGTGTGCCACAACAACCTTTAAACAGCAACTTCCGGTCCTGAAACAAAATGTGTCAGTGTCCTATAACGAGAGAAGAAAATGTCAAGCCAAGAAGGAGATATGATGAAGAATCTAATGACTAATCTTACTTTTCAAGATGAGTCTTACAAGATGAAAGAAAGTTCCAGAGTCAGGGGCACTTTGGGAGAGAATTCCACAACCAAAGCTTTAGTGGCTGAAGACACCACTCCATACGGTAGGATGAAGGGCAGGGAGAATGTAAAGAGGCCTGAATCATAGGCCAGGAGAATTCAGAGGGGATGAGAAGTTGTCAGGATGGAGGGAGTTTGAGGAATCGGAAGGAGTAAGATCATAAGGGATTAACACCAAGATAATGAGGATTTTATAGCTGGGGGCAATTGCAGGACGGTGAAGACAGCTTGAACAACATGGTGCACAACAGAATTTTAGATGAGCTGAAATGTAAAGATGGTGAAGCAGCCCTGAGCCAAGGGACAAGGGATAGGAGAGCTACTATCTGTTCCCTTATTCCTCTCCAAAGTAGTCTCTTGTGTTTTCCACTCTCTCACTGCCCTGATGAATCCAGTCCTTTCCCCACCTCCCCAGGGCCGGTCAGCCAGGTTACCAATTAACAAGCCAACAGCCAATAAGATGGATTGGAAAAGCCCAGTCAAGCAAAGGCTGCTTGGCCCCAACTTTTAACATAGTTTGAAGTCTCACAACACCAGGTTAAAGTCTAACAGGTTTATTTGATAATAAACGCCACAAGCTTTTGGAATGCAGTTCCTTCGTCAGGCGAGTGGAGATTTATGATCAGAAACAGGGCATATAAAAGCACACACAGTTTACAGAATAGTGATTAGAATGTGAGTCTTTACAGCTAAACAGCTACTCAAGTCTTAAAGGTGCAGACAATGTGAGTGGAGATAGCATTAAGCATAGGTTTAAGAGATGTGTATTGTCTTCAGATAGGACAGTAGGTGAGATGTTGCAAGTTCACTCTTAATTCCTAAGTTCCTATGTAAAATGACTTGTGAAGGCATGGGTTTATTCTCATGTCTCCTCACAGGTGCCCATGGTTGCAGTGGAACAGAGTAGTGTGCTCTTTCAAATGTATGCGTTTAGCACCAGGGCTTTGTATATCAGCACAGTTTGGAGCATGCAAAGAATCAAACTACCAATGAGGCAGATGTTAAATAGTGCAATTTATTTCAGCTATCATCAGTCAAGGTGGATGAGAGAAAGTACAACACATTATCAAACAGGAGCTGGAGCTGCCAGCTGGCAGAGGATAGAAAACCAAATAGTGAAGGAAATGTATCAACAGCTTACTCTGCTTGGAATCTGTTAGACTTTGATGGGCTTTGGCTGGAATGCATTATTCATGGAGCAATGCTAATGTATTGGGCATTGGAACTCAGCTGAGCTTGGGTCTCCATGGAGTGGATTAAGAACTAATAGGGAAACAAGGTATTAACTCCTCCCATCCGTTTTGACACTCATCCCATATCAAATGTTGAGAGGTTTTACAAACTGCAAAGCAACATTGAGAGCTTCAGCACAGTGTGAGTTTTGCCAAAATGTCAACCACCCTCCACCCTCCCCTGTTACCCATCAATATCCCTCACATCCTCCTCCTCAGTCATCGCCTTATCATTCTCGCCCTTCTGTAACTATTCAGCCTTCTCTCCCCCTTGTTTCCATCACTGTAGACATACTCATGTCACTCCTGACCCTGACTTCTCCTATTCTGGAGGCCAGCTATACCCTGGCTTTCCCCTCACTATTAAAACATCCACTACACTTCCTCTGAGCCCTTCCACTACCTGATCCAACTCCCACTCTGAATTATCCTCTCCCTGTCCGTATCCTCCTTCAAACCCCAAGGATCAAACTCTTGAACTGAAAGACCAGACGCTTCAGAGATATCTCTAAGCGATGCTCACAGGCCTTCCACTGCCCTAAAATGGACCAAGATGTGTATGACATGCTTATCTTTCTAAACACAGCCTGGACAGTTTGGCTTTCTTCCCTGGACACACTTCGAACACGCCCAGGACAGGGGTCTGCTTTCCTTTTCCAGACAGCCTCCCATTCTGCCAGCCGCCACATTTCTCAGGTAGTCCCCTAACAATTTCTGTCACCATACATGACATACGAATTAATACAAAGGATCTTTCAGATGTTGCTCGCCAAGAAGCTCGGCCCACCTTTATAGTCCTTGAGATTCATTGCAAAGGTTTCTCCTGCATCAGGAAACTGCGTTTTGGTCTCACATCAAATTAAGTTCCCCTGTCCAGCACATTGCCTGCTGCTGGTTAGACTGGACAATTCAGCTCACACGCTCAGCCCCACTTCCTGTCCCCTCTTTAGAATTGTACTCTTTGTTTTATATTGCCTCTCCTCATTCTTCCTAGTCCCTCACGTTGCTTCTTATTAAACCTGATCTGCCATACATCCACCCAACTCACCAGCCTGCCTAGGTTCTCTTGAAGTCTATCATTATTGTAGTATTATAACTGAGGCCAGGGTTCCTTCACCTTTTTATTTGTGGTAATACTTGAATACAGAACGTAGATCAGTCCCGAGTCTATCGACTGTTGGCCTGAGAGGACATGATATAGAGATGCCAGCATTAGACTGGGGTAAACACAATAAGAAGTCTCACAACACCTTCCACACACCCGACGAAGGAACACCATTTCTAAAAGCTTGTGGGATCACCATCAAATAAACTGGTTGGACTTTAACCTGGTGTTGTGAGACTTCTTATGGCCTGAGAGGAGACAGCTAGTTTTACACCTCCCCACTGCTCCTTCCCCATGCATTCGGTTAATAAAGGAGTTCATATTCAACAAGGTCCATTGGGAGATGTATTGATGATCCCTCTGGCCATAATAACAACTAACATCTACACTATATGTTTATATTCTCTATACTATATATTCATATACTCTATACTTTGTATTTACTATAAACAAAGTATTGCTTCATCTGCAAAGATTGAAATTGTGCCCTTAAATCCAAGTTGAGGTCATTAATATGCATCAAGGAAAACAGTTGATCCTCGTACCAGCATCTGAGGAATCCCACTGGAAATATTGCCAAAACAACCATTCGTCACTCAGACTCAATCCTGCTCTCAATTAGCCAACATGTATCCCTACAGTTATTTCTCCTTTTATTCCCATGGACTTCAACTTTCCTGCCAACTCTGTTATGTGGCATTTTATCAAGTGCATTTAGAAGTCCACATACACCACATCAACAGCATTACCCTCATCAAGCTTCTTTGTCACCTTAAGTTGGTTAAATACAATTTCATAGAATCATTGAATCTGACAGTGCAGAAGGAGGCCATTTGGCCCATCAAGTCTTCACCAACTCTGGGTAGGCACCCTACCCAGACCCTATCCCCATAAACCCACACATTTCCCCCACTAATTCCCCTAACCTACACATCTTGAGCCACTACAGGGTAATTTGGCATGGCCAATCCATCTAATGTGCACATCTTTGGACAATTTGCCTTTAATACTGACTGGCTTTCCTTGATTAAATCACACTTGTTCAAATGGCCATTCCCCAGATTCCCATTTCGGAAAGCTTTCCCACTGCTGAGGTTAACCTGCCTGGCCTGCAGTTGCTTCTTCTAAGCTAAATGATCTCAACTACGAATGTTGTAACTGGTTGCTACAAGCTTTTGTTCAGAGAGGCAAAAATGAGTTCTGATCTTGTGTCCTGATCACTGTAATTTAAGATCGATGAGGACAGGATTGGATTTATTTTAGGGACCTTCCACAGTCAGAAATCTGGCACTTACTACAAAGACTCACATTCGTGTGAGTGACTCTAAAGTGGTGGTTCCCAACCAGTGTGAGGTGGCACACTGGTGTACTGTGAAAATCCATTGAGTGTGCTGTGAAACAAAATTCAGAATTCATGCAATTAAACTAAAACTAACCTTTGTCTTCACTTCTGTGGTTGGCATCTCCAAGACCTGATGAATCTTGGACATCCCACATATATGCTGGCTGGGAAGGAGCTGCACATACATGGTTTAGACGTTTTATGTTGGTCATACACATGACCAACTGGACTTGGAATTGAAGACAAAGGCCCCATGTGACTATGCAAAAAGAAAAAACTTAGAAAGGACGCACAAAGACAATGGCCTAGTGGTATTGTCGCAAGACTATTAATCCGGAAATTCAACTAATGTTCTCCGGAATCAGGTTTGAATCCCCCCATGGCAGATGATGGAGTTTGAATCCAATAAAAAAAATTTGGAATTAAGAACCTAATGATGACCATGAAACCATTGTCAGAAAAAAAAATGTTGTACTTTAAACAATGAAACCTTACCTGGTCTGGTCTACAAGTGCCTCCAAAACCACAGCAATGTGGTTGACTCTCAACTGCCCTCTGAACAAGGGCAACTAGGGATGGGCAATAAATGCTGGATTCAGCCAGTGGCACCCATGTGCCATATATGAATAAAAAAACACTGTGGAATAAAGAAAAACAAGGCAAAGTTAAAAAAACGGGTAAAAGGACAGAGAGAAGTTAAAAATAAAGTCGCCAGTAAGGGAAGAAGACAGACAAAATCAGAAATGTGCCTTAGTTTTTTTTTGCAATATAATGTGCCATGACATATAAAAGATTGGGAACCTTGGTCTAATGTATCCAAAGTCCCTGAGCACATCCTCCGGTGAGTAAGCAAACACCCAGAGGAGAGATGGGAGGAGAAGAAATCATTCAGAAAAGAAAACTAAATATTTCCATATACAAGCACTTGGTGACTTACTACTGGGAGATCATCGGCTGTATTTTATTAAATGAGTGATTATTGTTAAACCACTGCAATTGGAAAAACTACATCGGTGAGTAATATCAAATCAAGGTGCAGAGAGACTAAGGATGGTATTCTCCAGCCGTGCTGGTCTAAAAGCTGGAAATTCCCACCCGCCAACAGTGGTTTTTCACATTCTCCCATCCTGTCTGCTAAAATTCCAGTGGCGGGCGGAATGGGAGAACTCCGGCCAAAATCTTTACAAAGAATCCATTTCTAAAGATGCCGCGAAGAGTCTAGATCATAGAAAGCTCAGTGGGCTGATCTCTCTCCCAGGATTTCAGATATTACTCAGTTGGATGCTTTCTCAGCAGGACTAGCACATAAAAATGTTTCATATATGGGCATTTTCGCCTTGCAAGTCAGAACCTTCTGATGACACAGTGGAAATTATAGGACATTATGCTTTGTGGTTACTGTTTGACTTCATATCGTGACCCCCTTACTGTAATATGCTTAAATTATGCCAACTTTGGCCTCTGATATCTTGGTGTTTTCATTTCATTGGATTTCATTTCTGCTGGGTTTTACTTTTGTTAAATTTAGCTTTGGTAGGAAATCTGTTTTCGATACCTGAACAAATAACTTTTATTTTGTGATTTCTAAAAACCTGCAAGATTAAATCTGTGTGAAAAATAAGGCAATGAAGACTCTATGATTAACAATGAAGGTATATAAAATGTCCCTTTTAATAACATGACTGTTGCTGTGAAACTTTCTTGCCTAAAGGGATATTCGTGTTGGGTAAGTAAAGTAAAACAATCCTGTCAAAGCCTTCAATCTCTTTCTGAAAAGATTCTGTTGCTGCTCAGTTTAATACATCAGATTTAAATGGGACTCTTTGGATAAGATGTTCTTGGTGGTGACCCTTGAAACAGATCGCTCCAAATACTTAAAAGATGTTGGATTGTCCCTGGTTGGATGCAACACATTGTATGGCACAGAAAGTTAGCACTCCATGGTTCACGCAGTGTTCAGTAACTACAGTTCCTCAGTTTGGGATTTGATGTTTCTGGTTGAAGTTGGTCTAAAGATTAAAGATCAGAGCCTGGGGCTGGAGTTTTACTGCCATATCCTCCACGGGAATTAGACCAGGCGAGGGGCAGACCATGGAAATGTTCTTCAGCAGGATTTTATGGTTTTGGGACGAGCGAGGCTGTAGAATCCCACCCTAGATCTGTATTCCTTGGAGTCTGGAAGAGTAAAGGGTGACCTTATTCAAATATATAAGATCCTGAGGGGACTTGACAGGGTAAATGGTGAGATGCTTTCACTCATAGAAGAGTCTCAAACAAGGGAACACAGCTACAAGGTAAAGGGTCGGTCATTTAAAACTGAGGTGCGTAGAAACGGATCCCATTGTCCAGTGAGTTTTTCTGTGGGTGCTCATTCGAGGCAGGAGGTGAAGGAGAGAGAGGTGTCAGTGTGCGCATTTCCAACAGGAGGCGCTGCCTGTGGATGATGGCTGGGGGAGCCTGAGCATCGACAGGAGTCTGAGGAGCAGAGACCCAAATAATGAAGCTGATGCGCAACACTGAGGATCTATCATCTACAAGTCTCCTTACCGCAAATGAGTGAGATGCAGGACAAGGCCATAGGCCCCGAAGAGTCCTGACGCCACGTGGGTTTGGCGATTTCTCCTTGCCAATGGCCCTGAAGGTGAGGCAGCACTCAATTCCTTTGCCGCTGGATCTTTCCAGAAAACAACAGGGGCCCTGTGCAACATTTCACAGTCAGCAACACATTGGTGCATTCACAGGGTGACCAATGTCCTTTACAGGAGGGCCCTTCATTATGTGAACTTTGCTCTGGACGAGGTTAGTCAGGTCAGAGATTCAGGGGCTCAGCAGCAATCTCAGGGTTCCTAAGAGTGCAGGAAGCAATGGGGGCTGCACCCATGTGGCTATATGGGCTCCCTGGCAGCAGCTCTTGATGTTCATCAGCCACAAGGGTTTCCATTCCATCAGTGATCAATTGGTGTACGACAATCAAAAGCACATCCCGCATGGTTGTGCAAGGTTCCCTGGGAGTTGCCATGACTCCTACATCCTCAGTCATTCCCATGTGCCTGGAATCCTCGAGGGGCCAGAAGATCTGCGGGGATGGCTGTTGAGGGATAAGGGCTACTCACTTCAACACTGGCTCTTTACTCCAGTGTGTCACCCTCAGATTCTAGCTGAGGAAAGTTACAATGCTACTCGCACAGCCACACATTCCCTCAGAGAGCAGACCATTGGACTGCTGAAGATGCGATTCGGATGCCTGGGCCAGTCTGGTGGCTTTCGGCAATATACACCGGAGAAGGTTGACCGCATTGCAGCTTGCTGTGCTCTTCACAATCTGTTTATTCAGAGAGGTGAGGCCCTGCCAGAGGCTGAACTGAAGGAGGAGGAGCCCTCCTCAGGCGATGAAGATGAAGAGGTGCAGGAAGCCCAGGAGATGCTGAGGAACAACATGAGTGCTGATGTCATGGAGGAAGGGAGGTGTGGAAGGTGTACCTGTGATACCCTCATAGCCGGCAGCTTCCAGGAGCAGTAAAACTCAGTCTAATCATCAGGAGACATCTGCTCTAGCCCTAAAAGACATTTCGCAACTTCCTAGGGAATAGCTGAACCATCGCTGAGGGGATGGGTCCCACATTCACACTTGGGCCTTAAGAGTTCGTGAATCGCCATGTTGTGATCACCAGTGACCAGGTAATGTGCACACTCTGTCAGCTTAAAGTCCAGCAAGAAAGAAGAGTCAAGGCTGGATGCCTCTTACACTATGTAAGGATGCAAACACTGCCATGAAGGAAACACAGAGCTGTGTAGGGATCTCATCCTAAAGCACATGTCTTGGTTTGGAAACCTAGCTGTGCAGAAAGTTACATATCTGATCAGCTCGCATCAGCCATTGCTCTCCCTTGAAGATGAAGGGTTGGGAACTCACCCATT
This sequence comes from Carcharhinus amblyrhynchos, assembly GCF_965287045.1. Lineage (NCBI taxonomy): Eukaryota > Metazoa > Chordata > Chondrichthyes > Carcharhiniformes > Carcharhinidae > Carcharhinus > Carcharhinus amblyrhynchos. The sequence goes on from NC_137347.1 coordinate 18,530,879, forward strand.
ATACACTCCAAATAAAGAATTCCTCACATCTTCCTGACAACATTCACAGGTCTTGCAACAAGTGGCATTGAGGTTGGCATCACATGGTGTGAAAATCCCTGAGTCACCACACTCTGGTGCCTGTTCGGGTACACTGAGGGAGAATTTAGCATGGACAATGCACCTAACCAGCACGTCTTTCTGACTGTGGGAGGAAACTGGAGCACCTAGCGAAAACCTACACAGGCATGGGGAGAACATGCAGACTCCACACAGACAGTGACCCTAGCCGGGAATCGAACCCGGGTCCCTGGTGCTGTGAGGCAGCAGTGTTAACCATTGTGTCACTGTGCCAACGCTTATGTACGAGCCATGAAGAAAGTAGTCATGAATAACTGATGTCATACTGAGTGTTTGAGAGTGGAAGGGCTGAGAGAGGACTGGTGGAGTGGGTGAGACCATTCATCTGCCCCCTGCACTGGACGGTGTTTCATGTGCGGGTGACAGCAGTTTGTGTGCTTTCTCAATCCATCCCTGGGACATGTTGGTGGGTCGAGACTCCCCAGGTAAGGGCCTCGAGGGCCCTGGCGGCGAAAGCTGGTGCTGCCACCTTCTTGATGCTGCTTGACTTTCCCCTCTGGATTCTAGACATCCTGCACATTATGGTGAGGACAAGTGAACAGGAGCAAGTGTTTGAGTGCGCTGGACTGAGGTCTAAATATGGCACCAGGCTCTTCAAAGCTGCCAGCTGAGGATGGGTGGACGAACCAGCTATCAGTCTGCCAGGAGAGTTGGAGGTTCTAAGCACAGTATCGAGCATGGGATCACGCTATTCTGGCCAGTGGGAAAGTGGCTGTGGAGCTGTCCACAACTACACTTAGGGTGGGACTTTGCAAGCGCACTCAACCCAAAACTGAAAAATCCCACCCACGTTCAACAGACCTTTGCTTGGTCCTTGTCCTGCCTGCTATGATTCTCGTGGTGGGCAGCACAGGAAACTTCCACCCATAGTGGAAAAATTGGAGTATTCCACCCTCAGGCCAGAATTTTACCGGCATGCCTGCTTGAAGCTCATAAAATCGTGTCAGAGGCCAACAAAGAATGCCGTTTTGTGAGCCTTGCCTGCCCCGGAATCAGTGCTGGTAAAATCAGGGCCTCAGTGTGTGATCAGGAACAAAGTTAAGTTAATCAAAGCAACAAATAAAGAAGTCAGAAAATAGTTTTTACACTGAGGGTGATTAAAATGTGAAAGTTTCTGCCAAACCATCAGTGAAACAGTCCGTAAATGATTTGTAAAAAGGGAATTGCTTGAGAAAGCGGAATGAGTGTGGAGATTGGGATTATATCAAGTGGTTTAAACGAAAAACATTAGCACAGACATGATGATGTGAACAATCTGTTTCTGCGGTGTCACTTTACCTGACTATCAGAGGCACCACAGCAGCTCTTAATGAAGTAGATTCTCCAAATATTCCCTGTTAGTTCAGAGCTCAACATGGATTTAGTTTTATTAATACAATTGGGGATTAAACAACATCAAGCACAGACAGTGTTGGAAGTGTCCCAAAATTGTTAGAAGGGACATAATTTTACCCTCTAGTGGTCAGAACACATGTGGAACGCAAATGCACATAGTTGTCCCCCAGAATCCACAAAATGTATTTCTTTCGGCTCATCCACAATGAATACACAAGTTTAAATGTGTTAAGTTGCTGCTGTTTTATCTGGAATCACAGTGAAGGATTTTAGTGTGAGATTGATTAGGAAATATTTCTCTTTAAAGTTTCAAGTATTTGACTCCCAACATTTAAGCATAGATGTTAACTCAGGGAGGCATGGCGTAGTGGTATTGTCATTGAACTAGTAATCCAGAGTAATGCTCTGTGGACCCAGGTTCAAATCATGCCATGGCAGATGGTGAAATTTGAATTCAATAAAAAACAATCAGGAATTAAGAATCTACTGATGACCATTAAACCATAGTCGATTGTCAGGAAAAACCCATCTAGTTCACTAATGTCCTTTAGGGAAGGGAATCTTCTGTTCTTTCCTGGACTGGCCTACGTGTGATTCCAAAGCCACAGCAATGTGGTTGACTCCTAAATGCCCTCAGGGATGGGCAATAAATGCTGGCCCAGATAGTGATGCCCACATCCCATGAATGAATACAAGAGAAAATTGTCCAGCTGGCTTTTGTTATCCTGAGAATTACTCCAATCTAAATAGCATAGATGTAACCTGAACCATCCTTGGTTCTAAGATGTGTGTTTGGATGACCTGTGCAGAACTTAATAATATTAGGCCACAGAGGAAATGTAGTCACAAATCACAGGCAGGAAAATAGGCAAAATTGCAGATATGTTTACTTTTCCAAACATGAAGGAGCGCTTCATCATAAATATTGATAGTCCTTTTTAAAAACCGTTGCCCTTCCTATTGTCCTGAAGGAATGCATTTGTGAAGAAAGTGGCAAAATCGGGAGAAAATAATCGGGACTCAATGATACTGGGGTGTTAACGCAGTCTCCATTGATTGGGATGGGATTCTTATTATTGTGTGCGCACATGTAATTAAAGATTCCTCCGATGGTACCAATTATGGGCTCAGAGGGAGCACAGCACACATTATTAAATGGCAGAACACAGTGATGCTGTAAACATACATTAGCCATTCCAGTTCTCATTAATTCTTCCACAACAACTCATTAGTGTCCTTCGAGTTGACAGGTAAACAAGACTAATGGGATGCACCCATCAATAACCTCTTTGTACAGAGAGAGACGCCAAGGATGGGATTTTTGCACAGAAACTAATTACGAGGTTAAATTTTTTACTTCCTATTTTATTTTTAGGTGCTAAACCTCTTACCTTAGCAATGACCGGTTATCTCAAAGTATTAGGGTGGAGAAAGTAGTTTGGTGACTGATATCTTAAGTAAAACCCTTGCCTTATAATTCCTCCACCATATGGTTGCATCATTCAATTTCTGGATATCTTTATATGATTATGCTCTAATATGTTTAAGTAAGCTATGCATCTTAGACTTTGTTATTAATGTTACATTACATCTATATCTTTCTTAGTGATTCTTCAGTTTGCTTGTAGTAATCCATCGCAGACAGCCCAGCTCGGGAGTGTTACACCAGGACCAATGCTGATCTGACGACAAATTGTGAAATTAACCGGAGATTGTCAAGCTAATTGTCACAAAAATTTATCCTGCAGCATAATGAACTCTTGGAAGTTCTCAATCATATCCTGTGAAATCTTATAGGGAGGGTTAGTGCTAAGAAGTGCCTGTGTAGAGCTGCCACAATTATTTTAAACAATACCCACTGCTGCCAATGTCATTTTGTATTGCAGTGTATGCTTTACACAAGCGTTTTTCCCCAAAATGTAAATTGAGTTCTTGGTAAAACTCTGTTGCTGCAATAATAGGGCGGCACGGTGGCAAAGTAGTTAGCACTGCTGCCTCACAGTACCAGGGACCTGGGTTCGATTCCCAGCTTAGGTCACTGCCTGTGCAGAGTCTGCACGTTCTCCCCGTATCTGCGTGAAATTCCTCCGGGTGCTCCAGTCTGAAAGGCGTGCTGGTTAGGTGTATTGGCTATACTAAATTCTTCCTCAGTATGAACAGGTGCTGGAGTGTGTTGACCAAGGGATTTTCACAGTATCTTCAGTGCAGTGTTAATGTAAGCCTTTCGGTGACACTGATAAATACAACTTTAAGCAGGAGTGTTTACTGTGCTGTTGCGTCATAAAGTCAAGTGAAATAGCAGCAGCCACTTCCATTTACATAGCACCATCAACATAATAAAAGAGCCCAAATCACTTCAGAGGAATGCTTCAACCTGAGTCACAGAGGGGGATATTAGGATGGGTGAAAGGTAGGTTTTAAGGAGCAGCAGAAAGTATTAGTGTTGGAGTGGTCTCCGGAAAAACTCCAAGGGCTTACAGCCGAGCTGAAGGCTTGACCATCAATGGTGAAGCAATGAAAATTGGAGAAGATGTCAGAATTGAAGTGGAACAGATGCAATGAGACAATGATGTGACTGCACACTGTGGTAATTCTCACAGGTAATATTTTCTAACTTGTAATGTTGTTTTTAGAGTAAGGTGAGCCAGCCCATAACACCATGCATGGAATTTTCCAGCCCTTCCCACTGGCGGAATCTTCTGGATCCCAAGTGGAGGGGCAGGCAAGCCACAGATATTGGCAGGACTGGAAGATTTCTCTGGCAGCCAATGGCAGGCTGCCGGTAAACATGCCACAACAGTAGGCCCGGAAAGTTCTGCCCTATGTTTATATCGATAACCAATTTTATGAGGTGAAATAGATATGGATTCCAAATTGAGATGGGTTGCTGAAGCTTGTTCTTTGACCTAAGATTATCAAACCACATAAGAATAGCTCACCTTCTTGCTTATTGTGTGTACGTTGAAGGTGATGAAATTAAAATCCTACAGAACCTTCAAATATATGAATGCATGGCTTCAGCAACATTCTGAATCTTTTGATTAGCTAGCTGTGCCATTCATTAAATGCTAGAAATAAAGAGACTGGTTTTCCCACTGATTTCAGGAGTCTGACATCAGGAACAGGTGGGGGTCCCAAGAAGGCATTTGCTGGCAGCAAGGCGGATCTGTGATTTTAATGGGAGAAGCTCCGGATTGACTGTCGCAGGATCTCCCATTTGCCGAAGACAGTGGGTGTGCTCTCCATGTTGCTGGCCCAATCGGAGCATCAGCAGCATCACAGGGGACTGAATGTTGGAGAGTAGGGGCAGCTGGCATGGGTGTGGAGGGCTGGGAGGTGGGGGGGGGGGGGGGTGGGATGGTGGAAGCTACTCAATATGGAAGCAAAAATGGAAGACTGGTAAATTGGAATTAAAAAATTCATGATGTCTGAGGGCGCAAAGCCCCATTGATCAGAGAGAAACATCCTCTGACATTGGGGCCATGGGTGGAGCCTCTCCAGCCTGAAGCCCCTTCTTTGGGCAATACTGCCTCCAGCTCCGATGCCTCCCTGGGCTGCCACAAGGAGGTGACCTCCAAGAAATGGGTGCCCTCCCCATGAGGCCAAAATGGCAGCAGTCTTGCTTAATCAGCTGCCCTCTTCTGTAGAGCATGCAATCTATCTGCACCAAAGCATATTCCTCCCTGCCCACTGCAGAGAGACTCCTCCCATGATGATACAGGGAAGGGGGGAGCGTTCTGATGTGGATCTCCACTATTTCACCAGCCCCACCCATCTGCCTCCATTCCAGGGTCTGAGGGCCAGTAAAGTTTGGCCTGTGGTTCCTGTGAAATAGGTTAACTGGCTAAACACTGGACACAAAGTCATCTTGTGTGCCCAAAAATAAAACTGAGAGCAGAGTGTATTACAAGAAGAAGATTTAACACCAACTTCCCAGGGATGGACGGTGAGCGCCTGTCTTGACAGTGACCTCTACATCCTGCAATTGAATAAGAAAGAGCTTAGCATAATGTGGGTGTTTTGTAATATTCACAAATCCAGAATGAAACTTAAACCAGTTTATATAAAATCTTCAGAACACTGGGTTGAGTAATCTGCAGTACAAACTGGCCAATACCACACCCATCATAATGTGGTATTAGTCAGATTTCAGCATGAGGACATCAGGAACATGATGACTCGCTACGTGGGGGAGCCCTAGAAATTGAAAACCTGCCAAATATATTCAGATGGGTGAAATTTGGGTATTTAAGTTTATTAAGTGTTCAATCTATGACTATTAATTACCAGAATGTGCTTTGGCTGCTATAACATGGAGAGAGAGTGAAGGGGCAGGTTTTTTTGCAACAGTTGATTATAAGGGCAGGTTTAAAGGCAGCAGCTGGTACCTTTGTTTTCTCCCAGGAGTTCAGGCTGCTGTGAGTGCTGTTATCATCCCCTGTTGGAAGGTGTGATTCTTGCCTGTCCATTTGCTGTTTTAGGGCTGAAAAGAGCCCACAGAAATGGGCACCTACTACCTGAACTGCATCTCAGCCTGTTGGATTGGAACAACATGGGGATCATTTTCTCCAGGAGGAGGAGGAGGAGATGGAGAGGGAAATGGCCAAATGGTCAGGGGCAGGATGCGCTGGAGGTGCAGGAGGGCGGCAGACGTGCACGAGAGCAGGTAGCTGCTGAAGGCAGGAAACTGCAACCACAGAGATGCAGAGCGAGGTCTTATACTGAGTATCTCAGCGCAGAGTGAGTTACCTTTGAATGTCTAAGACACGGTGCCAGAGGAGACTCCGAGTCTCGTAAGCCACAGTGATTTCTCTCTGTAAGATGTTGTCAGGGGAGATAACTTCCAGCCGTGTGTGTGGTCATCCAATGCCAGTAGGCATCAGGGTCACAGTGGTGCTGAGTTTCTTTGCCTCTGGATCCTTTCAGGCAGAAACCTGTGTGGAGATGTCAGTGGGCTTACACAGCCTGCCGCACACCACTGCATTAAGGTTTTACAGACTCAGTGTTGTGAAGGGCAGCTCAGTACGTTGCACTTTCCATGGACCGTCACAGTCAACTTGAATGAACCAGAGCTTTGTTACAATGGAAGGTTTCCTAGGGTTCAGGGAGCAATCAACTGCACTCACATCTCCATAGAGACTCCAGCAGACCAGCACTGGACATTTAACAACAGAAAGGGTGGTCACCATTTGAATGTCCTGTTGGTTTGTGACCACCATTGAAGAATTACGCTGATCTGCTCTAGGTACTTGGGCAGCAGTCGTGACCCCTACATTCTCAGGAACGTGCAGAAGCCAGACTTGATCAATGGATCTGATGTCCTGGATGGTGGCTTCTGGGTGACAAGTGTTACCCTTTGAAGAAATCTGGGCTGACAGACATCTCCACAATCCAGGTGAGAGCTTGCAGCCTTTCTGATAAATCCACCAAATCTCCACACACCTCTGCTGCCCATTGGCAAACTCCAGAGGTTCATCATCTCATTTGGACTTGGTTTTGGATCTCCTTGAACACTCCTTCAAATGTCCTGACGCCTGTTCCACTGCCCAGTCGCGGTATTTGCAACTGTGAAATCCTTCCCCAGACTGTGCCTCTCCTTGTCCTAATTCACTAATCTTGCCAAGCTGCCAGTAACAAGAGACACAGAAGAAAGGGTATTAATGGGCCTTTTACAACCTTCATGGGTGTGCAAGGACAAAAGGTTCAACTTCATTAACAATATACGGATAAAAAGATACAACAGTTTGCAACTATTAAACCACTAACAACATCCTCACATTGTTTCCAATGGAAACACTCAAGTTTTCGAATGCATCAAACAACAATTTACAATTCCTATAAGCCTGTTGGGGATCACTCACTTTCCCCCAAGCCCTCACCCCATCTTTGATCTAAACTTGGATAACCATAGAATCACAGAATCTCTACAGATCAGAAGGAGGCCATTTGGCCCATCAAGTCTGCACTGACCACAATTCCACCTGGGCCCTATCCCTGTAACCCCATGTATTTACCCTTGCTAATCCCCCTGGCACTAAGGGGCAGTTTACCATGGCCAATCCACCTAACCTGCACATCTTTTGGACTGTGGGAGGAAACTAGAGCACCTGGAGGAAACCCATCTCGACACAGGGAGAATGTGCAATCTCCACACAGACAGTGACCCAAGCCAGGAATCGAACCCAGGCCCCTGCATTGTGAGGCAGCAGTACTAACCACTGTACTACCATGCCACCTTATGGTGGCACAGTGGTTAGCACTGCTGCCCCACAGCAGCCCTTCCAATCTCACCACCACAAGCCCTTCCTCCAATTTTGCCTCTGCCATTCGACTGCCTCCATTCACTTGAAGACAATGGCAGAACATTGTCCTCCAGCAGGGTGAGGATTGGCAGGTCAGGCACGCTGTCTCCAGTGCTGTGCCTCGCCCTGGCATTGTGGACCCACTTTTCCTATAATGAGGTGTGACAGTGTTTTGATTCTCATTCTCAAGAATAAGCATTTCTTCGTAATTCTTACACCGTGAGGAATGCATAATCTGCACAGTGATTGGCTGACCATATGCTCTGCACCATTCTCAATTCAAAGACACCTCCTTCCCCCTCCAACCATGATAACACTTCCCCACAGGTAGCCAGCCATTATCAATGCTTAAAACTGCCTCGGACTTCTGAGGTCCTCACATGTTATGATCCTTAGCGAGCCTTCCCTTTACCTTTGAATTTATATAAGACATAGTTAAACTTCAGCTGGAGTATTGTTTATAGTTCTGGGCACCACATTATCAGAAGGATGCGAATGCATTGAAGAGAATGCAGAAGAAGTTGCGAGAATAGCTCCAGGGATGGGAAACTACAGTCATGGGGATAGAATGGGAAGGTTGGAATTGATCTCTTTGGAGAGAAGATGGCTGTTCTGGTTATTGCGGGAGGCTTTCTCTTCCCACTTAAACCTCAAGCCTGATGGTCATAGCCTCGAGGAGGGCTCAAAGGGAGTCATCAGCAAAATGTGGGGTATTCCAGTACTTTGTCCCCCTCACAGGACCCTTGCTCCTTCCTTTCAGGCATCTGTGCAGGAATACAAATCAGAACTATTCAGCTTTTTATTTCATATTCATTCATGGGACATGGGTGTCACTGGCTGGCCAGCATTGATCGCCCATCGCTAGTTGCCCTTGAGAAGGTGGTGGTGAGATGCCTTCTTGAAACGCTGCTCCACATTCACATCTTAACATTATGTGGATGTTTACAATGCTTGCTGAGTGTGGTCCCTGCCAATTGTCCTTAATGCTGACCCACTGTGGTGTCTGACATATTATTCAGCTTAGTAAAACTTACTTAAACCAATGCTAAAGTCAAAAACTTTGTGCTCTTTCCAACTCCCAAACAGGTTCACCTGACACTGTCCTTTTAAATTAGTGGCTGTGACTTCCAGCTTGGTAATGAGCTGCGGGTTCGGGCATCTTGCTTTATATCTCCCATTGGGTGAGAAAATGACCAACGACCAGTGTTGCGGGCTGGAAACCCAGCTGGTGGGTAATATTTGGATCAGTGCTGTGTTGAGCTGATCACGGGGCGGTAGTCAGCGAGCCACCAATTTCGGGGTCCAATTCCCACCCAGCAAAACTGTATTCTGCCCACTGAGTATGATATACCATGAGAATACAATGGAACCTTGCAGGGATGGCACAGTGGCTCAGTGGTTAGCATTGCTGCCTCACAGCACCAGAGTCCTGGGTTCAATTCCAGGTTTGGGTGACTGTGTGGAATTTGTACATTCTCCTCGTGTCTGTGTGGGTTTCCCCCCGGGTGCTTAGGTTTCCTGCCACAGTCTGAAAAATGTGCTGGGTAGGTGCGTTGGCCATGCTAAATTCTCCTCAGATATCCGAACAGGCACTGGAGTGTGATGACTAGGGGATTTTTCACAGTAACTTCATTATAGTGTTAATGTAAGCCTACTTGTGACACTAATACTTAAACTCTATCTCACCTATGAGACACCGGAACAGTAGCGGTTTGGGTAAGATCGCATAGTGTTGTCAGTATTGATGGAGCTTGCATTGAATTTAATCATGTCTTCAGGAGAGGGAAGAAAAATGAATAAAAAAAGGTACCAAAGCCTATTAATGGACAGCTAATGCATCACACCCCCACACATTTACTCTTAATTCACTATAGATTAGCCACTTTTCTCATTTGTATTGATTTTCATTTAAAATATACCAAATGATCTCCTGTGGTGCTACTCACTGGTAAAAAGTGAAGGATTTAGTAGTTGGGGGTGAAGCACATTTTCTCGTGAATTTCCCTTATGCTATTCAGACCTTTCAAGTGAGAGGCTGAATTTTGATGTCTGTAAAAGGGGTGAGGCCTCGGTCCCAAAAGGCAGGTGTCAGATGCAAGGTCTTTCATTAAATAAATCGATCCGTGCTGAATCTCAGATGGGTCCCAGTTCATTTTCTAAAGGACCTTATTTCTGAGCTCGGTAACCAACGTGGGGCCCCGGTGAAAACTGCATGTACAGTCAGTCCTGTAATATACAATTAATTCAGAGCTGGCTGTCCTGTCCAAATCCCACCAAGACTTGGAGAAGATCTTTGTAAAGCAAAAGGAAACTGTTGGCACTTTTGAAAACCGGGACATATAAAATTGAATTGGATGTAAAATCACTTTCTGAATAAACTAAAACAAAACACTCAGAAACTCAACAGTGTTCTACAACAAACTGTTCGACTCTCATGTATCCCTTCAATATTCAATAAACAACAGAAACTCACACAATTTATTTGTCATTTTTCGATTTTGAAGGTTAGGGAATGCCAATACTCACTTTCTGCTTTTTTCTGAGCATTGATTGTACTAGTTATTGCAATGTTCCTGCTTTCTTTTGCCTCCAGATCCAACCACATCTGTCTTGTATTTAGTCAATAAAATTCAGAACTCAAAGGGAGTATTGAAATGTTGCCTGTTTTTATCATTTGTAACTTACAGAAATGTTTTTGAATGTTTAAACCAAGAAAAGGCATGAGCATGATAACTGGCCTTGAATAGAGAACTTCAAAGATGAATTGAATTAAATTGAAAATCTGAAGGACTTCAGTTGGACCATTTTTGCACCTATGTTTCATATTTTCCTTTTTCTTTCTATGTTTATGCCACTTAGCTTTTATTTGCATTGTGGTGCTTCTCCACAGTGGCATTTCATGTAATGCTCTGAATACATTTTATCTAATTTCTATCTAATCATGTTTTTTCTATCATATTTCAAGTAGCCAAGAACTTGAGTATCATAGAATCCCCACAGTGCAGAAGGAGGCCATTCAGTCCATCACGCTTGCACTGACAATAATCCCACCCTATCCCCATACTCACACTCATTTACCCTGCTAATCACCCTGACACTAACAGATAATTTAGCATGGCCAATCAAACTAACCTGCACATCTTTAGACTGTGGGAGGAAACTGGAGTACCCAGAAGAATCTCACTCAGATACAAGGAGAATGTACAAACTCCACACAGATGATCACCCAAGACCTGAATTGAACTTATGTCCCTGATGCTGTGAGACAGCAGTGCTAACCTCCGTACCATCCATATATTTGTAATATATACACAGTTACATTTGTGATGTTTTGCATTTATTGGATTTTCCTTTTGACTTGCTTGTAGGTGATCTGGTACAGCGTTTAACCGTTGTCCCTAAAGGTGTAGTGTTTGTGGGGTGTCGGTGAGGAGAGAATGATAATGAGTGTTGCTTGCAATATAAAATTTCAGGTTGGGTATCCAATGGATTGCATATCTGTCCATCCCTCATATTGACTTATCACATTATGTCTGTGTCTGTAGCTGACTGATAAACATATTTTGGCATTGCAACCTTTATTTTCCTTCACTACTTTGGAGTTCAGAAGTTAGGACAGAGATCACTGAAAGTGGGACAGCAAATGCAGGGCATTCGCCACTGACTACAATTTATATAGTCAGTTTTTTTCCTGAAGTACAATGTGAGAAGGCATGCATGCTTTCTGGAGTCCAGAGAGGCATTTACTCCAGATAATGGGAATGCAATTGAATTGTCACAGTCCATGTCACAGATACAAAAGTTTTGAGATCTTTTGAACAATCTTTACTTCTGAATAAGAAAGAAATTCAAAGAGCATCTAACTTATTAATTACATAGGAATTGTGTTCAATTGTATACAGGTGGTGAACATTAACTTAATTTGATTTATTATTGTCACATGTATTGGGATACCATGAAAAGTATTGTTTCTTGTGCGTTTTACAGACAATATATATTGCTCATAGTGTACATAATGGAGAAGGAAAGGAGAGAGTGCAGAATGTAGTCTGGCAGTCATAGCTAGGGTGTAGAGAAAGATCAACTTAATATAAGGTAGGTCCATTTTGATGGCAACAAGAACAAGCTGTTCTGTTGGTACGTGATGTCAGACTTTTGAACGTTTTTCCCAATGGAAGAAATTGGAAACGAGTATGTCCTGGGTGCGTGCAATCCTTGATTTTGGTAGCTGCTTTTCCGAGGCAATGGGAGCTGTAGACATAGTCAATGGATGGGAGGTTGGTTTGTGTGATGGACTGGGCTACATTCGCAACCCTTAGTAGTTTCTTGTGGTCCTGGTCAGAGCAGGAGCCATACCAAGCTGTGATACATCTGGAAAAAATGCTTCCTATGGTGCATTTGTAAAAATTAGTGAGAGTCATAGCAGACATGTCAAACTTCCTTATCCTTCTGAGAAAGTAGAGGCGTTGTGTCCACCATAAAGAGACATAGACTAAAACTGGAGTAGTTGGGTTAAGAAGTCTATGCTTGTAATGTGTAATTCTGTAAATAAAATATTAAAGTGTGTCTATCATTCACCAACTGGCTTTCTAAAATAGAATTAGTCTCAGGCTGTAGATCAAAATGGGTAATAGAGAATTGGCCGTTTATTTTATACCACACCTTGTTTTCTTTTCCATTGACTAATTGTGCAAAGTATAAATTGGGTGATTGAATCACAATTGGCTGTTTTAAACCACCAATCAAGATCCATTTTACCCTCAAATTCTCAAGCTAGGATACCCCACCCATTCCACCCCTATCAAGCTTTGGGTTGGCTGCTATGAAGTGGATTTGATCCAGATGAACCTTTGTCTATTTTTATTAGGATTGCATGGAAACTTGCAGTTCTTTTCATTAATCCAGGTGTGAGAACGTGCACCTGCTGACAAAATTGATGCTTCGCCAGAGTCTTACTCTCACTGTGGCATGTGGCAGCTCAAATTTAGTAGTGGAGAGCTAGCTGATGGACTCAGAGGGTGGAATTTTCCTGCCTGGCCCACCATGGGAATCGCAGCGGGTGGGGGTGGACCATGCAAAGGTCCATTAGCCTCAGGCAGAAATTTCCAGACTTAGGGAGAGCGTGGCCAAAAAATCCCACCCAGAAGGTCAGCTCACTTCCTTTTAATAAGGAAAGATAACATGCATGATTATGATATATGTTAAAAACAAGTATTTCATGTGAAATCTATATTTTAGAAAGAAGATCTGTATGTCTACGGCTATGTCTCAGTTATCTGTCCGTATAAGAGAATTGATGATCATGGGGAGTCTGATAACAAAGATGTTGCATTACATCCATCCTTCGGTTTAAGTTTATTTACGTTTAAAGTTTTTAAAGTTTATTTATTCGTGTCACAAGTAGGCTTACATTAACACTGCAGTGAAGTTACTGTGAAAATCTCCTAGTTGCTACACTCCGTCTCCTGTTCGGGTACACTGAGGGAGAATTTAGCATGGCCAAAGCACCTAACCAGCACATCTTTCAGACTGTGGGAAGAAACTGGAGCACCCAAAGGAAAACCCCACAGACATAAGGAGAACATGCAGACACCACACAGACAGTGACCCTATCTGGGAATCGAACCCGGGTCCCTGGCGCTGTGAGGCAGCAGTGCTAACCACTGTGCCACTGTCAGTAATATAATGTGGAATAATATCTCATTCATACTGTAATGTCCATGATGATTCATAAATTGTGTTACATAAATATATTTATTGCAATTTGACACATACAAAGCATACGTAGAACTGTTACCCTCTTTCTAACGCACAATATTACACAGCAATTTCAGGAACTCAGGCAATTCATAGCAAAGAATCATGCTTTCTTTTCAGCCATCTCAAATCAAACATTGTTAATATGAAATGGTGAGGCTTGGTAAAGGAAATCCTTTCATCTAGTCTCGAGCTTACTGCAATAAGCCTGCAGCAGGAACAGAGAGAAAGTTTATTGTGATAAGAGAGCATCTATTGCATCCTCTTGCTTTAAGACCTTCTTGAGTTAACACATACATTTCATAATCCCTGTTTTATTCTCTGTGATTCCAGTTGAGTGATCCGGAAATGCCATAATAAACTTTAATCACTTGCTGGCTGACAGATTTGCACAAGTGAGTGATCCTCAGAGCAATAGCTGGGCTGTGTTCCTCCAAAAAGCATGGAAGGCTATTAAAGAAAAGATGGCAAACTGTTTGTCTTCACGGATGCTACAGGTCAAAACCATGAGCATCAGGTGGCACACGTACAGAGTAGCTTTCAGCTTGCTGCTGCTGCTTCAACCCGTGTTACTGACTGGGACATTGCCACCAAGCCCACTCTCAACAACAATGAAAGCTGAGCAATTCCTATAATGGTCAGTAAAATAACTCCGGCCTGTAAAGGAACGTTGCTTTATCGCACAAAATAAAGAAAACCACAAAGCCTGTGGTGAATACAAACAGGTCCCAAATAGGGCAATAAAATTTCCTTCTGGTGGTATCACTGCTTGGCCTGGCTCCTGCTCTGCCCAAGACTGCAAGACACCCCAAAGGGTCGTGAATGAAGCCCCATCCATCACGCAAACCAGCCTCCCATCCATTGATTCTGTCTACACTTCCCACTCTCAGAAAAGCAGCCAACACAGTCAAGGACCCCATGCACCCTGGACATTCTCTCTTCCACCTTCTTCCATTGGGAAAAAGATACAAAAGTCTGCGGGCACGTACCAACTGACTCAAGAACAGCTTCTTCCCTGCTGATGTCAGATTTTGAATGGACCTACCCCACATTAATTTGATCTTTCTCTACACCCTAGCTGTGGCTGTAACACTTCATTTTGCTCTCATTTCTCCCCTTTCCTTTTCTATGAATGGTGTCTGTCTGTGTAGCGTGCAGGAAACATTACTTTTCACTCTATACTAATACATGTGACAATATGTCAAATTAAATCAAATTAAATAAAATCAATAATAGCCCCAAGCAGGGTCCTGCTTAATGTAGGGCTCAGTATACGGGTTTCACCTGATAAGGTCATTGGCAATCAACAGGGAGCTCATATTCTATGAGTCCTACAGGGAAGTCAATCAGGGATTCCCCATGCAAGTCCTGGCGGTTATCACAGTCACCTGTCCTACAACACCAGTTGATTTGATTTGATTTATTATTGTCACATGTATTAGTACACAGTGAAAAGTATTGTCTCTTGCGTGTTGACCAGACAAAGCATGCCAATCATAGAGAAAGAAAGGAGACAGTGAAGAATGTAGTATTACAGTCATTGCTAGGGTGTAGAGAAAGATCAGCTTAATAAGAGGTAGGTCCAGTCAAATGTCTGATGGCAGTAGGGAAGAAGCTGTTCTTGAGTCGGTTGGTATTTGTCCTCAGACTTTGTATCTTTTTCCCGATGGAAGAAGATGGAAGAGAGAATGTTTGGGGTGTGTGGGGTCCTTGGTTATGCTGGCTGCTTTTCCAAGGCAGTAGGAAAGTGTAGACAGAATCAATGGCTGGGAGGCTGGTTTGCCTAATGGACTAGACTTCATTTGTAGTTTCTTGTGGTCTTAAGCAGAGCAGGAGCCATACAAACTGTGACACAACTGGGTAGGATGCTTTCTATGGCGCATCTGTAAAAGTTGGTGAGAGTCATAGAAGACATGCCAAATTTCCTTAGCCTCCTGAGAAAGTAAAGGCATTGGTGGGCTTTCTTAAATATAGTGTTGGCATCGAGGGATCAAGACAGGCTGCTGGTAATCTGAACACCTAGAAATGTGAAGCTCTCAGTCATTTCCACTTCATCCCTACTGATGTAGACAGGGGCATGTTCTTCTTTACACTTCCTGAAGTCGATGACTATCTCATTCATTTTGTTGAAATTGAAGGAGAGATTATTGTTTTTGTACCAGTTCGCCACGTTCTCTATCTCTTTCCTGCACTCCATCTGATCATTGTTTGAGATGTGACCCACTATGGGGGTGTCGTCAGCAAACTTAAAAATCAAGCTGGAGGAGAATTTGGCCAAACAGTCATAGATGTATAAGGAGTAGAGTAAGGGGCTAAGGACACAGCCTTATGGGGCACCGGTGTTGAGGATGATCGTGGTGGAGGTGTTATTAACTATCCTTTCTGATAATGGCCTGCGGATTAGGAAGTCTAGGATCCAATCGCAGAGAGAGGAGCCAAGGCCCTAGGCCACAGAGTTTGGAGATGAGTTTTGTAGGAATAGGGTTTTGCACATGAGTGGTAAATCTAACATTAGCCCAGAATATATTGTCCTGCAAAGTAGTGTTTTCTCAGTGTGTTTTTCCACTAGCAAGGAAGGGACACTAAGAATTATCATTTCCAAACCTTTAGTTCTACAAATCGCAACAGCATAAGCAAGCACCTAAGAAACGTAAACACAAATAGAATTCATTTCTTTGGCTTTAAAGGGGACTGCAAGTGGCCCCTTGGCCACAGTTTGAACATCCTGATTTAAAGTGTGCTCAGTGTAAAATTGCCATTTTCTGCTATAAATTCAGTGCCATCCCTCACACCCTCCACCCTGATACTATCTCCACATCTCTGCATTGGTCCCTGTCAGCTCCAGCAGGATGCAGCGTGTGAACCCACCAGAGTCTCCGTGATACCAAACGCCCACATTCCCGCAGCTCCCAACCTCCCCTAAGAAACCTGGCATCATGTTAATAGGCAGTCAAGTGGCGACATGTGGACAGTGTTTCCATCCTGAAAGAGGTGTCTCACCAATGCACCCCATCATGACCTCAATTGAGATACATGATGATGGGCATAACCATCATGCCTTGCAATGAGGTGTATATCAGTGTCATCTGTGTGACGTTGCAGCCTTACTGGGAATGTCAACTCAATGCTTGGGACATGCAAAGGGTTGAAAGGTAGCATTTACTATACAGCAGTGCTTTCTGGCTGCGCAGCATTTAATGGCATGACCACCAGTGAGGGGAGGCCAGGGTGGCTGTTCAGCCAAGTGTCTCCCTCTTGTGGCAGATGCGATACGGCTGAATCATGAGGCCAGCAATTAGCATGTCCAGCACATTCCCAGAAGGCACCTTATTTCTTCCAGGTCACAAAAGGTGCAGGGTTGCCCTTCCATGTCCCAACATTTAGAGAAGTTTAGTATGATCAGAAATAGTCAGCACAGCTTTGTCAAGGGCAGGTCGTGCCTTACGAGCCTAGTTGAGTTCTTTGAAAGTGTGACTGAATACATTGACGAAGGAAGAGCGGTGGATGTGGTTTACGCGGACTTCAGCAAGGCGTTTGATGAGGTCCCCCATGCAAGACTTCTTGAAAAGGTTAGACGGCATGGGATCCAAGGGGCTGTTGCTTTGTGGATCCAGAACTGGCTTGCCTGCAGAAGGCAGAGAGTGGTTGTGGATGGGTCTTTTTCTGCATGGAGGTCGATCACCAGTGGAATGCCCCAGGGTTCTGTTCTAGGACCCTTGCTGTTTGTCATTTTCGTAAGTGAACTGGATGAGGAAGTGGAGGGATGGGTTAGTAAGTTTGCTGACGACACGAAGCTTGGTGGTGTTGTGGATGGTCTGGAGGGATGTCAGAAGTTGCAGCGTGACATAGATAGGATGCAAGACTGGGAGGGGAAGTGGCAGATGGACTTCAACGTGGATAAATGTGTAGTGGTCCATTTTGGCAAGACCAATGAGATGAAGGAGTACAATATCAAGGGCAGGAGTCTCAGCGGTGTTGAGAAACAGAAGGACCTTGGGGTCCAGGTCCATAGGACTCTTAAGTTGGCCTCGCAGGTGGAGGATGTGGTCAAGAAGGCATATGGTGTACTGGCCTTCATTAATCGAGGGATTGAGTTTAGGAGTCGGGAGGTAATGCTGCAACTTTATAAGACCCTTGTCAGACCCCACTTGGAGTACTGTGCGCAGTTCTGGTCACCTCACTACAGGAAGGATGTGGAAGCTATTGAGAGGGTGCAGAGGAGATTTACAAGGATGTTGCCTGGATTGGGAGGCATGCCTTATGAGGATAGGCTGAGGGATCTAGGTCTCTTCTCCCTGGAGAGACGAAGATTGAGAGGCAACCTGGTAGAGGTTTATAAAATGTTGAGAGTACAGATAGGGTGGATTCTTGGAGGCTATTTCCCAGAGCTGAAATGGTCACTACGAGAGGACACAGGTTTAAGGCACTGGGGAGCAGGTACAGAGATGTCAGGGGTAAGTTTTTCACTCAGAGTGTGGTGGGTGAGTGGAATCAGCTGCCATCGATGGTGGTAAAGGTGAACTCACTGGAGTCTACATGGGATTTAATGGGATTGAGAGTTATAGATAGACCTGGTAGGTATGGATATGATCGGCGCAACTTGTGGGCCAAAGTGCCTGTTTGTGCTGTAGTGTTCTATGTTCTATGTTCTAGATATACCGTTACATGCAAGATCCCTGACAATCGGTCTTGGACTGCCTGGCAGCTTCTTCCTATTGTCCTCACACTGCTGCCTGAGTGTGGGTTCCAATCACACTGCTGTCATCCTCGCCCGAGTGCCAGGCTTTGTAGGCCGCATGAGGGAAAACACAAGCCATTCCTGAGTCCCAGCCTCTCAGGGGGACCCCACCCAGGTAACTCACAGTCATCCCCCCCCTTCCCATCGCACTCCCCTCCTCCACTCTTAAAACGCGCTGAGCCTTTTGTTTTGAAGTCCTCCGACCTTCTGGCCAGTCCCCACACAGTTCCCCAGCTGCAACACGGACAGGAACCCAGGAAGGAGGACACAGGAAGAGTTGCATACCAACCTTCCCAACCCCTTTAAAGCAGGGGGTCCCCCAACATGAAGGGAAGGTAAAGCCTGTAAGCAACACCACCCCCCCACCCCGCCCCCCCAAAATGATGATTCTGGGACCCCCAATCCTGGCCCTGAGTTGAACCCCCCACTATCCCCTGCACGGTGAACACTTCAGGCGATACTGGCTGCCTGAGCGCTGACCTCCAAACTCCCCCTCAGAGGTTAAGGTGCCAGGTTCACGCTTAGAGCTGTTGTAAATGGCGCCAGCGTAATGTCACATGGGCACCCACTGATTATCCAGTGAGGGAGGACGTCCTGGAGAGAGTGGTCACTGATGACATGTTAATGTATTAAAATGAGCTTCCTAGGGTCCCGCAATCGGAACTTGGAAACGCGCCAGCGCAAATCACACATTCCGAGTTCTCTGGATTTTGAGCTTGTCACCCATAGGACCATAGAACACTACAGCACAGAAACAGGCCCTTTGGCCCTTCTTGGCTGTGCCGAACCATTTTTCTGCCTAGTCCCGCTGACCTGCACCTGGACAGTATCCTTCCACGCCCCTCTCATCCATGTATCTGTCCAAGTTTTTCTTAAATGTTAAAAGTGAGCCCGCATTCACCACTTTATCCACTTTTAATCCCACTAAAACTGCTTACACCTCCCTCCCTCTCAATGCTAATCTGTTCAACAATATCACTGCCCCTGCCCTGCTTTCTATATCTACATCAACCTTCTCCATAGTGAACACCGATGCAAAATATTCATTTAATACCTCACTACATTTTTTGGTTCCACACAGATTGCCACTTTGGTCCCTCTCCCTATTTACCTTCTTGCCCGTAATATACTTAGAAAATACCTTGGGATTTTCCCTTATTTTGTCTTCCAGCGCTCTTTCATGCCCATTCATTGCTCTCCTATTTTTTTTAAGTACCCCCCACCTCCCCCGGCACTTTCTATACTTCTCCAGAGCATCCATTGTTTTTAACACCCATAAGCCAATGGCAGATACAGGGTGCTTTATCCAATCCTGTATATCCCTTTGACATCCAGGGTTCGTTGGACATTTTGAACCAGCTGTTTACCTTTACCATAAGACCATAAGACATAGGAACAGAATTAGGCCACTTGGCCCATCGAGTCTGCGTCGCCATTCAATCATGGCTGATATTTTTCTCACCCCCATTCTCCTGCCTTTTCCCCATAACCCCTGATTCTTTTATTAATCTATCTATCTCTGTCTTAAAGACATTCAATGACTTGGCCTCCACAGCCCTCTGCAGCAAAAAGTTCCACAGATTCACTACTCTCTGACTGAAGAAATTCCTCCTCATCTCAGGGACGTGTTGTCCTGCATTCTCTTTTTTTCTGTTTTGATTGACTCCCACTGCTCTGATGTGGACCTTCCATCAAGAGCTGCTCCCAGTCCACCTTGGCCAGATTTTTTTATTCATTCATGGGATATAGGGTCACTGGATGGCCAGCATTTATTGACCAATATCCTGTCTGATACGATTAAAATCAGCCTTCTCCCAATTCAGAATCTTTAATTTCCATACTATCTTTTTCCCTTTTCCATAACTGTTTTAAATCTTACCGAGTTATGGTTACTGTCACCAAAATACTCCCTCACTGGCTCCCCTACGACCAGCCCAACCTCATTCTCTAAAACTGGATCAATTACCTTGTAGGACTCTTATAGGACTTTCTACACACTGGCTGAAAAAAACTCTCCTGGATACACTTTTAGAGTTCTGCCCTCTCTAAGCCTTTCACACTTGGCCTATCCCAATTATTATTGGGGAAGTTGAAATCCTCGACCATTATTATCCTATTATTTTTATACTTTTCTGAGATTTGTCTACATATCGGCTCTTCTATCTCTTCCTGACTATTTGGGGGGAAAGGGGGGCAGTACATTCCCAGCAATTGCCCCCTTTTTGTTTTTAAGTTTCCCATATGGACTCAGTTGGTGGCCCAGCCAAGATATCATCTGTGCTCACTGGAAAAAATTGACTCCTCAATCAATACTGTAACACCACCTCCTCTTCTACATCCCTGCCTCAGCTGAAGATTCTGTACCCCGGAATACTGAACGTCCGTTCTGCCCCTCTCTCAACCATGCCTCTGTGATAGCAATAATATCATACTCCCATAAACAACACACTCAATTTATCTGCTGTCCCTATAAGACTCCTTGCTTTAGAATAAATGCCATTCAGCCTTGCCATATTCCCTTGTGCCTTCCAGAATGATGTGGTTTTTCTTCTTCATTGGCTCTGCATCAGCACCTAATGTACCACTGCTCTGTAACCCATCCCCAACCAAACTAGTTTACACCCCTCTTCAGGGCCTTTGGTCCCTGAGGCTCCTGATTCTTGTGTTAAACTCCTGATGTATCACAGCTTGGTATCACTTAAATTTGGATGGCGAGAAAACCCTTTGACCTCACACATTCAAACACTTTCGGACAACAACAAAATGCATAAAGTCTGTCAGTGACACCCTATGATCCCTCAGGCCTCAATGGTTGAACCTCACCCCACCTTGGAACCATCCTCCCCCTCAAATTGGCCCCCCATCTTTCAACTTGGACGTGATCCTAGCCCCAAAGTGAGGGATTGGATTCTTGTTTCTCCACCCCTGTGGATCAAACAACCACCCCCCTCACACCCTCCTCCCCCTACACTCCCAGCAATGCTGCACTTGTACCTAAATAGTCCCGTGACCTCTTCTCCATTGTGTTCCCCAGCTGACCAGAAACCAGGCCTATCAGTCAGGCTGCCCTCCTAGTGTGGGACGTGTCAGTGAAGTCGCACCCACTCTGCAGAGTTAAAACTCCACAGTGTGCAGCAGAACCCCAACTACTGGGTTTTCCATTTGCCACCCCCCGGCGCCTGGAGCCGGTTAAAATTCTCCCCCTGTCCCAGCCGGTGTTAGAGATTCTGTGGTCGTACCAAAAGAACAGCAAGGAGTTCTCCCATGGCTTGGCCAGCATCGCTTTCCGAAACATGTTGCTGCTTGTGAAATGCTGCTACATGACAGCAGTCAGCGCATTTCAAAGCAGTTCATCATGTGAAACGCTTTGAGTCATTTTGAGGTGTTGTATGAATGGAAGTATTTCTTTCCGCCTGCCGTTCTGGAATGTTTAGGTAGCGAGCCAAAAGTGCTGGCATGTGAACAACTGGCAATTTCAGATGATCTGCAGTGTTGGCACCCATCTGATCACAGCAGGAACTCTATCCCTTTCCTTGTATATCTAATGCGAGCAGAAATACTTGATGGCAAGGCCTCTTTTATATTACTTTCCAGCTGCATTGTGAGCAATCAGCAGTGCAATTTGATTTTATTAGTTGATTAGTAGGTTAAATTTAATTTTCAGTTTTTTATTAACCGTGGCTTATCCACCTATGTGCCAAACGGGGGCTGCAGAGTGGTTAGATGCATTTCTGGGGAGTCCAGAAATATTTAAAAAGTGTTTAAAAGAGCTTGCCGTGCTGTTTAACTTGGAGAAGAATTGACGCTATGTGAGATAAATGCTGATATCAATGAGTCTGGAAGCAGAGGGTGAGTTCTGCAGGTGCGCTCACAGCTTAAATGACTCCTTGGAGAATTCACTGCTGCATAGTTAATAAGACAAGGTGATAATTTCTGAGAATGTAGTGCCATCTTTCAGATGAGATGTTAAACCGAGGTATTTGTCTATCCTCTCTGGCAGACATTTTTTTTTAATTCCTTCATGGGATGTGGGCTTTGCTGGCCAGGCCTCTATTTACTACCCATCGATAAGAGTATTTAAGAGCCAACCACATTGTTTGGGTCTAGAGTCACATGTAGGCCAGACTAGGTAAGGCCGACAGGTTTCTTTCCCTGAAGGGCTTTAGTCCAGATGTGTTTTTACAACAATCAACAGTGGTTTCATGCTCAGTGTTAGACTTTTAATTCTGGGTGGTTTTTCAATTCAAACTTTGCCATCTGGTGGGATTCGAACTCAGGTCTCCAAAGCATTACCCTGAGTCTCTGGATTACTACTCCAGTGACAATACCACTCTGCCACTACCTTCCCTCATAAAAGATTCTAAGGCACTATTATCAACAAGAGCAGAGGTGCTACCCCAGCGTGCTGGACAATATCTCTCGCCAACATGACTAAAACAGATAATCTAGTCATTATCACATCGCTGTTTGTGGGACCTTGCTGTGTGCAAATTGACTACCACATTTCTTGCATTAGAACAGTGACTATACTTCAATGGCTTGTCATTGGTTGTAAAGCCCTATGAGATATCCCCAGGCCTTAAAACAAAAATGCAAATTTTCTCTTCTTCAGGTTGAAACTCGAAGGCAGATTGTGGCGCATCCTTATTTCTCACTCCACAGGCCATTTGATGTGGTCTGTCAGCGCTTCAGGGCACCGTTTGTGTGCCCACATTTATATTCAAAATCCACACTTTCCCTTTCCATCTCAGCAGCACCCGAAACCTCCGACTCTTATCCTTAGTAAGTGAGTGATTGTTGCCAATAGCCCTCATAGTGCAGTAGTGTTCAATCACTGACAGCAGCAGTGGGGTAGGAGCCCAGGACAGAGCTTGTGGATGAGGCTGTAGTTTGGGGTGGAGTGAGAAGGAGCTGGGAGTAACAGTGGGGGTGGAGGGTCATTCCAGTAACAACTGATGGGCACCTTGAGATAAAAGGAGGAGCTAAATGATGATGGGAAGTAAACGCTGGAGCAGCTGCAGCATTCGCTGAATTGGGAGCAGAGTACTAGCAAGAACCAGGGGGCGGAAAGAAACAAAGCCATTTAACTGGCAATGGTGAATGAAATGAAGTGTGAGCGGAGGCGGGTAGAGGAAGGGGAGGCAGTAGTGGATGGGGGCAGATTCTCTGAACTGTGGTATGTGGAGGTGGGGAGATGGTAGCAGGAACAATAACACAGTGAACCAAAAACAGAAAATTCTGAGGAACATTAACTCAGCAAACTCAGCAAGTCTGACAATGGAGAGAGGATAGAGCCAGCGGTTCAAGTCTGGAGGAATCTTCATCAGAGCAGACTTGGTTCTATTCTCTCTCCACAGATACTGCCAGATCTGCTGAGTTTCCCCAGCACTTTCTGCTTTTGATTCAGATTCCAGCATCCGCAGTATTTTGCCTTTCTCTTAAACTGTTACTGTGAACAGGGACCATCAGTGTGACAGCCTGCAGAAACTGGTCTCAAAAACATGAAAATCCAAATTTCATTTTATTCATCCTCACTCTTCAGAATAAAAACCATTCAAATGCGAACAGAGAGGAATCTATAATTATCTTTGTCAAAGGGTCATCTGGACTTGAAACGTCAGCTCTTTTCTCTCCTCACAGATGCTGCCAGACCTGCTGAGGTTTTCCAGCATTTTTTGTTTTGGTTTCAGATTCCAGTATCCACAGTAATTTGCTTTTATCTATAATTACCTATGTTATTTGTAACTAAATTTAGTTTTGAGAAATTCTGGGGTTTAATTGTGGTTAATCTTCAATTGTACAAGTGAGAGATATAAACTAAAGTTGAGTAATATTGCAACGTATTCTATTTCCTCAGTAAAAGAAACTATATCTAAATCAAAATACTGAAAGTATTGACCGATGCCAAAGCATTAATATGTTAATGTTGATTAAAATTAATATTTAATGTTAGGAACATTTTACAGCTTGAATGAAACCTTTCAGTCAGCTATGAAAGTCTATCAATAATCCTCTAAATCACCTTGACGGTTTTCTTTCTATTCAGTTTTGGAGAAGAACTATTTAATGTTCGCATTAACAAAAAGCTTCTTGAAGCACTTGATTTAGTACTGGAAGGGAGAAATAATCCTAATGCCAAATGCCTCCATGGAAAATTGAAACTGTCCATTCCCAGGAAAGAAAGTCAATGATGAAAGTTGCAATCATAATATACATGGAGAATGATTTTCCAGTGAATTATTTTTTTAAAAAATAATGTAAAATTATATTTCACATATGTGAGCAGAAAATAAGAAAATTTTATGAATGGGAAATTTCCACAAACATTCCCCCTCTGTCTGAATTCCTTTACTGGAAATGCAACTCAGACTCCACTTTAAAGACAGACTAGGTACAAAAACAGCTTCTGACAAATTCCTCGGCTTTCACAGAATATATACAAAGCCCTAGGATGACTTTTATATATCATAAATTCAAAATACTGCGGTTGCTGGAATCTCAAACAAAAACAGAAAAATGCTGGAAAATCTCGGCAAGTCTGACGGCGTCTATAAGCACAGATGCTCAGTAAGAAGTCCCACAACACCAGGTTAAAGTCCAACAAGTTTATTTGGTAGCACAAGCCACAAGCTTTTGGAGCACTGCCCCTTCATCAGGCATTGGACTTTAACCTGGTTTTGTGAGACTTCTTACTGTGCTTACCCAGTCCAACACCAGCATCCCCACATCAGCAAAGATACTGCCAGGCCTGCTGCGATTTTCCAGCATTTTTCTGTTTTTCTTTGATATCATTGTTGCCCCATCCTCTAAGTAAGTCAAGGAAGTGTTTATGCACCACCTAATCTCGAAGCAGGATTGTGCAGTATGGAGGAAGAGATTTTTAGGATACAGAAGTTTAAGTTTAAGGTTATCTTATTAGTATCACAAACAGAGTTACATTAACACTGCAATGAAGTTACTGTGAAAATCCCCTAGTCACCACATTCTGGTGCCAATTCAGGAACACTGAGAGGGCATTTAGCATGGCCCAGTGCACCTAACCAGCATGTCTTTCAGACAGTGGGAGGAAACTGGAGCACCCGGAGGAAACCTATGCAGACACGGGGAGAACATGTGAACTCTAACAGTCTCTCACTTCAAAGACTCAAATAATCTGGAGGTTTCATGATGCTCCCTAATGGTGCTCTTTTGAAGCTTAGAGGATTGGTAGTCTCAACTTGGAACTTTTTGTTCTGACTTAGCTATTCTTTGGTCGAAGCTGCAGTATGTGATGTTTTGTTTGTGATTCTAAATCTGGTTCGCCCAAATTTATGATAGCAGGTTCTCCTTGAGGAACATGGACTAGACTAGGTTAGAATGTGGGGGAGAAGGAATATCATGTAAATGTAAATATATTTGGTTAAGGACTTGGAGGAGGTGGAGTATTAAAGTGTTCAGGACTGAAAGGGTTAATGTGAGACTGAGGAAACAGTACCACCCACATGATGGTATAAGGGGAGCCTCATGATGAACAGTAGTCTGAATGGAGAAGAAACCTACTCTCTTGTATATCAACACATAGTTATGCTCTACAATATATAGTTATTGTTCAGAATCAATGACACTAAGCCTCTTCTTTAGACAAGCACATAAAATACCATGCAGGGCAAAGCAGCCTATGGATTGGCACCCTACTCTCCATCACTTTAAGCATTCACCGTGCCCCCACACCACCAGCATATTATAGCTGTCTTGTGTACCACTGCAACCGCTCATCAAGCCTTCTTCAAACAGTGCTTCCCAGACATGCCATCTCTACCACCAAGAAGGATAAGAGCAGCAGGTGCATGGGAATGGCACCAACTCTCTTCCAGGTTACACACAATCTTGACTGGAATTAGAGCAGCATTTCTTCATCATCATTGCTAGATCCAAATCCTGGAGCCCCCTATACTTAACTGCATTGTGGGATTACAATCCCACATGGATGACAGTAGTTTGAAGAAGGCAGCAGATCACCATTGTTCCAAGGGCAATAGGCATGGGCAATGAACGTTGGCTTTGCCAGTGACTCCCTGTGAACGAATTTTTAACAATCCACCCCTTAAGGTGCAAAGGTTTCACGGGATTTGACACTTCAAACTGAAGCTTTTGGAGATTGCTGTGACATTTTGTCCAGTTTTGTCTGCGTTATATCTAGGGCAGTCAATCCAGCTTAACCCCAGCCTGATCACATGGTCAGTGAACCTGAAAAAAAACAACAGTCACTGCTGGGCTCAGTCCAGGATAACGTTAGAGACATTGCACAGTGCCCACAGTTAACTGGCAGAGTGCCAACTCTTTGCTGTGCAACATGAAGTGACAGCTGCAGTATTTCTGTGTCACTCGACTATTGGCACTTTAATGTCCTGTTGAAGGAATGGAAGAGGCAATGCTTTGGTAGTGACTTGAAGCTGCCTGGCTCCTCCTGTACAAGAGAGAGAAATCAAAGCTGACCATTAACATGTGCCCTCCACCACAACATTCAAACCAGTTTTTTGAATACAACAAGGGAACCTTTAAAATTCGGACCAGAGGTTGAATAAACTCTGCTTCTTGAGAAGAACACTGGGCTCACACATTTATTCCCTGAGTTCAGGCGCAAAGCTCACAACCTCTAACAAGTATTTGGATGAGCGCTTGAAGCATCATAACATTGAAGGACGTGGGACAAGTGCTGGAAAATGAGATTCGCAAGACTTTAGCTATTTAGTTATCGTCAGTGCAGACTCGAAAGGCCATTTCTGTGCTGTATGACTCTTTGGGCAGGATTTTCTGGCCACACTCACCCCAGGACCAGACAGACCCGCCTGAGGTCAATGGTCCTTTGCAAGGTCTGTGATTCCCGTGGCGGATGGGACAGGGAAATTCCGCCCTATGACTCTATGGGTGGAATTTTCCCAGTCCAAGGTTTGTATAATCCCGCCTGAGGCAATGGACAATGCCATTCTCTGAGGCTCACCCACTCCCAGAATTGAGGCAGGCATTACAGTAAACTTCCGGCCTATGACTCATGTGAATCATGACTGGTCTCCCAAGGTTTGCACTTGGTGAGAGGACCTGGGATGAGTGCATCACTTAATGGGGAGGAAGGGGATCACACCTGGGCATTGCCCTTCTCATGGGCAATGCTGGAGGCAGAGCCAGGGGGAAATTCCTGGACAGCGCCAGGACAAGTGCCTGGGCAGCGCCAACAGAAGTACTGGGGGTGCCCGTCAGGGAGGGGTTCCGGGTGAACTTCTTTGCATTTAAAAATAGCAAGACAATTTTCAAAGGAAAAAGTTGATGGCAGGGTGGGCAAATCAATGGTCACCATCGGCCTTTGCCAAATCCTGGGTAAATTCCACTGTCTTTGGTTCCATTTATAAATTCCATTCTCTAGTTACTGACTCCTTCCCTCTCTCCGGCTGCTGTCCAAGGCTGAGCCAGACCTGACCATTAGATACTGATTCACTTCATCTCCCTATCATGGTGATATCCTGAATCATAACCTTGTCTTCAAGACCCACACTGGCTTTGGAGCAAAATGAGGTGAAACCTTCTGAAGCAAGGGATCCCCAGTGCTCATTACCACCCCATTTACACCATACAAATTTAGGATCAGTGTAAAGTTAAGCGACCTTGCACCTAAAGTAAACTTGCAGTGTAAACGTACACTTAGTCATGGCGATGTTCTTCCTTGCATGTTACACATTCAGCTGGCCAAACTAAGATGTCCACTTGTAATCCATGGCTGTCTCCCCTGTCCACTGCTGAAGAAACTCTCTACATTCTGTGAAACTAGTTGAATCTTCATGTGTAAAATGAGCAGCTTCTGCATAATCTTATTGCAATCAAAATGTCACGTGCCTCTGCTGTCTATTTTCACCACTACATTGCGGCCATCACTGTGTTGCCGGAGCACATCAGGCATGTGATAAGGTACCCCAGCCCTATGTTACTTAACCCATCGTGAGCCCGGCACTGTAAGAGTGAGGGTCCAGTACAGATTGCTGAAGGCATTGTGAAGTGACTGGATATCCTGCATGGGGTATTGTCACTGCACATTTAACACAGAATGTTCTGCCACTGCTGCTAACGCAACTCAAACTGATTACTGTTCCTCTCAATCACATAACATACATGCTGCTGCACACACATTAGATAATAGTTAATCTGGCTCATCATCAGGGGAGCGTTCCATCTATCTGACTCCTACAGATTTGGCATTCTCTTCCCCCCCTTTTTTGCGAGGACACTTAGAATGTGCGCACAACCTTATTCAAATTCAAAGTAGGATTTAGTACCTTCTACTACATGTGAACAAGTATCAGCAGAAGAGATGAAACAAAAGTCTGTAAATCACTCAAGTGCACAATAGAGCTTCATCATCCCTCATTATTGTTTAATAACATGCATTATAATTATTCGAATGGCATTTCTTTTCTAACTGCAGCTGGTATTTCATTATAGGTTTGGATTTACTGACAATTGCAATATGAATAGGATTTGATATTTTACATTACATATTATTCTGTAACAAATTAATCAGGCGGGCTACTTTCCAGAGGCAATTAAGGTGCAAAGCAAGATTGCCCTATATTCTGTTACAGTCCAGACACGGATAGCTGATATTCCAACAGTGACATCTTGCAACACAATCTTTCTTATTTGTTTGAAAATGGACATTAAACACTGGACCCAGAAGTCTCCTGAGGAGGGTGACCAGCGGTAGACATATATTGAATATATGGCACAGAGACAGGCCATTCAGCCCACACAGGTCAATTCTGGCTGAGAAATAAACCTCTGGGGGCTAAATGGGGGTCAAACAGGCAACCTTCTGCAAATGTTCCAACTGGGTTAATTGTCAGTGCAGTTTGTTAGTTAATGTATTACTGCCAGTCTAGTTAACTGCTTTCAAACTTTGATGCAACATCATTAGACTGTATGCAACTGGTGTAAGGCATTCCAGAGGTGGCACAGTGGTTGGCACTGCTGCCTCACAGCACCAGAGACCTGGGTTTGATTCCCGGCTTGGGTCACTGTCGTGTGGAGACTGCACGTTCTCCCTGTGTCTGTGTGGATTCTTTTTGGGTGCTCCGGTTTCCTCCCACTGTCCAAAAGACATGCTGATTAGGTGCAGTGGCCACGTTAAATTCTCCTTCAGTGCACCCGAATAGGCGCTAGATTGTGATGACTAGGGGATTTTCACAATAACTTCATTGCAGTTGTAAGCCTACTTATGACACTAATAAGTAAACTTTAAACTTAAACTCTGCAAACTGCTTCAACTATATGCCTGAGCTAAGATAGCAAATGAGATAAATTCATCTAACTGACCTTTAGTGGTGTGAATCACTAGAATGTGGTTAATCTGTACTTGATAGTCTTCACCAGCAATATTGCCTGAATGTCCATGGAAGATAATTGACTCTGAAGGGTACTAAACTTGATAAGGATATTTGAAAACAGGTAGCACAGTTTGAGGGAGAGAAATATTTCACAAAGATGTCACTAAATACTATTCCTGATCATTTAAGAGAAAAAAAACTGCATTTCAATTTTGATATTTCAATTTTTTACTTAACACATAGAAAATTAAGACACCAATTTATCTATCACGATGTTTGTCCATAATCCATGTCTTTGTTGCTCTTGGATTAACAGGGATGCAGTGCCCTCCCCATCACTTAGTTCTCCCTTGTAACCATTTCCCCACCACACATCTCCTTCCAGCTGGGGTGGACAGATGGTCCGTACCCTTTGCATCTCCATGATGACTGTGCGGCACAGTGATTGACCACCAGGACTTGTCACTCAAGTCTGGTAAACCAGACGATGTCAGGTCCCCCGAGATGGAATCTTTCTTTTCACACTCTGCACCTTCTAGCTGCCCAGCTGAGGCCCAACCAAGACTCATTCAGTCAAGGTCTGAGTGACAGGTTTAAATCAGCCCTTTATACCGCACTCACCCCCGCCCCCAAATTTAACAGCCAGAACAGCAACCTCAAAATACACCATCGATTGGTTACTGCATACCCTTGAGGCACTAAATGCAGATCTCTCTGGCATTCATACCTGAAGGGAGCACTCAATCTATCAATTTTCAATAGCTTTGCAACCAGAACCCTATTATAACATGTGCCATGTGTAGGACCAATGTAACTGTAAAGGTTTATACCAGTGCACCTAGGCAACTATTCAGCAGCAAATGTTGAAATCCACCTTTGAGTTTTAACAACTGGCCTCATTTTCACAAAGAAAATCTTGAATACAAACCTGTGGGCAAGTAGATCTGACTTGGCAGTCAATTGCAAATGTGCAATTTTTATACTTTTTATGACATGCTTTGGGCAGGAAGGGAGGGGGAGAAGCCTATTAAATATGCATCAGGCATACAAATGAGGTTCTGTATCTCAAAGCAGGCTGTAAGGCTTACGTCAGCAGTGGCTGGTAAAGTGTCATTCTTTTCACGATTAACAGCCAGAGCTCATATATTCCTTCAAAAATCCCGTTCCACTTTAATCCTGGACGCATTGCGTCTCAACAGGGGTCGGCATCCGGATATAGGGGCCCTTTGGTAAGCTCCTGTTAGCTTCAGCGGGGTATCAGAACTCATATGGAGTTTACTCACTGACAAGGAACACAAAATCTAACCTATAGGCAAACAATGGAGCCGCCTTGTTGCCTGCTTTTCGCATGGAGCTGAACGAAAACTGGCTTTTTTAAATTAGGGAAAATCAGCAGTCAAGGCACTGTTGTTGACAAAAGGAGTGAAAATATATTTGTACAAATGCCTGCGATGGCGAATTGACTTTTTTTAAAAAAGTGCCGACAGTTTTGCAGGCCCTGTCACACTGTTCAAAAAGTTCAACTGCTGTAATTCCGACAGAGAGCAAATGCTGTAGAAATGCTGGAAGCCCTAACTTTCCAAATTACACAGGGGTTCAGTCCGTAAAGATGTTTCAGAGGGGATGACTGACTCCTCATCGCGGGCTGTGCCTCAACAATCAAATAAATATTTAAATTGTCATAAACTACTTGGCTGATTCCATGGCTGGGTGCTCCTGTCACAAAGCACCTCTCACAGGGAGGGCTGGTCAGCCAATAATCTCCTAACCAGTTTTCTCTCTCTCTCTCTCTCGGTGAGTGTTGTTGTATACTGGGAGTGTCTGACTGTGGAGTGACCCCTGTTTGAAGACTTATCTCACTATTGTAGGTTTCAAGCTCCCTTCAACAGCAAAACAAAAAGCATATTTCAGCGCAAAGGGAAGAGTTTCTGGCTCGCTCAAATCTCATGCCAAATATGCCTCATTTTAATGTTCAAATTAATTCAGATAGATTTAAATATGACTTGGGGCTGAATCTAGGATGGGATTTTGCATTCTTACTAAAATTGGGCAGATAGCACAGTGGTTAGCATTGCAGCCTCACAGTGCCAGGGACCTGGGTTCAATTCCCAGCTTGGGTAACAGTCTGTGTGGAGTTTGCACATTCTTCCCATGCCTGCAGGGGTTTCCTCTGGGTGCTCTGATTTCCTCCCACAGTCTGAAAGATGTGCTGGTTAGATGCTTTGACCTGAATAGGTGCTGGAGTGCGGCAACTAGGAGAATTTCACAACAACTTCAAGGCAGTGTTAATGTAAGCCTTACTTGTGACTAATAAATAAACTTTAAAGATGCCTGCAATAGTGAACTGACAAAGTTCTACTGGCCTCTCTTGCCCCCACCCCCACCACATTTAATGCTTTCCAGAGAAAATTCTGCCTAGAATATCTGTTACTTGTCCATCTTTATTGAGAT
The DNA here is from genome assembly GCF_965287045.1 of Carcharhinus amblyrhynchos. Classification (NCBI taxonomy): domain Eukaryota; kingdom Metazoa; phylum Chordata; class Chondrichthyes; order Carcharhiniformes; family Carcharhinidae; genus Carcharhinus; species Carcharhinus amblyrhynchos. The sequence continues at coordinate 18,562,933 of NC_137347.1, forward strand.
ATTCTCCCAGTTCAGGTGAACTCTTACAAGTACTTACTTGAAGTGAACTTTGCAGGTTTTTTATCTCACATATTTAAGTGTTTCTGATCTTGCACAACATTCGCATGGACTGTCCCTTAAAGAGACAGACACCTACTTAACGCCATTTTACAGTTTCAATTTTACAATGGTTTTTTGAGTAACTGAGTTTTCTTTCTTCTTTGATTGTTTTAATCCAAATCTATCTACCATTTATTTTCCACCAGAATTGGAACAGATTGGAAATGTCCTCGCAAAACCAGAAACACTTGAATATGTGAGATTAAAAAAAACCTACAAAGATCATTTTAAGTAAAGTTCTTGTAAGAGTTCACTAGAACCGGGAGAACATTTCGATGAAGAAGGATAAGTAACAGATACTCTGGGCAGAATTTTCTCTGGAAAGCATTAAGTGCAGAGGGGGTGGGGAGCATGAGAAAAGGTGTTTTTTCCACCAATCGCACAGGTAAGATTTTGTGTGGTATCATCCTCTTCCTATCTCATTAATTATGCAGCAGCAGGAATCGTGCCATATCGATGATGAGCAGACTCTGAATCGCCCACTACACCGTTAGCTCACCATTTCCCCACTCCGGGTGCCAGATCTAAACTGCAGCCCCGCACACGGTTCACAAAGTTTGTAACCCAGGACTTCTCCAGGGAAGATACAGCCCAGGGAGACAAGACAATCTCAGTGACCCATCTCAGGAATGACGACTGGAGGCACGTCTTAGTGTTCTTTAGGAGATCCAGCAATCTCACCACTCCGGCTTGGAAGGGGGTAGCAGTGGTGGTCAGAGGGACCTGGATTCGATTCCCGACTTGGGTCACTGTCTGCGCGGAGTCTGCACATTCTCCCCATATCTGCGTGGATTTCCTCCAGGTGCCCCAGTTTCCTCCAACAGCCTGAAAGACGAGCTGGTTAGTTGCATTGGCCATGTGAAATTCTCCCTCAGTGAATACCAGCAGGCGCTGAAGTGTGATCAATAGGCGATTGCAGTATTAAATTAAGCCTACTTGTGGCTAATAAATTAATAAACTTATAAATATAAAACAGTGCCAACGCTGTGCAGATTAGATCGGCCACCAGTGCAGAAAGAAGATAAATGATCTCATTGTGCCACCAGGGTAAGGCAAGCATCTTATCACTCTGAACTCATGCAATCACAAGCCATCCACATTCACAGGTATCTCACTCACTGCCAGCTCAAGGGACATCACCACTCACTGTCACAAATACACGCTGTCACATCTCCATCTGGCCTCATCTCCTCTGGTGACCACCTTTTTAGCCCCTGCCATCTTGAGGTCACTTGCACAGATCACCATGACACACACATATACACACATATACCTTGGGATAACCACCCTCCCCCCCGTACAGCCTTCACCCTGTAGCTATTGAAAAGCCACTCTGTTTTATCTCTGGTGTGGTAGGTAGTAATTTCTTGTGACCCCCCCCACCATAAAATTGATGTGGCGCTGCCTGCGAAGCCTGGCGCTGATGACCATGAGCGCTGCCTGAAGCTCGGTGGGCAAAGAAACCTCAAAGTCCTGAGTGAGGAGCAGGTCACCAGGTGCATGTCACTTACATTGTGAAACATGCCAGCGTGAAATCACACTGACGTGATTTCAGTGTTGGGGAGCTGATTCCGGCGAGCGGCGCTTATAATGAGACACTAAAGTATTGAAATTCAATTCTTGGCGTGGGAAACACAGTATTGATGTGTGGAGAGGATGATCACAAACTGTTTTCACAAGCAATGCAAAATGGAGTTTTTCTGATTTCCCGATATTTTCTTATCCCGCCCACTGTGACTCCCACCACAAATGGGGACAGAAAATCTCGGTCTCTGGGTGATTGGGAAGTCAAGTTAAAATCAATAATGGGGGTTGGTTTTAAAATGCCTGATTTTAGTATGTCCTGACTAAGGTGATGCAGTCCTTTGTTCAGGAACTAGTGACTGACCACTCACACTCACCACGATGCCACCAGCGTATTGGCAGGTTCTGATATACTTACTTAACAAAAACTGAGGACAATCTCCCCAACAGATCCAGGCTTAGCAAAACCATTTGCTGCCGTGATTCCTGCAACCAACTTAAACCCATCCTTTGTTCATCCTTCAAGACAAATGTGACCATGTTTATTATCCGGGGCGTTTAGTGAGGTTCCCGTTAGAATGTAACTGGTGATAACATCGGATTTGTTGCAATGTGACCAATGGTAACAAGATGTAAGGGTCAGATGACCCAGTAAACCATGTAACCAATGACAGAATGACATGATGATCAGCTGACCAGCTGACTCAGTATAAATTAGAACAGGTTGGGAATTGTGGGGAATTTGGAATGGCCCAGGGTGAGGCCTCGAGTTTGGAGTAATGATGTTTCTTTATTAAACCTTTTCTTTGATTTGTAAATTGGGGGTAAGTTTTGCTATGTTTTTATTGTCTAAACTGGAAAAGTTCCTTCTGGATCAAACAGTTCCTGTGGGTGCATAGGTGACTGCTGAGGCTGATTTATATCCGGAAGGTTCTGCTGTAAATAGGACAGGAGACTGCGGTTAAGTTTTGGACAAGTTGCTGGCTCAGAATTTCCTCTCCTTGTGTTTTCTCTCAGCCTGTGACATACGCTTACTTTTGGAGGATGTGCAATGCTTTTTATTTGGTTGCACCTGGTACAGTGATCCTGGCTGAGCTTCTCCCAGGGCTTGAGGTTGATATCAAAACTCCTCAATGAAGACTTCAGAGTGCGAAAAACACTTGGGAATGGATTCTCTGAACTGGCCCATGGCTGCTTTTTTCCTGCTCCGCTGCAGGGAATGGAGATTTGGTTGGGTGCCAAATTCTCCAACTTTGCTACAACAGGATCATGATGTGAATGGCCAGTAAGATTACATCCCGCCACTCTCAAATGTCTCCGCCTAGGCTAACATAGGGATCATTTGCTATATCGATCGAGGTGTAATCCACATAGAAAAAAGGCAACAGCCATCATAGTTTACACTCACGTCCTTTCTCACTGACACACAATTACCCAATGTACTGACCTGCTGCACTTCCCAATGTACATTGGCTCCTACCAGCAGCAAGCAACCATCCAACCAGCTGCTAAGATCTGGTTCTCTATGGTTTGCACTTACTGCTCATCATATTGGGCCCGAACTCTGGGAGCTTATTAATTGCCTCCTCTGGGCTCTGGGCAGGCGTGTGCTAACACTGGTGAGATAGGCACAGGCTGCTGTGCTTTGCTGGGCCACTGGCAGCACCAGTATACTGCACCTCCAGGACTTCAGTAACAAAAACAGAACAAGTATTGGAATGTTGTCGCCAGTAAAAGACACATGGACACAAAAATCACATTTCAAGTTATTTGGAGTAACATAAAAGCCCTGAAGCAAGGAGTAGCTGCAACTCTACATTCCCCTTCTGAAACGTATAGAAGGTTGTCCATAGCTCCTTCTCCAAGTGCTTCAAAGACTTGTCATTTCTCAGCCACCTTCCAGCAGCTAGACAAGTGTCTTATATAAATTGAAGGAGCACATACACAATGAAACTCTATGCCTAACCTACACTCCATCCCATGTATCAATAAGTGGCAATCTTTCTTCGAGTTTTTGTGTGGGACCGTTCATCAATACCAATGTGCCAAGGCTTTTAGTGTAATTTCCCATTTGAATGTGGGACTAATGGTATGCGATCAGACATTAAACAATAAAAAACCTATAAGTGAAGTTTCAGCATGGAGACTGGCAGGTAACAACCTAGCATGTAGACCCAGATCATCTATCTGTTAAATGCTTTAGTGGGTAGGCTTACTTCCACAGCTTCCATAACATTTACAATTTTTTTCCTCATCTGTTCCTAGCCTTTGTGGATAGTGAACATATCACCTACTGTCACATGTTGCACTGCTACTTTGCGTCATGATAACCCATGAATCTGATTCAAGGAAGCTCTCTTTTCATCCATCCCATGCAGCATCAGCTCCATTCCAAAAGTCTTCAATCAGAAGGTTTGGCTTTTAACCCATTCCTTCAGTCTGTCTCCCAACTCTACATGTCTTTTGCCATTCCCACATATTTTGAAAACGACAGCCTTTTTCCACTTTTGAAAAGATTGGAAGTATCTTTTCTCCCACTAGTTTTATCACAAAGTATCTGCACCACTTTATATGTGATCCTCAGTCTCTCTGAGGGCTAATAACAAGCGGGATTTCCCATCCCCCTCTTTTTGACAGGCTTCCTCCAGCAGGCCCGATCCAACCCAGGAGCTAACTTTCAATTATAAATGAGGGTTAACCGCAGAAGGTCCGGCAAGGTTGCACATTTTATCAATTGCCGGCAATCTCTAAAAGACTCTGATAGCTGAAGGACAAATGCCTCAGTGCTGTATAAGGAATGCTGATCAATACCATTCCCAATACTGAATAAACTCATTCCAGAGAAGCGAAACCAGCTAAAAATGCAGTACTGAGGTGAGTTCCATTCCCCAGGAAGGCACAAAGTCACTTCAGTGTATTAAAGCAGCAGTTTTCTTCATTCCATTCAGGAGAGAGTACAGGATGTACCACAGTGCAAGCATCGTGCATCATAATGCAAGCTTTGTTCACCATAGTGCAAGCATCATACAGCATAATGCAAACATCGTGCATCATGGTGCCAGCATCGTGTACCACAGTGCAAGTAACGTATACCACAGTGCAAGCGTTGTGCACCATAATGCAAGCATCGTGTACCAAATTACAAGCATCACGCACCATAATGCAAGCATCGTGTACCAAATTACAAGCATTACACACCACAGTGCAAGCATCGTGCACCACAATGCAAGAATTGCGCACCACTGGGCAATCATCGCACACCATAGTGCAAGAGTCATGTACCACAGTGCAAGCATTGCGCACCATTGTGCAAGCATCACGCACCATAATGCAAGCATCGTGTACCAAATTACAAGCATTACACACTACAGTGCAAGTATCATGCAGCATTGTGCCAGCATCCCGCACCATAGTGCCCGCATCACACACCACAATGTAAGCATCGTGCGTAGCATCAAATAGCTTACAAATGGGTGTTGTGCTGTGTAACATCGTCCTGTGCAGAATGATATTGGTTAATAACAGTCCATCCCTCAGCTTAAATTGCATTACAGGGCCGGGTCAGTTGCAGAGCATAGAGACATCACATGAGAGTGAGACCGAATTGGCTTAGTTATCTATTTTAATACCAAAGATGAAATGTTCCAATTAGAAAAACTAGGACTCTTCATTCGAGCAAAAGAGGTTCAAAAGAGATGTTCAAACTTAAGGGTTTTAATTCATTCTGCCGTTCTTTGCCCACAGGAAGCTCTGACCCACTGACCTCCACTATGACAAGGACAAGGCCCAGGCAGGGGTCCGAATTCACTCTAGCCCAAACAGGGTTTGAATCATGTGTTGTTGGTATCAATCTGGTCCACACCAGCTGTCCAGTTACTATGGCAACATGCTCTTTTACATTCAAGTTGTAGCCTGGAGCTATGCACAGTGATGGTAGAGACTCCAATTGGACTGACCAGCAATATCTCCTGTTCTTACCATCTATCATTGGCATGTGTTTGGTAAGACTTAAATGTTGATACTCAACCTCTTTGGCTGTGTTATGAATGCATCTTTCTTGGCCATCAAGTCCTGGAATGGGACTCGAACCTAAAGCTTCTGGCTCAGAGACAAGGACGCTACCCACTATACCAAAAGGTCTCCTCTTGCTTAATTATATGGCAAAAAACATTGGCTGGCATTCTCCTGGCTTGCTGTTGGGATACACCAGCCTTTAGCCTACCTTACCTTTAGCAATGTTTGTTACCTGACACCCTGGCGCGGCCCATCTGGCTCCCTGGCACTGCCCACTGGGTGCCAAGCAGTGCCAGAGACGTAGGGCACACTGGGGGGGGGGGGGGGGGGGGGGGTGGGGGTCGATGAGGGGGTCGTGGCTGGCAGACGGCAGGGGGTGTTTGAGGCTGGCCAGTGGAGGGGGGACATCGGGGCTGGCCCGTGAACATCTGGTAGGCCAGTGAACCAGGGATGGAATGTCTGGAAGTTCGGCGGTCGGGGGTATGGGGCTGGCCAGCAGTTGGAGGCCAGCGATCGTAAAGCTGGCAATGGAGGGGGCTAGTGCGCATGCACCAATTTCCGCACTGACAGATCGGCGCATAGGCAGTGGCCCACTCACCGCTAGTCTCTGGAGCAGGAATAGACCTCAACCCCTACTTACCAGAGGGAACCATGCTGAGACACTCCAATGTTCGGGGAGATACATTCTAATAAGTATGCCCAAAAAATGGGCAAGAAATACTCCCATTTTCCTATCCCCTTGGGCACTTAGTTTTATGGGGGAGAATCCTGGCAGTTTTCTCTGCTCAGTGATTGGTAACCATAAGCCATAAGGTCATCACCAAAAGAACAAAAGGAGAGATTAAGGGAATTTTTTTTTACACAGTTGGATATCAGGATATGGAATACTCAAACTGAAGGAGCAATAGAAATAAAACTTTCAATGTTATTTAAAAAGATGACTATTTGAATAATAAATTAAATGAATCTAGATTAACTCTAGGTGAATAGTTCTTTGACAGGTTTGAGTGATGTGTTGAATTATCTCCTTTTATGTTGCATGATTCCATGGGCTGAATTTTACATAGAATGTAGTGTTATAGTCATATGTAGGGTGTAGAGAAAGATCAACTTAATGCAAGGTAGGTCCATTCAAACGTCTGAAAGGGAAGAAGCTGTTCTTGAGAAGGTTGGTACATGGCCTCACATTTGTGTATCTTTTGTATCCTTTTCCCGATGGAAAAAGGTGGAAGAGAGTATGTCCGGAGTGCGTGATGGCCTTGATTGTGCTGGCTGCTTTTCCAAGGCAGCACTTCCTTTGACAACACATTCCAGGTACCCACCACTCCCTGTGTGAAAAACTTCCCCTGCACATCTCCCTCAAACTTTCCCCCTCTCACCTTGAACCTGTGCTCCCTTGTAATTGACACTTCAATCTCAGGAAAAAACTTCTGACTATCCACCCTGTCTATACCTCTCATAATTTTCATAGAATCATAGAATCCTACAGTGCAGAAGAAGGCCATTCAGCCCATCGAGTCTGCACCAACCTCAATCCCACGCAGGCTTCTATTTCCATAACTTCACATATTTACCCTGCCATTCCCTGACACTAGGGGCAATTAAACATAGCCAATCGACGTAACTCGCACATCTTTGGACTGTGGGAGGAAACCAGAGCACCCAGAGGTCTAAAGAACAAAGAAAATTGTAGCATAGGAACAGGCCCTTCAGCCCTCCAAGCCTGCGCCAACCATGCTGCCCGACTGAACTAAAATCTCCTACCTCTCTGGGGGCTATATCCCTCTATTCCCATCCTATTTATGTATTTGTCAAGACACTCCTTAAAAGTCAGTATCGTATCTGCTTCCACTGCCTCCCCCAACAGTGAATTCCAGGCACTCACCACCCTCTGTGTAAAAAAACTTGCCTCATACATCTCCTTTAAACCATGCCCCTCGCACCTTAAACCTATGCCCCCTAGTAATTGACTCTTCCACCCTGAGAAAAAGCTTCTGACTATCCACTCTGTCCATGACCCTCATAATCTTGTAGACTTTTATCAAGTCGCCCCTCAACCTCCGTCATTCTAGTGAGAACAAACCAAGTTTCTCCAACCTCTCCTCATAGGTAATGCCCTCCATATCAGGCAGCATCCTGGTAAATCTTTTCTGCATCCTCTCCAAAGTCTCCATATCTTTCTGGTAGTGTGGCAACCAAATTTCAACACTATATTCCAAGTGTGGCCTAACTAAGGTTCTATAAAGCTGCAAAATGATGTGCCAATTTTTAAACTCAATGCAGAAACTCACGCAGACACAGGGAGAATGTGCAAACTCCATATCGACAGTCACCCGAGGCCAGAATTGAACCCAGGTCCCTGATGCTGTGAAGCAGCAGTGCTAGCCACTGTGCCACCATGCCACCGTGTGTAGATCTCTATCTGGTTTCCCCTCAGCCTGCATCTTTCCAGTGAAAATAATCCCTGTTTATTTAACATCTCCTCAGAGCCAATGCCCTCGAGACCAGGCAATGTCCTAGTGAACCTTCTTTGCACTTTCTCCAAAGCTTCCACATCCTTCTGGTAGTGTGGTGACCAGAACTGCACACATTACTCCAAATGTAGCCTAACCAAGGTTTTATATGGCTGCAACATGATTTCCTAACTCAATGTCCCGGCTGATGAAGGCAAGCAGTGGATGGATGCAAAAGTATTAGTGTGTGCTTTGATCATTGCTGTCCCTGATATATATATTGCTGGTGCTCTGTTCCTATATATATGTTTGGGCCATTGCTGGCCCTGATCTGATAAGATTCCCTCCCTGTTCAAACACTGATTGGTGGTGTCATTTGAGTCTCCAATCGGTATTGGCTGGGGAGTCTAATGACATGTAAAGTGAGCCTATCCAGTTTGAGGATGCTGCCTTTGCTACCCACTCAGAGAATATTTAAAATTCCAGACTATTTGTCATGGAACATTGCATAATAGAATTCAACGTATAAATTAAAAGTTGCAATCTTGCTATGAATATTTTTGTTTCCCATAGGCTGTGTATGAAACAGATTAAATTGGAGACCTGGTCTAGATTTATAAAATAATGGATGCAGTCAGTGATGAGTGTGCTTTGATTGAGAGCTGAAGAATTAAACTTGATTTTGGAGTTTCTCCTCCCCTATTTATGGTCTCTAGTCACCAAACGACTGGGTAGTGAAAATATTTTTCCTATGTAAGTAATCAAAACCTTCATAATTTTGAACAGATCTTAAACTCCCCTCCTCTAAGAGGTGTTGGACTATCTAGGATGACACAGTGGCACAATGGTTAGCACTGCTGCCTCATACAGCAAGAAGTCTCACAACACCAGGTTAAAGCCCAACAGGTTTATTAGCTGTTCCTTCATCAGGTGAGTGGGGCATTCTGATCAGAAACTGGGCATATAAAGGTGCACACAGTTTACAGAATACTGATTAGAGTGTGAGTCTTTACAGCTATTCAAGTCTTAAAAGTGCAGACAATATGAGTGGAGATAGCATTCAGCATAGGTTAAAGAGATGTGTATTGTCTCCAGACAGGACAGTAAGTGAGATGTTGCAAGTTCAGGCAAGTCATGGGCATTATAGATAGTGTGACATGGACCCAAGATCCCGGTTGAGGCCTCCAACCTCTCCTCATAGGTAATGCCCTCCATACCAGACAACATCTTGGTAAATTTTTTCTGTATTCTCCCTAAAGTCTCCACATCTTTCTGGTTGTATGGTGACCAGAATTGAACACATGGCCTAACTAAGATTCTATAAAGCCGCAACATGACATGCCAATTGTTAAACTCAATGCAGAAACACATGCAGACACAGGGAGAATGTGCAAACTCCATATAGACAGACACCTGAGGCCAGAATTACACATCTCTTTAACCTATGCTTAATGCTATCTCCACTCACATTGTCTGCACCTTTAAGACTTGAATAGCGGATTAGCTGTAAAGACTCGCATTCCAATCAGTCTTCTGTAAACTGTGTGTGCATTTATATACCCTCTTTCTGATCAGAACTCTCCACTCACCTAACAAAGGAACAGTGTTTCAAAAGCTAGTGGTGTTTACTATCAAATAAACCTGTTGGACTTTAACCTGGTGTTGTGAAACTTCTTACTGCGTTTACCCCAGTCCAACACCGGCATCTCCAGCCTCACATAGCGCCAGGGACCTGGGTTTGATTCCAGCCTTGGGTGACTATGGAGTTTGCACATTCTCCCCATGTCTGCATGAGTTTCCTCTGGGTGCTCTGGTTTCCTCCCACAGTTCAAAGATGTTTGGTTAAGTGATTTAGCCATGCTAAAATGCGTTAGTGTCAGGGGGATTAGCAGGGTAAATATGCGGGGTTCCTTCTGCACTGTAGGGAAAGTGCAATGAACAGTAATACTGTTGAAGCGTTCAAAAAGGAGGTGGCTCACTTCTTCTCACAGCAAAGAGAAGGACATGAGCGTCCGATAAGAAAACGGCTGAAAGAAATGATCGGACCAGATCCTGTCGGCAATCTGGGTGGATTGAGTGGCCCTTTTCTCTCAACATTCTTTCATCTCCAAATTAAGTCATCAAATCCAACACAATATTAAATGTTTCTGCTTTCTGCCCTAATCAATAATGACAGAAGGTCTGTTCATTATTAGTGCATGAAATAAGCAAAAAGACTCACCTAAAGCGCTGATTTTCACGGCAGAGTTTGGCACCAGCGAATTAATATTCAACATTAATATAAATGATGTATGTGTGTGTCTCGGAGCAATACTAGCAGTTTTATGGTATGTTTACAATTATTGGATTGTGCCATTTCTCCAAATGCTCGATTCCCCTGCTGAATTTATTTCTTAATTTCTCTTCACTTTCTGTTCCCTCCTTGCATCAAGATACCGATTCAGGCAGAGGTTTAATCCACAGTTTCATACAGCAACTCACTGCCTCACTCAAGTAGGCAATCATTTCAATGAATGCTCCCAGGATACTCAAATGAGGTGAGTTGGACATCACAGTGTAGCCTGATCCCCTCTGAGAAACTCATGCCCTGTTTGTAGTGGATCTCAACCAAAACCTTAGAGATGACTGATCAAGATTTTTAGTGTAATGGACCCTTATTATGTGTATTATCTTGGTAAAGAATAGCAACTCAAGTTTTAGTTATTTATAAGTAGGCTTACATTAACACTGCATTGAAGTTACTGTGAAAATCCCCTGGTCACCACACTCCGACTCCTGTTTGGGTACACTGAGGGAGAATTTAGCATGGCCAATTCATCTAACCAGCACATCTTTCAGGCTGTGGGAGGAAACCAGGGCACCAGGAGGAAACTCACACAGACCCATGGGGGGAATGTGCAGACTCCGTACAGACAGTGATCTGAGGCTAGAATTCAAATCCAGGTCCCTGGCGCTGTGAGGCAGCAGTGCTGACAACTGTGCCACCCCACTTCCCAATTCCATCGTATGCAGCTCCAACTATTTTAAGATGTGACTTTGTTAACTTGGTGAAATGTAGAATTGTTGTCAGGTTTTCTTCTACTTGTCCTGCTGATTTTCTCCCTTCATCCCAAACTATTTGTTCACATAGTGCATCACAGCTAACCCTAAACCAGATCCTGCCAGATATCCACAAACATACACCTTCACATTTCCAAGATGTTTCTGCACTTGCTCATGTCACAGATCAGCCACACACTGCCCTCTAAATAATCCATAACTATTCACCATTAGGATGGAATTTTCCCTTCCCACCCACCATGGGAATTGTAGCAGGCAAGGCAGGCCATTGACCTTGGGTGAGAATTTCCACCCTTGGGACTGGAAGGATGAGGGGCGATTTCGTTGAAACTTATTGAATAATGAAAGGCCCGTATAGAGTGGACATGGGGAAGATGTTTCTATTAGTCAGAGAGACTAGGACCCGAGGGCACAGCCTCAGAGTAAAGGGATGACCGTTTAGTGCTGAAACGAGGGAGAATTTCTTTAGCCAGAAGATGGTGAATCTATGAATTCATTGCCACAGAAGGCTGTGGAGGTCTGATCACTGAATGCATTTAAGATAGAGATAGATCGTTTCTTGACTAGTAAAGGGATCAAGAGTTGTGGAGAAAAGGCGGGAAGATGGGGTTGAGAAACTTATCAGCCATGATTGAACAACGGAGCAAACTTGGTGGGCCAAATGGCCTAATTCTGCTGCTATATCTTATTGGGCGAGTGTGGCAGGAAAATCCCACCCCTAAGAGCCACAGGAGTTGTCTCGCTTTCTCCACGAATAAAACAAGTAACGTTTACAACCCAAATTCAGTTTGGGAGAATTGTTGAAATTTTCAATCTACTTTTCCCACACAAATATGCAAATCTCTTAGTTTGTCATATCTCTACACAAACACCTCTGCCTCTCTCCTCAAAAAGGACAGCTTAATTTGGAATGGCCACCAACCAAAACAATCCGCATTTGCTGAAAAAAATGTGACCTGTTTGACTGGTCAGTATATTAAAATGTTACATATTTTATAATGTGCATCTAAGTTTTAAATTCCATTTCAAGGATACAATGGAAGGCCGAAAATGTTGGACATCTTTTACTGAAGATTAAAATTATGTGATATTTAGAAGTGAATTTTAGGACCGGAATTAGGGAACCCTACGGAAATTATTACCTAAATCCAATTCTAACAGACTAGACTTACAACCCAGATAAACCCCGGGAGTGACGCTCTATTTTTTTTTAAACATTATCATAATTTGTCAGAGAAATATGCTGTTTAGTTAAAAGGATTCAGCAGGAATTCAGTTTTGAAAGTGTTAAAGCCATCTTTGTACTAAAACATGTAAAGGAGAAATTTCCCTGTCCTTGCTTTACTCAGTGCCTCCGATTAAGCTGACAACCCACCTTAGTGATGGCTAAATAATTGGTTGTTCAGCTCTGTCCTTGTCGGAGTCCTGACAGTTCCACAGATGCCCTGCTCAGCTCTCCAAAGGTTACATTCAGTAGGGGCAAGCCTTCATTAATCATTCCTTCCTGACAGGGCTCTAAGCGCCCCACATCTGCCGCATCGTCCCTCCACACTGCCTGTCGCACATGGCTCACTCTACTTGGTAGGGCTCGAGCAACGGAGGGGCCGTGACTCAATGAAAGGAGTAGCCAAAAGATGTGGGAAATAATGTTAAAAATAAGCCAGAGTGTTGCACACTATTTAACTCTTTCAGGGGATTGTTATTCACTGCAGCCTTCAAAGCACATTCTATGATAAAGGTAACCTTTGGTTATAACCTTCCCATGTTAAATGGCACAAGAATGAAACGCAACACAGGGACTGGTCACTGAATAAACTTCAAATACATAGAATCTTAGTTATATGCTTAATATACAAATGCTTTTCTTTCTCTTGATAAAACCTTTTCTGATGAATGATGCTTCTTCTCTGCTGCCATCAGGCTTTTGAATGAACCTACCTTGTATTAAGTTGATCTTTCTCTATACCCTAACTTTGGCTGTAACACTATGGGGGAGATTCTCCGGCCTCCCAGCCGTGTGTTTCCTGTCAGTGGGAGGTGGCGCGCTGTTTGCTAGTGGTGGGATTCTTTTATCCCACTGCTGTCAATGGGAATTCTCATTAACGTCACCACATGCTGGTGGAAACCCACAGGCAGGGGTGCGCTGCTGGCGGGACTGAAGAATCTCACCAACGTGAACAGCCAGAGAATTCTGGCCTATATTCTGCACCCTATCCTTTCCTTCTCCCCTATGTAATCTATGAACGGTCTGTATGGTGAGCAAGAAACAATACTTTTCATTGTTTATCAAGACATGTGGCAATAATGAATTAAATCAGGGGCAGCATGATGTCACAGTGGTTAGCATTGCTGCCTCACAGCGCTAGAGGCCTGGGTTCGATTCCCAGCTTCGGTCACTCTCTGTGCGGAGTCTGCACATTCTCCCCAAATCGGCGTGGGTTTCCTCTAAGTGCTCTGGTTTCGTCCCACAGTCCAAAGATGGATTAGGTTGGTTGGTAATGCTAAATTGCTCCTTAGTGTCAAGTGGACTAGTTAAGGTGAATGTATTGGGCTATGGGGATAGGGCCGGGGTGGGATTGTTGTCAGTGCAGACTCGATGGGCCTTTTTGTAGAATTCTAATTCTAAATCAAATCAAAACATTATTCTGACTGGTCCAAGTCAACACTTGCCAAACCTACCTCCCCACAATCTCAACCACATACCCATCCTACCAACGGCTCTCCCCCTTCCACCCACTACAGCCCCACCCCCATTGTAACCATTATACATAGCAACACACCACATCCCCTCATCCACCAAGGTCATACAATAAAAAATTGCACAGAAAACCCAACGAGGCCAATTGTGTGAGGTTTTAAATCACCAGGCTATGTTTCAGAAAGCTATTGTCATCACCAGGCTCAATCTTGTGACGGCCCTCAGTACACAAGATGAGAAAGTTCCAATGGAATTAATAGTCAGCAGAATTACGTACACTATTTAATCCGATCACAGGTGATATTCACGGTTGGAGATTTTTCTGCTGGCTAACTCTGTTGTCTGCGATTGGATTTCAGCTTTTTATTTCTTCCCACATGTCTATTATTCCGTAAAGAATTTCACTCTGAAATAGTAATATGATTGTAAATATGAACAAAAATGAAAACTTGTCAGTCACATAGAATGGTCTTTCATATCCCTTATTCCACAAGTGTCCTTACAGTGAGTCAGTTGATTGGATCATCTATTTAATTTAATATATGTTGAAACATGTTGTCTGCATCTTGAAAAGGCAGATGGAGGGAAATAAAAAAAGAGGGTATGGGGTATCACAAACTAAACCGCTGTTTCCAAAAATAATTAATTTAATGTAGGGTGGTGAATTTATTTTTCTGTTATCGCCCTTTCAGGTTTGACTTGGTTTTGAGTACAATTATTGGCCTGCTTGTATCTACAATGTAGGCACTGGTAATGACCTGTACACCTTGAACTTTGAACTGCCCAAAAGGCAGCCATCGAATTCATTTTCAGCCAACCAAAGGCCAATTGATTTAAAATGGCATCTAACAAAACAATAGCTCATGAGAACCAGGAGAAAAAAGATATTCATTTTTCTATTTTACAGGAGTGGGGGGGCAGGTAGAAAACATTGGACTAGATCAATTAGATTGGGACAACTAGATATAAAGTAAAACTGGAGGTAAACATAGAGGAGAAAGCTGAATTGGAGAGAAAGGGAGGATTGAGGAAGTAGGTAATGGGTGACCATGAGGGACTAAATGTCAAATGGGAGCCAAAATGACTGATAGCCTGATGCCTGTTAAGTCAAGTGTCACCTCCAAATGTTTATGGTTTTGATTGTTCGTTATCGGCACAGTGGCACAGAGATTAGCACCGGTACTAGTTCAGTTTAGGAAACCTGGTTCAGCATAGAAGGGTTGGGCCAAAGGCTCACTGCTGCTTCACAGCTCCAGGCATCCAAGTTTAATTCCAGGCCTTTGGTGGATGTCTGTGTGGAGTTTGCACATTCTCCCTGTGTCTGCCTGGGTTTCCTCTGGGTGCTCCAGTTTCCTCTCACACTCCAAATGTGCGCAGGTTCGCGTGATTGGCCATGCTAATTTGCTCCTTAGTGTCAGTGGGATTAGATATATGGATAACGGGGATAGACCCTGGATGGGGTTGTTGCCGATGCATTCTCATTGGATCGAATGTCTTCCATCTGCAGTGTTGGGATTCTGTGAAGTATTTGTTTTTGCATTATCTCAAAGGCGCAGTTCCTAAGATTTTGAACAGCTTTATCGCTGAGAATGTATGATTCAACGTCGCTGTGTGAGGGCTGAAAGCCAACAAAGCAGCAGGCCAGGCCAACACTGTCACTTCCTTCGCACTGTCAGTGGGGTAATTAAATCACATAGTGCTATATTAGTGATGAATGGGTTAATACGTTTAAGTGAAGGTCCATCTTTTTGATCATTCTCAATTCTCAACGTTAAAACAGGCAAAAAAAGGAATTTTGTACATGTTTGTTACCAATATCATGCAGTGAGATTTTGACCTGTAAGCGTTAACTGAAATAATGCTGGGGATGCCTTGATTGATTATTAGAAGAGAAACGCTCATAAAGATAGACGACATGAGGTCATCAGTTATGTGTTCCAACTGCACTCAGTGTATTTTTTCGTAATCACTGTTCACCATTGTCTATCTCCCCCTGAGCTTATGGCCCATTAACTCTTTGCTGAAACATTTGGAACTGTGCCTTTCTGTGCTGACGTGTGGAAGCCAATTACTATTAATTGCTTCTACCCATCTGTAAACTCCACCACATCCCAAAGTGACTGGAATTCTGAGAGGTCGATGAGATGCCACAAAGTTTTGTTCAACCAAAATATTTCTGAAAGGATTTTCGAGATCTTCAATTACAGGAGGAATAACTGCCAACGTTAATTTAGAGGAAGTTTTCAAAATACCATTAGAAGCTGCAGCCACAATACCGTTCAATGAGCTTCACGCACAGACAGGAACAATTAATGGCAATTGTGCACTTTAGTAGAGAATCATTAACATATTTCCTACAGACAAACCCTAATTGAGTATGACACAAAAATCAATTTTGCCTTAAAAAAAACTTCCAGTGGGTTAACTATTGGGCGTGTGCTCAAAAGCAACTGGATCTTTTTCTATGAGGATGCGATGAATGTAGCTCAGACTGGGAGCGCAGTGTTGTTTGTGCACTATTCCATGTAGATTTATTTTGCCGCTCTGCCAGTATTTTACCTGTGGCACAGTGGTTAGCACAGCTGCCTCACAGCTGCCAGAGACCTGAGTTAAATTCCAATCTTGGGTCACTGTCTGAGTGGAGTTTGTACATTCTCTTTGTGTCTGCATGGGTTTCTTCCAGGTGCTCCAGTTTCCTCCCACACTCCAAAATTGTGTAGGTTAGGTGGATTGGCCATGCTAAATTGCCCCAGGGGACTGAATGGTCTCTTTCCGCATTGTAGGGATTCCGTGATTCTATGATTGTGATTCCAGCCCAGGGAAATGAGATGAAGCTCTCCTTGCTGCCTCTAATGCTGGTTCGGTTTAAGTTAGCTTTGAGAAGAAAAAGAAAAGAATAAGTAGCAGTTTGATTTTCAGGCTGTGGAAATGCTATCATACAGTGAGAATGTTATGTTGAAAGGAATTTGATCGAGATAGCAGGGGTCTCGCCTGCTGGCTGGAAAGCCGATGGAAGACCCACACTGCCTCTTTTCAGGAAGAATCCCCAGAATCATACAGCAATCAGGCAGCAGCAGACGACCTTCTGGAATCAGGTTCCTGAAGGCAGAAGTCCAAAGATATGTGGGTTAGGTGGATTGGCAATGCTAAATTGCCCCTTGGTGTCAGGGGGACTGGCTAGGGTAAATACATGGGATTATGGGGCTAGGCTCTGGGTGGATTGTAGTCAGTCCAGACTCGATGGACTGAATGGCCTCTTTCTGCACTGTAGGATTCTATGACTCTTTAGAATCTTCTACAGAGAGCTATTGGCCAGTCAGAGATTGGCAGTTCTTGTGCTCAGTGGTGCCACAGGGGAGGCTGTGTCTGCTGCCAGTAAGGCTGGCACCCGAATGCCAGGATTGCGCAATGACCCAGGCTGTATGAGAGTAATGTTGGGGGAAGGAGGGATGGGAGAGACTGGGGGGGAGGGTGCCTGGTGTTTGCCAGGTGAGAATTCATGAGAAAGGGTTTGCAGCAGGGACAGGGATTGGCTCTTGACAGACACCCCCTCAACACCCCCCAACCTTACCTACCTCTAGTCCCTCAATCAGGGACAAGGTGCCTTTGACCAAGGGTTCCACGGAGGTGACAAGCTGGCTGAACAGTTTTAACTGTCATGTACACCACATGGTAAAAGGCACACCTGTAGTTGGGTTAATACCAAAGCAGCAGAATGGTGGTTATTAATTGGTCACTTAATCATAGAATCCCTACAGTGCAGAAGGAGGCCATTCAGCCCATCAAGTCTGCACCATCCACATTCCCACCCCAGCCCTATTTTTGTAACCCCATATATTTACCCTGATAATGCCCTAACACTAGGATCAATTTTAGCATGGCCAATCAACCTAACCTGCACATCTTTGGACTGTGGGAGGAAACCGGAGCACCTGGAGGAAACCCACGCAGATACGGGGAGAAAGTGCAAACTCCACATAGACAATGACCCGAGGCCGGAATTGAACCTGGGTCCCTTGCACTGTGAGCAGAGAGTTTGGACAGAAAGAGAGCTGGTCCCACACCCAGGTCCTGGAGGCAACAGTTCTTGAAGGCAATAATCAAGGAATTGAAAGAATGCATACGACAGAGAATGTTCCACTAATGTTAGATTCATCAGATATGGCAACAGACTTGGCCACTGCTGTGATGAGGAGCATTTTAATCTCTGCTATGCTATTGGGGTTTCTTTCTTTCTATTATGGCACACATAAGATTAAAATTCATACAAAATCACTCCACTTGTTTTGACACTATACACGAATGATACAATAGGCAGAAAATGTTGGGAATACTCAGCAGATTTGGCTGCATCTGTGGAGAGAGAAATACACACCCCACCACTGCTGCCAGTGAGGATGGAGAATTTGGTACTCAGCCAAATCTCCATTCACTGCAACGGGACTGGAGAATCCCGTCAGCGTGAAGGGCCAGAGAATCTTGCTCAGTGTTTCAGGCCTGTAACCATTGATGAGTTCTGTTGAGTATTTCCAGCATTTTCCATTTCAATTTCTGATCTCCAGTATTTTGCTTTTGTGTCGATCAGTTATGATCTGGTCAAGTGACTATAAAACTAGCCATTCAATTCACAGGCAAACACTTCGGGGAGTTATTTATTTTTACACTAAATTGGCAGCTCTTCTTTGATTTCAAAATGCACCGGTTTAAATTTTGGATGTCTCAAAAAATACTTTGAAATGTATTTCTTACCCTATCTTGTTAAGATTAAGCAGTTTGTCAGAAACCATCGGAGGGAGATAAATATGACAGAGAAAGACTCTTTGGACAGTCAACAACAAAGCCCCTGATAAAGATTAATATTCAAGGACTCTGTCCAGTCCTGTTTATATTGCAGTTTATTGCGGAAGATGTGACTCTTATTTTTCTACCTTTCGAGCAGAGATATTTAGGCCTGTAACTACTGTAAATCTGCAGTATGCCACATCCATTTACTGTTTAATATATCTGTTTGGCAGTGCGCAAGCCATGGTCTAGTGAAGTGTTTATTCTATCGCCTGCTTAGTTGAGAAAGATCATGTGAGGGTGGGTGATATAACCATTAGCCAAGTACAGTGGTGTTCCACTTCATCTCAATTTACCAAGACGTCAGGCAGATTAAAGCACTTTGGAGGTAAGGGGGGAAGGCACCGTTTGCCTAGGGGAGAGTGGATACCCAAAAGTGTGCCAGGCCTCCAAAGTAAATCTGAGAAAGCCAACTTCGAGAAATCAGCCAAGGATAGGGACGAGTTAGCCTGAACAATGTGACCGCTTGCTGTCATTGTGCAAGTAATATTGTGGCATTAACTGGGGCACTGAAGAAAATTCATGAATGGCCCATTCTAAAAAGATTTTTTTTTAAATCATTATTATTGTTTGTTCTTGTGACAATAAATAGCAGGGAATCATCTCTGAACAGGAAAGGCCTCTAGAACATAAACACCTGAAAAATTTCAACTTTGATTTATTATTGCTGCATGTATTAGTACACAGTGAAAAGTATTGCTTCTTGCACGTGATACAGACAAGGCATAGTGCGGACTGAGGATCTGCAGAGGGAGTATGAGAAGCTGGGAATGGAATTAAAAAGTAGAACCGACAAGGTGGTCGTCTCTGGGCTACTGCCTGAACTGAGTGCAGACGGGCGTAGGGTTGACAGGATAAAGGAAGTGAATGGGTGGCTCAGGGATTGGTGTGGGAGGAATGGGTTCGAATTTATGGGGCATTGGCACCAGTATTGGGGTAGGTGGGACTTGTTCGGGCGGGATGGGGTTGGTCTGAATCGTGCTGGGACCAGAGTGTTGGCGAATCGAGTAAAGAGGACTGTAGACAGGGCTTTAAACTAATTAGGGGGGGGGAGGGTGCGAGGGTAGGTGACGCTACGAGGTCTAAAGTTAAGGATAGGGTACAGGTAAGGGAAGAGGCCGAGGATGTCCCAATTGGTGGCGTTACGGCAAATAGGGTCCAGGTGAAGGCTGGGATGAAAGCGCTTTATCTGAATGCACGAAGCATTCGGAATAAAGTGGATGAGCTGGTGGCGCAGATCGACACAAATGGATACGATCTGGTGGCCATTACAGAGACGTGGCTGCAAGGTGACAGGGACTGGGAGATGAATGTACAGGGCTATCAAGTGTTTAGGAAGGATAGGCAGGAGGAAAGAGGGGGTGGCGTAGCTCTGCTGATTAAGGATAGTATCAAGGTGGTAGCAAGGGATGATATCGGAGCCAAAGAGCAGAACGTGGAATCGTTGTGGGTGGAGATTAGGAACAGCAAAGGGAGGAAGACGCTGGTGGGTGTCGTCTATAGGCCCCCGAATAATGATCTGGAGGTGGGGCGGGCTGTTAACACGCAAATAAGTGCGGCGTGCAGGAATGGGACGGCAGTAGTTATGGGAGATTTCAATCTGCATATTGATTGGTCGACCCATGTTGGACGAGGTGGGCTCGAGGAGGAGTTCTTGGAATGCTGCCAGGATAATTTCCTTGAACAGTGTGTGTTGGAGCCGACGAGGGAGCAAGCTATCTTGGATCTGGTGCTATGTAATGAGGCGGGTAGAATTAGGGACCTTGCGGTGAAGGATCCTCTTGGAGAGAGTGATCATTGTATGGTGGAGTTTCTGGTGCAGATGGAGGAGGAGAAAGTGGGTTCCCGGACGCGCGTCCTTTGTTTGAATAGAGGGGAGTATGGTAGGATGAGAGAAGAATTGGCGAATGTGGACTGGGGGAATGTGTTGGAAGGTAGGTCTGCTGAGGAGCAGTGGAGGATCTTTAAGGAGATCTTTCTTGGTGCTCAGCAGAAATTTATTCCAATGGTTAAAAAGGACAGTAGGAAGAGAGGTAATAAGCCGTGGATAACGAAGGAGGTGAAGGAAAGTGTTAAACTAAAAGCGGAGGAATTTAGAGTAGCTAAGAGCAGTGGGCGAGAAGAGGATTGGGAAAGGTTTAAATGTCAACAAAGATTGACAAAGAAGTTGATAAAGGAGGGTAGGAGAAGCTATGAGGCTGGGCTAGCGCTTAATATAAAAAAGGATAGCAAGAGTTTTTATAAATATATAAAAAGGAAGAGGCTGGCTAGGGTGAACGTTGGTCCTTTAGAGGATGAGAAAGGGGAGCTAGTGGTAGGGGATGGGGATATGGCGAAGGTCTTGAATAACTTTTTTGTTTCTGTCTTCACGGAGGAGGACGTGAATAATTTGCCGGGTGTTAGCGATGGAAAGGTGGTAGGAATGGAGGGTCTTAATGACATTACTGTTACTAGAGAGGTGGTGCTCGACAGACTGGAGGGGCTGATTGTGGACAAGTCCCCAGGACCGGATGGAATGCATCCGAGGGTTCTGAAAGAAATGGCGGAGGTGATAGTGGATGCCTTGGTGGTTATTTTCCAGACGTCGCTGGATTCCGGGGAAGTGCCGGAAGATTGGAAAACGGCTAATGTTACGCCGTTGTTTAAGAAGGGTGCCAGGCAAAAGGCGGGGAATTATAGGCCGGTTAGTTTAACGTCTGTGGTAGGTAAAATGTTAGAATCCATCATTAAGCAGGAAATTGCGAGGCATCTTGAAGGGAATTGCTTGATAGGGCGGACGCAACACGGTTTCATTAAAGGGAAGTCGTGTCTGACAAATTTACTGGAGTTCTATGAGGATGTGTCTAGGGCAGTGGATAGAGGAGAGCCGGTGGATGTGGTCTTTCTGGATTTTCAGAAGGCGTTTGACAAGGTACCTCACAAGAGGTTATTGCAGAAGGTCAGGGGACATGGAGTTGGGGGTAGGGTGTTAGCGTGGATAGAGGATTGGTTGTCAAATAGGAGGCAGAGAGTGGGGGTCAATGGGTGCTATTCGGATTGGCGGATGGTGACTAGTGGGGTGCCCCAGGGGTCGGTGCTGGGGCCTCAGCTATTTACCATTTATATAGATGATCTGGAGGAGGGAACCGAGTGCAGGGTGTCGAAATTTGCTGATGACACCAAGATTGGGGGAACGGCAAATTGTGCGGAGGGTGTGGAGAGTCTGCAGAAGGATCTAGATAGGCTGGGCGAATGGGCCAGGAAATGGCAAATGGAATTTAATGTTGGCAAGTGTGAGGTGGTCCACTTTGGTAGGAAGAATGGTAGGAAGGACTATTACTTACGTGGCGAAAAACTGCAGCAGGCGACGGTGCAGAGGGACCTCGGGGTCCTTGTGCATGAATCGCAAAAACCCAGCTTGCAGGTGCAGCAGGTGGTCAGGAAGGCGAATGGGATGCTGGCCTTCATAGCGAGGGGGATTGAATATAAAAGTAGGGAGGTCTTGCTGCAGCTGTATAGGGCATTGGTGAGGCCGCAGCTGGAGTACTGTGTGCAGTTTTGGGCGCCGCACCTGCGCAAGGATATTTTGGCCCTGGAGGGAGTGCAGAGGAGGTTTACTAGGCTGATACCGGAGTTGAGGGGATTGAGCTATGAGGAGAGGCTGAATAAACTAGGCTTGTACTCGTTAGAGTTTAGAAGAATGAGGGGAGATCTCATTGAGACTTATAAGATGATGAATGGGATGGATAGGATAGAGGTGGAGAGACTCTTCCCGCTCAAAAAAGACAGTAGGACTAGGGGGCACAGCCTCAAGATAAAGGGGAGGCGGTTTAGAACGGAGTTGAGGAGGAACTTCTTCACTCAAAGGGTGGTGAATCTCTGGAATTCTCTGCCCGTTGAAGTGGTGGAGGCTGCCTCGCTAAATATTTTTAAGAAGCGGGTTGATGGGTTTTTGATAAGAGAAGGGATTAAGGGTTATGGGGAGAGGGCGGGAAAGTGGAACTGAGCCACGACAGATCAGCCATGATCTTATTGAATGGCGGGGCAGGCTCGAAGGGCTAGATGGCCTACTCCTGCTCCTATTTCTTATGTTCTTATGTTCTTATGTTCTTATACCGTATATGGAGAAGGAAAGGAGAGAGTGCAAAATATAGTGTTACAGTCATAGTTAGGGTGTAGAGAAAAATCAACTTAATATAAGGTAGGTCCATTCAAAGGCCTGATGGCAACAAGGAAGAAGCTGTCTTTGAGTCGGGTGGTAAGTGTCCTCAGACTTTTGAGCCTTTTTCCTGATGGAAAATATGTGAGAATATGTCCGGGGTGCGTGGAGTCCTTAATTATACTGGCTGTTTTTCCAAGGCAGCAGGAAGTATAGACAGGGTCAATGGATGGGAGGCTGGTTGGCGTGATGGACTGGGCTGGGACAGAGCAGGAGCCATACCAAACTGTGATACAACCAGAAAGAATGCTTTCTATGGTGTACCTGTAAAAGTCCAATGAGGCCATTCTTGAA
Source organism: Carcharhinus amblyrhynchos (assembly GCF_965287045.1). Taxonomy (NCBI): domain Eukaryota; kingdom Metazoa; phylum Chordata; class Chondrichthyes; order Carcharhiniformes; family Carcharhinidae; genus Carcharhinus; species Carcharhinus amblyrhynchos. Next base: position 18,586,115 of record NC_137347.1, read on the forward strand.
ATAACTTGAAAAAAGAAGAAATTAAAAAAAAATGACAATTTGCATTTGCAGAAGCCCCTTGTATTCTGTGCTGTGTCCTTTAGGGAAGGAAATCTGCCGTCCTTGCCTGGTCTGTCCTACATGTGACTCCAGAGCCACAGCAATGTCATTGATTCTCAACTGCCCTAGGCAACTAGGGATGGCAATGAATGCTGGCCAACCAGCGACACCCATGTCCCACAAATGAATTTTAAAATATTAAGGTAGACATCGTCATCTGGTGGTTTGGAAAATCCAATGACTGGTTGCAAAGGAATCATTTGAGTCAAAGATGAAATACTACAGATGCTGGAATCTGAAACAAAAACAGAAAATGCTAGAAAGTCTCAGCAGGTCTGACAGCATCTGTGGAGAGAGAATAGAGCCAATGTTTCGAGTCAGGATGATTCCTTCATTGGGGCTGAGTCAACTGTGTATATTAATTTCACTTTATGAACAGGCTGAATTAAATCAAATGACATCCGTCAAAATATTGTCAATTCTCAATTGATTGATATGCATCATCGAATCATACAGGACGTGGTTCACTGGGCTAAATTCACGCCACATTTACAAAGTGGGCAACTGGAATGAATAAACTGCTCATCTCCCCCACGTATAAGCAATGTACGAGTTGCACATTCTAAACAGGGACTGCGCTTCCCATTTTAACTAATATCAGAAGATTAAATGCAGAAACTGAGCTTATGAACAGGGAGAGTGAAAGAGCTGCAATATCACAACCTCCTTTCAAGAGAAGCTGGCCTGTTTTCAACACGCAGAGTTAGGAGGATGATTGATTGCAGCATTCAGCAAGCTTCGTTCAACAATCGATCACAGGCCCCCCCCCACCCCCCCACTCACTGAAAACAGTCTACATCTTCCTGCTATGTGGCTGTAATCGTCAACAGCTATTTAACTTCATTGCGCACGGCCGTACGATATTTAATAAATAAGAACATGTGTAGCAGAGAGAATTGTTTTTTTATATAAACATTGCCGCTGCCCCATCCTCTCTTTCCCCACCAGTCCAGTTAGAAATGCTAATGTCAAAAACTAGCAGAAGCGCCAATCACTTGTGGATATAAGAAGTTATGTAGGCCCGTTTTTGGAGCTGTACATTCCATCCTGTAAAGACTCCCATTTTCTTTATCTCCTTTACCTTTACTCTGGCAATCCTACCTACTGCACAATGTTCCAGGTATATGTCCCTATATCCCTGCCACCAAGGATTCCCCTCCATAGGGTTGTCATAGCCCTCAACTGTCTCAATCCAATTTCCTGCACTTTCTCCCTCGCCCCTTTCTCTCCATTCCAAAACTACGATATGGGTTTTTCTTGTCCTCATCTTACCTTCCATCCTACCTGCCTTCACATTCACGGGATTATCCATTGCCATTTCCACCACGTCCATTGTGATGCCATTCAGTAAACAAGTCTTTCCCTCTTTCCAATTGCATAAAGGGACCCCCGATCTACGCCTCAATTGTCCCGAACATCCAGGATGCCCCCGCCTCTGATCCACTGACCCAGGCCTGACCCCCTGTCTGCTGCCCTCTGACCCACCCTCAATATGTCTGCTGCTTTCTCAGTTATTCCTGATGTGTCTGCTGCCTTCTGACCCATCCCCGATGTGTCTACTGACCTCTGACCCACCCCAAAGTGTCTATTGACCTCTGACCCACCCCCGATGTGCATACTGCCCTCTGACCCACCCTCAATGTGTCTGCTGCCCTCTCACTTACCCTGATGTGCTGCCAACTTCATGGGGGGATGGTGGAGGCATCAGCAGCCAGTCCACTCTTGGGCCTTTTGAGGCCTTTAACTGATTAATAAATGGCCACTTAAGTACCTTATCCCGTCTCTGCCATTATCTTACCCACGGTAAGAAAAGGTTCATGTCAAACAAGTAGCCCAAGTTTGTGTCAGGCAAGGCAGGGGAGGGGGAATTTCCTTTGGGTTCCCCTGTACCCACCAAAGACACCCCACACCAAGGTCATATCACCATTATAATTCCCACCCCGATTTTAAACCTGGATCCCAATCCCATCACCCACCTACCACTCCCATTTCCCCCCCACCCCGCACTCCCTCCCAACCTTGTGACACCAGTGTTTCCAGCCAGATATCCCAAACCTACCTCCAATTCCGTCCTCAGAATTCTACTTCCGCCTGCAATCCCAGCCATGGCCACCACTCAAACCTGGCACTGCGGCAGATCCCTCAGGCAGGGCCTCCTCCATTGATAGACGGGAACAGAACCTTCCACCCAGAACTAATTAAACCCCCTCTGAGCATAAAATGGCTGAAGAGCAGCTGGCCTTTTGGTAGGCGAGCACCCACCCATTTTTTAGTTGGGGGATGCAGTGGGGTGGAGGGACTCTATAAAATCTCCTTTATATTGGAGGGACCAAAAGCAGTCTGGGAGTTTGCTTTGCTGAAACACCTCTGTTCAGCCTGCAAACATGTCCAAAAGCTTCTTGGTCGCTTACTATTTCAATTCTCCACCCCCATTCCCAATTTCACCCATTGTCCTTGGCCTCCTACACTACAGAGCGCAACAAAATGAAGCTCATTACACACTCAGGATGCAGCTCTCAGCTTTCAGTGAAAGAGTTACAGCCACCCAGACTCAATATCAGCTTAAAAAATGTCAGATCATAGAAAGTGTGTCCATTTTTTTCTCGGATAGCACATGCTGAAACTATTTCTGTTGTTCAGTCAAACTCTACTGCTTTACGTCATTCTCTTTTATTCTTTCCTTCCTTCTCCCTTTACCCTCTGATCTACTTCCTTAAAACCTCTTACATTTGTTTTTCCACTTCTGACTAAAAGTTTCCTCTGCTTCTCTCTCCACAGGTGTCCCTGAGTACTTCCAGAATTTTCCATTCACATTTCAGATATCCAGCACCTGTCTTTATGTTCCTCCTCTAAGTTGTAAATAAAAAACATAAAAGTTTGAAATGGAAAATCCAAGAATTGAAGGCACAAAATCAGTTGTGAGCTTTAAGAGTCTCTCGGGGCATGCCCCCTTCTGGTAGAGTTACAACCTTTATATTCAAAAAAAAGATTCACTTTAGTTAATTTTCTACAGTTCTGCACCTCACAGTTTAACACTATATATTCACACAGTACTGTACACCATGCCCTCCGTGATCTGATGCCAAAGCTATGGTGGGTGCATAGGAAGAACCCCGTGGAAATTCTATCCCTTAAATGGCAAAGAAATTTCAACAGGTCAACCAGATAATCAACACCAAATTTAGCAGCACCCGATCTTCCCATTAGGCATGTTACAGCCTTCCACACTTAACATTGAGTTTGACAAATTCAGAGTATGAACCTTCCCCTCTACCTTCACCCCATTTCCATTTATTTCATTTTATTTCATTTCATTAGAAATTTTTAAAGTTTTATTTTCCTTTCTTCCATCGTTTCATTTTACCTCTTTTTTAAAATCATGCTTTCCATCTTTTTTCTCCTTTACCACTGTCTCCCCTCTCCCCACCCCACTCGGGCCATCTGCTACATATCTCAGGTTGTCCTTTGACGGTCCTTTGTTCTGCTATTTACACATTGTGATCTCTTATTGGCCATTATTATCACCCTTCTTGGCCATGATCACCACCATTTACTTTTGCTTGGTCTTTGTCAATTCCCATTCACCTCCACCCTAAGAGTACAAATATCACTCCATTTTCTATTGTCATTAGCTCTGATGAAAGGTCATCAAGATTCAAAATGTTACTTCTATTCTCCACAGATGCTGTCAGGCCTGCTGAGATTTGTCAGTTTTTTTCTGTTTTTGTCCCAAAGTTAGCTCAGTTGTCACCGTTCCACATTAAACCTTCTCTTCCCATTCACAGAAACACACTACTCCGTAAACTCTCACAAACACATACTGATAAACATCGGCCTTCCCCACCATACCCCACCACTAGGGATGGGAAATAATCATGGGATTAGTGGGGCGGTGCCTTGGGCTGTGCCTGGGGGGAAGCTGTTCCTCTGGGGAGGTCCATGGAAGGGGAAGAGAGGCATTCCTACTCCATGGGGTAGAGGGGGTTTGTCTGGAAAGCTGACATTGCTAGCAGGGTGGGCTCAGTATGGGACCCATCTCCAACATACCTTTTATTTCTCAAAGGGTTGGATGAAGAATTCATGAGAAATGTAAAGGCTAGCTGGCTGATTGGTACACGCACCGAGCAGAAAAGCACATGAGTCACCCAAAATCGGTTCTTAAGTTAGCCAAATACCGACTTTGCATGGAATTGTGTCCTGATGTCTCGGAGGATGACTGTTCATTGTGACGCTCAGCAGGGTGAGATGAAGAGTGTCAAATGGCACATTTCCCTGTGCCAGCCAAGGCTGGGGGATCTTCTAAAAAGTACTTGGATCTGTAACTTAAGTGCTGTAATCTACAGAGCTATGGACCGGGTGCAGGAAAGTGGAATTAGAAAGGGCACAAGGGTGTCCGCAGGCTAGCATGAACAAGGTGAGCTGAATGCCCTCATTCCATACTATAATTTTTCCATGGCTCTATATGTCTGCTTACCTTGGGTGTATAGAAAAGTGAGGTGTGTCAATCTGACATATTCACCTGACTATCCTGAGGGAATCGGGGGTGGAGGGTGTGGGGTGTGGGGGGGGGGGTGTCAAAGGCTGCTTAGAGAATGGACTAATGAATGTAGTATTGTCCATCGAGAAGAAGATAAGCCATGATGCACTGCAGTACGCACAAACAGATGGCTGATGCTGAATATCCTGATCCTTTCCTGGTTTGGGATGAACGTTCTGGATATGGAAAACAAGCGAGGAACAAAATCTACAGGTCCCAGAGGGTCAAGGAACTCAGGGAATGATAAGGGTCAAGTGGACAGATAAGAGAATGAGGGAGTCTGTAAGACAAGTAGGGTCAAGGATCGCCAATGAGAAGTTCAACTTGCTTGTCCAATCACAATGCCTCAGTGAGGCCGTTGTCCTTTGTGACAAGCAGCCAAGCTACAAGCACAGTCACTTTGTAATGATGTTTGCAACTGACATGCACTTCCCCCTCAGGGGAACCATCCTCATGATGCACCACAGGCATCTAGGACCCCCCCCCGCCCTCCCCCTCCCTTTGACACTTGGGGAGGAACCGACCAATCAATGCACCCATAACACATCTTTGCTCTGCACCAAGCACCAAGCTATCAGCTCAAATATAGAAGTCAGGGTCCCTGGAGAGGCAGAGTCTCCTTCAGCAATGGACCTCAGCTATGTCAAGGTTACTATAGAGAATTGCCTGTAAACTCTGTCTGCAGAGTTAATGGCATCTTCTATTGACCCTTCCTCACTTTGCACTTCCTGCTGGCATGCACCCCCTCTGGCTGCAGCTCTCTTTCCACAAGTCGCTGTGAGAAGCTGCCTGTGGATATCGGGTCCTCTGCTCCTTTCTGTCCTTCTCCTCTTCAGAGGGAGAGGTCCCTCCAACAAGGTAGACAATCCCAGTTTGCTGGAATACAGATGTCACAGGATAGTGCCCTGAAGAGTGCGTTCATTCGAAAGCCATTAAGGAAGTTTGTAAGCTAAAGAGTCCTCCAGAAAGCACAGGAAATGCAATGAACTGTCAGAAAACCAACACTCAATTCAACTCCTAACCACTCATAATGCCACAGCTCTGGTGGACATTTATCCTGCCCTGGATTGAGTTTGAATTAGAAATCCAATTGGCAGCTGTGGCTCGTGCACTGACTACAAAATCATTTAGGCCACGTAAAATTGAAGACCTCTCTAATGGGTTTAATTGCCTTGTCTGATTCCCACCCATGCGCGCTGACATACTATGGCGTGATGATGTCAGGAAACTTGCCCAAAAGATTCGTGCATGATTTCACACAAGTGAAATTGGGTAAGCCGTGTGAGCTGTCCGGGAGCATAAAATCCCAGCCAAGATCTATTTGTAAGTTCAAAGCAGTTTTTTTAATGCAGTTTTGTCTCACATAGAATCCAACGGTGCAGAAAGAGGCCATTCAGCCCATCGAGTCTATACCGACAACAGTCCCACCCAGGCCCTATCCCCATGCATTTACCCTAGCTAGTCCCCCTGACACTCAGGGGCAATTTAGCATGGCCAATCCACCTAACCTGCACATCTTTTGGACTGTGGGGGGGAGCCAGAGCCCCTGGAGGAATCCCATGCAGACACGGGGAGAATGTGCAAACTCCACACAGACACAGACCCAAGCCAGGAATCGAACTCGGGTCCACAGCGCTGTGAGGCAGCAGTGCTAACCGTTGTGCTAACATGAAGGGCAAGTAATGATAATCTGTAGAGAAAGTTCCCCAACAATCAGAAATATCCTCAGACCACTGGATTTGACCAAGGTCAATTGGACTCTAATTGACCACGCAGCAAGCAGGATTTATGATGTTAAATGAACACACCAGATGCACACTGCTCAGCTGCATACAGTGCCTACTTAGCAGTAGAATAATAACTTGCACTGCCCAATATCATATTGCTGTCTATATAAAATAGCAGAGCCATTTATCAGGCCTGAGCAATTCCACAGGAGGTTCTGTTATTCCAATGATTTAAAAAGCAGGACCAAATTAGCATTCCCAGATTTGGAAAACACAAGAAGCCATCACCAGGTCTGTCACGTCACCGTTTCAATTACAACAGATAAAAATAGAATTTCAAATAAAAAGATATTTTAAGGTTTGCTATAACTCATCAGCCAGAGATCGCAGTGCAAGAGAAGAGATTAATTTATCATAATTAGCCTTAATATTGAATAATTATTTTGTACTTTGTCACAGGGAAGAGAGCTTTTCTGGGAAACTGTCATCTCGCAAAGTTGGATTTTATTGACACTGCCAGCTCTTCAGCATGTCAGCTGCAGCATTGCCCAAGGATGCCGGCCTCAAGAACTGAAATATTTGTGTTCAGAACCCCCATCATATCCACTTTCTCATTTCTCCCTCCATCTCCATTGAGATGATCCGACAGGACGTTGCTCTGTAAACAGCTGCTAATCGTCAGCAAAACGGCCATTATGCAGCTGCTGAAATCTAAAAGAAACACTTTTACATCGAATTCTGACACCCTGTAAAAAAAAATTACAACGTCAATCACTGGGAAATCAGTGCCGTTCAAACTGTCACAAAGTCAGAATTTAATAACATTACAAAAGATGAATCTGTAATTGAAGAGTGAGCCTCGGGTTCACAGAAAGTACAGGTGTGGATAAAACTACATACTGACTCAAAGGACTCTTTTCGACATGGGATTTGCATAGGATATTGGTCTCCTTATTTGAGGAAGGATGCAAATATGTTGGGAGCAGTTCAGAGGTTTACTCGAGTCATACCTAGAATGGGCACATTGTCTTATGAGAAAAGGTTGGACAGGCTAGGCTTGTAGCCACTTGAGTTTAAAAGAGTAAGAGAACTCGATTGAAACATACAGGCCGGAATGTTACAGCCATTCACACTGGCAGGATTTTCCCAACCTGCTGCAGTGAACGGAGATTTGGCTAGGCACCAAATTTTCCAATTTCAGTACAGTGGCAGCGTGATATGAATGGCTGGTAAGATCACACCTATTGGCCCTGAGAGCTCTTGGCAAGGTGCATAAGGAGAGGATGTTTCCTCTTGTGACAGAATCTAGAACTAGAGCTCATTGTTTAAAAATAATGAGACACCCATTTAAGACGTGGAGATGCCAGCATTGGAGTGGGGTAAACACAGTAAGAAGTCTCTTGTTGGACTTTAACCTGGTGTTGTGAGACTTCTTACTGTGTTCACCCATTTAAGACAGAGATGAGGAGAGTGTTTTTTTCTCTCAGAGGGTCATGAATCTTTGGAACACTCTTCCTTGAAAGGTGGTAGAAGCAGAGTCTTGGAATGGTTTTTATAAGGCAAAGCTAGATAAATTCTTGGTAAGCAAGGGGGTGAAAGGTTATCAGGGGTAGACAGGAATGTGGAGTTGGGGTTACATTCATATCAGCCTCCTATTGGATCTCCAATTTTGAATGCCTGCCTGCTGTGGATACCTAGCACCCTTCTCGCCACTAATTGGCCAATCCAGGGAAAATCACTGTTCACCACAAAGCACAAGGTCTGAACCTCCTTCTGACCTCAGTGTTGGGATCTGACCCAATAGCCAAAATCCTGCCCCTCTGTTTCTGAGAATGGAATTATAGAATCATAGTATCGCTACAGTGCAGATGGAGGCCTTTCAGTCCATCAAGCCTGCACCAATAACAATCCCGCCCAAATCCCATCCCCGCAACACCATGTATTTACCCTGCTAATCCTCCTGGCACTAAGGGGCAATTTAGCATGGCCAATCAACCAAATCCACTCATCTTTAGACTGTGGGAAGAAACCTGAGCACCCAAAGGAAACCCACACAGACATGTGGAGAACATACAAATGCCACACAGATGGCGACCCTAGGCCGGAACTGAACTTGGGAATCAAAACTAATGAGTATTAGTCGATGGCAGTTTAACCATAGTCAGCAAGCTCTCCCTGTGTAGAAAAATATACATTGTTGAAATTTTTCTATTTGCATTTCTCGCCTTCTATCTGGTTTGCAAATTTTTTTGAAAATTCTATCAGAGGTGAAGGTGCTGGATATAAAAATGCACATTGCCTTCACTACTTTGAAGGTGGCAACTCACTGAATGGGTTACCCTGATAGCTCACAGGAGTGGCTGAGCCATCCAGACGATGGAGTTCAACCTCTGCTTTGGGCTGTCAATAATGGCCATTTGGGATAAGATGCCCGGTAGTGTTAGAGCAGCTTAGAAATGTTAGCACCTTCAGGAGGGACGGAGAGGAGAAATAATTACTTTGCAGAATGTACAGTGAGCTACATCGAATAACATACTGGCCGTGGCAATGCTGGAGGCCCACTGTTAAATTGTAGCCATTTAAAGTAAATGAAAAAAGCTTCTGATCGCAGCTGCGAGAAATTTAATTTGCTCAGATGGAAAGCTCTTTAAAGATCCTTGGACATAGCTATTCACTAATGCACTATAATCTTTTCTATAACTGACCACACACACAAATCTGGACGGGAAGGTTTGGTTTAAGAAATACATCCATTCCATGCTCAAGCATGCTCTACATGTGTACATGATATCATGTGTAAATTTATGCAGTTCAACGTGTTGGTAGCCCGGGGATAAAACAGGGCAGAATCATTTTTAATGAAATTATGTTCACATAGCTGAGTGATTCAATCAAACTGTATTTTCCTGTGATGGAGTGAAGAAAAGGCAGTTCATCTCTGACGAGGATGCAGCGATGATGTTATAATGGTGATCTACTAACATACGAACTGTCCGTTATAAAGGAAGGATCATGCATGAGGAACAGCATTCAGATATTGTCAGGCAAGACCAATGTAAAGGCAATGCAGGTGGAAGAGAATGGTGAAGGGAAGGTAGTGTCAAGGGGGTGACGTGAGGATGGGAAATGTGTTAAAAAGCTCCAAAGACAGAAGTTTGCTTTTATCTGGGAGCCAGGGCACATTATCATGGATAATTATCACCTTTTAATCAACGTTTACATTGGATTTTGAGTAACAATGGTGAGCGGTTTGGCTGTGAGGAAAGGTTGATTGACAGTCTAAGCAGATTGTGACCTCCATTCTCAGAGTGCTTATGTTCTTCATTGAATTTTTCTTCCTAATTCCAGGTGATATCCATGTGTTTTAAACTCTAAAACAAAGCATCATTCATCCCTGTATCACTTCCTCCTTTTTCATTGTATCTTGGAGCTTTTCATTGGAAATATACGGTATTGGAAATACAGAGGACAGTTTTTGGCGTAGTGGAGTGTAGACAGTGCAGGCTTGGAGGGCCGAAGGGCCAGTTCCTGTGCTGTAATTTTCTTCTTTGTTCTTTGTTTTGTGCTGCGCACTTGTTCTGTTTGGAACTGTCTTCAAAGAGATTCAGCCTAATTCACTTTATGCCCTTACATTAACAGCTTGAAGTTAGCCCATAATCCCAAACCTTGCCCTGCTGTTCAATCAGGTTTATTCTAGAAGTCAGTAATCTGTTTTACCATGAGCAGAGTTTCAAATCCCACATCCTTTTTATCATTAAGTGTGCTTATTTACACCTCCATATTACTGGGAGGCCCCTACTTATATTCACCATAGCCAAATCCTCCAGCTTCCCTTGAGAATGTAGTGGCAGATGTTATTTCAAAACCACTACTCCAGGGTGGAGCAGGTTATTTTTCAGATGCAAATAAAGTTTTAAAGTTTATTTATTAGTGTCACAAACAGGCTTACATTAACACTGCAGAGAAGTATCTGTGGAAATCCCCTAGTCGTCACACTCAGACACCTATTCGGGTACACTGAGGGAGAATTTAGCATGGCCAATACACCTCACCAACACGTCTTTCAGACTGTGGAAGGAAACCGGAGCACCTGGAGGAAACCCACACAAATGCAGGGAGAACATGCGGACTCCGCACAGTGACCCAAGCCGGGAATTGAACCCAGGTCCCTGGCTCTGTGAGGCAGCAGTGCTAACCACTGTGCCACTGTGCTCCGATCAACATGGCATCCAGTGCAACTCAAGGCACCAGTATGCACATATGTGTCTCAAACACAAGTGCAGACATTTGAGCCCATGCTTTGAGTGTGCAATTGAGCCACAGAAGGTGCCACGGTGGCACAGTGGTTAGCACTGCCATCTCACAAAGATGTGCAGGTTAAGTGGATAGGCCATGCTAAATTGCCACTTAATGTCCAGGAATGTATAGGTTAGGGAGATTTAGTGGGGTGGTTATAGGGATAGGGTGAGCGTGGGCCTGACTAAGACGCTGTATTGGAGATTTGGTGCAGCCATGATGGGCCAAATGGCCTCCTTCTGCACAGGATTTTATGCTTTTGTGTTGCTTCGCTATCATTCTTCACTCCCAGAATCCAGTAGCTTTTAAAATCATCTGTGGAGCCTGATTTATGTAATATTTTTCAAGCACATCTTCCACATTTTTGTATCATTTGCTATAAAATGAACTCCAATATTTAAAGTGTATGATATACACTGATAATATAGTTCGCTTACTCGCTTTTAATTGGGCAGTTGTTAAATAACACACTGTTTCTTAACACTGCTGCCTACAGCCTCTTTTGTCCTCAATATAGATAACCAATTATCATTGAAAAATCTAAAACAATGTTACAAACTGCTCCATTCATGACAAATCCCTACAACCCTTGTTGTTCTCCTGCATCTTCTCTTTCTACACTGCTTGATCATATTTTTCTTAAATTAATGTACTTGGCTTGCTTGGTCTCAACTAATTTATTGCCTTTTAAAAAAATACACTTTTGGAAAAGTCTAATTAAAATAACATTAGATTTGGGCCTTACCTCGGTATCAAAATGAATACTTTTGAATCAAAAGATCATTTGATAGAATTAAAACATGCTAAACATTTAATAATAAAGGAAAAGGGCACTCTGTTATTCCATAATCAATAGACATTCATATTTATGTGGAAAAGAAACCTGCGCACAACTCACAGTGCAAGAGGTTCAGAGGTTCCATTTTTTACTGAATAAAACCTGTCCAAGATAATAAAATAGCAACACTTTGGTTGCACTCTTCGATTAATATTTCTGTTAAATATAATGTGGATGATGTAGGAGATGAAAATGTCATGAAGTGGAATGGATCAGCACCAGTGGCAATGTGGCACGTTCAGTTACAGATTCACAGAAACATCACGTCCACCACTCAGGACAATGTATTGCTTATTTGTACCTCAATGATGTTCGTGTGTGACTTTGTTGAAACATTTTTGCTGAGATTGCTGTTTTGGAATGATACATATGAGATAGTTTGAAAAAAATGACAATGCTCAAGTGGGCAGCACAGTAGCAGAGTGGTTAGCACTACTGCCTCACCGCTCCAGGGACCCGGGTTCAATTCCAGCCTCGGGTTACTATCTGTGTGGAGTTTGCACATTCCACCGTCCCCACGTGCATTTCCTCCAGGTGCTCCGGTTTCCTCCCACACTCCAAAGATGTGCAAGTTAGGTCGAACGGTCACACTGAATTGCCCCTTAGTGTCAGGGGGACCAGCAGGCTACAGACAGGGGGTTATGGGGTGAGAGTTAGAGCAGGGTCGATGGGCTGAATAGCCTCACTCTGCAATGTAGGGATTCTATGATTCTATTATTACAAAATAGTCAGGAGTTCCCTGAAAGTGTGTGCTGTCTGTTAATGGCAGAAATAGTCAAAGGCTGTGCCCCAAACAAGGCCATGAGAAATTGTGAAATTAAGTGCAGCAAATCTGATAGCTTGTGAGCTGCTACTGGATAAAATAAAAACAGAAAATGACAGAAAAACCCTAGCAGGTCTGGCAGCCCCTGTGGAGAGACAACAGAGCTCATGTTCTGAGTTCGAATGACTCTTCTCCAGAGTTAAAGAGAGGGGGAATAATGATGGATTATGTATTGTATAAGAGTGGGTGGAACAGAGTCAAAGGTCAATGGCCGATGGGAGATGGAGAGATTGCAACAAAGATGTGTAGGTCTCAAGACATAGAAAGCGTTGATTGCAAGAGAAAGTGTTAGTTGCTAAAGGCAAGATATCAGAATGTGTTAGTGGAGAATAAAGGTCAGTGTTCAGTGAAAGCAACATTTAAGACCAATGGGTAGATGAGCCAGTTTGGGGAGACTGGTTTACAAGGGACACAAAAAGATTTTGATATTAAACAAAGGGTCAAGATGGAGGGTAAAGATCACAGTCTAAAGTTGCTGAACTCATTGTTGAGCCCTGAGGGTTGTAACGTGCCTATTTGGAAGATCAGGTGCTGCTCCTCCAGTTTGCATTGGGCTTCACTGGAGCATTACAGCAGGTCAGGGACAGACACAAGAGAAGATGCAGAGCTGAAATGGTAAGTTGGAGCTAACTGTGCAAGCTGCATGAAACACCAAACTGGTTGTGAAGTTTCCTCCAGAGAAATAAACTGGTCACCCCCTACTCAGGTTGCCTGTGTCGACAATGGAAATGAAAATTGGGCAGAGTATAATTTAGCTGTCAATGTTCAATGCCCAATTTGCATGAATCCCCTCTCCCACTAATCCAATTTATACATCGCAATTTGGGAATGTTCAAAATCGCAACTTTAAAATACAACTTTAACGTATTCTCTTTCCCCATCTGTGTCTACATGTATGCCGGGGGGATTCCTGGATTAGCAATGGCCAATCAATTGCTGCAGTTAAAATTCCGGGTACAACAATTGGTCAAACAAATGTCAGAGTGAAATTCTTCCTGTGGATATAATTTTCATATCTTCACACACTTCCAACTATTTATATAGCACCTTTAACATAGAATAACACCCCAAGACCTTTTAGAGCATATATTAGAGCAAGTAACTAAAAGTTTAGTCAGAGAGGCTGGTTGCCAGGAGTATCTGAAAACAAAGGAGCCGGGTAGAGAGGGCTCCCAGTACCCATTCCATGAACATTTGGAGGAGACACTCACACTCACATCTGATATAGATATCCCCCTGGATGTCAACATGGGATTTGGAGCTTGTTCTCCAGAGTTCACACTCTGCAGGACCAGCCTGGAGCAGGATTCAAACCCTCCACCTTCTGACTCACATTCAGGAATGCTAGCACTGAGCCAAAGACTTGCTCCCTTGCTGTTGATAATTTTACTGAAAATGTCCTGTCTTGTACTTGGACCAGTTACTTCCATTAAAATTAACTTGAGCAGGAATTTCACCCCCTGTACTTTTTCCTTCGAGAACTGAGTTCGAATCCAGCCCAGAATGATGAAATAAGATCTTGCATCCCCTTTAATTTGAAACATGTTTTGGGGCAGTCTCAAACTCATTCCAGCGAGACTCAACCCACAAAGTTTGACACTAAATTGGCAATCGCAACCAGGCCATGAAGTCATTCCTTTTTACCCTCGTGCAGTAGGAGATTGTCTTCTGAAGCCCGGGGCCAAAATATATTGATGAGTTGAGGAGATTTCAATCTGTATCAACATTGTGCGAAATATATTAGCTGGGAATGTTCACTGCTGACACTGAACATAGAACATAGAACAGTGCAGCACAGGAACAGGCACATCAGCCCACAGTATTGTGGTGAACATGACACCAAATTAAACTAACCCCTTCTGTCTGCCCTTTCCTTGCATATTCATGTGCTTATATAAAAGCCCCTTAGACACCCCTATTGTATCTGCTACCACCACCCCTGGCAGCACCCTCCAGACACCCACCACTCACTGTGTAAAAAACTTGCCCCTCACATCTCCTTTGAACTTTCCCCATCTCGCCTCAAGTGCATGCTCCCTAAAAGTAGATATTTCAACTCTGAGAAAAGGGTTCTAACTGTCAATCCTATCTATGCCTCTCATAATTTTGTAGTCTTCTATCAGGTTTCCCATCAGCCTCTGCCACTCCAGAGAAAACAACCCTAGTTTGTCCAGTCTCTCCTTATAGCTCATACCCTCTAATCCAGGCAGCATCCTGGTAAACCTCTTCTGCACCCTTTCCAAACCCTCCTGTAATGTAGTGACCAGAATTGTACACAATACTCTAAATGCGGCCTAACCAAAGTTTTATAAAGCTGCAACATGACATCCAGACTCTTGTACTCTGTGCCTTGACCAATAAGTATGCCATACACTTTCTTTACCACCCGATCTACTTGTGTGGCCACCTTCAGGGAGCTATGGACTGCTACAGAGAAAAAAATGTTTCTTTTTTACAACTACCAATTAAGATATTTTTGAAAGCCCTGGCCAACGTTTAATACAAGGCAGCTCCTCAATGTTTATGCTACCAGAACAAGCTTAAAACTCCTACTCTTAATTCTGCTTAAATCCCTACTTTCCAACTTCATGTAATGTCCTGTGGAACAGCTGACTGAAACACATCCAACCCTCTGTCATCTTTTCCATTCTGCTGTCTCACTGTCCCCATCAGTAATGTTTGCTCTGCAAAGAAAGAACATGCAAAGTGGAGAAAGTAAGGAGAGATTTAATTTTAGAAAGTATGGGTGAATACAAAGTCATGCGAGTGTGGGAAGAGAAAACTGAGAGGGGGATGGGGAGACAAAAATGTGAGAGAGAAGATAGAACTGAAAGTGAGAATGAAAGTGAAAGTAAAGAGGTGAAGGAGAGGGACGGATCGAATGAAATTGAAGCAAATAGGAGAGAAATGCAGCAGTGACCGGAGGTCATGAAAGAGAAAATAAAGGAGGAACAGGCAAGGCAGAGACAGTAAAATTGTAATAATAAAGAGCGAAGTATATAGAAACGAAGGAGGGGAGAGAAAAATAAATAGAAGTCAGGAAAATTGCGAGGAACCGGAGAGAGATTTTACTGCTGTTACTTCCAACATTCTTAATGAGAAGGGTCAGCACAGGGCAGCATGGTGGCACAGTGGTTAGCACTGCTGCTTCACAGCACCAGGGTACCTGGGTTCGATTCATGGCTTGGGTTACTGCCTGTGTGGAGTTTGCACATTCTCCTCGTGTCTGCGTGGGTTTCCTCCAGGTGTTCCGGTTTCCACCCACATTCTGAAAGATGTGCTGGTTAGGTGCATTGACCCAACAGCTGCCGGAGTGTGGTGACTAGCGGGATTTCACAGTAACTTCATTGCAGTGTTAATGTAAGCCTTACTTGTAACTAATAAATAAACTTAACTTAAAGGGTTGGGAGTTTCATGGCAGAGCCTAAAATGAAGCTGCTGCTCACCACTGAAGCATATAGATTGTTCCAATTTGTTAGCAATGACAATTTGAGATGAACAATAGTATGTTGGCAGAGGATGTGCTTGTCCTGTGGCACCCTCATTGCTTTATCAATGGTTTCCCCTGTACCCAACAACCCTTTAATATTGGGTATAAAATCTGCCTCATAAATGTTTAAATGGATGACATATGGCTGATGGGCATGTGATACCAAGATTATGGGTGGCACGGTAGCAAAGTGGTTAGCACTGTTGTTTCACAGTGCCGGGGACCCGGGTTCAATTCTGGTCTCAAGTCATGGTCTATGTGGAGTTTGTATGTTCTCCCCATGTCTGCGTGAGTTTCCTCCGGGTGCTCCAGTTTCCTCCCACACTCCAAAGATGTGCGGGTTAGGTGGACTGGCCATGTTAAATTGCCTCTCAGTGTCAGGGGACTAGAGGGTAAATATGTGGAGTTACAGGGATAGGACCTGGGTGGGATTGTTGTCAGTTCAGACTCGATAGGCTGATTAGCCTCCTTCTGCACTATAAATTCTATGATTATCTTATAGAATCGTAAAGAACCGTGATGAGACCAGGTTTAGCTTCAATGTGCAGAACACTCCGAAAATTTGAAAAAAATAGGTGATGAGGTAAATTATGGCGTTCGAAGTTATGGGCAAGATTCTCCGGCCTCCCAGCCATGTGTATCCCACCGGAGAGAGGTGGCAGGATTCTCTGATTCCATTGCTGTCAATGGGAATTCCCATTAATGTCACCTCACATCGGCAGGAAACCCATGGGCCGGGGGTGCACTGCCGGTTGATCCGGAGAATCCCACCGGCATGAATTCCAGCCTACATGTTTTAAAAGATTGTAGGAGGAGGGGCAAATGCCATCTGACGTGTGACAGAGTTCAGTAGCGCGGAGACTGAGTGCTCAACCTGCACGATGTAACTTGTTTTCATTCAGGTCAGTGAGAATGAGACGGGGTTGTAAAGTCTTCATCCTTCTCATGTCAAGTCACCGCCGGAGGTACTGCAGCAATCACTGCAAAATGGAAGCAAATCGTTATTTGAACCACTATAACCTTTGGGCACTCAAGAGGTTTGCTTTAACCACAAAGAGCTATGTCCTGCAAATCACTAGAATCTCAATTTAGTAAACTGCAATTTTGAGGCTATTTTTCTTGCAATATTTCTGTGTTTTGATGAATAAAATATGCACTGAGGGACTTTGGTCATGTGTTTTATATAAATAATGTAATATCTGAAACAGCCTAATAACAGAACAATCTAATGAGTGCATTCTGTTTTAATAAATTGCGTTTCAAAGTATGCAGTCATTATTCAATAAATGTTTGAGGAAAGCATGTTTGAAGACCGATGCATTTGACAAATTAATGATTTCATTGAGTTTGTTTGGAAAATGACAAAAATTGTGAGAAATACCAAGCAAATGTAAAATTAATCCAACAGATATTATCCTTCTAGCTGAAAGAACTTCAGTGAAGTTCTCTGAGATATTGTGCAATCCGTGTTAGAGATAAATCAGTCTGAGACTTCATCCATTTTATCAATTCTGATGGTGGTTGGAAGATGTTCAGGCTGTGTTTACTTCGGTGGTACTCAGGACCTTTAAACCAAGAATTGTTCCATTCTTTTCAAATAGATTAACTCTTCAACAACGGCAAAACCTTACAAGCTTCATTGCACTCTGAAGCTCTTTCACACAAGTGAATACACATTAACAGCACATTCTAGACCATCACGTTTGTGGTGTGTAGTTGAGATTGCCAATACAGGATACAGACTATAGTGTACTTTTTTGTACAATACGTCTTTATTTGTAGAATCTATTCTGGTATAACTCATAAGAAGTCAATTATCCCTTTAAATAATACAGGTTGTCTTCAGCATGATGAGGTTAAGGGACACTGTTAGCAGGAATGTTGAACTCCAAAATGGCTACGCTGATGTCAGCTCAGTAATACAAGTAATGCATGCATTAATGCTCCCGCTAATACTGCACCCAGTGTTTCATCACCAGTGTGCAAACATGTGTCTCAAACATAATTTTGCACGTTTGTGTGTGCAATTGATCCACAGAGTGTGGCACCGTTGTGAGCGCTGCTGCCTTGCAGTGCCACAGACCTGGGTTCAATTCCAGCCTTGGGTGACTGTGTGGTCTCTGCATGTTCCCCCTGTGTTTCCTCTTGGTGCTCTGGTTTCCTCCCACAGTCCAAAGATGTGCAAATTAAATGGATCTTTTGGTGTTTTTTTTGTATTGTCGGTCTTTATTTGTAGAAATTATTCAGATACAAGAGACCTGAAATGGTTCCCAGCTAGAACAAATCCAACCTTGAACGATTGGCCTTTTATTAAATAATGGCACTCGGCATTTCTGATGTGAAATGAACAAAGGCCTCAAGTGAGGGGAGATGCAAGATTAAATGTAAATGGCCAAAAGCTACTGTCTTAATTCAGTTGCACAATAACAGCATTTTGTCATCTTCCACACAATCAGATACATTGAATTTATTTGTTTGCTCGATATGAGCTAAACTTGCCACAGAAAAGTAAAGTCCTGTCCACTTGGCATCCAAATATCATTTTGGCAATTTTATCAATTTAACCTCTCTGGCACTGAAAATTAGCTATTACAAGTTTGGAGTCTCATTCCTTCAGATTTTAATTATTGGAGATTTTTAAAAATGTAAAATTTGTAATTAAAATACTTTTGCTTTAATTTTTCTTCTTGCCTCTTTTCTTCTCTCTCTTAATTCAAGCGGTGAACAGTGATTAGCACTGCTGCCTCACAGAGCCAGGGACCTGGGTTTGATTCCCGGCTTGGCTCACGTCTGTGCAGAATCTACACGTTCTACCCTTTTCTGTGTGGGTTTCCTCTGGGTGCTCCAGTTTCCTCCTACAGTCTGAAAGATGCGTTGGTTAAGTGCTAAATTCTCCCTCAGTGTACCCAAACAGGTACCGGAGTTTGCCTGTGGCAACTAGTGGATTTTCACAGTAACTGCATTGCAATGTTAATGTAAGCTTACTTGTGACACTAAAAAAAAGCTTTAAAAGTGTTTTTCAATTCAATCTCTCTGGTACTGAAAATTAACTATTACAAGTGTGGAGTCTCAGTCCTCCATATTTTAATTATTGGAGATGTTAAAATGTAAAGTTTATAATTGAAACAATTTTTCTTCAATTTTCCTTTCTACCTCTTCTCTCTCTGAATTCAGTCTTCCCTCAACGCCCCTTTCATTACCCAGCTGATTTGACATTAAATTTGTTCATTCTGACTCACACTTCCCTCTTGTTCTTTCTACTCATAATTTCAGAATTCCTCAATCTGGTTGGTTGAGGTAGTTGTTTGTTTTGTTCTCTCTGGTCTTAGGTGCACACTTTCCCTTGTTGCCCCATTACCAGCTTCTTCTTTCAACAATTTAGAATAATTATGAAAAACTTAAAAATGTCAGTCCAATAACAGTAGATGCCATTAGAGTCTCTTATACAGCAAATTATGGCCCGATGTATTTGAATAATTTTGTCCAGTGCTAATATTAATAGTTAGTTCTATGACAAATTTTCAGCGCAAGAAGATAAACATGCATTGATACTGGAGGATTGAGTTGTAACTCAAGCAGGAAGTATCCATTATTAGGAAACATTTAATACAAGGTTGATACCAGGCTTTTTAGAATTTGTTTACATTACACTGGTGCAAATTAGTCACATTCTGCTTCTGCATGATGTCAGTTCAGGTGTTAACACTTGTTTTATATCACACAAGTACAAAACCAAAACCACTGATTAATTTCTGTAAATTATTGCCTCTGTAAATAACACAGGAGTTTAAATTTACTTAATGGGTGCATTATAAAATAAAGCATGTATTTGTACCTGGAAGACCCACCCCCCTGAATAGGGCAAGAAACATTTTTGCAGGAGCGGGAATGGGCTCGGGTTCTAATTTGAACATTTATGGTTCTTTTTTTCCTTCATTCATGGGACATGGGCGTCGCTGGCTGTCCAGCATTTATTGCCCATCCCTAGTGGTCCTTTGAGAAGGTAGTGGAGAGCTGCTTTCTTGAATCAGTGCAGTCCATGGTCCATGGATTGACCCATAATTGCATTAGGGAGGGAATTCCAGGATTTTGACTGAGTGACTGCGAAGGAGCGGCGCTATATTTCAATGTCAGGACAGTGAGTGACTTGGAGGGGAACTTGCAGGTGGTGGTGTTCCCATGTATTTTCTGACCTTGTCCCTTTAGATGGGAGTGGTCATGGGTTTGGAAATTGCTGCAGTGCATCTTGTGTATAGTACACACTGTTGCTACTGAGTGTCAGTGGTGGAGGGGTCCTAAAGAGTGTCAAGCTTCTTGAGTGTTTTTGGAGCTGCACCCATCCAGGCAAGTGGGGAATATTCTATCACACTCCTGACTTGTGCCTTGTAGACGCTGGATAGGAGTCAGGAGTTGAGTTACTTGCCACAGTATTCCTAGCCTCTGACCTGTTCTTGTAGCCATTATGTTTATGTCCTGAGTCCAGTTGAGTTTCTGGTCAATGGTAATCCCAAGGATGTTGACACTGGGGGATTCAGTGATGGTTGCACCATTAAATGTCAAAGCGAGGTGGTTAAAGTGCCTCTTATTGGTAATGGCCATTGCTTAGCATTTGTGTGGTGTGAATGTTACATGCCACTTGTCAGCACAAGCCTGGATATTGTCCAGATCTTGTTGCATTTGAACATAGACTGCTTCAGTATCTGAGGAGTCGCGAGTGGTGCTGAACATTTTGCAATTAACGGCAAACATCCCCACTTCTGACCTTATGATAAAGGGATGGTCATTGATGAAGCAGCTGAAGATTGTTGGGCCTAGGACACTGCCTTGACACAACCCATACAAAACACTAGCTGCCTCCAGTAAGGCGGATTTTTATCAGCTGGGAGTGAGGAACATAACATCTGTAGATTAAGTAGATTTGAGTAGATTTAAGCTTTGCAAAAATGCTTTTTGGAGAGGTAAAATACCTTTTTGAATCAGGTTCTGAGACACTATAGAGTGAGGTAAGCTGCTGTTTAGAAGAGGTAAGGTGCCTTTTGGGATTGTTCACAGTAGGCACGACTGTGTGTAAAATGTGAATAATTTCACTGGAACTGACAAAAGGAATTGTCAAGTTGTCAAAACATTTTTTAAGAAGTTATTAGTGTCATAAGTAAGGCTTACATTAACATTGCAATGAAGTTACTGAGAAATTCCCCCAGTCATCACACTCCAACACCCGTTCGGGTCAATGCACATAATCAGCACATCTTTCAGAGCGTGGGAGGAAACTGGAACACCAGGAGGAAACCCATACAGATATGAAGAGAATGTGCAAACTCCGCACATTTGGTGACCCAAGCCGAGAGTTAAACCCGGGTCCCCGGCACTGTGATGCAGCAGTGCTAACCACAGTGCCACCGTGCCGTTCTGCCCTTTAAATATTTGAAAACAGAGCTGTGGTGCTCTTTAAAAAAATTGTGCTTGCTATTTCACTCTTTTAACATAAGCCTGAGAGGTATTATTGTTGAATTAGTGTTGCACGACTGACTTCACAACCTGCCATTATCAGATGGATGTGCCTCTCTGTCCACAGTTTCATATGGTCCTTAATTGTTAGAATGGATTTTAAGGGCTGGATTTTTAATCTGGGTGCTGATGAATTTCTGAATTGAGACCCTCACCAGAATTCTACTACCCCACCCCCCACAGAATTGGAGCAGCTGAAGGGCAGATAATGGAAATGTCCACTTACTTTAGCTACTCTCTTCCTTTTTATTTAATTGTAGAAGTTTTAACTGTTTTAAAATAATTGTTGATATTCTCTCATACTCCAATTTCTCCCTGTTTTTCAGCCACACTTTACTAATTTAAGTTTAACTTTATTTATTAGTGTCACAAATAGGCTTACATTAACACTGCAAAGAAGTTAATGTGAAAATCCCCTAGTTGCCGCACTCCGGCACCTGCTCGGACACACTGCAAGAGAACTTAGCATGGTCAATCCACCTAACCAACTTGTCTTTCAGATTGTGGGAGGAAACTGAAACACTTGGAGGAAACCCACACAGACACAGGGAGAACATGCAGACTCCACACAGACAGTGACCCACGCCGCAAATCGTATCTGGGTCCCTGGCACTGTGAGGCAGCAACACTAACCATTGTGCCACCGTGTTACTCTAAAATGATCACAGTGTTCTGTGCTGCCATTAACTTTTGAGGCATTCTAAATCTTCTCTTTCAATTTGATACTATCCTTAACATCCTTACTTCACCACGGATGGTGTGTCTTTTATTGTGGCACTTTTCCTCCTCTAAGAATGCAGAAATCAAGGAATTACAAGCAAAGACTTCATGAAAGGTCTGAATGAGAAGGTCCCTGATATAAATCTTCCATGAAGATAATGAGTACCTTTAAACCATATCCATAAAATCATGTAGATGCAGATACCTGATGCACAAATGAAAACTTAAGCTTTCCTGTGTGCAGCTGTGATCACCCAAAACAGACCATGGGGCATATAATGACTCAATGCCCAAGTCATAAGTACAAAGTAAGTATTACAGTGATACACACCACCACTCCTGATATTATATTCTTGTTTGACCACTTTGATATAAAATTATAATCGTTGCTCAATACCCAGCCATTTAAAAGAATATAAATTCTTAGATGTCTGTTTTGCACCTGAAAATCTAATCTGAATATTCTATAAGAAGTCTTTGTCTGTTTTACAGTCTAGCATACCCGATGCATAATTACTGAAGAGGAGTGTCACACTGTGGTGATTGTCCTTTTGAGGGCAATAGAAAAGGGTCATCTGGCCTAGATGACCAATTGGGACTTAGAATGGCTACTCACCCCAAGGGGTGGAGTCCTCTTTAACAAGGGATATGTAGAGACTAGCTACAGCCATGCAGTTGCTAACCTATTCTTACGAACAAATCTTTTTAATGTTTATTAGTGAAGTCTGTAAAAGTGCATCTTTACATCTAGCAATGAGGATAAATTCTCATGACACTGCCTCTGGCCCAACACCTGTGAGTATCCTGTGAGTACACCTGTGAGACATCTATGAGTATCCTGTTTTAATGGAAATTTGAGAAATAATACTCACCAGAATACCTCTTTTCGACAAATAGGCCCATTTGAGATATTAAAATATTGCCTGATCATGAGTAATGTAGAATCGGAAAAGACAAGACAGTTATAAGATGCTCAGTTCATTAAAGAAACTGAAAGACAGACATAGAAAAACAAACCTGTAAAATTAGTTGGCAGAGTCAAAAGTTTAACAAAGAAACATATAGAGTAAAAGAACAAGAGAAGATGGCCAGATGGCTTCAAATTTAAAGATAAGAAATTTGCATAAAAGGCAAAGAATTGCTGCAGTTAAAGTTCAAAAGTTTAAAAAAGACCTCATGGAAGCAGAAATGAAAGACCCCAGAGAGAGGACACTGATAGACTCCAGAGAAGAAATCAAAGACCCCATAAGAAGGGCAATGAGAGAATTGCAGAAGGAAAACAAGTCAATTCTTTGTCGGAGACAGACCCAACCAACAATGAGGCCAAAAGGGTTTGACTGAAGTTAAGACAAGTAGCAATGAACTGCCTGTGCCAGAAGCGGTCTCCGTTATTATAGTTCCTATTAGTGTCAATACTGTGGAAGCATCCCCGATGATAAAATTACGCTGCTCTACAAAAACCAGAAAAGTTCCTCAAAGACACCATTTATAATTGTCCAACACAAATATACAGGCCGGAATTCTCTGGCTATTCATGCCGGCGGGATCCTCCAGTCCCGCCAGCAGCGCAACCGCACCCATTGGTTTCTCAATGGCTTGGGGTGATGTCAGTGGGAATTCCCACTGACAGTGGTGGGGCCAGAGAATCCTGCTGCTAGCAAACAACACGCCTCCTCCTGCCGGCGGGAAACACACAGCTGGGAGGCCAGAGAATCTCACCCATTACGTTTAGTTAGAATTTAGAAGTGAGTAAATTAGTTACTGAAGATTTTATAAAGGAGTTAGAGGGGGGAAAGATGTGTGATTGTCCCTTTGAAGGCAACACAGCAGAGATGAGTCATCTGGCTTGGGTGACCAATTGGGATTAGAATGGGTAATCATTCCAGGGGGTGGAGCCCTCATGGGGAAGAGTTATGTCAGGATTAGTTGCTGCCATGCAGCTGCTGAACAATTGATATTAATAAATCCTTTTTGTGTTTATTACTGAAGTCTATAAAAGTGCAACTTCACATGTACCATGTGTAATTGCTAGGAAATATAACATACATATATTGTACTGTGTAGACCAGGATTTAAAGGTTTATGTGACATGGCCTGTGGTTTTTCAGACGAGTTTTATCGGTAGGGTAACAATTAGACTTTAACCTGATGCTTAAAGTCTATGTGATTCCAGTGAATGGCTTGGACTTTAACCCACAAGAGAGGCAAAGCAATAAGCAACAGAGTATTGATGCATATGAATTGCCAATACCACTTTAGTAAGCTCATTAAATTCCACTTCCAAACTTTTAAAGGGTAAAATGCATCAAACAGAATGGGAACTTACTGCACAGCAGTGGAGAGATTCCTTGCCAGCTTTTGTGCAACGTGGAATGTGACACGAGAAATATCCAAGGGGATAGCACCTCTTCAAGGAACGCTATGCAGACTTGCGTTGACTCCCCAGGGGGTAGGCAGTGCTGTGTGGGCCACTACTAACAGGACCAGCACGGTGTTCCTCATTGAAGAAACCTACATGCAGCCAGAGGCCCACAGTGGTAGGACACTAGGAAGTTCTGTGGAACAAAGGGACCTTGGCAAGTTTGTCCACAGATATCTGAAGGCAGAAGGGCATGTTAGTAGTGTGATGAAAAAGGCACATGAGACATTTGCCTTTATCAATCAAGACATAGATTACAAAGAAAGGAAGTCATTTTGGAAATGTATAGGATTTTGGTCGGGCCACAGCTAGAGTACTGTGTGCAATTCTGGTCACCACATTATAGAAAAGATGTGATTGCACTGGAGAGAGTGCAGAGGAGATTCACCAGGATGCTGCCTGGGATGGAATATTTAAATTATGAAGTTGGGTGCAATTGGATTGTTTTCGTTAGAGCAGAGAATTCTGAGAGGTGACCTGATTGAGGTGTACAAGATTATGAGGGACATGGACAGAGTGGATAAGGATCAGCAGTTCCCCATAGTTGAAGGGTTAGTCATGAGGGGACATGGGTTCAAGGTGAAGGGTAGGAGGTTTAAGGAGGATGTGAGGAAAATCTTTTTTTACTCAGAGGGTGGTGACGATTTGAAATGTGCTGCCTGGGAGGGTGGTAGAGGCGGGTTGCCCCACATCCTTTAAAAAGTACCTTGGATGAGAACTTGGCACATCATAACATTCAAAACTATAGGCCAAGTGGTGGCAGATGGGATTAGGTGTGTTATAATGGGAAGGTTGATTCCATCTCTGAGAATACACTCTCAACCACTCAAAGGGGAGTACCTTGCTTTATAATCTGTTAAAAGTGTGTGAGAAATACTATAACCTGCCCTTCAGCAACTTTTATGGGTTAAATCAAGATATCTATCTGAGACTCTCTAAAATCAACAAGTAATAATTTATCTAACTATCTAATAGTGAACAGGTTAACTAAATTATTAACCAACTGAATAAAATACTATTTTAATGGAATGCTGTTTAGAAAATACAATTCCCACTCATTAACACACAAAAAAAAAATTTTTGTCACTCTCAAAGTGCAACCAGGTTTTATTTCTGGAATCTTCTTTCTTCTGCCTGGAATTTCTGTTTTATTTTGGTAGCTTTTCTATCCAGATGAGGCTTTGAGCTAAAAGCTTTTAGTTGTGGCAGAGAACAGTAGCTGGCTATCTCTCTGGACCTGAGAACTGCCTCTTATACCCCTGATGACATACCAACATCCCAATTAGGATTGGTCCTCAGGTTACCAAAACATCAAATTCAAATCTAATAGGCTGCTGTTAGCTAAGTGCCTAGTTTAAACTGATTGGGCAAACTTCAGAAACAGCCAGGCCTCTCAATACAATGTTTCAGTCTGTGTATTGCATGCACCTGCATCTCTTTTTGTTTTACAGAGAAAAAAATCTCCTTTTTAACAAGCAATTTTACAAACACCAACATAGCAACAGGTGGGAGTTCAGGTGTTTCTAAAGTGCTGGTACAGACTCGATGGGCTGAAGGGCCTCCAGTGCACTGTATGATTCTATGATTCTAATGCTTCAAGTCCCTTGCTGGAAGTGGCGCTACGCGAACAAACATTTCTCCCTTGCGTTACCCTGGGTGGAATGGTGCCGTTTAATAGTGATATCTTCCTACAGAGTAAGAGAGAGAGCTGGCCTCCCCTGTCATTGGAGTTGTGTGAGTTGTCTATATTGTGAGCCATACTGGAGCCTGTCACAGCTGTTCAGTTAATTAAAAATAGTGCCAGTCGAGATACTGATGTTACATCTCCATTACCACTAGCAGCCCACACAGCAACAATATAAAAAATATAGCAAACTGCATGTAATTACCTAAATTAACCCTTTCTGTTGCTACTTCATATCTCTCCCTATCCCTGTTACACTGGTAGATGTGTTCTTTTAATTAATTTGAATGATTAACATTTACGAAATGAATTTGAGCAAAGTGGAAAGGTGTTTTGTATTTGTTAATTCACAGTATTTTTGGAAGAGGAAATTCAAAAATAAATTACTCTGCTTTCCGTGACTATATTCTGCCACTTTCATGGGATACCTGTCACAGCCCATGCTGCCAAATCGATATCCATTCACTACCTGGCTGCCACGTGTGGTAGAAGACTGACAGTCACCAAACCTTTAGGAATAAGGTTTACATTTGCAATATAATTCCATCAACAAAATGAGATTCACATCTAATGGAGTTTAATTGAGTTTCATATGAAATGACGCTTGGAAGATCAGCTCTATAATACAGTTTCTGTAACAGGACATGGAGTAAGTGTGGGACTGAATCAGAAACCAAAGGTTTGATCCCTGGTTTGTGCTTTCCTAGCTGGGCAAAGAGCAGAGCATCTTTCAGCAGGGGAGACATCAGGGGCTGGATGTTATGGGGTGTTGTGATCCCTGTGGAAATGGAAATTAAGCAATGAATTGGGGCTGGTTGGAGCTATTAGATGTCATGGAGTTTTATGTGACAAAGAAGTATTGGTGAAACTGAAATGAAGGATTCACAGGCCAGTTGTTAGACCTGTTATATCGTGCATAAACCTGGGTAACATCAAGAAGAGAGGATTAACAACAGGATACTAATGAGACACAACCCAGCCTCCCATCCATTGATTCCATCTACACTTCCTGCTGCCTTGGAAAAGCAGCCAGCATAATCAAGGACCCCACACACCCTGGATATACTCTCTTAAAAGGTACAAAAGTCTGAGATGATGTACCAACAGACTCAAGAACAGTTTCTTCCCTATTGTTGTCAGACTTTTGAATGGATCTATTTTATAATAAGTTGATCTTTCTGTACACCCTAGCTATGACTGCAACATCATTTTCTGCACTGTCTCCAATGTACTCTATGAATTTGTATGGTGTGCAAGAAATAAAGATTTCCACTGTGTTCCAATACAAGTGACAATAATAAATCAAATCAAATCAAAGAGATGCGGGTGCAGAATTGATGCGTGGAGTAACAGGAAAAGGACAAACATCAGGAACCTGCACTTCAGGTAATCAGTGAAGATTTTGGGTAAGATTAAAATGGTATGGTCATTTGTTGCAGAGATAGAGAGGTGAGGGGAATGATGGGAAATGGGGCTCCCAGGAAGAAGTAGAAGAGGAAGGCCGAAGGCCAGATGGAAAGAAATGGTGGCGTGAAACATAAACACAGTGGGATTGGAAGAGGAATGAGTGACTGACTGGAGGAAATGGACAAGGGTGATCAACCAACATTGTAGTGAGCTTTAGAAAAATGGGAGAAGCTGGAGGGAGTGGAGAGAGAAACAAAGTTAACATTTCAAGTTGACAAGCTTTCACTGGAACTGATGATATGCACAGGAGTTTGGAATTTCAAGAGCATCTAGAAGGTACCATTCAAAGAATTGCATTGCAGTCCTTGCCCTTTTGATGCTGAAATTCCAGTGGAGGCTGTTGCTGCAATTCTACCAAAGCTAGATAAGAAACATGAAGATGGAAGAGGCAGTCAAGATTTAATATAGTTAAAGACAGATGTCAGGAGAATGATTTTTATAAAACCAATTGTTCAAAGATAAAACAGGACATAGTCCAGCAGAGATGGTGGTGGAAGTAGAATCCATGGTGCATTTCAAAAGAAGTGGCTAAATAATGGAGAAAGAAAATAACAGGTGGATACAGAAAAAGAGCCAGGGTTGAGGTGAAGTAAAGACTATGTTGTGGGTGCCAGCATGGGCACATTAAATTGAATGGCATCCTTGGCGATGATAAGATACTATTGTTCTATGAAATATGGGACATACTGGGTGAGATTTTACAGCCTCACTTGTCCTGATACTGTAAAATCCCACCGGAGGTCAACAGACCTTTTCATGGTCCGCCCCTCACCCGCTATAATTCCCATGTGAATTGTTTGCTGCCATCAAAGCCTCACAAAATTATTTTCCAGATCCCCTCACTTGGTAGCATTGTTACCTCTAAGCCAAAGGTTATGGGTTCCAGCCTTACACCAACACTTGAGTATGTGATCTGGAAAATCCAGGCTAAAGAGCAGTGACTTACCCTGATATCATCTCAAGCTATTAACTCTCATTCTTGCTTGTGGGACAAAGTGCAGACTTGTTCTGAAAATAACACAGAAGCCATTCAGAACCGATGCTGTCTAACAGCCAGAATTGGGGCTTGACTAGTCTGGTGCAATTGTTGCAATAAACATTCGCCATTTTCTCTTATTAAAACAGTCAAGGCATTTCACAGTATTTGTCACAGTGTTTGTGAATAAAGTATCAGGAATGGTGGGGAAGAGAGATGGATTATTTGGAGATGTCATTTTTTTCAAATAGATTGTTTCTTTAGTTGATGCCTTTCAGTGTTGTCTGGATGCCCCTTTAGTAAGTATGCTGTTCCAATCGCTTCTCCTCTACGTCAGTTGGATATTTGAGCTCCAATTGCAGATTGAAACACAGCAGCATCTGATGAGCTTTCTGCTACCTTCCTGCTGATTCAAGATTGCCTTATGGCATGGGGGGACATGGAAGGCTTTGCATAGCTAGTTCTCCAAATCTAAATTCACAATGGCATGGATATGATCGATCCAAAGTTGCTGTTGTCTTGGTGTAAAGAAGGGAAACGCATCTATGAATTTGAGATTTGGATTCCTGTCCCAGAGAAGACATCTCATATTTATTTATCCATCAAACCCCATCTTTTTTAGTTTATTTCTGTGCATGTTTTTAAGTTGCACTCGCTTGCTTATTCTTATTAACCGATTCTTTTATCTACATACAAAAACGATCATTTTGTGATGCAAATGAAAATCAATTGCAGGTACATCCACCTACAGCTCTGGGGGAAGTCCAAATGCCTCCTGATTTTAGTGGACAACAACCATTGGAATGGGAGAAAAATCTAGCAATACAATTAGGAACAGAGTTCCAAATCTTGACCTAGCAACAGCGAAGGAATGGTGATATAGTTCCAAGCCAGAGTGACACGTCACTTGGAGGGCAACTTGTAGGTAAGAGTATTCCCATGTTCTCCTTATTCTTCCAAGCAGTAGAGGTCATGGGTTTGAAAGGTGCTATTAAAGAAGCCTTGGATGAGTTGCCGCAGTTCATTTTGTAGTTGGTACATGCCACAGCTGCTGTGTATTGTCAGTGGAAGGAATTCATGTTTGAGTTGGTGGATGTTGTACCAATCAAGTGAGCGTATTTATCCTGCATGATGTTGAGCTTCTTTAGTGTTATTGGAGCTGCACTCAACAGGCAAGTGGAGAGTATTCTATCACACCCCTGAGTTGTGCTTTCTAGATGGTGGCCAGGCTTTGGGGAGTCAGCAAGTGTATTAATCTCTACAGAGGAGGCTGGATGTCATCTAGATACACCATTGCGTTAGGAATGCCCTAATAAAATTTGCATCGTATGTTGGAGAATGGCATAAGCCAATGAGATTCCAAAAGGTAAACGTGTGTACTGGTATAGCCACTCATCGGTCTTGATAGTAATCAACCTCTGGGAATCTTTATCCAACTCCAGCCATTGGTAGGCGTGACTGATCAATGTTGGTGTACTTCAGGCTCTTGGTTCATTCGACATAGACATCCTCAATTCTAGAAACACTGTATCTGTCTGTCTGAGATCCACAATTTACAGTTAGTTTATAATCCACATATATTCTTACAATATGATCCAGCTTAAGGATTGGAACTATGGGTGTAGCCCATTCAGATAATTGTACAGTTTTTAATGACACCTAAATCTTCCAATTTCCCAAGCTTTAATTCAGCTTTGTAGTGCAATGCAGTGGGCACCGGGCAATCCCAAAAAGATTTTTGCATTGCCTCAGGATTCAAATAGATTTTGGCTTTAGCCCCTTTTATTCACCCCAATTCCTCTTGAAAACCTTGGCGTATTTACACTAACTCTTTAAAACCACCATAGGTATAATATTTCCAACCAATCTAATGTTACCTGCCTCAGCCAATCTTGACCCATTAGACAAGATCTGTGACCCTCAATGACTAGAGCAGGTTTCTGTAGAGTACAGTAATTATTGCCTAGTTTCATTAATATCTCTTCAGTGTAAATAGACAATATTGTTCCTGACTCACTTAGTCTTGATGGTTGAAGATCTTTTTGAAGGTATGAAATGCCTGCTCTGATTCTGTGGTGGGCAAGATGGTAAAGTTCCAGCCTTTGTGTCTGGAGCATCAGGCAATGCTAAATTTCTCTGTGGATTGTAGGTTTGTGAGTCACAGGCTGTAAGTAATATTACCTTTTGGTTTTCCTCCACTGTGATCTCATTTGCTACAAAGAAATATTTGTCCCCAGTTTTACACTTCCGGGCTAAACGGCTCAAACTTTCCAATTAAAGGCATTTTTACGTGGCATATGTGTCTTGCTCCTTCATAGTTTTAATGCTCACTTTCCTCTCCCTCTAGCTGCACACTGCGATCTCCCAATGACTAATGAAAGTTTTTCCTCATCGCCAGTGTAATAAATGCAATAAGACTCATTGTAGCTTCAAGTTATGAAGGGCTTATTGTCAACGGTATTTATATATGTACAAGCGATGGTCTACAGAATTGAACACATGTCTACTCTCTTCTCCTTCGTGGTTCCAATTGAGGATCCTCCCCAACCCGAGATGCACACCCTTGTACCCAATTAGCTTCCTGCGCTATCTCTCCATAGATTCCAGCCTGATCACATGGCCCTCAGGGATGACCACCTTAAAGGGACCATGCTCCACCACTTTCCACTTTGCCAATAAAATGGTTATTTCCCCGATCCATTTATGTACTGCCATCTTCCTGATGTGACAGATGGCTCATGGGATGGATGGGCTAAAGAAAGCATT
Source organism: Carcharhinus amblyrhynchos (assembly GCF_965287045.1). Taxonomy (NCBI): domain Eukaryota; kingdom Metazoa; phylum Chordata; class Chondrichthyes; order Carcharhiniformes; family Carcharhinidae; genus Carcharhinus; species Carcharhinus amblyrhynchos. The sequence goes on from NC_137347.1 coordinate 18,617,465, forward strand.
ATCCTGAAAGCTTCATGCTGTACTGACCTTCTCCTCGATGGGAAATGCCAACCATCCAATCATTGTCTCTCTTTCTGGACAGCAATGGTGTTCCTGTGTTTAGTTATGATGTGGAAATGCCAGTGTTGGTTTGGGGTGGACATAGTAAGAAACCTCACAACACCAGGTTAAAGTCCAACAGATTTATTTGGAACGATTCAAAATAAACCTATTGGACTTTAACCTGGTGTTTGAGAGTTCTTACTTTGTCCAGTTAGTGTATTAGGGGCAGCAAGGCAGCACGATAGTTAGCACTGCCGTCTCACAGCATCAGAGACCCGGGTTCAATTCCCAGCTCTGGTCGCTGTCTATGTGGAGTTTGCACATTCTCCCCATGTCTGCATGGGTTTCCTCCAGGTGCTCTGGTTTCCTTCCACAGTCCCAAAGATGTACAAGTTAGGTTGATTGGCCATGCTAACTTGATCCTTAGTGCCGGGGGTCTCACAGGATAAATACGTGGGGCTGCAGGGATAGGGCCTGGGTGGAATGTGGTCAGTGCAGACTTGATGGGCCAAATGGCCTCCTTCTGCACTGTAGGCTTCTATGTGTTGTCGTGCATTTCCAACAAAGAGGTCAGTGGAAAATCTGAAAAGATGAGAGCTTCAACTAATATGAACTTGTACCAGAAGAGTTTTTTGGAGGCTTTTTTCAATTCTTTCATGGGTTGTGAGCGTCGTTGGCAAGACCAATATTTGTTGCCCAAACCTAATTGCCCTTGAACTGAATTTCTCACTCAGCCATTTCCAAAGGAAGTTCAGAGTCAACCACATTAGTGTGGGTCTTGAGTCAGATGTAGGCCAAACTAGGTAAGAATGGCAGAATTCTGTTCCTAAAGGATATTCAACAATAGTTTTATTATCATCTTTGGACTTCTAATTCTAGATTTCAGTCAAATTCAAATCCAAGCATCTGCCACGGTGGGATTTGCACTCAGGTCCTCAGAGCATTATATAGTGCAGAAGGAGGCCATTCAGCCCATCAAGCCTGCGCCAACAACAATCCCACCCAGTCCTTATCTCCACAACCACATATATGTACCCTGCTAACCCCTGACGTTAAAGGGCAATTCAACATGGCCAATCAGCCTAACCAGCACTTCTTTGGAGCATGGGAGGAAATCGGAGCACCCGGAGGAAGCTCACACAGACAAAGGGAGAATGTGTAGACTCCACACAGACAATGACCCAAGGCCGGAATCGAACCTGGGTCCCTGGCACTGTAAGGCAGCAGTGCTAACCGCTGTGCCACCTCCGATTACCATGTCTATTAATTAGGTTTAATACTATGACAAATCCCTAAGAATCTAAAGCCCATTATAACTGGATGTAGAGGGAATGCTGAGGATAAATGGACAGCATGGTGGTGCAGTGGTTAGCCCTGTTGCCTCACAGCGCCAGGGACCCAGATTTCATTCCAGACAGTGTGGAGTTTGCGCATTCTCCCCATGTCTGTGTGGGTTTCCTCCAAGTGCCCCAGTTTCCTCCCCCAGTCCAAAGATGTGTGTGTTAGATGGATTGGCCATGATCAATGCGCAGGGGTAGGGCGGGGGACTGGGCCTAAGTAGGCCAATCTTTTGGATGGTTGGTGCAGATTTGATAGCCTTTTTCTGCACTGTAGGGATTCTATGATTCCAAATATTGTGGATAAATAAAAGAATCCAATCTATATTTAAATATCACGGACAGGGACTTCAGGTATGTTGTGTCAAAATTATTTGCGGCCTGTGCTGAGATGACTATTAACCCTAGAAAATGCTTCACTTGTGACAGGGGATTCTTTCCTTGCTGATTCCCAATTAAATTCAAATCGCAATGAAAACCCAGCCACTGCCGAGCCTCTACTATATTACCCTGTGTTATATTATCCAGTACGCCAGAGAACTATACCACCAAACCTACTCATACACCTTACTTTGTTAAGTATTTGCCTTTTTGTGCGAACATACCCTTGTCCTTCATCATTTGTCAATCATTTTCCATTATATTGTGAGAGGTAGAGATTAGTTTGAGTGATATATATGTTATATTTATTAAGTGGCAGCAGAACATAATACAAAAATAAAAGATTTCATTTATATTTTCCAATTATGCAGTAGATGTACATCAGCGCGGGCAGTAAATCATATTAAGTTCACGTCAACATGATTTGAAAACCTGTACATGCTGGAATTAAAGTCTTTTCCTGACTGTCATCAAGGTCCAATGTGGATAAAGGCTGGTTTAATCTCTGCAGAGTTCCAAGGGACTTGTAGTCAAGAGCACCAAAGTGTCAATAGCTGAACATCAGTTGAAGCAGAATTGGTAAGACTGAAAGAAGGTCGTGGAAAACTGTTATCTCAGAATGGAGCTTTTCTCAGGTGAGGGTTGACGTGTTTTCATGGTGGGATAGATAAAGATTTCATCCCACCTCACCATGCTCTACATACAATGGTAGTCTCTGCTGCTCATCCCCGTGTCTGTGTAGATTTCCACCGGATGATCCCATTTCCTCCCACAGTCCAAAGATGCGTGGGTTAGGTGCATTGGCTATGCTGAATTGCCCCTTAGTGTCCCGGGATGTGTAGGTTAGAGGGATTAGTGCAGTAAATATGTGGCGTTATGGAGATAGGCCCTCAGTGGGATTGTTGTTGCTGCAATCTTGTTGGGCTGAATGGCCTGCTTCTGCATTGTAGGGATTCTATTCTATGATTCTGCTCTATGGTTAATGCAATGGAAACATATTTCATTATCCGGAACCAATGTCCCTTAAACCTTGCTCAGCCAAGAGCTCTCTTAAATAAACATGTCTATTTTATTCAGGGGAGATGATGGCCTAGTGGTATTATCACTAGATTATTAATCCAGAAACTCAACTAATGAACTGGGGACCCGTGCTTGAATCCCGCCACAGAATTTGAATTCAATTAAAAATGTCTGAAATTAAGAGTCTTTTGACGACCATGAAACCATTGCCAATTATTGTGGGAAAAACCCGTCTGGTCCACAAAAACACCCTTTAGGGAAGGAAATCTGCCATCCTTACCTGGTCTTACCTACATGTGACTCCAGAGCCACAGCAACGTGGTCGACTCTCAACTGCCCTCTGAAATGGCCAAGTACGCCATTGCGTTCATGGACAAAGAAACAAATAGCAGTGCAGCACAGGAACAGGCCCTTCAGCCCAACAAGCCTGCGCCGATCATATTGTCCAATTAGAGATGGGCAATAAATGCTGGCCAACCAGCGACATCCATGCCCCATAAATGAATTTTAAAACAGCTGCTTCTCCTTCATTGGGTCAGGCATTTCAGATGATGGCACCTTGCCAGCCAAAGGTTCAGCAGGAAATACATCATCAGCAATCACAGCTGCCCCTCCATAGCCGTTTATTTGCCTCAGGATGGGACTCTACCCCTCACTTGGCTGGAAGTCCCATTTAGAGCCATTGGCCAATGTGGTCTGTCATTCCAGCAGCATCAGTGGACAGGACTGCGACCACTAGCAGTCCCCAAATTCAAAGTCCCAGGGTCCAGAGCTGGTAAGTGTGATGGGGCCTCATGAGGGGAGAGTTGCTGAGGCCTGTGAACAGTGCAGTTCTCCATGAAAAGTTTGGGTGGAGGGGTTGGAAGCACCCATGGGAAGAGGGGGGAGGGCATCTAATGTTGAAAGAGGGTCCTTGTGTAAGACATCGCTATCCCCTATCTCTCCATGCCTTCCCGCTGCAGGCCCGAGCAGGGTGATCCCACGCACCCACCCCCCCCATTCCTCAACGTTACTTCAAATCAAAGAGATAATCAAAAAACATAACTATCTGACATTGTCATGAATTGCTGGAGCTATACAAAGTCCTGATTACATCTGGAGTACAGTCTGGACACTGTACCTTAGAAAGTACGATCTGAATCTTGGCAATCTGAAGCATCATTGGCTCACACAGGGCATCAAATCTCACTTAACATTTCATCTTTATTATTAGGGATAACTTGATGATCCAATGATAGGCTTGAAATCTGAGAGGAACCTCGCCTCAGCCATTTTTGAGATCCTGGTTCACATTTTTGGGCCGTCCAGAAACTTAATTGATTGCCGTTGCATCTCCTACCAACCCCCTGGAGCTGCTGGCCAATCAGAGGGCCAGTCTCAACAGTACCACCGGGCATGGTGGCCACAGCTGGCACTGCATCTAAAACCTAGGAGGCCACAGAGACACCAACCAGGTAAATGTGTCTGCGAACACTGAGGCCTGTTAGAAAAGCCAAGGCCAAGGGAGGAAGCTGTTGTTGCGGGCAGGGGGGTTGCGAGGGTATTTGCTGTGTGATTGGCCATTGCTGGGGACTTTCTGTGGGCCACAGATGTTCCTGAATGGAATGGAACCCCTGCCAAGCCTGCGGGAAGGCACGACGGTTTACAAACGGTCTCCCCATGTGGCAGAAGGTACAAATGAAGGTGCCAGCATTGGTGGAAAGGGGCCCTTGATTGCCCACTTAAGTGGCTCAGTTATTCTCCAGGCCTATCTCATTGCCGGTAAAATGGCATGGGGTTGAGAGGATGCGAGGCGCTTCAGCCCACAGATTGACCTCATTGTGATGCACCAACCAAGGGTTTCATTAAGAGGAGGGATTACATAAATGATATTCCCTGGATTACAGATTAAGACGTGATTGGATTCATGCTTTTTGGACCTTAATGGAACTGATAGGGTAAAAAGAGAGAAATCCTTCCTGCAGGTGAGGTACTCAATATGATATACTTTTAAAATCAGAAACACACCATTCAGAGGGAAAGTTCAGAAACACCCCTACACATAAGAGGAAGTAGAAATGTGGAACTCACTCTCCCACAAAGTGGTAGCAAGCTCAATTAATATTTTTAAATCTGAGACTGATCAACATTTGGTAGCCAAGTGTATTAAGGGGCAAAGGAACTAATCAACACAGGTGGATGTGTAGATATGTCCCAAAGGTAGGGGAGTCTAAAACTCGAAGGTATAGGTTTAAGGTGAAAGGGGAGAGATACAAAAGTGTCCAGAGGGGCAATTTTTTTATACTGAGGGTGGTGTGTCTGAAACAAGCTGCCAGAGGTAATAGGAGAGGCGGGTACAATTTTGTCTTTTAAAAAGCATTTAGATAGTTATATGGGTATGATAGGTATGGAGGGATATGGCCCGAATGCAGGCAGTTGGGATTAACTTACGGGTTTTAAAAAAAAGGGGCAGCATGGACAAGTTGGGCTGAAGGGCCTGTGTCAATGCTATAAACCTCTGTGATTCTGACTCTGACTCTTAGGTTACAGGTGCATTATGATCTCATTGACTGGCAGCACTGACTTGAGGGTCAGAATAACCCACTTCTGTCCCTATGTTTTGTGATCCCAGTCTGTATGTTTTGATTTGATTTGATTTATTATTGTCACATGTATTAACATATAGTGAAAATTATTGTTTCTTTTGCGCTATACAGACAAAACATACTGTTCATAGAGAAGGAAATGAGAGCGTGCAGAATGTAGTGTTACAGTCATAGCTAGGGTGTAGAGAAAGATCAATTTAATGCAAGATAAATCCATCCAAAATTCTGACAGCAGCAGGGAAGAAGCTGTTCTTGAGTCAGTTGGTACGTGACCTCAGACTTTTGTATTTTTTTCCCGAGGAAAGAAGAGAGAATGTCCAGGATGCGTGGGATCCTTGATTATGGTGGCTGCTTTTCCAAGGCAGTGGGAAGTGTAGACAGAATCAACGAATGGGAAGCTGGTTTGCGTGATGAACTGGGCTATAGTCACAAACTTTTGTAGTTCCTTGCAGTCTTGGGCAGAGCAGGAGCCATACCAAGCTGTGATACAACCAGAAAGAATGCTTTCTATGGTATGTAGGTCAGTTCTTTCACACGCTGGAATTAAACCTGGCTTCAGTGGATTACAGATTTGGCAAATTAGTCATAATGGCAGGGCCCAAAGTCCTAGAATTGGCCTCAAAGCAGGAGGACATAGGAAGTTCATATATGTGTGTGATTTTTTTTTTATTCATTCATATGGACAGCCAGCATTTATTGCCCATCCCTAATTGCCCTTGAACTGAGTCAACCACACTGCTATGGATCCGGAGTAAGATCAGATAAGGAAGGAAGTATTCCTTCCCTAAAGCGGGGTTAGTGAACCAGATAGATTTTTATAACTACAGTCAATTTAGACTTCTTTCTAAATTCTGGATTTTGAATTCAAATTTCACCATCTGCCATGGTGGGATTTGAACCTGGGTCTCCAGAGCATTATCCTGGGTCTCTGGACTATCATCCAGTGAGAATGTTACTATGCCACCGTCTCTCCATATGAGGGTCATACATGGTTAGAACTGTCTGTGACGCTTCTCATGGTTAAATAGGACATGAAAAATAAATGCCAAGGATCACACACGAAGGACAGCAAGTCCATGGACTATTGGTACACTGGCATAAGTCATCAGGTTCAGGAGAAAGGGGGACAAAGCTTGTGTAAGTTTCAATTTATTTATTAGTGTCACAAGTAGGCTTACATTAACATTGCAATGAAGTTACTGAGAAAAATCACCTAGTCGCCGCACTCCATGGAGGGGTTGTTTCGACTAGTAGGAAAAACTCGAATCAGAGGGCACAACCTCAGACTGAAGGGACGATCCTTTAAAACAGAGATGAGGAGAAATTTCTTCAGCCAGAGAGTGGTGAATCTGAGGAAATCTTTGGCACAGAAGACTGGGAAGGCCAGGTCATTGAGTGCCTTTAAGACAGAGATAGATAAGTTCTTGATTAATAAGAGGATCAGGGGTTATGGGGAAAGGGCAGGAGAATGGGGATGAGAAAAATATAGGCCATGATTGAATGATGGACCAGACTCGATGGGCCAAGTGGCCCAATTCTGCTCCTGTTTCTTATAGTCTTATAGTTTTAGGGCACCTGAGGGAGAATTTAATATGGCCAATGCACCTAACCAGATGAGGAGGGTGGGAGAAGGAACTTTATTGTATTTTGAAGTGTTAAAATAGGTTCAGGAGAATGATCATTATTGTCGCATGTCTAACAACGAAGTATCACTTCACAGAATTCAAAGGCTGAGGCTGTGTATGAGGATCCTCAGAACCAGAATCTGCCACTGGTCTTTCCGAACACTTCCCAGAAAATAAATATGTTTCAGGGTCCAAACCCAATCCAGTAACATGAAAACACACTTGGAACAGAACGATGCTGAAGGTAAATATACTTTAACATTTATTTGGATGCTGCAAAAGCTCCTAAAAATAAATATATTTGAATAATAACAATAATATTAACGTCTATTGTGGCTGAACTGGTTTAAAAAAGTGAAGTCTTTTCACGTTTGTCGTAAGTTGAATATGAGTACAGTTTATTGGACCAGAGCAAAGGAAAGATGAAGTAAAGGGGGACATGTTGCAGTCTCACAGCCGAGTACTGTAAACCCACCAACCACTCTTCGTGCAAGCAGCATGAATCCAGCAGCTGTGGTAATTGCTGTTGACATCATTTGGACCCTCTCCTCTCTGCCAGGGACAATCCTCCATTCATGAAGGACAGCTTGTTAGGCTGGTTCCGAGCTCCAAATCTCCTTAATTAACTTGTTAGAAAAAAAAGTTGCCTAAGCTCTGGTGGGAAATTTGCACACAAAGGGCCGGTGTCTGGCCCTTTCATCCAGCGTTGCGTGCCTCCGGCTCGGGCTGACAACAAAATAGCATTTTTCTTCCCTAACCGCCGCGCAGATAACGGTGAGCCTCATTAATGAACATTTCTGTTTCGGAATGCTTTCCAGAACGATTCACCGCTCTTACCCGGGCTCCTACGCTGAAAGGCAGCCGGCATTGGTCGAAGAAGTCGCAAGGGATAAAAAAAGACCAATTAAGAAATTTGTTGCTTTGAAGGAGCTAAGAAAAATAAGAGAGAAACGGAGGGGGGGGGGATGGAGGGGGAGGGTAGATGGGGGCGGGGGATGGGGGGGTTGGGGGAGGGAGCAGGTGCACTGTAAAAGGCCACACTTACACAAGAGCAAACAAACTTGCTGACATAGATTCAATGGCAATTTTTTTGCTAATTTCCTCTATAAAGAAGGCAAAGGGAGCAGATTGCTAAGCTGATGTGAACCCTCAGTGCCTTCCTGCTCCAATTTGTCTACGTCATGTCATGCTGTGAATACACTTCAATTTAGCTTTTACTTTCGGAAGGGTTGCATTTCCTCCTGACCCAAGTAGATTACAACGGAACCCGTCCCCTTTCGCAAAATGTCACAAACAGCTCTTCAAAGCACTTGCCGGTGGACAGACAGTCACAGAAGTTAATCCCTCACTGATTGTAGGGTTTTGCATTCAGTAAAATGGGAAAGATGAGCGAATCATGTCAGCCACAAGTTTTATAATAGTGAATACCTTTGGGGGGAAGGGAGGAGGGATTTACTGTCACCTCTCCCCCTGACCGCCCACCCAGCCTGTTCCCCAGCAGCAGAACCTCAACACTGGCCACTGCAGAGGCATAATCAAGCATCCCTCGCACCCTGGACATACCCTCTTCCACCATCTTCCATCGGGACAGCTGTGGCTCCAAGTGATAGCACAGTTGATTCTGAGTTCATGCCCCACTCTGGGATTTGAGCACAGGAATCAAGGCTGCCACTCTGGGCGGGATTTTCCAGCCACACTCACCCCAGAGACCTGAAAACTCCACCCCGGGTCAATGGACCTTTGCACGGTGCTGTCCCGCCCACTACAATTCATACGGCGGGTGGGATGGGAAATTTCTGTCCTCGCTGTGCAATTCTGGGGTGGTGGGGAGTGGACGCTGCACTGCCAGAGGTGCAGTGGTGGGGGGATGCTGTGCTGTTGGAGGTACGGTGGTGGGGAGTGGGTGCTGCACTGTTGGAGGTGTAATGATGGGGGGATGCTGCACTGTTGGAGGTGCAGTGATGGGGGGATGCTGCACTGTTGGAGGTGCAGTGGTGGAGGGATACTGCATTGTTGGAGGTGCGGTGATGGGGGGATGCTGCACTGTTGGAGGTGCAGTGATGGGGGGATACTGCATTGTTGGAGGTGCAGTGATGGGGGGATGCTGCATTGTTGGAGGTGCAGTGATGGGGGGATGCTGCACTGCTGGAGGTGCAGTGGTGGAGGGATACTGCATTGTTGGAGGTGCAGTGATGGGGGGATGCTGCACTGCTGGAGGTGCAGTGATGGGGGGATGCTGCACTGCTGGAGGTGCAGTGATGGGGGGATGCTGCACTGTTGGAGGTGCAGTGATGGGGGGATACTGCATTGTTGGAGGTGCAGTGATGGGGGGATGCTGCACTGCTGGAGGTGCAGTGATGGGGGGATGCTGCACTGTTGGAGGTGCAGTGATGGGGGGATACTGCATTGTTGGAGGTGCAGTGATGGGGGGATGCTGCATTGTTGGAGGTGCAGTGGTGGAGGGATACTGCACTGTTGGAGGTGTAATGATGGGGGGATGCTGCACTGTTGGAGGTGCAGTGATGGGGGGATGCTGCACTGTTGGAGGTGCAGTGATGGGGGGATGCTGCACTGTTGGAGGTGCAGTGGTGGAGGGATACTGCATTGTTGGAGGTGCAGTGGTGGGGGGATGCTGCACTGTTGGAGGTGCAGTGGTGGAGGGATACTGCATTGTTGGAGGTGCAGTGGTGGAGGGATACTGCATTGTTGGAGGTGCAGTGGTGGGGGGACGCTGCACTGTTGGAGGTGCAGTGGTGGAGGGATACTGCATTGTTGGAGGTGCAATGATGGGGGGATGCTGCACTGTTGGAGGTGCAGTGATGGGAGGATTCTGCGCTGTTGGAGGTGCAGTGGTGGGGTGAGGGGAGGGCTGATGCATTGCCAGAGGTGCAGTTTTTCACATAAGATGTTAAAGCAAGGCCCAATCTGCCCACTCAGCTCGATGTAAAAGATCCTGCGACATCATGTTGAAGAAGAGAAGTGTTTTATCATTGACGTCCTGGCCAATATTCTTCCCTGAATCAACATCACATGCAGATTACCCAGCCAATATCACATTGCTACTTGTGGGAAATTGGCGTCAAGCAAATTGGCTGCCCCTTTTCCCACTATCTGGCTGCAATTTCACATACTTGTTTCTGCTGCTTCAGTCTGTTCACAGGGAGGACAATGAAGTTCTCTTTCCTGCCACAGAGAGCTTCTGTCATCTCTCTGGTATAGAATGGACAGTGAACAGAGAAACATCAGCTTTGTCACCTGTTCCAACTAGGGGAGATCTGGTCACAAAGAAATTGACGCTGCAGTCACTCGCATAGTGGCGGGTAGTGCCACCCTCACCCTGAGGCTGGGGTGAGGCACCTCTCTATGGAATACGAACGCCAAACGCACTGCTCCTGACTTGGGGTGGATATCTGAGAAACACTCTCAAAGATAAAACTTCCTGCTTTCTTCTCCTCCTCCCTTTCCCTCTGCAAGCCTCTTATTTACTGTGTCTGCACAATCTCTCTCTCTCTTTCTCAAGCTGTAGCCTGGGGGGGGGGTTGTTACAATAGCACCCATAGCTGGGAGAAAGGCATGTACTTTGTGTCCTTGCAGTCACAAGCAAGGATTTTACCCACCATTACCAACTCCTCCAACCACCCAGCACTCCCACAAACCCAAACAAGACTCAAAGTCATCAGCAACCAATCTGCAAGTTGTTGACTATACCTTTAAGTAGCACCGCAAGGACTCCTCCAATAGCTAGTCAAAGATGGGTTTAATTGGAATGGCCGCTTTAACACCAAATCAGCATCAGACTTGGACCGACATCACTGTTTTCCTACTCTGCATTCTTTCCGCAAATACATGTAATGCCCGCATTAACATCCTCGCCAGGATGGCATTGCCAGCTGTAGCATGGTGACTACTAAAGCAGCAGTTGTAACGCCAAAACTACCAGCCTAAAGAGTCAATATTTGGGACCATATTTTTCCCCTATGAATTTAATCAGTTCTAATTGAAGCTCCATGCTTTGTTTCTGTTTCTTTATTTCTCTCTTTTGCTCGCTCTCCCCTTTCCTCCTACTAACTGAATTGGAAGTGCGAGGCAGCTGAGGGCGACTTGCAAGCATTTTTCATTTACTACTGATACCTTTCCTATCAGAAAAGCAGAGTATAATTCTCAAATATTCAGGCATTAGGGGCAATTGGGACTGTTCGGCTGGAGAATCAGTGCAGCCTCAATGGCTTGAATGGCTTCCTTCTGCACTGCAGGGATTCTATGAATTGAAAAGGTCAGAGTTTTGTTTGGTTAATTCTGGACGTGGTCATCACTGGTAAAGCTGGCATTTTATTGCCCATCCCTAATTGCCCCTCAATTTGTTATCTCAGAGTGCGGTCAGATACTGAGTTTCAGGATTTTGCCCCAGTGATGACGAAGGATTAGGTATGTGGCTTGGAGGGAAACTGGAAGTAGTGGTATTCCCACTGCTGCTATTATCTTCGGCACAGTGGTTATCACTGCTTCTTCACAGCACCAGGGACCCAAGTTCAGTTCTGGCCCTGGGTCACTGTCTGTGTGGAATTTGCACTTTCTCCCCGTGTCTGCATGGGTTTAATCCAGGTACTCCAGTTTCCTCCCACAATCCAAAGATGTGCAGGTTAGTTTGATTGGCCTTGCTAAATTGACCCAAGTGTCAGAGAGATTAGCAAGGTAAATGTGTGGGATTAAGGGAATAGGGTCTGGGGTGGAATTGTGGTCAGCACAGACTCGATGGGTCGAATGGCCTCCTTCTGTACTGTAGGGGTTCTATGTATCATTCCTGTCATGGAAGTCATTAAGAGGAGCTGCCAACTCAGCAAATTGCTGGAGTGAATCCTGCAAATTGTGCTTTCTGCCAATACAGTGTACCAATGGCAAAGGGGATGGATGGTTAAGCTTATGAACGGAGCACCGATGGTGCAGACTGCAATTGTGTGGAATTCTGTTGTAGTTGCATCCATCCGAGCGAGTGGAGAGCATCCAATCACATGTACTTCTGCCTTTTGGAGAGATTTTCAGAAGTGAAGACTATAGCCACCCATGGCAGAACACCAGGCAGGGTTTTCACCAAGTTTCGAAGGCTGCTTCATTATTTACAAGGATTCAAGTAAAGCTAAACACAGCAATTCTCAGCAAATAGCTCCCTTTCTGACATTATGATGAAATAAAGACTATCGGTGAGGTAGCTGGAGGTGTTTAGCTGCCCTGGGGAATCCTGTCACAGTGGCTGAGATTATTGGTCTCCAACAACCACAACCTTTTCTTCTCCGCCAGGTTGGACTGCAGCCAGTTGACTTCAGTTTTACAAGGATTTCTTAGATACTGAACTCAGTCAAAAGCTTTTTGAGTCCCCAAATAACCTGTTTTACCCATTCTTTCCCTGCGTCCTGTATATTTTGAAAAATAAAATGAAATGTTATCAACAAACTGAACAGTAATTTTAATGTCTTCACGGAGAACAATTTGCTCAGTATAATCATTGTGAATGACTTGGAGAATTGTCCAATAATGGCGGCCCCTCCTACCCTGACGTTGGGGGAGTTGGGAACATATCCCAAAATCCAGATGGTTCTATGGAGAGAAAACTATTGAAGGAAAGGGAAATGGAAGGCAAAGAATTGTTGCAGTTGCTGACGTATAGCTAGGTATTATTTTACGCACCTTGAGTTGTTTACATGATCATGTTTGGAACTTTGTCCATGATAAGACAACGTTCCTGTATTCTGATGCTTACACAAGTCTTCCCAACTGATATTCGGTTCCAGATCCCCCACCACCCCTTCTCCACCGACAGGGTGTTCTACAAGAACTGTCGGAATTTCCAATTCAATGACTTTGTGGGAATTTCGTAGCAAGTTTAAGCTTCGGACCTGCAATTCCCCTACTTCCCAGGACCCTTTGTAAAAGGCCATAGATGGGATTTTTACAGCCCCCACATGGCGTGTTTTCCAGCAGTGGAGGCAGCTCACCAGTGGGGTCTTCCTGGTTCCTGTACATTTTTCTTTGCCCATCTGTCCTGCCGCTGGGGAATACGGAGGAGTTGCCTTCAACAAGACCAGAAGATCCCATCCTATGACTCTGAGTTAGAGGGGGAAATTTGAACTGTTCCAACTTAGTTAACTGAATAGTTGCCCAGGAAATATTAGACTGAACAATCCTAGTCTAACTCCCAGGGAACTACAGAATCAACTCACCCGAACATTCACACTGACCCCTCAACTATCCTATAGACCTACCAACTCCCCATGACCAGACTTGATAAGCCCCCAAACCTGATTCCCTCCGACCTGATCTCCCTACCTGACTAGCTGCCACATCACCTACAGTACCACTTTACCCACTTACCTCACCCATCACCTACTTCCCTCGCCCACTCACCCACTTACATCACCCACCCACTCGCTTACCTCACCCACCACCCACTTACCTCGCCTACTCACCCATTTACCTCACCCACCACCCACCTACGTCATCTACTCACCCACTTACCTCACCTACTCACCCACTTACCTCACCCACCACCCACTTACCTCACCTACTCACCCACTTACCTCACCCACCACCCACTTACCTCACCTACTCACCCACTTACCTCACCCACCACCCACTTACCTCACCCACCACCCACTTACCTCACCTACTCACCCACTTACCTCGCCTACTCACCCATTTACCTCACCTACTCACCCACTTACCTCACCCACCACCCACTTACCTCACCTACTCACCCACTTACCTCACCCACCACCCACTTACCTCACCTACTCACCCATTTACCTCACCCACCACCCACTTACGTCATCTACTCACCCACTTACCTCACCCACCACCCACTTACCTCACCCACCACCCACTTACCTCACCCAGTCACCCACCCAGTCACCCTTACCTTGCCCATGTACCTTCTCTCCATAACTTTCAAAGAAGCTTTGGACATTCAGGGCTCAATTCATCAACAAGTTTTGCCCATTTTCAGATGTGAAAATTTGGTAAAGTCAGGTATGAGGTGAGTAGTGTGATCTGGAACCACCTCCATGCCTGTTCCCCCTTTACCAAACATTTAAAATAGCCGCGATCGGGACCACGCCAGAAACGGGTACGACGGCAATTTAAATGCATTTGCATTTGACTTAACGGGCTGCACGCCCAAACTTACCAACAACTTCCCATTAACCACCGTGTTCACCTGTCCAGATGCGGCGCGAAACAGGCATGGTCCGCAAAAGGTCTGATTCGGGCGTCCGGCTTCTGAGGAGGTAAGTTCAGAGCTTCCAGCGGCTCTCTGACACAGATTGGTGTTGCGGGGGAGGGAGGTGGGTCAGATGGTTCTCTAGTTGGGGGGGGTGAAGAGGAGGTCCGCTGCCACTCTGCGATCGCTCTGAATAGTGGGGAGGGTTGGGGGAATAAGGGGGACAGTTACGTTGTGGGAGTGGGGCAATATCTGGGGGGTGGTGGGGAGGAGGCATCATCGGGTCTGGGAGCGATGTGGCAGGGGAACGTTTTTTTCTGCGTATGTGTAGTTGAAGGCTCCAATTGGGCACAATAAGCCACAGGCTTCTGCAGCACAATTCAGAATCGCTGATTTTGTCAGGCAGAGTGCATATGGGGGCATCTCAGAATGAATCAAAAAGTCAGATCTGAAACACTCCCAGATTCAGCACTGAGAATCAAAATGGTAAAATCGGGCCCTAAATCTCTCCTGAACTTGAGATGCAATGTACAGTTTTGTCCTCTTACCTCAAAGAGAATATTCTATTACAGAGAGTGCACAGAAGGTTCACCAGACTTATCCTGGGGGTCGTGGGACCATCTTACAAAGAGAGCTTGGACAAACTGGGCCTGTATTCTCTCGAGTTTTGAAGAATGAGAGGTGATCTCATTGAAAACTACAAAATACTTAAAGGAATAGACAGGGTAGATGCAGGTAAGGTGTTTCCCTTGGTTGGAGAATCCAGAACCAGGCGGCACAATTTCAAAACAAGGGAGATGCCACTTAGGACTGAGATGAAGAGAAATTTCTTTACACAGATGGTTTTGGAATTCTCTACTCCAGAAAGCCATGGAAACTCAGTCATCGAATACATTTACATTCGAGATTGATAGAATTCTGATTAATAGTAACATAAAGGTTTATGGCAAGAGTGTCTGTAAAAGGCATGGAAATGAATGGTGGTGTAGGCTCATTGGGCTGAATGGTCTAATCCGGTTCCTGTTTACTTCCCATAACATAGCACCCAGTGCAGTAAAATAATGTATGCCTAACGCACAGATTCTCTTTGTTGATGTCTCTGAGGTTTCATCACTGGCTGAGTTTCCTATAGGATTCTCCATCAGGAGATTGCCCGGAAAAATCAGAGGAAGGCAAAGGGGTATTTCCTTATCTGACCAGAAAAATCCTCTCAGGTCCTCAGACAAGAATGTGAGTCAGCACAGAGGCAGGGAGCCCTGCAGTTTGCTAAACTGCATTTGGCCAAATGATCTTTAGCTCAAAAGAAAGAAATGGGCAAAACACTGTATTGGAATCAGGAGGTGAAAGGTCAATTTGTGTATGTAGAAATTGAATTCAACCTGGAAAAGTGTGAGGTAACACACTCGGGGACGGCTAACAAGGCAAAGGTTCACGCTATGAATGGTCGGATCCTGGAAGATACTGAAGATCAGAGGGACCTTGGAGTGCCTATCCACAGATTCCTGAAGGTGGCAGAGAAAGTAGATAAGGTGGTTCAAAAGGCATATGGGACACTTGCCTTTATTAGCTGAGGAACAGAATGCAAGAGCAGGGAGCTCATGCTGGAATTGTATAAAATGCTGGTTTGGTCACAGCTGGGGCACTGAGTGAAGTTCCGATCACCACATTATAGAGAGGATATGATTGCACTGGAGAGAGTGCAGAGGAAATTTACCTGGTCTGAGCTATGAGGAAAGATTGGATTGGCTGAGGCTGTTTACCTTGGAGCAGTGAGGTTGAGAGGGGACCTGATAGAGGTGTAAAAGATTATTAGGGGTGTAGATAGAGTGGATAAGAAGACACTTTTTTTCCATTAGCAGAAAGGTCAATTAACCAGGGGGCAGAGATTTAAGGTAAGAGATTAAAGGCTAAGAGGGGAGTCAAGGAGAAACTTTGTTGCCCAGAGGGTGGCAGGAGTTTAGAACTCACTGCCCGAAAGGGTGGCTGAGTCAGAAACTGTCATAAGATTGAAGAAGTATTTCGATACTCGCTTGTGCTCCTAGAACCTCGAGGGCAATGGGCCAAGTTCTGGAAAATGGGATTAGTACAGTCAGATCTTTGCTGACCAGCATGGACATGATGGGCTGAATGGCCTCCTTCTGTGCTGTAAACATCTATGAATCTAAGACGCCTTCCTTTAATTTATCTCTAAGTGTTTGAAGTACAAAATGATCTCAGTGATGGCTTTGTATACGCAATACGATATGCCAAATTTTTCCCCCATTTAGAAAGAGACATTTCAGTTGAAGACAAAGAATAATTATTTCCTGGTGACATTAAACCATTGGGAGCTGAAAAGTGATAGTTGGTAAATCAGAGACTGGGCACATGAGGTACCTGCAGGAAGTCGGAAGGAAGTCCAAGGCTGTCAAGGTTGAATATCAATAATATTATTCCAAATAGTCTTTCCCAGCTGTAACAGTTACTTCTGTTACTTTCTGGCTCCAAAACTCCTCACTTGCACAAGTCACAGGTCATCTGACAGACAGCTGCATCTTAAGTTACTTTTACAAACTTATTCAAAGTGCATTGGGAGCAGAAAATCACAAACATTCAGGACTGCGGTGCCACTTTTAAAATATATTCAAATTAGAATCAGCTGGTTTCAACACCAAAAGCCAAATACTTTTGGAATTTGGAGAAGTCCCAAATTATTGGCTATTCAAATGAGCTGCGCCAATTTTATGAATCAGAAAATGGCATGTAGAATTTTGAGGTGAGCAGAACAGTCAGCTTTTACATTGAAAGGAAGAATTGAATTTCTTTGATTTCATTTCAGTTATTATTGTCACATGCATTGGGATACAGCGAGAAGAATTTTTTCTTGCACGCTATACAGACAAAGCATACCCCCCATAGAGTTCATAGGGGAGAAGGAAAGAATAAGGTGCAAAATTTGGTGTTACAGTCACAGTAAGGGTGTAGAGAAAGATCACCTTAATATATGGTCCATTGAAGAGTCTGATGGCAGCGGGGATGAAGCTGTTCGTGAGTCGGTTGGTACGTGATCTCAGACTTTCATATCTTTTATCTGATAGAAGAAGATAGAAGAGAAAATGTCTAGGGTGTATGGGGTCCTTGATTATGCTGGCTGCTTTGCCAAGGCAGCTGGAAGTGTAGACAGAATCAATGGATAGTTGTGATGGACTGGGCAACGTTCACAACACTTTGTCATTTCTTATGGTCTTGGTCGGTGCAAGAGCCCTATCAAATATATCCAGAAAGATAGTTTATATAGTGCATCTGTAAAAATTGGTGAGGAAAATTGATAGCAGATATGCCAGATTTCCTTAGCCTCCTGAGAAAGTAGAGATATTGGTGGGCTTTCTTAACTATAGTGTCAGCATGAAGGAATCAGGACAGATTGTTGGTGATCTGGACACCTAGGAACTTGAAGCTCTCGACCATTTCCACTTCATCACCATTGTTGTAGACAGGGGCATGTCCTTCTCTACACTTCCTGAAGTCAATGACTGTCTCCTTCGTTTTACTGACATTGAGAGGCAGAGTATTGTCATCGCACCATTCCACCAGATCCTCTATCTCTTTCCTCTACCCCATCTTGTCGTACAGTGGTGCCATCAGCAAACTTAGAAATGGAGTTAGAGCAGAATTTAGCCACACAGTTTTAAGTACATAATGAATATAGTGAAGAACTGGGGACACAGCCTTTTGGGGCATTGGTGTTGAGGATAATTGTGGAGGGGGTGTTATTGCCTGTCCTTGTTGATAGCAGTCTGTGGGTTAGGAAGTCTAGGATTCAGTCGCAGAGGGAGGAGCAGAGCCCTAGGCCATGGAGTTTAGAGATGAGTTTTCAAGTGTAAAGGTCACACACATAATGACCTAATCGGCCAACGTGCCTGTCACATGTTCCCAGCACCTTTGTTGTTAACAGCGATTTTAACCTCACCTATTCCAAGCCTAAAGTTAAATGTAAAATAAATGCCCAGTCCAAGCTCTCCTTCTTCAATGAGTTGGTTGTGGTTAACATCAAGGATACATCAAGATTCTTAGCAATGTTAGTTGACTATTTTATCTCCAAAAGTCAGGCCTATGTTCACCCAAACTGAAAAGGCCAAATGGAGGTTTTGAAAGTTATGAATGTTTATGATAAAATAAGAAATTGATTTAATAACTGTTTAACTAGTTAAGCAACATGATAAAAGGGTACAAATTTAGGGCAATCCCACAAATAGTTAAGAGGTGTGCTGAAAAAATGGCCAGAACTTTACCACCTCGCCCACCACAGAATCGGAGCGAGTGAGGGTCCGACAACGGAAATATCTGTTGACCTTGGGCAGGAATTTCTGACCTCACCTGCACGAGACTGTAAAATCCTGCCCATTGTCTTTGGTCGGAGTGTAGAATTGTCTACCAGAAACTGCCATTGATGCAAAGTGTATACGTCCCTTCAATCGGTAATTAGAAAGTTACTTGAGGACAAGCAATGTTAACAGCAATTGGATGAAGTAGAAGATTGGGATTAGGCTAGATGTCTTTATGTTCAATAGATAGTTTACCTATGGGGAGAGGAGTTACAGAGAAAAGCACCGGCACTGATTTAATGAACCAAATGGGCAATTTCGACAATCGATTGTGCGCATTAACACATCAGATTTAGGTGGAGGAGCAGTTCAGAGGTAAAGAGCTGGAGTGAGATTTATAAGACGGAAGAGGGAGTGTGAACATCCTGCAGCTTGGAGAAAACAAAACGGAAGATAATTCGGATGGGAGAAGACTGTAAGAGTAAATAAAACAATCAAAAGTATTTTAAAAGATTGATGTCAGACACAAGCCTGCTGAACGACCTAGTGGACACTATCATCACCATTTTGTTTAATAAATATTTTACTAGTGGAGTGAAATGTAAAGTTAGGTAAGTGAATTTAAAATAGAAGAAGACAATTTAGGTATCAATGGGAACCAATCAGCACAATGCAAGGCTAAAAAAAATGTATTGGCATTAATAAAGGATATTAATAATTTTTTTTTGCTTGATGTGTTATTCTCATACACCATTGTGAAAAGCCAGGTTGCACTGTTCACCCACATAGTTCACTCACCATATCAGCATTCGCCCTGGCTGCCCCCTAAGGTTTCCCAAAAGGAGAAGCTTATAGGTTGTGAAATACATTATTCAAAAAGGTGGCACGACCACATAATAAATGCTTTCTTAAAGTGATCCAGTAAAAATTTGTGTGTGTACGGCGCCCACATTTAATTTACGGATGGTTCAATTTAAAATTAACCCAGCAGACAAACTTTAGTCTAAACAAGAGAAAAGGTCAGTTTATTAGAAAAAGTAATTGCGGAAAGTTACTTAGACAAACATGATGAAGGTATCAGCTATAGTACAGATACAAGGATTAAAAGCAAATAAAGATAAAAAGGTGCTTAAAGATAAGGGGCCCTATTTTACCATTTTGATTCTAAGTGCTGGGCGGACAGTGTTTCAGATTCGAATTTTAGACCCTTTCTCGGTAACCCCCATACGCGCTCTGTCTGCAAAAATATCAGCGATTCCGAATCGCACTGCAGAAGGCTGTGGGTGGGGCTTAACGCGCCCGAAATCCTGCAGTTCCAATTGGCACCTCAAACTGCACATGTGCAGAAAAAAATGATAGAATGCTGCTCCCCTGCCCCATCCCTCCTGGGCCGGATGATGCCTCTCCCAGTCTCCACAGACATTGTCCCACCCCCACAACATTACTGACCCCCTTATCCCCCCTTTCCCCACTGATCTCAGGCAGAGTGGCAGCAGACCCACCTCCCCAACCCCACCCACCGATTTCAAGCAAAGAGCCGTCAGACACTCGGTACTTACCTCCTCACTAACCCTCACTGATGGAGCACCCGAATCAGATTTATATGGAGCATGCTTGTTTTGTGCCAATTCTGAATTGGCAAACGCGGTGGTAAAGGGGGACGAGCCGGTACCGTTGGGCGAGCATCCCATTAAAGTCCATTTAAATTCATGTAAATACATTTAAATGACCGTCACGCCTGTTTTGGGCTCAGTCCCGATCGTGACCATTTTTGTGCCCTAGTAAAGGGGGAACTGGCGAGGAGGCAGTTGCGGATCACGCTACTCTCCTCATACCCAACTGACCAAGTTTTTGCTCTTGAAAACGGGTGCAACGTGATGGTAAAATCGGGCCCAAGATTTTAAGTCAGTGACTGTTGCTTGAATCCCTTCTATCCAAAGTAAATGCGCTGAAACTTGAGGTTCACTTTAGCAGCTACAATGGCTGCTGTCTTTTAAGTTTGCTTTTGCAAGCAGACTCAACGAGTAGAACAGCTGGGGTGGCACAGTGGTTAGCACTGCTGCCTCATAGTGCCAGGAATCCAGGTTCAATTCCCAGCTTGGGTCATTGTCTGTGTGGAGTTTGCTTATTCTCCCTGTGTCTGTGTGCGTTTCCTCCAGGTGCTCTGGCTTCCTCCCACAGTATAAAAGATGTGCTGGTTAGGTGCGTTGACCCAAACAGGTGCTGGATTGTGGCGACAAGGGGAATGTTACAGTAACTTCATTTGCAGTGTCAATATGAGCTTGTTTGTGACACTAATAAATAAATTTTACTTTAACTTTTGGGAGTGAGCGTAGGCTCCTGTTTTCACTTTACGGCATAGTCCCTTCATCAGGTTGACACCTCGTTTATAGGTATGCATGGTGCTGCTGCTGGCATGCCTTCCTGCACTCTCCATTGAACCAGGGTTGATCTCCTGGCTTGATGGTAATGGTTGAGTGGGGTATATGCCGAGCCATGGGAATGCAGATTGTGCTGGAGTACAGTTCTGCTGCTGTTGATGACCCACAGCGCCTCGTGAATGCCCAGTTGCTAGATCTGTTCAAAGTCTGTCACATTTAGCAGGGTGATAGTGCAACACCTGAAACTACGAGGCTTCATGGGGTCCGGAGTTGATAATAAGGACTCCCAGGGCAACCCCCTCCTCACTGCATACAACGGTGTCACCACTTCTGCTGGATCTGTCCTGCCGGTGGGACAGGACATATCCAGGGACAGTAATGGTGGTGTCTGAGATGTTATCTGTAAGGTATGATTCCACGAGAATGGCTATATCAGGCTATTACTTGATTAGACTGTGAGACAGCTCTCTCAATTTTGGCACTAGCTCACAGATGTTAGTAAGGAGGACTTTGCAGCGTCAACAGGACTGTTTGTTTTGCCTATATCTTTTCCGGTGCCTAGTTCGATGCCAGGTGGTCCGTCCGGTTTCATTTCTTTGTTGAGACTTTATAGCGATTGATACAACTGAATGGATTGCTGGACCATTTCAGAGGGCAGTTGAGAGTCAACCACATTGCTGTGAATCTGGAGTCACATGTAGGCCAGGCCAGGTAAGGATGGCAGATTTCCTTCCTGAAGGACATTAGTGAATCAGATGAGTTTTTGCGACAATTGACAATGCTTTCATAGTCATCAATAGACTCTTAGTTTCAGATATTTTTCATTGTGTTCAAATTCCATCAGCTGCCTCAGCATCCTAATTTGCTCCGAGCTGCACTCCCACATCTTCTCCATTGCTTATAGATAGCTCAACTTCCAACATCATTCGCCTCCTCATGACCCAACCCAACTCAATGATATCATTCGCCCTATCCCATTGCTCCAATATGAAAACAGGAAATGGGCGGAAACACTCAGCAGGCCAGGCAGCCTCACGGCGAGAGAAGTGTAGAGACAATGGTCAGAATTCTCCGACCTCGCCCGCGGCTGGGATTCTCCAGTCCCATTGCAGCGGATAGAGTTTTGCCAAAGCGCCAAGTTCTCCGTTCCTGCTGGCAGCGAAGGCGAGGCATTCAAGCTCGGAGAATCCCGGCCTACTTTTCAGGTCGATCATGCCACGCCGTTGCTCTTATTCCTGCTGAGAAATAGATTTTCTGCTTCTATGGGGATAATGAAACCTTCATACGTGAAGAAATATGATTCACTCCCAAAAGATTGGAGCCATTTGCAATGAAATTGTCCCTCACTTTAATGATGGAAGTTCAGTGCTCATGCTCATTATAAGATCAAAAGGAAAAGTGGACAAATGTAGCAATGTAACCTGGCACGGCCCCCAGCACAGGCTGGCGCTGCCAGATTCGTCTGCCAGTTTGATACTTGTCAACCTGGCCCATCGTTGCCAGTGCACGGGCCACAGGGAACCTCTTTGGGGGGGCTCATTTATTTGTGATGGGGGAGCGGGCATTGAGGGGGACAATGATCTTGGGGAGGGAGTGGGGATGCTGTTGATGATCAGAAAGGTGGAAATATAGAGCGATGGAGGTGGCAATGCCTTTGGTGATCGTGGAGTCGGGAGGGGGGTGGAATGGCAGAAGGGGATTGCCGTGATGATCATGGGTGGCACGAGGGAGGAAGTAAGATTGTTGTTCTGAATGCGGTGCCCTTTAAAGATAGTGCCCTGTCTCAGTGAAGCTTGTTGCCAGGTCTATGAGGTCCTCCCCTGCCAGAGTGATGGCGTAAACCACACCCACGCTTTTTTCTCAGACTAATAGGCTCAAAGTCTGGAGAGAAAGCTGGCCAGTGGAGGTGGAGAGCCCTGCCTATCGATGGCCAGCCAACCGTAGGTTCCGTGTATGACGGAGAGTAGGACTGGCTTCTCAAGATTCATCATTGTTCCAAAATACAAATTTGGATGTTTCGTTTCTGTGGATGACAAAATGATAACCAATAGTTTTGACTTGAAATTGGACATAAGAGGAATATTTGAGGCATTAAGTATTGATTGGATTGAAGAATTTATTTGCCTTTGTTCCTTGTCAGTAGAGTTCCCAAAATAGTCTCAGTTCAAGCTCGGTTTGATGCTCTCAACTTGCACTTCTGAGGGACACTTCCTAGCTCATTCCACGTGGGGGTCATTTTAACCCATCATGACAAGTGGGAAACGGATGGATTTGGTTCCGATGCCCACTTTGCACACTACTCGACCTTACTCTCTGTTGACTTTAATGAAGTACGGCAGTTTCCAGAAGGTAAAAGGGGTGGCAGGTCGGATTCTGTCAGTTTGTTGCTGTGTTACCCTAAATGAGTTTTAGCAGGACTGCTTTCCACTGATCAATGCTGGCTTCACATTCAGACCCACGTTCTGCTTCAAACCAAGTAAAATATAGAGGAACTAAATGTGAAGATGAAGCATATTTTCTCAATTCTGAAAGTAAATGTAACACAATCAGGATAATTACAGAGTAGGAATGCCAGCTGTATATTCTGACAATCGACCTCGCGAGCGTATACAGATGTGCTTAGTGCACTGTAATTAGCCCAAATGAATAATTATTATTTATATAAATAAACACAAAGTCAATCGTCGTTTTTAATGTGGGAAATATGCAATTTTCAGTGAGTTAATTGATTCAGTAAAGCATTAACTACAAGGGCAAGAAGGGCGAGTCCTTAGCCTTGTTAAATGCCCTCAATTATCAGCAGTCTATCCTGAGGCTGTGTCAACATAAACAATAGTCTGCTTTTCTGAATGGGGCACAAGTCGAATACAGATTATCATACCTCCTCTATTCTGTCCTTCAGATTTTAGTTAACTGTCTCTACCCGCACCTACAAATCCATACAAATGATCCATTCGAGCCACGGCTGATGATCTATTGTCACAGAAGGGGCATATAACAGCAGCTAACAAAGCACAGAGATTTGAAGATCAAACAATACACCTCATTATTAGTCCCCGAAGCACCTCCATTGGCAATTCATGCATGCACGTCAGAACCCGGGCGCGCTTAACCTTACAAAATGAAGTTCTCCACGAAGAAATAATGGAACGCCCCTCATTGTAAAATTAATTCTGTATATAGCAACAAATGATGTCCTTACTTCACCCTCTGACCCTTAACCTGAAGGTTAAGCAAGCAGAAAGAAAGGAGAGAAATAAAGCAATGTCTGGGTGAAATTCTGCATTTTGTAAGCAAAACCGTATGTGATTCCGCAGAAACAAAGATGAAGAGATTGATATTTACCGCACGGGCATTTGCACCTTGAATCCAGACATACAGAGAGTGCAGCCCTTTAATGCTTTATAGGTAATTTGCATCCATACCAGTGAAGTATTTATAGTAATGATAGCTAATTTTCACCAAATGATAACAAACCGAACGAGGGTTTCTTTATCTTGAAAGCTTCAGAAAGCACTCGCAAGAAAAAGTCTTGTCATTATTTCATTAGCAGCAATAAACCTGAGAAAATAATTATAAACTTTGAGATTTGCAGCCTGATTTCATTGTGATGGATGTAGATAGCACCCTGTGACAGGTTTTGGTTTATGGGATTAGTTACAAGAATGTGGAATTAGCATCAGTCAAAAAAGATAACATGAACCTAAGAGACATTCCCCTGATACTGGCACAGATTGTGGTTCAAAGACAGTTGTGTGTATCAGGAGATCTTGGCTGGGAGCCTTTAAGATTCCAACTGTACCTCCCTAGCTCTTGTGAAGGATAATGATGCATTGTAACCCTCGGAAGAATAAAATCAACTCCCTGGGATTGTAACAACTGGATAAGGACACTTCATCCTCTGATGATACAGACAGTGCTTATTAGAGACTTTTGAAACTCCCACTTAAATTGTGATTAGCAGGTGAAAGAAAGACAACCACACAGTTACAAACATGAAAGACAAATAATAGCTGATCCATCCATTCCGTCTCAAGCTGGAATGTAGGCCAGAACTCTCCAACCTCGCCCACGGCTGGGATTTTCCAGTCCTGCTGCATTGAATGGCATATTGGCTGAGCACCAAATTCCCTGTTCTTGCAAGCAGCGAGATGGACAGGGCCAATAAGGAAAAGAACATTTGTATAATTCCTCTCTGACCACGCTGGTCCCCACCCTACCCCTGCTCAAATGTATTAAATCAGCCCGGTACATCACATTCCCGAGGGGAGAAACAGTAAAAACCGGAGAATAGCACATTGGTCAGAACTGTCTTTTTCATGTCGGGATGGATCAAGTTTTATGAATAGAGACATTTATCTTCCATTCAACTCCCTCATGAAAGCATCTAGAAAGCATCTGCTGGCGATATTCTCTCTTGGGGGAAAAGATACTGTGTAATATCCCGGCTATTGCTGATCCTCCACAATTTAAACTCTTGTCTCTTGGTCCTCTCCATTCTGTTACACTTGGCGAATCAATTAACAAGAATGCTATCCAGTCCTCAGTTATTTTAGTGACATTGATTAGATCATCACTAAGTCTACATTTGTTCTAAAGTCCTTGAGCGTCTCTGTGTCAGAATCATTCTTGTGGCTCTCCTCTGGACCTTTTCCAAGGACTTCATTTCACCTACTGAGTTGGGGGCTCCAAACTGGGCACGATATTCTCTATGGGGCTTGACTAGCAGCCTGCGCAATGTAAAACTTCTGTCCTCGCGTCAGCTGTGACTCAATTGGTAACATTCTCATCTCGGAGTCACACATTCCCATGTCCAAATGCCACTCCAAGATTTGGGCACAAAAATCAATGCTGACCGCAACCGCCCCCCCACCGCGCCCCACCGCCCCCTGCCCCCAGTGCAGAATTAAAGAAGTGTTTCACTGTCAGAAGTGCTGTCATTGAATAAAATCATAGAATCTCTACAGTGAAGAAGGAGGCCTTTCAGCCCATCGAGTCTGCACAAACCCACAAACCCACCCAGGCCCTATTCCTGTAACCCTACATATCTACCCTGACAGTAAGATCAATTTAACACGGCCAATCAACCGAACCTGTACATCTTTGGACTGTGGGAGGAAACCGGAGCACCCACAGGAAACCCATGCAGACACGGGGAGAACGTGAAAACTTCCGAGGCCGGAATTGAATCCATCTTTTGGGTTCCTGTCTTTGGGATGGGAGGGCAAAACAAGGCATCTGCCTGCCTGACTGGATGCCAAGGATCACATGGCACTATTTTGAAGAATAGGGGAGATACCCTCAGAGTTCTGGCCAATATTTATCCCTGAATCAACATCACAAAAAACACACTGGGGGGGGGAGGGATTGGGATCGTGCACCTGTGTTCACTGCAAGCGCAAACAGCAGCATGGGCGCAAAATCCCACCAGAGTCCGTCAGTGAGGTTCTCGATTTCCCTGCCCCTCACCAGTGACATAATGAGGTTCCGCCCACAAACGGTGAGGATCCACCCCAAAGAGTGGGAACTTCACTTCCATGTATTTTAACAAATTTAAATCTTATTAAAGAGTTTCCCAGCCACAAGATCCCTCCTCACTGAATATTCATACCTCGCTGGGGTGGCATTTATACCAGGTGTATAAAAAACGGAATCAGTCACGGGGAATCCATCTGGTTGCCAAGGTAAATATAGCCCTAAGGGGAGAGGTTCATGCCCAGGCAGTACATTGCTACTACCCCTGGCTATCCTACCCTGACAGTGCCACCCTGTGCCAGGGAGCAGTATCAGATTGGCTATGCCAGGGTGAGTCACCTGGGGAGCACTATGGGGGGTGGGGGTTCCCCTTATGTGTGTTGGGGAGGATGAGGGCTGATGCCTGTGGAGGGGGAGAATGCCCCAATGCTTGTGTGGTAGTGATGGGACGGGAGGAGAAAGTCCTCAATACCTGTGGGGATAGGGGAAGAGACCCCCTGATACCTCCATGAGGGGGGATCACCCCAATATCCTCCCAGGATCCTTTATGTCCATGGGGGAAGGGGGTAGGAGAATTAATTTTCAGTGCTGACCAGGGCGCCCTGAACTCTATGAGCTGGCCTTGCTGGCTCTATCAGGCCTCGCCGGCTCTATCAGGCCTCGCTGGCTCTATCAGGCCTCGCCAGCTCTATCAGGCCTTACTGGTTCTATCAGGCCTCGCCAGCTCTATCAGGCCTCGCCAGCTCTATCAGGCCTTGCTGGTTCTATCAGGCCTCGCCAGCTCTATCCGGCCTCGCCAGCTCTATCAGGCCTCGCCAGCTCTATCAGGCCTCGCTGGCTCTATCAGGCCTCGCCAGCTCTATCAGGCCTCGCCAGCTCTATCAGGCCTTGCTGGTTCTATCAGGCCTCGCCGGTTCTATCAGGCCCCGTTCTGCTAGAACGACTGCATAAACCACATTTCCAGATTCTCCATGCACTAATTGCCAGAAGATCTGGGGTCAGATTCTCCAACCTCGCCTGCAGCTGGGATTCTCCAGTCCTGAGCACCAAATTCTTTGTTTTCACTGGCAGCGGGACATGAATGGCTGGTGAATTCTAGCCTCTGACAATTTTTTGGTAAAATTCCGCCCCATTACCTGGTCCTTGTTCCATTGCCGATTCAGAAGTTAGCTGTGTGCAAATAACCAACTGCATTTTCTGTGACTACACTCCTAAAGTATTTTTGTTGACTGTAAAACAATTAATGGCATTTGGTGATTATGAAAGTCGCTGTACAAATGCAAGTCATTCTTATTTTTCTGTGACTTATCGCACCCTTAGATTAATATAAAACCATAGAATCCCTACAACGTTGAAAGAGGCCATCTGGCCCATCGAACCTGCACCGATTCTTTGAAAGAATTTCACCCAGGCCTATCCCCGTAACTCCATCGCTTTTGCCACGACTAATCCACCCAATCTGCACACCTTGGGACACTAAGGGGCAATTTAGCACAGCCAATCAACCTGACCTGCACACTTTGGAGCGTGGGAGGAAACAGGAGCACCCGGAGGAAACCTACGCAGACACGGGGAGAATGTGCAAACTCTACACAATCACCCAGCTGACTGGCACTGTGAGGAACAGTGCTGACCACTGAGTCACTGTGCCACCCATATCGTCAAGTGATATCACCTAATATCATCTAGTGCCCTTAGCTACAGTTTCCTTATGTTGGTCATGAAACTTCTGTGATCTGTGCCCAGCAACACTAATATCTTTTTCTTTCTTTTTCAGTACTGTTCCTTGCAAATGATACGTGCATCCTATGTTAGTCAATGCACATGGCACCACATTTATTTAAATTAAATGCCATTTGCAAATATGTGGCCCATTCACCTGGCACCTCTCGTTCTTTTTGGATTTGATTGCACTTTGCCTAACTCTTCTGCTGCTTTTAGTACCACCTGCAAATGTACTTAAACATATTTTCAACACTGCTGTCCAGATCGTCTAATAAGAGGGGCTAGAACTGGTCCCTTGAGGACACCAAGTAACGTGCCCCTAAGTTGAACCACGTCCATTAATTACAATATTTTGGCTGCAACACTGAAGCCAATTCCGAGTGTTTCAAATTTCCCCAGATACCACAAGATTCCATCTTTATGAAGTCAGTTAGTACAAGCTCTCTTATCAAAGGCTCCCTGTTATCTAATATTTACCAGATTTCCTCCATCCACCACTTTAGTGGCATTGTCAATAAACTCTTTCACATTTATTGGACATTATGGGGACGATTCTCCCAAAAAAGTTCTAAGTGCTGAATTCATGGGAAAACTGATGTAAATCATGATTGTTTTTTCAGTGGAGGTTCATACTGGAATCTCCCACATGCTGTGCAATGCAGAGGTCACAATCAGTAATATCATTAAAAGCTGGGAGTTCGGGGGCTATTCACGCTGGAGTCTGAAAGTTCTGGAACTCTGTGCATGCGCAGTGGCCCCGATCTGTCAGCCTGCAGTTTGCTGGCCAGCCCGATCACTGGCCAGCCTGGGACCCCTACAACCCTGCTCTTCCACCCCCCCCAACGGCCCAATTGTGGCCCCGAAGAGTATTCCCGTACCAGCCCTGACCCCGCCCCACATTGCACAGCGTCCCGATCCGGCCCAATGTTGGCCGAGTTGCAAATGTTGCAGGATGCAATTATCTCTTGTGAGAACACCATCCACCAGGTACACGGTACATACACTTGCAACTCGGCCAACGCTGCCCACCTGATACACTGCAGGAGTGGATGTCCCAAAGCACGGTACCTTCAGGAGACCATGCAGACGCTATGATAACAGATGAATGAACACTGCTTGAAATCACCAGGCAAGAGTGTTCTCTTCCTGTTGGGGAACACTTCAGCAGTCACGGGGATTCGGCCTCTGATCTTCAGGTAAACATTCTCCAAGGCGGCCTTCAAGACACATGACAACACAGAGTCGCTGAGCAGAAACTGATAGCCAAGTCCCGCACACATAAGAACAGCCTCAACTGGGATCTTGGGTTCATGTTACACTATCTGTAACCCCCACAACTTGCGTGGGCTTGCAAAATCTCACTAACTGTCCCGTCTGGAGACAATATACATCTCTTTAACCTGCGCTTAACCTTCTCTCCACTTACATTGTCCGTACCTTTAAGACTTGATTACCTGTAAAGAGTCGCATTGCAACAATTATTTTGTAAGTTGAGTTTGTGTCTTTATATGCCCTCTTTGTGAACAGAACTCCCACTTACCTGATGAAGGAGCAGTGCTCCGAAAGCTAGTGGCTTGTGCTACCAAATAAACCTGTTGGACTTTAACCTGGCGTTGTGAGACATCTTACTAGGTGCATACACACATACGCCCTGCTTGCCTGGAGGTTTGTCTGATTCATATCCATCAGAGTACTTACCGTTTGTTATTTTTTAAGGGCTAAGACCTTTGCTTTTGAACCTGAAGAACTTATCAATTTTTTAATCCCGACCCCTGTTTAAGACAGTTCTGGATAAATTAATGGCTTATTTGCCTTTTTTTTGTGTCTAATGGTAGTTTGGAAGACAGATCTGTCCATTCCTTGTACATCCAAAGTAAACACAGAGTGACTGAGCTTTGCTTTGTTAAAAAAAGCATGGGTGTAATGATTAGGGCAGTTCCTTACATCCTTATTTAAAGTTTATTTGTTAGTCACAAGTAAAGCTTACATTAACACTCAATGAAGTTGCTGCAAAATTCCCCTAGTCACCACACTCTGGTGCCTGTTCAGGTCAATGCACCTAACCAGCACATCTTTCAGACTGTGGGAGGAAACCCATTCACACATGGGGAAAATGTGCAAACTCCATACAGACAGTGACCCAAGACAGAAATTGAACCCGTGTCCCTAGTGCTGTGAGACAGCAGTGCTAACCACTGTGCCACTTATTTTACTGATGACTAAAGACTCCACCCAATAGTAAATGTAATCCTTGAGTGGGTAATAAATAACTTTATTACTGAGATTAGTGGAAGTCCTTAGCAAAAAAAAATTAGGAAGGAAATTGCTCTGTCAGTCTTAAGTTCCTCAACAAGGTGTGTGAGAGGCAAAGCTCAAATATAATGATATTTTGAGAATCATTCGGAAGTGCTGGGGAAGGTGGATTGGTTAATAGCCAGATATCAGCAGAAATTGCGCTATAAAGATAAACCACAAAACCAGATGTTGGCTGATACGGTAAATTAATTCATTGTATCCTGCTGGTCTTTGTTGCAATGCACCTTCAATAATTGCTGGGAATGCAATTGAGACAATGATTATATAATTAGCCGCAAGCGGAATGAAACTCAGAGATTCTTAAGGAAAAGCTCACATTAAATTACTCATTGAGTGATCTTTTTTCAAAAGTAATGTGAAACATGACAAATGAACAGCCAAATGGTCATTAAAGAATTAATTATTTTCTCAAATTTAACATCTTTCTTCAAACTGTTGAAGCTCTCAAATGATGTACAGGGTACTTCTAATAATCCTTATGTCTAGAAATCTCGGCCTTCCGAAACTGTCAGCCAATCACTTTGGCTTTCAATTCCACCCTCCCACCCTGCACCCTCCTTCATCCTGATACGCCCCTGATGCTGAATCCTTCAATCAGGAATGAAGTGCATGCTAACAAGTATCCCCCACTCCTCCATACTACCCAACCACTACAAGGCTGCATTTGCTGAGTTGTCACTGGGAGGTGTGAGAGAGCCGTCCGACTTTCATTAAATCCCTGAGCTACCATGAACTTTCAGTGGGGCTCAGGGACCATTATTGAGCTTAATTCTCACCCACGTCGTGGAGTCCTTCCCCATCCAAAATTTAACTGGGGACTGTTTTCCTGAATCCAAGAATATGACGTGGGCGCTCACAACTGGTATCCCCAGATCACTCCAGCAATGCAAACACTGGCCTCGGGTCACTGTCAATGTGGAGTTTGCACTTTCTCCCTGTGTGCCTTCTCTGTGTCTGCGTGGGTTTTCTCCAGGTGCTTCGGTTTCCTCCCACAGTCTAAAGATGTGCGGGTTAGGTAAATTGGCCATGCTAAATTGACCCTAGTGTCAGCGGGATTAGCAGAGTAAACGTGTGGGGCTAAGGGAGTAGGGCCTTGCTGGATTTGTGGTTGGTACAGACTCGATGGGGTGAATGGCCTCTTTCTGTACTGAAGGGATTCTATGATCAGAGAATCATTATGGCAAAAAGGTCATTTGGCTCATCATCTCTGCACTGACTCTTTAAACAATAACCATGACTTAGTGCTATATAACTGCCTTTTCCCCATATCCCTGCACATTGTTTCTATTCATATAGTCATCTAATGCCCTTTTGAATGCCTCGATTGACTCTGCTTCCAGGCACAATTCCAGGCAGTGCATGCCAAACCATAACCATTCACTGTATGAGAAAGTTTTTTTCCCACATCACTTTGCATTCTTAGCAATGGAGATGAGGAGGGCTGTCTTCTCTCATAAGCTAATTAATGTTTAGAATTCTCTACCCCAGAGATCCAATGAGCCAAAGTTTTTGTACATATTCAAAGCTGAGTGTGAAATTATGAATGAGCAATAAATGCTGCCCAGTCAGTGACGCCCACTTCCCATGTACAAATAAAAATAACTTGTTCCACAAGCCAGAGGCCAATGTCACATGATTCACACCTGTCCACCAGACCTTTGACAAAGGACGTGTATTGATCTTCTGGATTCCAAAAACTGATAAATGTCTCAGCCATGAGAAATTGAAAGGAAGGTTGTGGGGTTGTTATCTTACCCGGAAATCCTTCTCCTGGCCATCCTGAGTTAGTAAATGTAGATTGCCTTAGTATAGTTCTCTTTGAAGTTGGGCTATGCCATCCTCAAGTAGCCATTAGTAGCTCCTCAGAGATAACGAGGTGTGAGTTTTCCAAAAACTAACAAGAAGCTTCTTTCATTCAGGGGCCATAGACAGACATAGATTCGGCCAGATTAAAGGTCTTTGCTAGAAAAAACAATGATCAAATCGATGTATATTTTATTATAAAATACATAGTGTGAGGTCTTTGTCCTTCAGACTAGACAACTTTGGGCTGATAAATAACAAGTAATATTCATTCATGTGACATACAATGACCATTTCTAACAATGGAATGTCCAACCACCCCCACTTAACATTGAACAGCAGCACTACTGCTGAATCCCCTAGCATCAACACCCTGGGAGTCAGCATTGACGAAGGACCAGCCATATAAATGGCATGGCCCAAAGAGATCAGACTCTCCTATTAACCACCCCGTGGCCTTTCAATATCAAGACACAACACAGGACCATGCTGGAGTATATTCTCCACTCGCTTGGATGAGTGAAGGAACTTCAGCAGTCAAGAAGCTCAACACTACAAGCACAGTGGTTAGCTGCTTCACCTCACCAGAGACCCAGGTTTGATTCCCAGCTTGGGTCACTGTCTGTGCGGAGTCTGCACATTCTCCCTGTGTCTGCATGGGTTTCCCCCGGGTATTTAGGTTTCCATCCATGGTCCAAAAGAGGTGCTGGTTAGATGCATTGGCCATGCTAAATTCTCCCTCAGGGGACGCCAGAGGGCAGCAACTTGGGGATTTTCACATAACTTCACTGCAGAGTTAATGTAAGCCTACTTGTGACACTAAATAAATAAATAAATAACATCCAAGACAAAATATCTCATTTGATTGACACCCCATCCACCATTTTAAACATTCACTCCCTCCACCAGTGACATACTGTGATAGAAATGTGTACCATCTACAGGAAATACTGCAGCACCTTGGCAAGGCACCTCTCAAACTTGCAACCTCTACCACCCAGAAGAACAAGAGCAGTGGATTCATGAGAACACCATCATTTGCAAATTCTCTTCCAAGTCACACACCATCTAGACTTGGAAATACATAACCATTCCTTCATTACTGCTGAGTCAAAGTCCTCCTAACAGCACAGTGGGTATACGTACATCACACTTCTCAAAGGCAAATAAGGATGGGCAATGAATGCTGGCCAGGCAGGGGAAGTGATGCCTGCTGTCATTATCACTAGACTATTAATCCAGAAACTCAGCTAATATTCTAGGGATCCGAGTTCGAATCCCACCACGGCAGATGGTGGAGTTTGAATTCAATAAAATAAAACCTGGAATTAAGAATCTAAATATGCCCATGAAACCATTGTCGACTGTTGTAACAACCCATCTGGTTCACTAATGTTCTTTGGGGAGGAAATCTGCTGTCCTTACCCGGTCTGGCCTATATGTGACTGTAGCAATGTGGTTGACTCTCAACTGCCCTCCAAGGACAACTAGGGATGGGCAATAAATGCTGGCCAGCCAGCAATGCCCATGTCCTACAAATGAATTTTAAAAAAGCCAGGACACCCACATCCCATGAATGAATAAGAAAAATGGTTAGGAAGAATATTGTATAGAAATATGTTTTACATGTATTCATTTCTCATGACAAGTGGAACAGAATAATAGCTTTGCCAAAGTGACAAGATGTCATCAGCAGTTGTGCTGGATTTTATGGGAATAACTCAAAACATTGTCCAATACAACAAATTATTTCAGGGTATACATGATCAAATGTGCTGAGGTGCCCTGAGGGTCCAGAGCTAAGGTATTGCTGAAATGCTGCCAGTTTCTTTCTGGGTGATGTACGTGTGCTTGTTTTTCATGTTTGATCAGTGAGGAGGTGCCTCCTCACAGCTGTCGGACTGCTTTTGGTTTTCACATCAATGTGCCAACTGCAAACACCCTGCGGCCAATTGTTATCGTGATAAACCTGATGACTGTGGAGTATCAATTGACCAGAAAGAATGTAGAGTGGAGCTTAGTAATCAAAGTACCTTTTTCTTGCCCCATAATCAAATTGTCATTGTATTTCACAATACAAAATCCTCTCTGAGACTATTCTGATCTCCCCTTTTACTTACCTCTCAAAAAACTTTATATTACAGGAGGATATTTTTCCTTTTTATACCCACTAATCAGTCACACCTCTGTATACAAGGTCACTATATTACCTGTAAATATGCCTGAACTGTTATGTGATTAGTATATCTGCACATTTACACTGCAACACCCCCATACTGTACTGGTACAGGCAGTATAATAACAAAGAAACTTCCAGATCATATATGTGCTTTTCATATGTATTTATATATTATATATCTTTTAACATGTTGATATTATATATTGCTTTATATAGATTTGCTCTTGCAGGTGCTGACGCAGACACAAGTGTCAAATGACTTCCTGTAACCATTCCATAATTCGATTACAGTCAGTTTGAAAGCGCTGAATAGCTGAAAGCGACAACTTGCATTTTTGTATATAGAATCACGGAATGGTTTAAGTTCAAACGAAGTCTGTCGAATCCATACCAACTTCTGGCAAGAACAATTTAGTTAGTACAACACTCTGGCCTGTAAGATTACAAAACAGCTGAGAAATCAGGTTCATGTCCAATCTCGCTTTGCGCAATCTTGCCGGCTCGTCATGCCCATCGGCTGGCAGGGGTGAAATGCTAAGATCGCTACCTATTTAATCACTTTCCTAAACTGCCCTTCCAATCTATCGAGGTATCACTGTTCAAATGTCCAGACAATGAGGAACTCGGAGCATAACTGCCACTAGAGAGATAAATGACATGATAGTGCAGCGGGAGACAAATCTACAATCCACAAGATTTTTTCGAAGTGATAAGAAATGAATAAAGAATGGGGGTAGAATATTCTTAATCAAGGAAGACACCACAAAGATGTAAAGGAGAGACCTTAATATTTGTAATCAGTACATGGAGTAAAGACAGGCAGTGCTACGGAACAAGGAAGGATGTGGAAGTATTTTATAGATATCCTGATGTGGCAGTTTAATAGTGGAATGTATATATATATATGCGGATTGGAATAATGAGACAGAAAGTATGTTGATGGTGGGAGATTTTACTTGCACGTAGTTTGTGGGGAGATGCAGTAACACAAGACAGGAAAAGGAATATGTTTAGCAAGTCTATACAAAATAGTTCCACAGGCAGTGTGCCTTTACACTGACAAGGGACTGGGGTGACACATTATTTAGTTTTGCATAATGTCAAGGACACTTTCTGAGGCATTTCCCCCAAAGTCGCCTGTTGGTAATAGTGAGTGTCTGTATTTTACCCTTGGAATGAGTAATTGAATTCCAAGTAGCCCAACCACAAAGCCTTTTTATTTAAAGTGAAACAGGTTTGTTTAGTTCACAGTGTGGCTCTGGAAATTACATAAGAACAGATTAAAGTTATGAACACAGACGCACAGAACGATAATTACAAATGCAAACAAAATAATATTTATAAATTTGAATCAAACTCAGTCTTTATGATCCAATGCCGGCCTGGTAGTTTTGAAATCAAAATGTACCTGCGCCACCTGAAATCCTGAGTTTGAAGATGTCTCTGTAGCTGCAATGGATTCCGCAGTCAAATTGCCAGGGGTTAGTGAGTTTAGTAGATGGAATCAGATAAACAGGAAGAAGGTCTCTCACTTAATTGTCAGAAGGTCTACCTTCCTTCTTCAACAGTCGGTCAGTGATGTTGGACGTCTTTTCAATATGGCGCCCGGATAGGGTGGCGGAGTACGCATCATCACGCCTGCCCCACCACGGAATATGACACAAAACACCTGGGTGCATAATTAATGGGCTGGAATAGTGGCACAGTGGTTAGCACTGCTGCCTCACAGCACCAGGGTCCCAGGTTCAATTCCAGTCTCAGGTGACTTTGTAGAGCTTTCACGTTGTCCCCGTGTCTATGTGGGTTTCCTCCGGGTGCTCTGGTTTTCCTCCCACACTCCAAAGATGTGCAGGTTAGGTTGATTGGCCATGCTCAATTGCCCTATAGTGTGTCATGGGATTTGGAGTGTTACAGCAATAGGACCTGAGTGGGACAGTTGTCGGTGTAGGCTTGATGGGCCAAATGGCCTCCTTCTGCACTATGCACAGATTCTATGATTCAAATAATTGGCATGTTTTCCTGCCAGCCTCAGCAGTGGAAAAATTCCATATTCCCGCTCCCACGATGGCACTTAGTTTCAAATTGGAAGAATTCCAACATGAAATTGTATAGGGTGTTGGTGAGGCCACACCTGGAGTATTATGTGCAGTTTTGGTGTCCTTATTTGAGGAAGGATGTCCTTGCCATCAAGGGAGTGCAGTGATTGTTTACCTGGTTAATTTCGACGATGGCAGGTCTGTCATATGAGGAGAGACTAAATCGGTTAGGATTATAGTCACTGGAGTTTAGAAGAGTGAGAGGGGATCTCATAGAAACTTACAATATTTTAGCAGGGTTAGACAGGGTAGATTCAGAATGAATGTTCCCAATGGTGGGGGAGTCCAGGACTAGGGGTCATAGTTTGAGGACAAGAGGTAAACCTTTTAGGATTGAGGAGAGGAAAAATGTCTTCACCCAGAGGTTGGTGA
This sequence comes from Carcharhinus amblyrhynchos, assembly GCF_965287045.1. Classification (NCBI taxonomy): domain Eukaryota; kingdom Metazoa; phylum Chordata; class Chondrichthyes; order Carcharhiniformes; family Carcharhinidae; genus Carcharhinus; species Carcharhinus amblyrhynchos. Next base: position 18,654,316 of record NC_137347.1, read on the forward strand.
ATCTGTGGAATTCACTACCACAGAATGTAGTTGATGCTAAAAAGTTGTCAGATTTCAAGAAGAATTTAGTCTCACAACACCAGGTTAAAGTCCAACAGGTTTATTTGGAACCATGAGCTTTCAGAGTGCTGCTCCTTCATCAGGTGAGTGGGATGTAATACTTGTTGGACTTTAATCTGGCGTTGTGAGACTTCTTACTGAGCCCACATCAGTCCAATGCCAGAACCTCCATGTCGAGAAGAAATTAGATATAGATCTTGGGGCTAAAGGGATCAAGGGATATGGGGGGAAGGTGTGATCAGGATATTGAATTTAATGATCAACCATGATCAAAATGAATGGCGGAGCTGGCTTGAGGGGCCGAATGGCCTACTCCTGCTTCTAGTTTCTATGTTAAGATGTCTTAATTCCAGCAGAGTTAATTACTACAGGAGAGACAGCAGTCAGTGTTTCCTTTATCAACTTTACACACAGCCATTTTCCTTCTGGATAAGTAAATGTCACAAGCTGACTTGTTTATGATATCCCTGGAAGGCTGTTGCAAAAAGGCAGTAAAGGATTAAATCAAAGTCCAGGATTATTTCCACCCTTATTCACCGAGTTAATGATAGGGTTAGTATACCTAATTTAAGTACAGGAAGAATTTGGTAGATTATATTTTCCAGTTAATTATGCCAAGCTAGAGTACCTTACTTTAGAAAATTGACCAGATTAACTTATTCACTACATGCTGTCATTGGTAAGTCACTTATTACAGGCCACTGTTACTAGTATTCAGCTTAGTTGTGTTGATAGTTTTATTTGGGATCTGCAGAAAGTCACTGGCAGTAACACTAATACAATCAAATGGAGCTTTTGTGGTGAATCCATTAAATAAGCTTTGATTTTATATAAAACAGGTCACATTACAATATGAATGGATAAGAAACTGGGTAGCAGTTCTGATGGATAAATATTTTGGCAATCATGTATCACTGCTCTCATGCAATATATGTCACATAACTATCCCAGAAAAAAGGCAGTTTCTACCCAAATACATTTAACTGCTGTATACTAATACATTCCGCCTCAGAAACAAAATACAAACCTGTACTTTATTAATAAATAATATAGCCTTTCAATAATCTTGCTCCGTAATCATATGAAATATTCTCACTTCACGTGGACTCCATTCACATCCTTTCAAGTTCCTATTAAAACCATACCTTTTTATTTTGATACGATCTAAAGGTGCTTTGAAATGGAAAAAATGTGCCTCTGGGGTGAAGGTGTACCACCCACAGTGATCCAGGAAGTCCCTTTAAGGCAGTTGTACTATTCAATGGGGAATTCATACTTTCTATAATCAAATTCATAGGCCAGCAATGTGGAGAACGGACGCAGGCTTATCGAATGTATTTATTTTCCTTTCCTGTTGGTTCTGCTTTCTGAGACACGGTGATGAAGTGCAGAGATGCAGGTATAACTATGTTTTAAATAACTAGTGCCAGACCAAATGTGATAAAGATTAAAGTTACAACTTTGTATCCTCTCCATACGCTTGTATGGAAATGAGCCAACACCTGCAAATTACAATGCAGGTCTTTGGCTGCATGTTTCATGATGTCCCACTCTGTTTCAAGTCCACCAGCAGAGACGGGACCCTGAGATTTCATAATGTTTCTAAAAGATTAAGATTTCAATAGGATGGTGGGCGTCACAGTGGCACAGTGGTTAGCAATGCTGCATGACAGCGCAAGGGATCCAGGTTCGATTCCTGGCTTGGGTCACTGCTTGTGTGGAGTTTGCACATTCTCCCCGTATCTGCATGGGTTTCCTCCATGCTCCGATTTCGTCCCACAGTCTGAAAGACATGCTGGTTAGGTGCATTGACCCGACAGGCGTCAGGGTGTGACGACTGGGGGAGTTTCATAGTAACTTCATTGCAGTGCTAATGTAAACTTCACTTGTGACTAAAAAGTTAACTTTACTTTGTTTTCTAGAAGTCCATTTTATGAATAAAGTTGAGATTAGTAATTAGAGAATTGAAGAATTTCAGAAAGACATAGGCATCACACTTGTCAGTGCCATATTTTTGCAATAAATAGCCGATTGGAATTTTGATTCCACTGTGAGCAGTTGCTTGATTTCACACACAAGATACAAATCCAATATACAACTTGACCATAGCAGCAGTGTGATTTTCTCCATTGCCTACTGTAACCTTGCTGGAAGATCTGTGGAAACCCTTGAGAAATTATAGAAATGTCGCTTATGCTATTTCTCAGAGGAATCCTCAGATATTCGGCCAAAGTCACAGCAGATCAGAAGAACTGTGATGCAAATGTAACCCTTTCAGTCACGGCACGTGCAAGTGATGTGGTCCAGTGCCACTTTAATAACTGAGTCTGTACACATTGCTGTTCCTCTTGCATTGTAAGAAGTCTGACAACACCACGTTTAAGTCCAACTGATTTATTTGATAGTAAACTCACAAGCTTTCGAGGTTTCCTTCTTCGTCAGGAGAATGGAGAGCTCTGGCCTCTTGCATCGACCAGGTGAGAAGGAGTGAACTGGCTCCCTTCTATTCAAACCTCCTCGTTTTGTCACAACAAAGGCTTAAGTTTCCTTTATCATGAGAACGTGCTTTTTTCCAAATTATAATGTATTTAACTGTCTAAGTTGTGAGTAATTAGAACCAATCAAACAAGAGTTTCCTGACTTAAAGAAAGAATGAATTTAGTAGAATAAAATAATAAAATCGTGGGCCGGAATTCTCCGGCCTCCCAGCCGCGTGTTTCCCACTGGCGGAAGGTAAGGCTTTGCTAGTGGTGGGATTCTCTGCGCCTGCCACACTCAATGGGAATTCCCAGTAATATCCCCCCCATCCGGCGGGAAGCCCATCGATGCGTGTGTGCTGCCAGCAGGACCGGAGAATCCCATCGATGTGAACAGCCAGAAAATATTCCAGCACTGACACCAAACATTCAGCCTCATTTATCCACATAGAGCTACCAGAAATATGGGGTGTTAAGAGCCCAATAAAAAAGGCCAAAGGATGTTTGGTTATGTGTCCTCTGATTGTCCTTTAGGTGTGGATTTTAAACACTTCTGACGATTGAAGTTAGTAAGTTTTTTGGACGTGGTCAAACGTAAAAGGTGCTGCAATTATTGCAAGATCTGTGTTCAGCTATAGGCTTCCAGTTGAATCGTTTCTCAAACCTGGTGATGCACTTAGTCCAAAAAGAGAGGGAAGGAGAGCAGCATTCAGCCTGTTACCTCTGCTGAACACTCTCTTACAACACCAGGTTAAAGTCCAACAGGTTTATTTGGAATCATGAGCTTTCGGAGCGCTACTCCTTCATCAACTGAATTCAGTGAATGTCCATTTAATGATTTTGATTTTACATATTTTGGAACTGTGTTGAGACTGCTTCAATAGTAACGGATCAGTAATTTCCTGATCTCTTGGCATTTCTCTTGTTTCCTCTAGCTTTTCCAATAATTTCCCACTGAAAGTTCAGTGAAAAATCAGGTAATTTGCTCCCAAAATTCGGGACAATACTAACGGAGGCTAACAGAATAAAATTGAGCCTCTACTCTTGCCAAAATGATGCCCATATCAGAACTGAATATTGATCTTTCCTTCCTGTTTTGGAAATAATGGGGACGATTCTCCCAAAAGTGCTGAATTGGTGGGAAAACTATTCTAGATCATGACTGTTTTGTCAGTTCAGCTTCTCACCCAAATCTCCCCATTCTGTGCACTGCAGAAGTCACAATCGTGAATCTCATTAAAAACCCAGGGGGACGGGGCCGATTTGCGCTGGAGTCTGAGGTTCTGGAACTCTGCCATTTCAGGGAACGCATCTCCCAACCCGACCCACCAGAAAAGTTATGGATCGCAATGGGAGGATCAGGCCCAAGGATTCTGTTAACTGGGTTCTCTTTTCAGATAAGTTATAACTGTTTTCCCTTAATAAGGTGTTACTTCCATCACGTGAACTGTCTCTGCTATTGTCAGTTGTAACTAATACATAATTATATAACTGAGTCCAATACACTCAGCCATAACTTAGAACTTTCTTTTAATTATTCCCTGAATGGATTCTGTGCTCTTCAAATTGATAAATTGTCGTGTTAAGAAGTTCTGTCAGGACAGATTTAGCCCAGGTCATATATTGTCCAGAGATTTGGGGCACGCCCCACTGAAGTGAGGTCAGAGAATTTGGCAGCCAGTCAAATCTCCATTCACTGCAAGCTGGTTGGGAAAATCCCGCTGTGGAACGGTGGTAAGATTCTAGCCTTTAGGTTTAACAACGTACCTTCAACTTAGATCATATCATTTTTCATTCCAGCCATACATAAAGCCATTCTGAAGATGCCCGTGTTAATAGGTCAATTTATTGGCTACTTATCTGTGCCTACTGAGAACTGAATTGGGGTGAGACAAACCTTCATGGCCAACTGATAAAAAAAACCGCAACGTCCTGTCAAGTTTGTGTGTTTGCAATGACTTAATGCTTCAGTCCTGATATGTGGAAGAGCCTTCATGATACTAATGTTGTGAGATTGAAGATATTACAGAGAATGCAGAGGTACAAGCCTCTGATATGATGCTGTGACACTGTATCGAAGAATAGCCTTCCTTGTCTTGTCCACCCAAAACCAGCCCGAATTCCCATTACTTTAATGAAAAATATTTCAAATTCCAGTATTCAAAGTTACCCGCTACATCAGCTATATGGAGGAGACATATAATACACGTAAAATGACAGCTTTTTTCAATTGAGTTGACAATTGAATCCGATCTGTGATGTGAACACATGGCTACACAGTGCACAAACTGATGACAGTGGTGTGTGGTGATGACATGTGTTGTTCACTAAGTCAATAGTCTTTCTTGAAACCAGATTACTTGAGACTTCAAAGAGCAAAAAACTGACTACAGAATTTCCTGGTGGGGAAATTCCTACCAATTGCAGCAAGGAGCAGGGAATACTTTGTGTCTGCAGATCTGAAGCACAGTCTCAGTCAACTCGGATTATTATTATGTCATCTCAAGTACTTGGCTGATAAATTAAAACCTGTTGACCTTCTTTGTGTCCCTCCCTTTTCTGGCAATTGTGAAAGGGGTAATTTGGTGTTGACATTGTTGAGAGTAATTCTTGCAGGATTAAGATGAAAGTGCTTGCATTGTCCTGTCAAAAATAACCCACCAAATGATTCGAGTTGGAGGAGGTCCAATATGGTGATGAATATGAAGCCAAATACACTTTCATAACAACTCGTTCATATTTCTAATTCCCAGCCTCCAACTTTCTTTCTTTGCATTGCTGGTAATAGAGTTTTTGAAAGGAGTAATTTTGTGTTGACATTGGTGTGAGTAATTTTCAGGACAGTGCACACATGATGCATCAAATGAGCCAAACTGATAGGAAAGTGCCAGGCTTATAAGTTCATAAGTTATAGGAGCAGAATTAGGCCATGTGGCCCATCAGGTCCATTATTCAATCATGGCTGATATATTCCTCATCCCCATTTTCCTTTCTTCTCCCCATAACCCATTACCAATTAAAAATCTGTCTAAATCCTCCTTGAATTTACTCACTGTCCCAGCATTCACTGCACTTTGGGGTGGCGAATTCCACAGATTCACAACCCTTTGGAAGAAGTAGTTTCTCCTCAACTCTGTTTTAAATTTGCTACCCCTTATCCTAAGACAATGACCTCTCATCCTAGAATATCCCACCAGCAGAAGCATTTGTTTCACGTCTACTTTATCCATACATTTTATCAACTTGTATACCTCAATTTGATCTTCCCTCATTCTTCTAAATTCCAGAGAGTATCGGCCCAAACTGTTCAATGTCTCTCTATATGACAAACCCCTCATCTCTGGAATCAATTTAATGAACCTCATCTGAATTGCCTCCAATGCCACTGCATCTTTCCTCAAATACAGGGACCAAAACTGTGCACAATACTCCATATGCAGCCTCACCGATGCCTTGTATAGTTGCAACAATACTTCCTTCCTTTATATTCTATTCTTTTAGCTATAAATGCCAGCATTCAATTCGCTTTCTTTATTATCTGCTAATTTTCTGTGGCTCATGATCTTGATCTCTGGCTTTCACTGAGTTGGCTGAACTCAGTCAGTACATCGGTAGAACACAGTGAGGAATAAGGTCAACCAGAACTTTCAGTACTAGTCATTGCTCTGGGATTGATGTTGGGAGGCATGCAAATGTCTATAGAATAGGTGAACACAGGATTGGAATGTAATGACCAATAACACACACACAAACACACACACACACACAGCCAGTTGGCAAGGTCCGAAATGGAAAAGGCCTGTAGAATGATATTCAGGCATAAGTCAAAAATTAATGGGCAACTTATCAGAAACAAAACCCAAAACTGCAACTGTTCACAACAATTTTTGGAAAGGCTGCAAAACCTCTTTAAAATAAAGTTTTACAAGTCAAATATTTTCTTGCACGTGTGATGGGCCAGAAATTCCTAGTTTGCACTAGCACAGAAACTATGTTAAAATTGGCACTAATTTCTCTACTGATCTGGTCAATGGGAACAACCAAACTTCCTGCCTTTGCCAGGTTATAAAAATCAGAATGAAACAAATGTAAGAGCAGTTTCGCCCCATAATGGTGCTTGAGTCTCAGGACTTTTTATCTCTGCCTCCTTCAGTAAAATACAGAACAGGGATGTGTCCCTTGGGAAGATGACTGTTCACCCAATCCTAATTGCTTACTGTCTCCAGGGGAATTCTAACAGTGCAGAACCCGCTCACACCTGCATGGAAGAGTCAGAGTGGCATCATCCATTTGTGGGATTGGGCTTGAAACCTCTACCTCTGGCTCTAAGGTAACTCAGGGTGTTACAATTCAGTCAATAGTGGCAGTGTTCTTATTGTTTTCAGTGGCTTTACCCAAAAAATGTAATGTTGATTAAAAGAAAACTTCACTGGCCTTAACCTGATTTACTGCTTATGTACATCTACCCTCTAATTGGTGTGAGAAGTCACAGCAAAATTGCAGCTCGTGGTCTTAAAAAGACACGGGGGTTCCCCACCAACTCCATTTCATCTGCTGCATTTGCTCATTTAAGTTTATTTATTAGTGTCTCAAGTAGGATTATATTAACGCTGCATTGAAGTTACTGTGAAAATCCTCTATTCACCACACTCTGGCATCTGTTCGGGTCAGACTGAGGGAGAATTTAGAATGGTCAATGTACCTAACCAGCACGTCTTTCAGACTCTGGGAGGAAACCGGAGCACCCGGAGGAGGGCGGCGTGGTAGCACAGTGGGTAGCACTGCTGCCTCACAGTGCTAGGGACCGGGGTTCGATTCTCAGCTTGGACCTCTGTATGGAGTTTGCACATTCTCCTCATGTCTGCGTAGGTTTCATCCGGGTGCTCCGGTTTCCTCCCACACTCCAAAGATGTGTAGGTTAAGTGGATTGGCCATGCTAAATCTCCCCTACTGTCAGGGGGTAAATGCAGGGTAAATGCATGGGGTTATTGGGATAGGGTCTGGGTGGGATTGTGATTGGTGCAGACTCGGTGGGCTGAACGGCCTCTTTCTGCACTGTAGGATTCAATGATTCTATGAAATGGATGCAGACATAGGGAGAACACGCACTGACAGTCACCCAAGCTGGGAATTGAACCCAAGTCCCTGGCACTGTGAGGTAGCAGTGCTGACCTCTGTGCCATCTTGCCACCTCATTAAATATTCATCCATGGGAAATATTCTGGAATGCTGGTGGAGGCAGCCTCCGATTCACCTGTCCTGCCATGACATCACTGCTTCTTCACTCTGGGCACCATTTTGAAACTGTGCACCGACGCACACTTATATCACTTTATATAGCCCAGGACTGCTGTACAGCAATGACCCCTAAACTCAAAAAGGTTGCTATCTTGAAGTTCAGCGATACCTTCCTGGACTGAGAGGGGGTCCGCTGTGATGCCCTCTACCACCTCTCTTGCTGCAAGTCCACAAACCTCACCACTCCGCCTTGGGAGGTAGTGGTAATGGCAGTCAGTGCGGAGTCATGAGAAATGGATTTCTACATTCCTTCCTTGGCAGCCGTGACCCACGTGGTGCCTTTCAGAGTGATCCTCAAGGTAACACAGAGAGTGAGGAGATATTTCCTCCTCTCAGGCCTAATATGGTCTACCTGAGACTTATTCAGGATCCCCAGGGAACATCATCCCTGCATCCAGTCTGTTCAACTCTATCAGAACTTTATACCTTTCAATAAGATCCACCCTCATTCTTCTAAACTCCAGTGAATATAGGCTCTTGTTGACACAATCTCTCCTCATACGACAATTCTGGCTCGCTTGCTTTCATCCTCGACATTATGCTTAAGTGTGAAAGGTTGTGAGATCCCCTGAGGCCCCCAGCTGAGCCTTGGAAAGAGTCATTGGCATCGAGGTTGAGGGTGTTGGTTACTTTCAGACTCTCTGGCAATAAATGCCCTCCCAGTCCCCATGGGGTCTTGTTGGCACAATCTCTCCTCATACAACAATTCTGGCTTGCTTGCTTTCATCCTCTACGATATGTTCAAGTGTGAAAACTTGTGAGATCCCCTGAGGTCCCCAGCTGAGCCTTGGAAAGAGGTTGAGGGTGTTGGTTACTTTTACAGTCCCTGGCAATAAATGCCCTCCCAGTCCCCATGGCACAAAGTCCTGTGGAATGTGACATATATGATCAACTAGATCCCCAGGTATGCAAATGTGTCAGTGACACTGTTCCTCGTGTATCACAGGAAGGACATACACGGTCTGTGCACTCTGGGTCTGGTAAGGCAGACATTACACTCCTGGGAGCCTCATTGACTCGTGGAGAGGGTCTCTCTTTGGTGAGCCTGGCACGGCTTTTATTGTCTTTCCCATCTGTCCTGCCTGGATGTAATGATACGGATAGCAGTCAGCGCAGCCCACATCTTCCTGATAGTCTTCTCTCTGCAGCAGACATGGGGAAAAGACAAGAGTCAACATGAGCCTCAAAGCTCCCTAACAACTATCGAGTCAATGTGGGTTAAAGAGCTTGGTCCTCGTGTGGGTAAGTAATCATCCCTCAAACTCTGCCCTGCACAGGGTGCATTTCTGAATTACCCATCTCCCCACCCTTTAGACAAGGACACCAAATTCTGTGATATTTCATGTTTAGTCAGAAACTGAGTCCATCTGGGGGGAGGGGGTGTGGGGAGCTGAGGGGTCGGGGGGAAGCAATGGGGGGGTGGTGAAAGGGGCTGAGGCTTGTCTTGTCTGAACCTCGAGTGGAATGGCTGTGAGCAGCGTGTGAGGGAGGTCAGGCTGTCCAATTACTTATCCTTGCTCTGGGCAACTTTGAAGTTGTGACCAAGGGGTTAATACAGGATTGTCGATTAATACCATCGGTATTAACCTCATCCGAATGCCCTTCATTGGTACCTTTCCTGATGTCCCACATTGTGAATAAGGCATTATAACCTGTCTCAGCTCTGCACCTCACCTGAGAATACTCAGACCTGTTGGCCAGCCATTGACTCATCGCTCCAACGCCCCTCCACCAACTCCACTGCAATGATCCTCAGAGAACTCACGGGCTGAGTTTATCCTCACTTACATTGTTTGCTGCTCAGTCGCTTCATTTAGTAAGGTGGTGCTGTTCAGGTCTTAGTGCCAGGCCCACTTGGTTTCCTCTCTCCTTGTGCGATTGTGAAAATCGTCCCGATGTCCGATAGAACTGGATGTCAAACTTTCCCTCCCTCACAGACCTCTCAATCCTTCCACCCTTAACCCCCTTGGTGATCACAGATATGACCCTAGACATTGCCCCTCCTATCTTGAGGCTCTGGCATAGGATTACAGTGTTTTTTGGAAACACTCAGACACACTCCCTCCTCACTCCTGCTATGAGACCCATCAATTGCCCCCAAACTATCATTTTCCCATCTGTGAGCTGCAGATGCCTCCTGGACTGAATATACCACCTGCAGCCCTTGAGGCTGTGAGACATTTTGCCAACGTACATGAGGGTATGAGCAAGTCCTGCAGATAACGTCCTGTGCCTGATTGAGACTGGACCACCATGCTCTCTTGGGTTGGGACGAGAAGAATCTTGACAAGGTGAGCAATGCAAACCTCCTCAACTTACCACCTTTCCATTCTGGTCCCAAGTCGCAGATATTATTCGGTAAGAGACTCTCTGCCCATTCAGGTGGATAAAATATTGCCCCTTCCATTGCCCCCACCACCCCAGTCATGTGTGTGAATCCTGCCTTCATCAACTCCTCCCCCCACCTCCCGCACCCTGCACCCTGCAGCTCTTTGTCAAGCCTATGTTCGCTTATCAAATTCCCCAGATGGGGGAGCTTACCTTGCAGCCAGCTTGAAGCAACCCCCACTTTACTAAATGTATGTTAGGCAGGGCCTTGGGCAGTAACCCCCTCCCGAAAGCAACATGGTCTTGTCAGCACAACATTGCACTAAACCCGAGGTACCATGAGCGCAAGTCCCGAGCAAAGTGTAGGTTACCAAGGGCACATCGCTTATGTGGCATTTTTAAACAGGTCGGCCTAATTGAATAGTGGCGTGCCCTATTGATCCGGTGAGGGGAAAGACCCCTTTGATGAGTATGGACACCATTAAAATGTACACAAAAGACCTTTGTGGCACAGTGATTAGCAGTGTTGCCTCACAGTGCCAGGGACCAGGTTCAATTTCCCGCTTGGATCACTGTCCATGTAGAGTTTGCACGTTCTCCCCATGTCTGCGTGGGTTTCCTCCGGGTGCTCCAGTTTCCACCCACAGTCCAAAGACGTGCTGGTTAGGTGCATTGGCCATGCTAAATTCTCCCTTAGTGTACCAATACAGATGCTGGAGCGTGGCAACTAGGGGATTTTCACAGTAACTTCATTGCAGTGTTAGTGTAAGGCTACTTGTGACTAATAAATAAGCTTTACTTCGCAACATTGCATGGCGTGAAAAGCACTCTGCTATTGGAGGCTTGAAAACAGCATCACAAACCAATTTTACCACATCATAAGGCGATTTTTGCACTCTTGGGATAATTTTTGCTCTCGCCTTTCATAACAACCACTGCAGAGCGGAGAAGAACATCCTGACTACAGACACATACATTGTTCATTGCAGGGTTTAATATCCCTGTCTTTTTAAAACCACATGTGCTCCTCTTTATCACGAGCAATGTTTCCTCTGCTATCCCCAGCAAGAGAACTGCTGCTTTGTAATTATTCCTGGCATACAACACGTTTAACAGCAAGTTAATTTTTCCATATATATTTTCCACATTGAATATAGTATTTCCATATTATTTTGACACACAACGTTTAGCTTCTTCCCTGAAGGCTCCCTTTCCCTTTTATGTTGCTGGAGCAGTGCAAAAAATCCATTCTCTCTTCCTGTGAAATCTCCCAGGTGTTTTAAGGAGTAGGACCCAGAAGTTACACAGAAAATAATTTTGCAAAGTACCTGAGGCACAATGTCCCTGCTTCAAGAACACCCACAAAGAAAATCAACCCCACAAAGTCAAGTAAATAGTTCTGATGGAAAAAAAAGTACAATTGAACTTCTAACAATTCATGCTAACTTAATCGCTGCAGTGCAGAAGGAGGCCATTCAGCCCATCGAGTCTGCACCAATTCTCTGACAGAGAATGCTATCCAGGCCCTATCCCCATAACCCCATTTATTTACCCCACTAATCCCCCTAACCTACACATCTTTGTACACTAAGGGGCAATTTACCATGGCCAATCCATCTAATCTACACATCTCTAAACTGTGGGAGGAAACTGGTGCACTCAGAGGGTCATAATGCAGACACAGGGAGAATATAGAACATAGAACCATACAGCACAGGAACAGGCCATTCAGCCCACGATGTTGTGCCAAACATGGTGCCAAATTAAACTAATCTCTTCTGCCTGCCTTTGGTCCATATCCCTCGATTCCTTGCATGTTCATGTACTTATCTAAAAGCCCCTTAAACACCCCTGTCATATCTGCCTGCACCACCACCCCTGGCAGTGCGTTCCAGACATCCACCTCTCTCTGCGCAAAAAAAACTTGCATCTCCTTTGAACTTTTCCCCTCTTACTTTTAGTGCATGTCCCCAAGTTTTAGACTTATAAACTCTGGGGAAAAGATTCTGTCAACCCTCTTATAATTTTATAGGCTTCTATCAGGTCACCAGAATGTGCAAACTCCACACCGACAGTCACCCCAGGTTGGAATTGAATCCGAGTCCCCGAAGCTATGAGGCAGCAGTGATAACCAGTGTGGCACTGTGCCGTGGATATCCTTGTACATTTTTCCATCTGATTGTTACAATCTTATGGTAAAAGATGAGGTGTCTCTTTATATTAGTTTCCTGGAATTCACACTCTTAACTCTGCGATACACACATGGTGTTATGTAGTTTGAACAAATTCATCATATGATGGATGAGCCATGGGTTTAAATACTTCCAGTCCCTGATAATTCACCTAATTGCCTTCTTTCTTATACTTTCCCAGCTGTGTTAGGAGTGCTGAGATCAGTTCTACACACACAACATTGTGGCTTGAAATAAAACAAATCCCCCTACAAACACTAACACAAACATAAAGGAAAGACAGAAAACTGAGGGAGAACAGACTTTCAAATTTCAGTGTCCTGCTTGCAACCCTGCCGTGGATGAAAATCCTCAGTGAGATACTTGTGAAATAAAATACAATCAGTGCCCTTGGGGAGTGAGAACTCTTTGAAATTGGCCTTTTAAGCTTTTTACAGTGAACAAGTAATTTTAAAACGAGAAGGTTTCAAGTCTGTTTACATTGGGTAAATATATGTTCTGTTTTTCCAACGAGCTCTTTAGAAATCACTTGATTCAGGAACAGAGTCAGATCCAAATAGAGACGTATGTAGATAGAGATGTAAAGGGATTTTATAGGCAACACCATAGCACAGTGGTTAGCAATGCTGCCTTACAGCGCCAGGAAACCTGGTTCGATGGGTGACTGCCTGTGTGGAGTCTGCACATTCTCCCCGTGTCTGTGTGCGTTTCCTCCGGGCGCTCTGATTTCCTCCCACAGTCCAAAGATGTGCAGGTTTGGTGAATTGGCCAAGTTAAATTGTGCCTTAGTGTCCCAAAATGTGCAAAATTAGCCATGGTAATTGAGTGGAGTTACAAGGCTATAGTGGAGGTAAGGGCCTGGGTGTGATGCTCTTTCGGAGAGCAAGTGCAGATTCAATGGACCAAATGGCCTCTTTCTGCTCTGCGAGAATGCTATGGTTCTGCACTCTACTTAAGTTCAACAATTTCAGATCATTAACAACTGCTCCCAATTTTGTTAGTGCAGCAGAGGTTTTGCTGTTGCCATTTGCAATATCTCTCGCCCCATCTCTCATTTCTTTGCTTCATTGTTATCTTTTTTCCACCTTGCACCATCACCCCTTTTGTCAGTTAACCTTTCCTGCTGACCATTCAATCACAGTCCTTCCCTATCGTTCTTCCTTTCCCTCCTTTTCCTTCCTCTGCACTCCCTTCCCAGAAGGAAAAAATAGTAAAAAGGGGAAATAAGAATATTGGTCCTAACTGTTTCTTTTCCTTTTGCGTTACAACCTCCCCACCTCTCACTCGTAGGACAGCTTCCTATCATTTGCATTCATTGCAGTAAACCACCAAAAGATCTGACTTTGGCATCTTCTCTCTTTCATTTATGCCAGAATCACTCAGTTGTTACACTTTGGTTTCTGAGTTAGAAGATTTTCCCCATGTAATCGTAATAGCCAGTGTAAATAAAACAACTCAGAATGCATGAGAGTTGGAGTAGCTGGGGAAGGGATGCTTGGACTTATAAAGGCCCAAGCTAGGCCAGTAGAAGTAGAACTGTCTCGGGTAGGATCCGTGAGTGTTGTGACACCTAAGCAACGGCCACTTGAATTTATAAAGGTTTGAGGGGAAATTTACAAGGGGAAGCGATGGCCTAGTGATATTATCACTGGACAATTAATCCAGAAACTCAGCTCACGTTCTGGTGACCCAGGTTCTAATCCAGCCACGGTGGAATTTGAATTCAATAAAAAGTATCTGGAATTAAGAATCTACTGATGACCAGTGGTTTGTCGATTGTCGGGAAAACCCTCTGCCGTCCTTCCTCGGTCTTGCCTACATGTGATTCTACAGCCGCAGCAATGTGGTTGATTCCCTAATGCCCTCTGGCAACTAGGGATGGGCAATAAATGCTGGCCCAGCCAGAAATGCCCACCTCCCAGAAATGCCCATGTCCCAGAAATGAATTAAACAAAAAAGTAGCCAGGAAACCAGAAGTAAAAAGAGGTCCAAGAGGGATTCATAAAGGTTAAAAAGGACAAAGGAAGAGAGTCATTGAGTCATAGAGATATACAACATAGATAAAGGCCCTTCAGCCCATTGCATCTGTGCCAGTCAATGACAAACCACCTAACTATTCTAATCCCATTTTCCAGCACTTGGCCCATAGCCTTGTATACCCTGGCATCGCAAACGCACATCTAAATACTTCTTAAATATTATGAGGATCTCTGCCTCCATCAGAGTCAGTGATCTGTTTAGCAGGCAATGTCATGGCAGATTTAAATTGAGGACAGGGACACTCCCAACTAGATCAAGGAAGAGCAAGGGTGATGCCACACTTGGTTGAAGAGCCACAGGGATGCACAGCAGCAACAGAACATCCATTTGGGGGCAATGGTGTTTCAGGGACCATGGAACAGGTTAGGGAAACCATCCATTCCCAAAACAAAAGAGAAAGAGAATGGAGCCTACCCCAAAGACAACACTTGTGGAGATTATAAAGGGAGTAGAAGTGAAACTCATGCAACGTTACCCATTAATCAGTGAAATAGAACAGACCAAGGCTGGGATATTGCACAGAACTCTGACTTTTCTGACCAAAGTCAATGCACCATTGGCTGGCAGATCAATTTTTCCATTGTGGTTGGGGCCACAAAATCCAGGCCCAGGTTTTAAATCTCAACAAGGACACTGTTGATGGAAAATTCACTGAATCACAGATTGCCCACAGTGCAGTTGGATGTCATTCCGCCTATCGAGACTGCACTGACTTTCTGACAGAGTGCCTTACCCAAGTCCTTTCCCCATAACCCCGCACATTCACCCCTGGCTAATCCATCTAGCCTACATGTCTTGGGATAATTTGTCATGGCCAACCCACTTAACCAGAACATCTTTGGACTGTGAGAGGAAACTGGAACACCTGAAGGAAACCCACATTGACAAAGGGAGAACTCCACACAGACAGTCACCCTGGGCTGGGATTGAACCCGGTCCCTGGCGCTGTGAAGCAACAGTGCCAATCACTCTGCCACCGTGCCATCCCAAAATGCCATCCAGACACTAATCCAGAATCCTGGCAGGAGGCAAAAATCAAATTACAGTGCATCAAGCTCCTAGCAATCAATTATGTAAAAGAGTTTGTGCTAATAGATTCACATGTTATAGAGGTGGACAGCAAGGGGTTAAAACTGAACCAAGCAGACCTGATTAGCAATCCAAAAATTTACATGTTAAATACTGCTGTGCTAAGCAGCATGAAGGTACAGGATAGCCCTACCCCGACTATTGCCAGGAATCAAGGATCTAACAGCCTTGTTTAACCATTTATGGCAAATAAACAAGACTGACAAGTTACAGCAGGGAGCAAGGATTTCTTCCAAAATTATCTGTCATATTTACCACCAAGAGAATAAAGCAACTTCAGAACTCCGATGCCAGCCTAATCTTTTCAAACAAAGACAACTTGTGTTTGTAACCATCTGAAAAGGTCAAACCATGTGAGAACATGTTGCCTAACACAGTATAGGATCATCTGGGGGGTAACAAGACCAGAGTCAGGCAGAACCGATGCTATTAGATTAAGACTGTGAATGGGTTTGGCATGCGCTATTTTGAACTCTCTTAGTGTTTGGATGTCTATAATAAAAATCTTATTGAAATTTGTGGAATTTCTTTCCTTATGAGATGAAGGTGTTTCAGTTTCACCCACAGGCCTAATATATACCGAGCTGTTTAAAAAGGCAAGAAAAGACACAGAGTATAAATGGCTGCCACAAGTCACCTGACATCTGATATTGCAAGTTGACCAGCTTCTCGGAAGTTCCACTGTGAATTGCAATCCAGACGTGTCATGAAATCCTTCTCTGGAATTTCATACCTGAGGTTGTCAAGAACTATTTCAGAGGAATTTGTTGGAACGTACCAGAAACCGTCTTGTAGAAAAATGTAAATACAGTCTCTGCGGCACAGGCAGAAAGTCTGCTAAGAACAATGGTTCTGCATCTCATCGAGATAGGTAATGACTCATTTAGGAAGTTAATTACAGAATCTATTCACCCTCCCCAGCCATGGAACAAAAGCTCCAGGGCTTCAAACAACAGATAAACAAACACCTTCTGCAATTGTTTTGAGGAGATGTCATGTGACTGAAAAAAAATTTCAGTACTGACTTACTCTTCCTTGTAACAGCTGGCTTGTTAGTCTAAGGGTGTGATTCTCACTTAGGTAATAGCATTAGAATGCGAGAGATCCCAGGTTCAAATCCCGGATGAGCCCTGAAACCTTTTTGGGGCGGCACAGTGGCTAGCACTGCTGTCTCACAGCGCCAGGGACCAGGGTTCAATTCCGCCCTCGGGTGACTGTTTGTGTGGAGTTTGCACATTCTCCCCATGTTTGTGTGGGTTTCTTCTGGGTGCTCCGGTTTCCTTCCACAGTCCAAAAGACATGCTGGTTAGGTTGATTGGCCATGGAAAATTGCTTCTAGTATCAGGGGCACCAGCAGATAAATATGTGGGGATATGGGGATAGGGGAAAGGTGGGATTGTGGTTGGTGCAGGCTTGATGGGTCAAATAACCTCTTTCTGCACTGTAGGGATTCTATGATATGCACATTAACTAAAAAATACTCAACGCCCATCACCTTATTATCTTAAATTATTGGGTATTTAACATCCATCAAGCAGAATCTATTAGATACTAACAGAAAGTAGCTCTTTGTTGCTTCATGTCTATTCCACCTAACCCATACATTTTCTGCGTGTGAGAGGAAACCAGAGCACCTGGAGGAAACCCACCCAGACACGAGGAGAATGTGCAAAGTCCACACAGACAGTCATCCAAGGCCTCAATTGAACCTGGGGGTCCTTGGCACTGTGTGCTAACCACTGTGCCGTCATGGCTCCCCGACACTTTCGCTCCTCTCCCAAGTTAAGACCCCATCTCTCACAGTTCATAAATCCAGGACAAAATTTGTGAATTTTCCATCAAAAGGAGCATCAGGTTAAAATCTCAGCAACTGTTGGAAGAGAAGGAATTGGATTAAAAAGGAATTGTCTTTGATGATTGCTGGGGCTTCAACTCAACTTCTGAAATCTAAAGGAACTTGGAAGCGTTCCTGCCGCTGTCCCAGTGACCAGACAAGGACTCATATACAGTGAACTCTTAAGATTTTTTAAATTTTTCAACATTTAATTTAATTTGGCTAAGAAACTAACTACCTACAGTACAACTCATGCATTTTGCGTGTGTGTGAATATGGATCGCAAAAGTTTGAGAAGAGTGAGTTTACACTTTTAAAAATGTTCCTACCTTCATCTGGGTGGTTTTTAATTCAAAAACTAACTCCCTTTTGTTTTAAACCTCAAAAAAGCCCGTCGGACTTATTTATTTGCCATAAATGGTTAAACGCAGACACTGAGAAGCTTCCTTCGTCCTTCTAAATTCAGGAGGAAACCCTGTTATGGCTAGACTTGGAGTGGTGTCACCAGAGAGTCATGAGTTTAATTTCCATACTGGCTGAGGTTATTCACAAAGAAACCATCCTTTCATCCTTACTCCTTGACTGAGCTGTGGTGATCCTCAGATTAAATCACTACTAGTCAGCTCTCCCCCTCAAAGTGTAGAGCAGCTTATGGTCATCTGGGATTACGGTGACTTTGCCATTAAACAGCCTGTTCAGTTGGATCTAAAATATCACAGGCGCGGTCTTCCAGCCACGCTCATCCCGAAAACAGAAAATCCCACCTGAGGTCAGTGGACCTTTCTCGGGTCCGCCCCTCACCCGCTCCGATTCCTGTAGCAGATGGAATGGGAAAATTCACCTTCACATGTCACATTTTCAATAAACAGAAAGGTTTTTGCCGGTGTCAAGGCTGACATTCAACACTCAACCATTGTCACCAAAACTAATTAATTAGTCATTGTTATCATCGCTTTCTGTGGGACCTTTGCTTCACAAATTGTCTCCAAGCTTTGTGACTAAGACAACAGCAAGTTCATTAAAGGTAACTTTGATTTAAATGTGTTCAGAAATTGAAAGGTACTATACAAATATGATTTCTTTCTTTGTTATATCTTTGATAGTCACTCCATATCAAGAAACTTCAAAGGTTATGGGCCCTGACAACATTCCAGCAATAGTTTGAAGCCTCATACTGAAGAACTAGCTGTGCCCCTAACCAAGTTGTTCCAGTAAAGCTACAACACTGTCATCTACCCGGTGATGTGGAAACTTGCCCAGATATGTCCTGTTTACAAAATGCAGAACAAATCCACCCAGACAATTACTTGATCATCAGCAAAGTGGTGGAAGGAGCATTTGGCTGTGCTATCAAGTGGCACTTACTCAACAATAACCTGCTCACGATGCTCAGTTTGGCTTCCACCCCACTCAGTTCCTGACCCCATTACAGCTTTGGTCCAAACATAGTCAGAAGAGGTGAACTCAAGAGGTGAGGTGACATCGAGGCTGATCATGTGTGGTATCAAGGAACCTGAGCCAAACTGGTGTTGATAGGAATTGGTGATGTGGGGGTGGGAGCGGCGGGAGGGGGGGGGGGGGGGGGGGGCAGTGCGGTGGGTGGGTTGTCGGGGGTAACTCTCCATGAGCTGAAATTATACCTGTGACGAAGGAAGGTGGTTGTGGTTGTTGGAGGTCAATCATCTCAGCTCCAGGACACCACTGCAGGAGTTCCTCAGGATAGTGTCCTAAACCATCTTCAGCTGCTTCATCAATGAACTTCCCACCACCACAAAGGCAGAGGCGGGGATGTTTGCTGATGACTGCACAACATTCAAAGAGAGATAACTTTATCTAATCCTTCTTGCCAGAGACATATGGATGTTTGTAAGGTTTACAGGCATCCCTATACAGGCTGCTACATCTGTGTTGTTGTTGAGTTGGACTAGTTACAGTGATTTCCAAGCCCTGCTAGCTATAAACACTCTAACATTTATTTTAACATATTTGCAGAATATAGAATAGAATAGAATCCCTACAGTGCTGAAGAGGTCATTTGGCCCATTGAGTCTAGACGGACTCTCTGACAGAGTACCTTACCCATGCCCTCTCCACCACCCTACCCGTAACCCCACACATTTCCCACGGCTAATCCTTCTAACCTACATATATTTGGACACAAAGGGGCAATTTTTCATGGCCAATCCACCAAACTTGCACATCTTTGGATTACGGAGAAACTTTTCAAAACTCCTGCCCATTTTGCTTTCACTTTAGACTGATTCAGAATCTCACATCACTTGAGTGTATGTCATTTCCCTCAGTGATATCACTGACTATCACAGTTCACACTCTATGAGACTTGCTCTAGCATACTCCATGATACTACAGGTACCATTGACTGCCTGCACATTGCTTTGTCAACTCTGCCATGTAATGGAATTGAAAGAGATTTCACTCCTTCAAAACACAGCTGGCGTGTGACAATTGGCAGCTCACCATGCCAGTAGATGTCCAGGATCCTGGCACGTGTCTTAATGCCTTCATTCTTTTGGATTTCAGCCACCAATTCTAGCAAACCTGATGCTCAATGGTGAAGTATTCCCTGGCATAATTAGGCCCCTGGTTACATTGCAGAAGCTAACTTGAGAGCTAACGTCTAGAAGCCCTGACTCCTGTGGCATTTGTCCTAATTAGAACATAGAACATAGAACTAATTGAACATAGAACCAATTGTATTGCTGGGCTGCAGCAACAGGAAGGTATTAACGGCAACAGCATTGGAAAGCGAGTCATACATACATGAACATCCACTATTCAGATTTTAAAGTCATGCGTTACTGCTTTATTTTCTGCCAGAGGCTTGGGAAAATCTCAACCCAGTGGGAGTTTAAATGCATGGAATGGTTAGGTTGATTGGTCATGTTAAATTGCCCCTTAGTGTTAGGAGGGTTAGCAGAGTAAATATCTGAGGTTAAAGGAATGGGGCCTGGGTGGGATTGTTGGCAGTACAGACTCAATGGGCTGAATGGCCTCCATTTGCAGTGTAGGGATTCTGTGATTCTATGCATCACGCAGCCTGGCATGAATGTATTCAGCCTGTTAGTGACCAGAAAACGGTGCTGGGTTCTTTCTTCCCGAAACAGAAATAAAATACTGCAGACACTAGAAATTTGAAATAGACACAGAAAGTGCTGGAAAAACTCACCAAACCTAAACTTTAGTTCTGGGTGGCACTATTGGCATCTGACTTTGATTCACAAGCCAGCCACACATGCACAACAAGCACAGAGTGAGAATCATGTCGCCACATCAAACAGGATACAACAGAGTCTTGCTGTGTTTAAACAAGGACTCTGCTACCTGAATAGGTTTCAATATTTCTGGTGAATTGCCATGAGGTTATGAAAGGAAAACAAAATTCCCATCACCATCCATCAAATGAGAAAGCTAGAACATGAGGAGAAGACGTGAGGGAGCTGGAAGAGGAACTGAGGCTGCGAGTTGGACACAGGCCTTTCTATCCGGGCTGTAGGTGCAGAACAAATTCAAATGTTATGTCAGTAACCCCAAACCCTACCCTCTCTGTCACCGACCATCAATCACTTGGCCATGATGCAAAAATCAAAGCCAACACAAAATAAACATTCCAGACCACATTTTACCAATGAAACCATGTCATATTGCAAACTAATCATCCCTGTGCATTCCCTAGATTCCCCCTCTTTCCCTGTATCCTTGCTTGTCCTAATGCTCCTATACAATGGTACCCCTGTGGCTCAGCATAGCTGGAAATAGGAGACTGCAGATAGCCCTGGGGAATGACATTGTGCAGTTCTAGGCCAGAACAACTCAACTGGGGGGGTAACGGCTCAGTGGTATTGTTGCTTGACTAGTAATCCAGAGACCCAGCGTGATGCGCCAAAGACCTACATTCGAATCCCATCATAAGGTCAGACGTGGGGATGTTTGCTGATGACTACACAATGTTCAGTATCTTTTGTGACTCCTCAGATACTGAAGGAGTGCATATCTAAATGCAGCAAGACCTGGACAATATCCAGGCATGGGCTAACAATTGGCCAGTAACACTCGCGCTACACAAATGCTAGGCAATAACTATCTCCAGCAAGAGAGAATCTAACCTTTGACTATCAATAGCATTACCATTGTTGAATCCCCACTATCAACATCCTGGGGGTTACCATTGACCAGAAACTGAACTGCGCTGGCCATATGTATACTGTGGCTACAACAGTAGATCAGAAACTAAAAATCCTGCAGTGTGTAACTCACCTGCTGACTCCCCTAAGCCTGCCTATCATCTACAAGGCTCAAGTCAGAGTGTGATGGAATACCCTGCACTTGCCTGGATAAGTGCAGCTCCAACAACACTCAAGGAGCCTGACACCATCCAGGACAAAGCCTGCTTTATTGGTTCCCCCCACCACAAACATCCACTTCCTCCACTACTGATGCACAGTAGCAGCTGTTTGTACCATCTACAAGGTGTGCTGCAGCAACTCAATACGTGTACCTTAAACGATATCTTTCAACCCATGGCCACTACCATCTAGAAGGATAAGGGCAGCAGACACATGGGGACATCATCACCTGGAAGTCCTCCTCCAAGCCACTCAGTGTTCTGGCTTGGGAATATATTGCCATACCTTCACTACTGATGTGTCCAATTCCTGAAGTCTTGGGATTCCCTCCCTAACAGCACTATAGGTGTACCTGCACCTCAGGGACTGCAGCGATTCAAGAAGGTGGCTCACCACCACCTTCTCAAGGGTAATTTTGCAGTAACTTCATTGCAGTGTTAACGTAAGCCTTACTTTGTGACTAATAAATAAACTTCACTTTTACTTTACTTCAAGGGGAACTAGGACTGGCCTAGGTGATGCCCAACATCCTATAAATGAATATAAAAATGTGGTCTGCATTGCCTTGGCATACAGCAGTATAATCTGGGTTGACTGGCTGATGGATAGCCAGCAAGAACAGTGGTAGAGTGACGTTGTAGAGGATGAAGGCTGTCTTTCTGAGAGAAGACAGCATGATTGCGTCACACCCCCAGGGCAATACCTTTGTAATTGTGTCCCCTATTGGAGGGCAGATTGCCTGGACTGCTCTGACACCTTTGAGCAATGATATCCACAGGCATGATTGGCAGCAAGTTCACCTCATACAACAGCAGTCAAAACTTCGACTGCACACTTAGACGTTGAATATTTACCATCTGTGCTGGAGTGGAAACTGAAACATCAGTCACTATATTATGGTTGTGTCCACAAATGTATTGATGGAATCGGCCACCACTTCCCACTGGAAAGAATGGGTCCAAGTTCTGCACAAACCCCAGTGCCATGCTGGTGTCAGATTCCTCTCATTCTCCTTAAAATTTCTGTCAGATTTCCCAATTCAGTGAGAATTCCATTGTGTCAGTCTTTTCCTGTAGGCTGGTCCAACAAAGCCCCAGTTGAAACATCAAACCCCACCCCCCCTCCCCCCATCCTGCAGAGGAAGTGATCCATGATCTCACCTTCCAGGGGGCTGGAGTCTGGGCTAGCATTGCCCCTTGCCCATGCTTCATTTCACAAGCATAGTGTCTCATTGCGTGCAGAGCCCAGCTTTTATATTATCCTCTAAGATATGTACACTGTCAGTATTTAAACTGGTGTGCGCAATAAAATGATGACGTATCTTCACTCTCTTCTTAACCTTCCTCCACTGCCTGAACAAGCTGCAGTTACATATGAACATATGAACCAGGAGCAGGAGTAGGCCATTCAACCCCTTCAACTTGCTCCATCATTCAATAAGATCATGGCTGATATGACGGTAACCTCAAATTAACATCCCACCTACCCCTGATAACTTACCACTCCCATGCTCACCAAGAATCTATCCACTTCTGCCTTAAAAATATCCAATGACTCTGCTTCCACCATCTGTTCAGGAAGAAAGTTCCAAAGACTCACGACCCTCTGAGTGAAATCTGTCTTCCTTTTATTGCTACCAAAGTGGATAACCTCATGTTTATCCACATTATTCTGCATTTGCCGTGCAGATGCCCATTCACACAGCCTGTCCAAATCACACTGAAGTATCTTTGCATCCTCCTCACAGCTCACCCTCCCAAACAATTTTGTACCATCTGTAAATTTAGAGATGATACATTCAGTTCCCTCTTCCAAATAATTAAAATATAATGTGAACAGTTGGGGTCCTGGCACAGATCCCTGTGGAACCCCACTAGTCACTGACTGCCAATCAGAAAAAGACCCATTTATGCCAACTCTTTGCTTCTTATCTGTTAACCAACTTTCTATCTATCCCAAGACATTCCCTGCACTCCTACATGCTTTAACTTTACGTAGTAGTCTGTCATGTGAGATCTTGTCGAAAACCTTCTAAAAGTCTAAGTAAACCACATCCACTGGTTCTCTTCGATCAACCCTACTAGTTACATCCTCAAAAAAATTCTAACAGATTCGTGAAGCATGATTTCCCTTTTGTAAATCCATGCTGACTTTGATCTGATTATACCACTGCCTTCCAAATACCGAGTTATGAAATCCTTGATAATGGACTCTAGCAACTTCCCCAGTACAATAGGCTCACTGGTCTATAGTTCATAGTTTTCTCCTTACCTCCCTTTTTGAATAATGGGCTTACATTAGCTACCATCCTGTCAGAACTACTTCAGAGTCCAGAGAATTTTGGAAAATAACCACTAATGGATCTACTATTTCCAGAGCCACTTCCTTAAGTACTTTGGGATGAAGATCATCAGGACCTGGAGATTTATCCACCTTCAATCCCATCAATTTCACCAAAACCATTTCTCAGCTAATGCTGATCTCCTTCACCTCCTCACTAAAACATGTTTCTCTCAGCACTGCTGGTACACTATTCATTTCTTCCTTTGTGAAGATTGAAGCAAAGTGCAAATTTAATTCCTTAGCCGTTTCTTTATTCCCCATTATGAATTCTTTCATTTCCTTGTGGTTTTGATCTGCTGGCTGGAAGTTTCAGTGTGTGCACAGTATTTTCTCTGTTGATCAGCTGTACCATCATTGTAGTTGGAAGTAGAGGCTTCTCAGTTCTGATCGTTCTCTGATACCACTTCCAGTAGAGGCTTTATGATAATCAGGCAGGCCGTTGGGGACTTTTTGGGAGCTGGACAAACCTGCTCCACAGCATGAGAAGATAGACCACAGGTGAAATCAAAGACTGAATAATCTTTAGTTTCCGAGCACTCAAGAATGTGTTGTTCTGACTGACTAGTGAAGTAGTAGTCTTGACACAGTGGCATAGTGGGTTAGCACTGCTGCCTCACAATGCTAGGGATCTAGGTTCAATTCCGGCTTTGGGTCACTGTGTGTGTGGAGTTTGCATATCCTCCTCGTGTCTGTGTGGGTTTCCTCCGGGAGCTCCAGTTTCCTCCCACACCCCAAAGATGTGTGGGCTAGATGGTTTGGCCGTGCTAAATTGTCCTTTAATGTCCCAAGATGTGTAGATAAGTGAGGGAAATACATGGGATTATGGAGATAGGACCTGGGTAAGATGCTCTGTTGGAGAGTCGGCGCAGACTCGATGGGCCAAGTGGAACCTGCTGTCTAATTTACTCCATAATGATGCTGAACATTAATGGCCTTACTGCTACTTTAAACACAAGATCCAGACCATTGAACAGGAACAGGACCTGGGTGGGATTGTGGTCGATGCAGAATTGATGGGCCAAATGGCCTCCTTTTGTACTATCGTGATTCTATGAGTTCACGTGAAAAGGTGATATACCTTTTCCATAATCGATCTCTTTTTCTCACCAAATACCTGGCCTCACCGACTCTATTCAGAGGCTCTTGGCTGTCTCTCTTTGAAGGCTCCAGGCAGACTCACTGATTTGGAAAAGACAGGCAAGTAAATACTTTCAGACTGGAACCACACTGAATTTAAATAAAGTGCTGGCAAACAACACTATTTCTGAGCAAAGCAGGCTGATACTTTGTATTTGAATTGAAGTGACAGTCTCTTGGACACTCATCCTCAAGCACACTCGAGAAGACCTACAACAAAGTGAACCAAAAAATGAGCTGGAACATTCCCCTACAAACACGGCTACTTTTTTTTAAAACTCCATATATACAACTGTAGAATTTTAAAAGTTTATAGCAAAGTCAGTCTTGGACAAAAATGCTTCATTTTGCTACTTGGAATCTCTCCAAAACTGTCCTGCCTTCTCATTTATAAATATGATACAGAAACTGAACTGGATATTTCTCCTCCCTTTATGTGGAATAGCTAAGAGAAACTGAATTAAAGTTTCAGGCAAAAGTTGAGTGTTTCTGTTAAGTCAAATGAAATATGTCCCAAATACTCAGTGGTAGAGGCAGCATCTGTAGAGAGGAAGAAACTGTTAGCATTTGATCATGGGTGCGATTCTTCTGACTAAGTGCCCACGCCAGCGGGAAAACCAGAATGTTTCCACTGACAGCCTCTGTCCGGTGGGATTCTCCCATCTGAAAGATGCTGTTCATTGCATCCCGAGAAACCTGCCAGCCAGCCCTGCTTTTCAGAAAAAGTAGCCTGCAAAAGAGGAAGTCAAACCACTTAACCCCTTTGGAAAAACCACGGCTGTCAATCAGGCTTAGGCTCTTCGTAAACATGGTGGTTAGAAACAATGGGGGTACTTGAGATGCATTTAAACGTGATGGGAAAGGTAAATAAACACAGCTGACTGGTAGCTGAATGTAAATCCACTAAGCTGTCAACAAAACTTGTTTCAAGCACTGCACTATGAAATTGAAAGAGATCAAAGGTTTTCAGTTGAATAGAGACGGCTTCAAAGGTTTTTGCTTTCTGGGAAGGCTTAGTGAATTCAAATTAAGGCTGCATAAATACATTAAGGCTGAGTGCACAGCTGTGGAGAAGAGACCACCCAGTGAAATTGATATCTCTTCTCAGTCAGAGAACTTCGAAGGGGCATGTTCAAAGCTGCAGTTTCTGACAGAGAGAAAGGGAAATCTCTGCTGCAGAATGTGGTGCTGCAGCTGTTTAAATACCTGCCAGGTGAACAGGAGGTGTGGAGGTTACAGTGACCAGGCCATTTCAAAGTTCACACAGATGATAGGCAGGAATGAAAATTTTGAGCAGACAGCCACCTGTAACCATACCAGGAGTGGTTTTCAGATCTACCAGGGCTATAAGGAACAGTCCAGCCACAGGAGCTGCATTCCAGGGGACTGTGCTGAAATCAACTCCTTTTCCCAGCTTGAGCCCATCCAACACTAACCCCCCCCCACCTCCAGGACCTTCAGAGGACCCTTGCTTTACAGCCTGGCAGCAGAGGGCACATGTGCACTGAACTTACCTCCTTGACACCCCGCCCTTCCCCTCAGGGTCCAACATGCCAAGTCCATGATTGTCAGCACCTATACCAAGACCCACCCAGTGCAGATCCCACTGCGGAGGTAGGTAAATAGTGAGAGGGAATTGAATCGGGCTTCAAACCCGCTATTAGTCAATTTGAAAATTTATTGGGTTCTTGGCTGCATTGGTTGGGAACCTGATTGGGGTTATTGTCGTGGACTGGAAGCATTGGAATGGGTTTGGCAACAAGTGATAAACCCGTTCTCTGGGCCAATGTGATTCCCTCCATAGCTAGTGTGCCCATAGAATCTCAGGAATTAATCTATTTCTCTCTCTATGGGTGCTGCCTGATCTGCTGAGTACTTCCTGAGCATACAAGTCAGATTTTCAGCATCCACAATATTCTGCTTTTTCAATGAATCATGGTTCATTTATCTGGAAGTTCTCACAGTGCAAGCATTAGTAGGGAGCCTGTTATTCATGCATCATTGTTAGGCACAGCATGGTGGCACAGTGGTTAGCACTGCTGCTTCACAGCGCCATGGACCCAGGTTTGATTCCCGGCTCAGGTCATGTTCAGCCCTTGGCTGCATGTGTTTCCTCCACGTGTTCCAGTTTCCTCCCACAGTCTGAAAGACATGCAGGTTAGGTGCATTAGCCGTGCTAAATTCTCCCCGAACTGGTGCCAGAGTGTGGTCTGAGTCAGGGGTTTTCACAGTGATTTCATTGCAGTGTAAGGCTACTTGTGACACTAATAAATAAACTCTAAACTTCACATTGTAATAATTCATAACAGTCAAAGATGTTCCCACAATCACAGGGTTGGCAGAATTGAAGATATAGGTTGATTGTGAGTTCACTTTTACTGCAGTGAGATTGTTTAAATTGTGAACATTCTTCATGCAGCAACGTGGATACAAAATGCTCCTAATAGCCTGTTTGATGATTGTGATTATAAATTTACATCTAGCAACATCCTGGATCCCCTGAATTCAAATCTGATTTTTCCACTTGTTTACCTGCTTTAATTTATCTGTGTGGGTTTCCTCCGCGTGCTCTGGTTTCCTCTCACAGTCCGAAAGAAGTGCTGGTTAGGTGTACTGGCCATGCTAAATGTTCCCTCAGTACTCCTGAACAGGCATTAGAGTGTGGCGACTCGGGGATTTTCACAGTGTTAATGTAAGCCTACTTGTGACACTTTAACAATGTATGATTCTACAGCATTTGAAATGCAGGTATGTGTGTGTGTGGGTATGTACGCATCTTGCGCGTGTGTATATGTGTGTGTGTGTATGCGCGCATGTTATGCATGTGTGTGTACATTTCACATCGTGGACATCCAAACTTTTTAATACATCTGGGTGGTTGTATATCTGTAGCACTATCAATGCTATCAGAAAATATCAACAAATATTTTAGTTAATACCCAAGAACAATGTGTTCACAGCCTTTAGAAAGCCTCATAGAATCCTAGGATCCCTACAGTGCAAAAAGAGACCATTTGGCCCAGCGAGTCTGCAGCTGCAACAGTCCCACCCAGGCCCCATCCCTGTATTTACCACGTACTTACCCTACTAATCCCACTGACACTCAGGGGCAATTTAGCATGGCCAGTCAACCTAACCCACATATCTTTGTTACGATGGACAGAACGTGGTGCTATAAATTCACTTATACGCCTTATGACTAAAGATGATCCATTGGCAGCAAGATCAGTTTATATATGCCTAGCAATCTCAGCACCAAGATTCAATGACTGGAACAGTTTAAATCAGCATCAGTAAAATGCCTGTAGTAATCTTTACAGCAATTATGGGCATCTCGCAGGATGAAAGTGTTAAAGATGAAAATAGAATGAAAGGCAGAGCCAAATTTCCGACAAAGAGGTGTCACACAGCCAGTAGCTACAAGAAGTCTGGCACTTTCTCGCAGATCAAGTGGAAAGCCTACTGGCAATTTTGGCATCGCGATTGGAACAGTCGTGGGAGCAGATTAAATAAAGCCAAAGACTCTGCCCTTGCGGGGAAGCTGTATGTGCAATATGTGCGCAGTCCTTAACAGTACAAAAGGTAAAAGGGAAACTTGGAATGAAAGCCAAATTGAATACTAAGTTGGTCGAACAAAAGTATTGTTGTGCCTTTGGCCTTCTGGCTCTTTTGTGAATGCAAACAAGAGAGGAATACAGGCAGGGCGATCTTTTTACAATGAAGAGCTTTGGGTCAATATTATACCCACATTGCTCAAACTCCAGTATGGTCCTTGTTGCAATCAAGGATTCTCAGCGCTTTATAAAAACACACAACAGCCCGTCCACCTTGTTCTGTGTCAAGCAGAGGAATCTTAAAAATGCGCAATGCTTTAAAGAAAGAATTTCCATTTATATAGCACCATGCCACATTCTCAGGTTGACTCAAAAGCATTTCACGTATAATTGAATAACTTGAAGTGCTGCCACTGTTGCTATGAATGCAAATACATCAATAAAATTCACACGGCAAGGTGCCACAAGTATAGAACAAGAGGAACAACCAGTTAGTGTGTTTTTTTTGTTAAAAGGGATCCTTTGTCGCACGTTTATTTCAAGAAGATCTGTCTTTAACAGAAATAAGAACATCATTTGGCAGAGGGGAAGGTTTTCACTGGGCTAACATTAAACAAAATTCTCTACACAATGGCTTAACAGCTTCAAGGAGTTTTTAGAGATAGAATGAAAGAAAACCTGGGAAGACAACTTTGTAAGAGCCAAATCTTTAGCAGACAGTGAAAGACAAGAAATTACTTAGTTTTCAGGGAAAATACAAACTTTCTCGAGGACATTGGCTCTCGCTTGGGAAACTATTCTGAGACAAAGAAGTTAAAAATAAAGCAAGGGAACATCAAATCAAAAATGCAACTACTGTAGGGGTTGGCAATCTTACTAACTTGAAGAGACACTTTTTAAAAATGTAGTCAAAAGA
Organism: Carcharhinus amblyrhynchos; assembly: GCF_965287045.1. Taxonomy (NCBI): domain Eukaryota; kingdom Metazoa; phylum Chordata; class Chondrichthyes; order Carcharhiniformes; family Carcharhinidae; genus Carcharhinus; species Carcharhinus amblyrhynchos. The sequence continues at coordinate 18,683,948 of NC_137347.1, forward strand.
AATGCTGTCATTTAAAAGAAAACAAAAGGGACAACACATTTTAGTACTGCTTCTACTTTTTTTTTTACACATTGCTGTTAATTGATTGATACTTTTTCACAGGTAGAATTTGAATAAAAGTTTAGAAAATGAAACAAGCCATTGAATTATCATCAAAATGGATTTGATCAATCGCACAAGAGCTACACCTGAATCCAGGCTGCCAATCGCTGCTCTGCTAAACTGAAAAATTTCCTGAGTTGACTCGTATTCAAATCATATCAGCCTTTTATTAAAAGTGTGATATGAAGGAAACCATTGCAAGTTTGTGTCTCGCCGTGTCGGGGTATTAGTCACTTCTCGAAGTGGTCCAATCATCTTGTTTTTGGACTGCACCCAGAAATCTATACAATACCAAAAAACAGGGGTAGTGCAATTGTAACCCTTTATTATCTTAACTGGATACTTATGCTTTTCATATCTATGCTTCTTAAGTCCCTTTGAAGGTAACTCATACAATAGAATCATGGAATCCCTACTGTGCAGAAGGAGACCATTCAGCCCATCAAGTCTGCTCATCTGTCCCCAACAAAGCATCTTACTCAGGCCTATCCCTGTAACCCTGTGTATTTACCTCACTAATCCCCCTAAAACTACACATCTTTGGACACGAAGGGGCATTTCAGCATGGCCAATCCACCTAACCTATACATCTTTGGACTGACAGAGGAAACTGGAGGAAACCCATGGAGAGACCGTGCAAACACTACAAAGACCATCACCCAAGGCCAGAACTGAATCCGACTCCCTGGTGCTGTGTGGCAGCATTGCTAACCACTGTGCCACCAAGTAAGACACAAGCTTCACGTTTCATTCAAGTGTGAATCACAGCATATGAACAGCATGGATAACCACACTTCTTTCTATTTAGTTCAGCTGTAGCTGGAGAAAAGGGAAGAATCAGCAACCAGAGCACAGAGTTTATAGCGAGGGGTCAAAGGTCATGGATTTTGTCCTTCCAATACATAGTTGGAGGAAGCTGCAGCTCACATGCGACTGGACATAGATGGACATTCTAACAACCCAGGAGAAGTGATAGATCAGAGAGAGCTCGGAGCTTTCCTCAACTGTCTTGTGGAAGTAAACCCCATGAACTGAATCACTGGTCCCAATAGGACCAGTAAGAAGACTCACAGCGCCAGGTTACAAGTTCAACAGGTTTATTTGGAATCACAAACTTTCAGTGCACTGCTCCTTCATCAGGTGAGACTTCTTATTGTGCCCACCCCAATCCAACACTGGCATCTCCACACCAATAGGACCAGGTAGGAAGGAGGAGGGTTATGGAACTCTGTGCTGTTGGTCAACATGCCGATTCCCCAGCGTGATCCTGTCCCAGGCCATTTTCCCAGAGGCAGTATGTGGGAGTGGCTAATTAGTTAAATTGATCGTATTAATGATCCATCAAAGCCCATTGTCAGGGGAGGGGGGGGAGACTGGAATTTTACAGTCAGTCTCTGTAATTACTCCACGGAGGTGAAAGTCCCGTACCAAGTTACTTTATTTACACCGTACATCTGTACACAGTCAGCTCTCCAGTTGCTCCCTGCAGAATGCTGCTGACACACCTGCTTTAAATAGGGAGCAAGAGGCTCCCTGATTTAACCATTAATTAGGACTCACCAGGTAGTTCATACTCCAGCAAGCCAATCTTATTAGTCTGGCTGAAGACTTCATGTTCCCAGAGGTTCTGGGGAACAATCTTGTTGTTGAGAGGCAGTCGCTGCTGGCAGACTGGGGCCAGGTGGGCTTAGGATCCCCCCGCAACTATCTATTTAGCCCCAGCTGCAGCCACGGGCTGTCCTGTGAAGGGGTTTCCCCTTGACAAGGGTGGCCTAACTACAAACAGCTTCATTTATTTGAAATTTTAAAAAGTTAAAGCAAGGGCCCGTCAATGTAGAAAGGTCTTCTCCCTCACTTACTTAAAGTGTATTTATAAGTCACACGTAGGCTTACATTAATACTTCAATAAAGTTACTGTGAAAATCCCCTTGTCACCACACTCCAGCAGCTATTCAGGTACACTGAAGGAGAATTTAGGACGGCCAATGCATCTAACCAGCGCATCTTTGGCGTGTGGGAGGAAATCGGAGCACCCAGATGAAATCCATGCAGACAGGGGGAGAACACGCAAACTCCACACAGACAGTGACCCAAGCCGGGAATTGAACCCGGGTTTCTGGCACTGTGAGGCAACAGCGCTAACCACTCTGTCGCCATGCCACCCTTTGAAAGACTTGTTTCCTCAGCACTGATGTGTCTCCCTATTGTTTTCCAGCTCCAAGAGACCTCTTCCCACCATCCTGAGCTGGATGCTGAACTTACTTCCTCCCTGACCACTAATTGACAAATTTGGGGGAAGTCACAGGTGAGTGGTTATTCCTCACATAGTGCAAGATTGTCACCCTCCATTTGACCATTGAGAGTGGGGTCCTGTGGCCCATGTATAAAATCCTGCCCCATGTCTTCAGTGATGTTGCTAGTGGCTTATTGATGAGGAAGAGGAGACAAAGATGTGAATAGATCCTTAATCGATTCTAGAGGTAATGGTGCAGGTTCAAGAAGAGAAGGTGTTACTAAGGGTGCTCGGGTTGCAATTGAACAGAGTGGAACCAGGCAGAAGCAATCTCATTCAGCTGGATAATGCAGGAGTGATGTTGTGGGTGATCATGTCACAGACTGCAGGTTGGGTGAAGAAGAGGAAATGTGCACCAATATCCCAGCCACAGAGGATGATATTTGGGCCATTTTATTGCTGAGGCAGGAATTAGCACTGCAACCAGGAAGGATGTGGGATATATTAGTGAGAAATGGGTCATGGGAGCAGGAAGTAGGTCTCACAGGCCTGTGGAAGCTTGCAGAGGACATAAAGAGAGAGATTGGAGAAACTAGAAAGAACTACGGGAACAGTGCTAGGGCAAGGCAAGATTTTGACAAAGTGGTTTGCATTGTTGGCCACGGAAAGTGGAGTAAGGCGGAAAGGTGGCTGGACAGATGTCTTCAATATTAGTGCCAAAGAAATTCATCATCCTCTCACACATTGTTGGAGGTGATAGTGAGCAGGGCATGGGCCGCCCTCTTGGAACAATCAGTAATGCTGGTTAACCACTAAGGTTCAATGGGATTCTGGTGGCCTGTTTATTCATGTGCCATTGGGTGAAATGGTTCAACAACTGACTCCGTCATATCTACTGCTGTTCCTGTCCAACTTCCTGTCACTTCGACAGGACACTATAAACTGCACCTTCACCTCAAACTGGAGCTACTGCTGAGCATGTGCACTCTTCAACAGTTGATTGGTTTGACCCAGAAGAGGGAAGTTAAAATACAGACACTGTGGGTGTTGGACACAAAGACAGAGCGATTAAGAGGAGAGAGAAGCTGAGAGTTAAGAAGGTTCTGGGGGAAAGAAAATGTGCCATCATTTGGAAGATGTCATGGGCAGAACCCTGTTAACATAGATGCTGTTCCCTGCATAGAATTATTAAGTCCTTGAAGGAAAAGGGCTGGAATTCTGCTTGGAAGAGCAATGTGGCTGAAAGAGGGACCACACAGGTGGAATGGGCTGCCTGCTACCTCCATAAGGTAGTCTTTGTTGCATCTGCTTTTACGAGCTGGTACTGACTGTACCTGTTTATTCATGTTTAGTTCATGTTGATTCTGATTCATGGCAATGTAAATGTTACAAAATGTGAAATCTTATTTGGTAAATTTCTTCATTTGGAGGCCGTTCCATAAATGTGGCTCCTTTGGTTCGCAGATCCACCCGGGGGATTTTAACAAAAAGCAGCATCAAAATAGACTAACGCAAAAGCTGTTGAAAGCTATTTTTTAATAAAAGCTATTGCTTCCTACAGAGAATTGTCAACCTTTAATTGCTGACTAAGGATGCTTTTCTGTTCCTGATTCTTATTAGGAGAAAATTGGAGAAAACCAACATTTTGTTTTGCTTAACACAATAAATCATCAGCAGTTGTCCCCAAATTGGATTTGTGTTGCAATCTCTGTAGAGGAAAGGCAATTATCATCTTTAGAGGTGTCTTGTCAGAAAAGCCTAAAGGATTACATTAAATTACCATCTTCTTCCTGTTACACTTGTTAGGGTGGTTTTCTAGACTTCAAATTATTTAAATAAAAACATTCAGGATATTTGATGCACTAATTACATGCTTGATTTATTGTGTGTTGAATGTAGGTCACTTAGAATGCATTTAATAGTATTACATATCACTCAAAATCTATTTTACACTAGGCCGTGGTTTAGTATTCAACAAGTGAATAGCGCAATCCCATTTATAATCACAGGGTAAAGGCTTCATTCATTACTTACATTACAAGGTTCTTTCCCTTGAAGCATAATTTTGATGTGTATCTACCCACAGGGTTTTAGTCTGTAGTTATCACACGGCAACGCAAACATATACCACTCAGCACCTTGAACTTGTTTTTTGAGAAGGATAATTGACTCCCAATTTGTGTTTGGGAAAGAAAGGAAAAGGAATTGCACTCAGATATTCTTGTGTCCCATTGACAGCTTAGTCTGGACCTGGAAACCAGTGAGAAAGTTAGCCAGATTGTCCAGAAACCACCCTGAAATCTCCACTCCTGACCTCATCAAAGTATCTGAGGGCGGGAAGAGGTTTCCTTGCCTTTGTGTGACTGGTGGGCACCTGTGCTCCTAACCCATCCCTGGCCCTCTCCAACTGCAGGGGCAGACAATACCATCAATGCATTTGACTAGAGTCTAGTGGACAATTTTATCCTAACCCACCATTCTGGGAATGTACGGGCTCACTCAGCCCAATTTTACTCTATATTGAAACCAATGCAAGCCAATATTGGACAGGGTGAAGTACCAGCTTCTACCCAATCCTATCAGCTTCACACTGATCAGGTTAAAATCACCCCTCCCACCCCCTTGCACCCATGCTGCCACCCAGTTCCAACCCCACCTCCATAGAAACCTCTTCACTCTACTTTGAAAAGGTTCTTGTCCCCTGTCTACCTGCAATTCCTCATCTCTCATCAAACTGGCCGCATTTTCAAAGTAAAATTTCAAACAAGTTATGACATTTTAGTTGACGTTGGATTTTTGAAGGTTCATTCAGTGTTTAAAGATATGAATCATAAAGGAAATGAAAGAGGAAAAATGCAAAAGGAGAGATGAGTTCACCTCTCTGAAGGCCCCTCCTTCCAACATTTAGTTTGAACCATGCCAATATCGTTCCTTTCCCATGCTCTCTGACAGATTATTAAAAACATCAATCAGAAAAATTTCCACAGTCTTTTCCGAAAAATATAGGCCGGACTCTCCCTTTGAGGTGAAAATCATAAGCACGTTCCTCACCAAGGGGCACGATCCCACCTGCCTGGCAGTGCCTGCCCATGGTATTTTTGTGGTGAGAATGGGCTAGAATCAGGACTACCACCCCCTGCAGAAGTTCTGAGGTGGGAACAGAGCCAATGGAAACATCAGTTGCCATAATGAGAACCTTCAGATATATTCCATTTACTCTGGCAGATTGGGAGCCTACTGAGCTTGAAATTTTTTTTTAATATTCATTGGATGTGAGCTTTCTTGGCTAGAACAGCATTTATAACCTCTTCCTAATTGCCCTTAAACTGAGTGGCTTGCGTGGCTTACTAAAAAGAGAAAAAAGAGTAAAGTAAGGCTTACATTAACCCTGCAATGAAGTTACTGTGAAATTCCCTGGAGTTGCCACACTCCGGCGCCTGTTTGGGTCAATGCATCTAACCAGCATGTCTTTCAGGCTGTGGGAGGAAACCGGAGCACCCGGAGTAAATTCACGCAGACACGGGGAGAATGTATAAACTCCACACAGACAGTGTCCCAAGCCGGGAATCGAACCGAGGTACCTGGCGATGTGAGGCAGTAGTGCCAATCACTGTGCTATCGTGTAACGGTCACACGCAGGCCGGATGATGTAAGGGTGGCAGATTCATTCGTGAACTAGTTGGTGATTTTTTTTTGACTTTTAATTCCAGATTTTTTATTGAATTCAAATTCCATCTGCAGTGGTGGGATTTGAATCGTGGCCTTCAGAGAATTACCCTGGGTTATCAATCCAGTGACAATACCATGACGCCACTATCTCCCCATATGCCTGGCATATTCCAGGCCCAGGATAAGGACATTCTCCAGCTGGGAACTGATGCCTTGCTTGCCTATAAGTACCTGCCCAATCCATACAAATGCTAACCTTAGGAACAGGTACAGGGTCAGAACAACAAGTGGACAGGCACGTGCTGCATTTTCTGACTGTTTAATGGTCACCCCAGGGTGCTCCCCATGGTCTCTTAAGATGAAAGATGAACAAAAAATATTCATTATCCAACACCGTTGAGATTAATTAGTGAAAGCTCTTTTAAGGTACAAATTAAATATATTAATTAGATAACAAGTTCCAAGTATTTTCTCAACATATATTAAAAAGTTTATATATATCTTTAGCTGCATCCTCAAAACCACACCATCCTTAGTGAACCTCCGTCTGCCACCTCTGCGTAAGCAGGTGACTGAATGTGATGTCAATTCCATCAGTCCAAGGACGAGATGAAATGGCCCCTCTACCAAACAGAGTGACAGCATGCAGTACAGCCCAAAATGCAGCATGTTATCGTCAAAATCAACGGATTTTACCCCTGAAATCTGAAGGTTTAATCATTTGTTCACGAGTGAAGGAGGGTAATCCAATTCTCTTCTTTTTACCCTCCCGATATACATTTGCCCCCCAGGCTACGATCAGGTGGAGAACTACACTTTCTTCCACAGCGCATGGATTAAATATGGTAAATAACCAATTTGTCCCAAGCACTGGTTTGATCTCAGGGCACCATCTTCCAAGACATTCTCTTCAAGCCATCTTCTAAGAATGACCCCTCTTATCTTCCTCTGGCCGATGCTGTTATTATGCTGAGGTTAACTGCGCTTTTTTTCATGTGGACTGCTGCTTCTCAAAACCCTCCTCAGGAGTTTCATGTTATTCTCCTTCGCATTTCTCCAGGCCATCCACGGTATCAGAAATCTCATTAGGAACTCCTGCCGCGTTATTAATGATTTCTGCATGTCCAGCTCTGATGTATGACGTTGTGCTGTTGCTGCCCCAACGTTTTTTAACCATGAAAAATCTAACATACAAAATTCCCTCCCATGACTAAACTCTAATCCTCCTCGCTCCTGTGTGCAGCAGATGGCTGTGTGCTTCAGCAGACAATAAAGTAAAAAGAGAAAGGCTGTGGAGCACTGAAAATAAAATTAACACTTCAGTGTTGGAGAACTTGCATGTTCCCCGATTATGGCACCTATGACATCTGAACAATTATTTAACTGCAGTCAACCTAACAGATTAGCATATAAAATAACTGTTACTTCCATATAATTTAAATGTCAATCTTTTCGTATTACTACTTAACATTTCTTTTAATTGCATTCTTCACAAATTGTAAATTTCACATAACCAAGGGTTCAGTCCACATTTCAGCTTAATTGCTTTTGTTGCAAATGAAGCCGGTTAAAAATACCAGTTCACTACAAACATAATCCCCGGAACTGTACCCCCAACCCACCCAGAAGCGGAGCAGGCGAGGGTCCGACAACGGAAATCTCCATTGATGTAAGGCATGGATTTCCAGTCTCGCCCGAGCGAGGCTGCAAAATCCCACTCATTACAGCAGGTATCATAATCACTTGGCAATAGACATGTCATAGAATTAAAGTATCATTAGGAACAGAAGGCCATTCAGCCTGTCATTCAGCCTGTCATTCAGCCTGCCAGCTCTTTGAAAGTGTTATCCAAATAGTCACACTTCCCTCTCCCACCACTGTCAACCCACAAATTATGCTTTTTGATGCGTGTATCTAATTCTCTGTTGAAAAATTAGAATTGTATCTGCTTCCATTGCCATTTCATTTGCTACATTCCAGATCACAACTTGTTACATATCCTTTCCTCAATATTCGCCCAAAAATGGATTTGGGGTGGTGACTTTGGAGTGGGAGTATTGCTACAGGCTTCGAACTCCCTATGAATTAGATTGAAATGAAAATAAAAACAGAATCTGAGTTAAAAGTCAATGTTGCTGTTTTGGATTTATAGCGTTACAATCCTGACAGTTTTCACATTTCTCCAACAACATCAAGCAGCAAATTAAAGTCTATGGACTGAATAGTGTGGTGGAAGGGTGGTCACAGATGGACAGCTCACTGCATGTTCCACACTGACCTGCCCCGCAGCCATAACATGTTGTGGAGAGGTTAAACCAGGGCCAGGTGGGACCTCCACCCTTCACCAGCCAATCAGATTATTAGTTGTGGCAACACCAAGAGTGCGTCACTAGCCACTAGGACTGGAGGAGAAGAAGAAAGGAGGCCCACGGATTCCTAGAGCAGGTAAGTCTGGGGTCCTGGGCAAGGAGGGTTTAGATAGGTCAGGGAGAGAGTTGGTGGGCAGGGGAAGGGTGGATGTGTGTGGGTTTGAGGCTGAGGATAGAGAAGAAGGAAGGGGGGGGGTTAATCTGAGGGGGGGAGGGAGGGTTATCCCATGATTGGTAAAGGAAAGCCCCAAAGAACAAATGTCAATTTCCTTCCTGCCCTTTGAAGAACTACGTTCCATGTTCAGGCCTGACTGCCCATACCAAATTTTTAAGTCATGGGCAGAGTATAATCAGTATCAATTGGCTTGATAACAAGTCTAACTGACCAGTCATTACTGATTTTAGGTTTGTGGCAGGCTGCTCACCCAATCCCCAAATTATAGGGGTGGACTCTGGGGTGGGCGGGAAGCCGGTGGGTTAGGCACCCGCCCAATTTCACATGCCCAAAACACACCAGGCAGGGGCATGGTAAAATACTGGCCATGGATTTCTCTTTTTAAAGTTTATTTATTAGTGTCACAAGTAGGCTTACATTAGCGCTGCAATGAAGTTAGTGAAAATCCCCTAGTCGCCACATTCCAGTGCCTGTTCGGGTACACTGAGGGAAAAATTAAGCAAGGCCAATGCACCTAACCAGCACATCTTTCAGACTGTGGGAGGAAACCGGAGAACGTGGAGGAAATCCACGCAGACACAGGGAGAATGTGCAGATTCCGTACAGACAGTGACCCAAGCCAGGAATCAAACCCAGGTCCCTGGCGTTGTGAGGCAGCACTGCTAACCACTGTGCCACTGTACGTAATTGCTAACTCACCACAGTGGGATAGGAAGATAGGGCAGTTTATAAATCAGCTACTGCATGGACTTGCCATTTACACCTCTTATTAGTTAATACAGTGCTGCAAGTTTGTTTCTTTGTCAAAGTAGTCAATTCTGTTACATAATCAGTGATACCACAATCAAAATGATCACTCGTCTTATTCCAATAACCTTACGTCACCTCAATTTGTGCATTGTACCAAAGGTCAACCATTGCACTTCATAAAATGGCAGACTACCACATCATAGAGTTGTATTGAAGGTTTGTTAAGCAATGAATCTCTGATTCTTTTATATGACTCAAACAAATCTGCTTTCCTGAATGGATTTTTTTTTTATTTATTGACAAATACGGTATGTCAGTTTCACTGAGAAGAAACAAAATGATTGTAAGGAAATTATGTTGGTGATCTTATTGAATATCACAGCAGGTTGTCGAAAAGTACCTACAGAATGTTCACAGGTTTAAAATAACACCAATTGCATTGTTTCATACAATCAGCTATTATCCCAGGTAATGCAGGAGCAACGATCTACACAGGAGCCGGGGAAACTACAAGGCAAAATAACAAGAAGGAATTTTGACAGAGCCTGAAATTGGGAGTAAGATGCCAAACATTTGTCACTTAATGCACTTCTTCAAACATTGTGGAGAAAGATATGTAATGTATCTTTGCAAGCATTTTGCTTTACTTGATGTAACTGAACATGTATCATTCATTTTGTGTTTAATTGTACAGACACATGCACTTCATTACACAAGTCATATGGACACATCTACAGAGAATTGTGAATGCATAACTGTAAGGACTGAATAATGCACAGCCCCATCTATTAATGTTTGCCAATTTAAAAGGGATGGTCACGTTTCCTCTACGGAGACTCCCAGAAGTCTTTCTACCTCCCTATTCGCAAAGAAATAAGGACCAATTTTATGATCCGCAAAAGTATTTATGATCTTACGGCGCAGTGGGTAGAATCCCTGCCTTTGAGTCAGCAGACCTCAGTTCAAGCCCCACTCTAATACTTGATGGCCAAGGAAGATGCATTCATAACACAGCCAAACAGACTGAGTATCAAAAGGCCTTCCAACATGCCAATTGCAGGCAGGAAGAGTGGGCGAGATTGCTGGCCAGCCATGCTTGATGTGGGGTGGCCCCCCCCCCCACTTAAGCTATAAACTCTGGCAACAGACTAGCGACCTGTTCCAAGAAATCAGGGAACAGATGAAAGTCTACCTTCAGAGTATTAGAACTCAGAGCAGGAGTGGGCAATTCAGCCCTCAAACCTGCACTGCCATTCAATACAATCATAGCTGATCTTGCCTCAGCTTCAAGTCCACTTTCCTACCTGTTCTCCATTGTCCTTCAACCCATTGTTAATTAAAAATATGTCTGTTTCCTTCTTAATTTTACTCAATGTCCCAACATACACTGCACTCTGGGGTAGTGAATTCCGCAGATTTACTGCCCTTTGAAAGAAATAGTTTCTCCTCATCTCAGCTTTAAACCTGCTCCCCTTTTCCTAAAACTATGACTTTTTGTTCTAGATTGCCCCATAAGAGAAAGCATCCGCTCCACGCCTACTTGGTCAATACTTTCTATTAAATTATATGCATCAAATCGATCTCTTCTCATTCTGCTAAACTGTAGAAACTATATGTCTAAATAGTTTAATCTCTCTTCATATGACAAACCCCTCATCTTTGGAATCAATCTAGTGAACCTCTTCTGAACTGCCTCCAATGACATGACATCCTTTGTCAAATAAGGGGACCAAAGCTGTACACAGTACTCCAGATGCAGCCTCACCAATGCCGTGTATAGTTGCAGCAACACTTCCTTCCCCTTATATTCTATTAGCTATAAATGCCAAGATTCCATTTGCTTTCCTTGTTATCTGCTGTACCTGCATACCGGTTTTCTGTGACTCTTGCATAAGGCCACTCGGACCCTTCTGCACCAAAGCATTTCGAAGTCTCCCCATTCAGATAGTAAGTTGCCTTTCCATTTTTCTGACCAAAATGCATGAACTCACACTTATCCACGTTAAACCCCATCTGCCACACCTAATGTATCCACATCCATTTCTAAATTTTTCATTTCCTCATTGGAACTTACTATCCCAACTATTTCAGTGTCATCTGCAAATTTGGCTATAATCCATTCTATCCCTGTATCTAAGTCATTAACATTGATTATAAGTAGTTGAGGTCCAGGGACCCGTGATCTCTATTCATTATATTTTGCCAGCCAGAAAAAGATCCATTTATTCCGACTCTCTGGGGACAATTTTATCATTTTCATTGCAAGTGCTGGGCGGACTTGAAACTGGGAGTGTTTGGGACCTGACTTTTAGGACCATTTTTAGTCTCCCTCATACCCACTCTGCCTGCAAAATTTTGAGTGTGTCAGACTCGTGCTGCAGAAGCTGATGGGCGTTGTTTTACACACCCGAAAGCCTGCAGAAGGAGGTAGTGCGCATGTGCAGGCCTCTGATGCTGACATGCACATTAGCAGTAGCAGGGGTCTGACAGAAAACAGAGATGTGTCAGGCCCTGCTAGTGCAGGCAGCCTGAAGCAGTTCCCTCCCCCTGCAATTGCAGGGGTCTGAGATACAGCACCCACTGATTCCACCCCTGCCACCTAGGCCGATCGCGGATGCCCTCCTTTCCCCATAGATCGTGGACCCGCTGCCCTTCCCCCCAACCAATCATGGACCGCAGAGTGGCAGTGAGACCCTTCTCCTCCTCCCACCAATCGTGAATCACAGAATGGTAGTGGGCCCATTTCCCTCCCTTCCCCCACCAATCACAGACCGCAGAGTGACAGCAGGCCCCTGCCCCATTCACCCCTTGGCTTGGCTTATTACATCTTCAAAGAGCTCTAGTAAATTAGTCAAATATGATTTGCCCTTCATAAAACCATGCTGACTCTGACAGATTGCATTTTGACTTTCCAAATGTACTGTTATTAGTTTCTTAATAATGGATTCTAACAATTTCACAACAATAGATGTTAAACTAACCAGCCTATAGTTTCCTACTTTCTGCTTCCCTCCCTTTTTGAACAAGGCCATCAGATTAGCATTTTTCCAACCATGGGAACCTTTCCCGCATCCAGAGTGTTTTGGAATATTATAACCAATGGATCCACAATCTCTGCTGCCACGTCTAACACCCAAGGATGTAGGCAATCAGGTCCTGGGGACTTGTCTACCTTCAATCCCACTAGTTTGTTGAATACTATTTCCTTAATGATGATGATTATTCAAAGGTCCTCTCTTTCTATTCCCTCTGCATTACCTGCGACTATTGGAATGGTTCTAGTGTCCTCCAACATGAAAGCTGAAGCAAAATATTGATGTACCATCTCCACTGTTTCTGTGTTTCCCTCTATTAACTCCCTGGTCTCATCTTTCAAAGGACAAACATTCACTTTAGCTACTCTCTTACTTTTTATGTACCTATAGAAATTATATCTATTTTTATATTTTGTGTTTGTTTTCTTTCATAATTTACCTTTGCTCTTTTTGTGAGTTTTTTAGTAATCTGTTGTTGATCTTTCAAAGTTTCCCACACTTCCAATCTGCCACTGGCCCTTGCACTACAGTATGCCTTAGTGTTTTTCTTTATGTTGTCTTTGACTTCCTTCCTTAGCCCCATGGATGTTTGTTTTTCCCCCATTTACAATCTTTCTTCCTCTCTGGAATATATATTAATTGGGAGGAATTGAATATCTCCTTAAACAACTACCACTGTTTGTTAACTGTCTTAGCTTTCCTGCTCAGTCCATTAGGGCCAAGTCTGTCCTCATACCTACATAATTATCTCTGTTTAACTCCAGAATGTGAGTGTGGGACTCCAGTTTCTTGACCTCAAACTGAATTGTGAATTATATCATGTTATGATCATTCTTCCCTAGAGGATCATTAACTATCATGAATTAATTCCTCCTCATTACACAATACCAAATCCAGTCTGTTCTCTGATCTCACAACATATTAAACCAAGAAACAATCTCTAATACATTCAATGAACTCTCTCTCAAGGCTGCCCTTGCCAATTTGATTAACCTAGTCTATGTACATATTAAAATCATCCATGATTATTGCCATACCTTTCTTGTAAGCCCCAATATTTATTGGTTTATACTATGCCTCACTATGGAATTAATATTTGGGGACCTATAGATTACTCCCACTACAGTCTCCTTTCCTTTGTTATTTCTTATTTCTCCCCAGACTGATCTCATATTGTGATCTCCAGTGTTTATATCATTTCTCACTACAGCACTGATCCCTTCCTTCATTAACAAAACTTCACACTCTCTTTTTCCTTTCTGTCTATCCTCCTGAAATTCTGATTCCCCCTGGATATTCAATTCCCAAACCTGATCCCCTTGTAACCATGTCTCAGTAATCACCACCAAATCATAACCCTTTGTTGCTACTTGCGCTGTGAATTCATTAATTTTGTTCTGACTTCTTCATGCATTCAGACACAAAAGTCACATCTTGTGGCCTCAGCCTGCCCGTTGTGGGGGTGGAGCCTGTGTGGGGGTGGGGCAGTGATGGGGGAGGTAAGGGGAGGAGTTCTGCAAGGTGCGGAGGCAAGGAGGCTTTCTGCAGGGATAGTGATCGGTCGGGGTGGGTCAGGGAGGATCACTGCAGACCAGACCAGTGGTGATCGATGAGGTGGGAACTCTGCAAGAGTGGTGATCGGCTACGGGGGTCGGGGGGGGAGTCTTTGCACAGGGTGGTGCTCAGTTGGGGAGGGGATTTCTGCAGACATGGGGGTGATCCGGCAGGGGAGCTCTGCAGATGCAGATGTTGAGGGGGAGGGGGAGGGTGATCAGCGGGGGGAGTGGGAAGCCAGCACAGGAAGTGATCAGAGGATAGGGGAGGTACCACCGATACAGGGAGTGATCAGCGGGGAAGGAATGATATCCATGGGGTGGAGGAGGTGGGCCTGGCTGGCAGGGGATCTCCCTGCTCACTGTTGGATCAGGGCACCTGTGCAATGGCACCCCAATCATTCTGCAGCCAGCTTCACGGCTTCACCTCTCTCCTGCCCTGGTGTGTCGCCGTGTCTGAAGCTCAGACTCTAGTTAAACAACTCTGAGCTGCAGTTCCCCAAGTAATCAACACTACAGATGTGTTCACTTGGAACCACAATGGGGTCCACCAGCTCCCATATCATGCAGGAACAACACATCACCTATTTTATTTAGTTAGTTTTTAATTTAAAAAAAAATCAATTGTCTTTAGTTTTTTAGAATCATAAAATCCCACAATGCAGAAGAAGGCCATTCGGTCCATTAAGCCTGCACTGTCAACAATCCCACCCAGCCCTATCCCCATAACCCCACTTATTTCTCTGCTAGTCTACCTGACACTAAGGGGCAATTTACCAATCAGCCTAACCTAACATTTTAGGATTTTTGCCTGAACCCACCATTACAAAAGGTAGCAATTTATTTTGGTGCCAAAGTTAAAATTCTCTTTGACCGGCAACAGGACATAATCAGAGGGAAAACTGGGGGGATCCACTGCACAGACATGCAACAACTGTCAGCACTGGATCAGGGCTACAGCGCTGAAGCTGTATCTCCCTCCAACCTGCCCTTGTATCTCCCAAGGCCATGTACTGGCAGCAACGTTTTACAGAGTGAGAAATTGCCTTACGTGTTGCTACTTTGAAGCAGCACACACCCTACCTCAGTCCACCTCCCCACCCCCCCCACCAACCATTCCTGCATAGTTCATATCTGTGAGGATAAGAGCCAATGTAGGTGCAGTCCCCGCAAGCACCAGGAGGCTTTGATTCAGTGCTATACTGGCATCACACAGCCCAAGTGACTGATGTGATGCCAAGATCCCAAATTTAAGCAATGAGTATCAAGGCAACATCTGTATTATTCAGTCAAAAGTAAACAATATTGCAAGCTGGGTCCTCCCGTAGCATTAATTAAATCAGGCATGCTGATTGATGATAAGGTAACTTTCTAGAACATTCTCTATGGCAGAGTAAGTACTCTGGAGTGTTTTTGAAGTTGTTAATGTGTGTTGTAACCTCCTCACCTGGAGGACAGAGGGGTACATACCTGAACACACATTGGTTGCAACACTTTGGAAGAATCCATCGAATCCTTACAGTGCAGAAGGAGGCCATTCAGCCCATCAATTATGCATTGACTCTCATCTTACCCATGTCCAGCCACCCCAATCTCTCCCCCCAACCCCATGCATTTGCCACAACTAATCCTCCTAATGTGCAGATTTTTGGACAGTAAGGACAATTTAATGGTCCATGCACCTAACCTGTATATCTTTGACTGTGGGAGGAAACTGGAGCACCTGGAGTAAACCCAAGCAGACACGGGGAGAATGTGCAAACTCCATAGATAGAGTCCATCCAAGACCAAAATTGAACCCGGGTCCCTGGCACTGTGAGGCAGAAGTGCTAACCACTGTGCCGCAGCAAGGGCAGTAGCTCTTGGGTCTGCAACAGGACAGGTATATGGGGCGGAGGCTGTGAAGCTCTCTCGAGTTCAGCTTGCCTTTAAGAAGAGGTGGGCACATAAGGAGCAGTTTTCCTATCCCGCCTGCCACATGAATTGTAGCTGGCGGAGGCAGACCATGCAAAGACCCAGTGACCTCAGGCAGGATTTTCTGGTGTTGGAGCGATCAAGGCTGGAAAATCTCATCCATTATCTGTGAACCACACTGCTGATACCTTCTACTTCTACATGAATCAAAGCATCAAAGAACAGAAATCGGCATGGAGTCACTCAGGGAATTGTAGCAGTCATTGAGATAACACCAACAAATGTTGTGTTGTGTCTCCCTCAGTATGTACAGTAACAAGTTGTTTATTGTGAGAACTGCACCCAAAAAATTGGAGCAAACTATTTTCTGGCCCATAGTTTCTGCTCTGAAGTGTAAAACTTGAATGTTCTTACATCTCTTGCTTGCAATATCCATGTGGCAATCTGACTGAAGCAGCTTTTATTCACAGATGCGAGCTTGTTCCAAGGTTTGCTAGATCTTGTCTAACTCTGGTATAAGTGAGCATGTGGTTAGAATCTCTGGCACCTGCCCAGGTGAGATTTTTTGAAAGGGCCTGGAACCTCCGAGAAGCGGCAATCCCACTGAACCTGGAAATTTGCCTGCTCCTCTGTATTTCTGCCGGGGTCTTCAGAACTCGTCTGTCCCAGAAATGTAAAGCACAGCTTTCCCCAGAGAACTCCATCCATCATGGAGTTGGGAAAAGTCAAGACACGACCCCTTTTTACAGAACAAGCTGTCATATTGTAAGCTCAAATGTCCAATCTGAATATTAGTGAATGGATGAGCGAGGGGGTGGGTGAGGTGGATGGGTGAGCAGGAGGTAGATGAGTGAAGTGGAAAGGTATGTGAGGTGGGTGGTGGGTAGGGAGAGGGTCAGTGAGATGGGTAAATAAGTAGGTGGGTGAGGTGGGTAGGTAGATGAGTGGAGTGGGTAAGTGTAGGAGATGGGTAAATGGGTAGATGGTAGGGGGTAAGATGAGTAAGTGAGGAGAGGATAGGTGGGTTTGGTGAGTAAGTGGGTAAGTAGATAGGTGAGTAAGATGCGTTGGTGTATGAGGTGAATTGGTAGGCAGGTAAATGAATAGAGGATAGGTGGTTGAGGTGAGTGAGATGGGTAGGTGTATGATTTTGCGAGGTGGGTAGGTGATGATTGGGTGGGGTGGATAGATGGCAAGTGGGCAGTCAGGTCAGGAGTAGTTAGCTGGTTGGAGGGTAGTTGGACGTTCGGGTACTTGGGGGTGTAGTTCTGTTGTCGGGGTTAGTCTGGATGAGGGAGTTAACTGGGCGTTTTAATAGGGTGGTCGGGAAGTCAGGAGTGTTGTTGAGGGGTCATGGAGGTACTTGGGTGGTCAGGTGGGGTAGTCAGAGGTTAAGGTAATCAGGGTCAATGTCAGTGATGGGGGTTTCCATTCTGGAGTTATCTAGGAGTTAAATTAGGTTTTTCCAGTCTAACATTTCCTGGTTAAGTTTTAAGGTGGAATAGTCCAAAGTCTTCACCTCAAACTCATAGTGGGAGACATTTATAGCTGGCCCGGAGGGCAGGGGTATTTCCCACTGGAAGCTAAACTTCCCGGGCATTTCCCACGTGGGTCTGCACATCGATACTTCCGTACAGTCCCAACACCCATCTTTGAAGTAGAAGAAGGACAGTATGGTGGCACAATGATTAGCACAGCGGTTGGCATTGCTGCCTCACAGCACCAGGGTCCCAGGTTCAATTCTGGCCTCAGGTTTCCTCAGGGTGCTCTGGTTTCCAAAGATCCAAAGATGTGCGGGTTAGGTTGATTGGCCATGCTAAATTGAGCCTAGTATTGGGGTATTCACAAGTTAAATGCATGGGGTTACGGGAGTGTAGGACCAGGGTAGGATTGTGGTCAGTACTGACTCAATGGGCCAAATAGCCTCCTTCTGCACTATAAGGATTCTAAGGCCAGCCATGATCTCATTGAAAGGCGGAGCAGGCTGGAAGGACTGAATGGCCTATTTGTCTCCTGTTTCTTACGTTCAGTCACATCTCCAACAATCCAGAGACTGAAATTTGGTCCATTATATTTATCAGTCACTAATTGTTTCTAATTTACAATGGTGCAGAAAATTCCAGATCACCCCCATTTGTTAAAGATACGCACTCGAGATGTTATTAACCGCACATTACGCTCTGAGATTACTGAGTGTAGATAATATATCAAAAAGCGTGGTTTCATTCCTTTGCCCATAATTCTTTGAAGATGCGGGGGGAGATTGTGTTTCTCATGCAAACGCATTGTTAAAATTTACTGACGGTTTATTCAAAGAAGGACTGGCAGCGTTTCCACTGCTTCCACTAACGTGGATGCAAAATGTGTTGCCCTTCAGGGTCAAATATCACATTGTGATAAAGTGCCAGATTTGTCATGGGATGACACGCCACTGCCATGTCACTTTCCTGAAAGATTACCTCAGCTGACAATCTTTTATGCCAACATTCTTGTCCAGGTGGGTGGGCTTCTTGTTGAAGCCACTCTATTCTCAGGAGTTTCTTTCTGTTTTTATGTTATTGCTGACAATCCTGTTTTAAACAGAAACCACCCACCCGAACAGAGAGGGGAGTGCTGGCATCGCGCCACAGATTCCCCAAAGGCACTAAACTGACATCACAAAGTTTCCTCCTTTGACTGTGGGGGTGACTGTTACAACTTGCACAGTCACAATAAGCAAATAAAGAGGAAGTGATATTAATTAATGGTTTCTTCTGACTGTTCCTAAAGCTACAAAAGTCACTGAAAGTTGAACCGAATGTTGAGGGAAAAGTAAGTCACATAAATGAATTTATCTACTCTCATTGACACCGATATGGCCTTTGTTACAGCCGGCCACATTTAGCAGTGTCATTTTTCTTGGATCAATCCCTGGTGTGATTCCTTGTTAGTTGGGAGCATGGGTCAGCTATGAGGTGAGAACATATGAGGTCAACTGGGTGACCTGCGCTAGATTCCTGACTAGCGAGGCACTACATTTGCAACTAAACTTTCTGAAATTACTGAAACACTTCTTGCAGGTAGAAAGTGAGCATTTCACTACTTCCCAGAAGTACTGAACTCTGAACATTCTGCCACGTTCACATGTTCAGACACCACAGCTTGTTGAGCATACAATCCGTGTTCATTGTTTTAAAGCAGTAAGTCAGCACGATATAGTAAATAAAAACCAACCGATGCATGGTATTGAAGTTACAGATTGCCAGCCAGTTTTTGGCTGAGAAAACACTCAAAAAGAACTTCAGCTCTAATCCTAACCTCCAGACGGCATACAAGCTTATCATTCCAACTCTGCTTATTACTTGGATGAGTGATACACCCTGAACAACTGATTTACTGGCAACCTAAAGGCCGAAAGAGGACTTGTTCTGCCACCTCTCCAACAATGCCATGTATCCATCAGTCAATTTGATTTGTTTTTTAAAGTTAGGAATACAATTTCCAATTAACCCATCAGCATATGGTGCATTATACATAACAGGCCAATGACTAAGAATCTGTTGCAATACTCAGGAGGCTGAGAAAATTTGGCTTCTCTGCTATGACTCTCACCAATTTTTACAGATACGGCATAGAAAGCATTCTTCCCAGATGTATCACAGCTTGGTATGGCTCCTGCAATGACCAGGACGGCAAGAAACTACAAAGGGTTTAACATTTATTTATTAGTGTCACAAGTAGGCTTACATTAACACTGTAATAACGTTACTGTGAAAATCCCCTAGACACCACACTCTGTTTGGGTACACTGAGGAAGGATTTATCATGGCCAATGCACCTAATTAGCACGCTTTTCGGACTATGGGAGGAAATCAGAGCATCCAGAGGAAACCCACACAGACATGGGAGAACCTGCAGATTCCGCACAGACAATGATTCAAGCTGGGAAATGAACCTGGGTCCCTGGCACTGTGAGGTAGCAGTGTGAACCATTGTGTCACATTGTAGCCCAGTCCATCACGCAAACCAACCTCCCACCCATTGATTTCGTCAACATTTCCCACTGCCTCTGAAAAGCAGCCAGCATAATTAAGGACACCACACACCCCAGGGATCCTCTCTTCCACCTTCTTCTGTCAGGAAAAAGATACAAAAGGTCTGAGATCATGTACCAACTGACTCAAGAGCAGCTTCTTCCCTGCTGCCATTAGACTTTTGAATGGACCTTCCTGATATTAATTTGATCTTTCTCTATACCCAAGCTATCATTGTAACATGATATTCTGCACCCTTGCCTTTCCTTCTCGCCTACATACTCTATGAATAGTATGCTTTGTATAGCATGAAAGACACAATAATTTTCACTGTATCCTGATATATATGACAATAATAAATCAAATCGGGCGGCATGGTAGCACAGTGGTTAGCACTGCTGCTTCACAGTTCCAGGGAACAGGGTTTGATTCTCGGCTTGGGTCCCTGTCTGTGTGGAGTTTGCACATTCTCCTCGTGTCTGCGTGGGTTTCCTCCGGGTGCTCCGGTTTCCTCCCACAGTCCAAAGATGTGCGGGTTAGGTTTATTGGCCATGCTAAAATTGCCCCTGAGTGTGCTGAGATGCGTGGGTTAGAGGGATTAGCAGGTAAATGTGTAGAGATATGGAGGTAGGGCCTGGGTGGGATTGTGGCTGGCGCAAACTCGATGGGCCGAATGGCCTCTTTCTGTGCAGTAGGGTTTCTATGATTTGAAATCAAAAGTCAAGGGATTCGAGTGACATTTATAAACTGTTCTTGCTCACCATTCAAACAATTTCGACCTCTTCTTTCATCATCATTGTTCACATGATTGACTCAATTCTCTCGTGTGAAGTATTATTTTCTGAACCATTTCAATACTTTGAAAACAGCATTGGAGGGACAAACACAAACCTGAAATATCTCTCAATTGTTTTTCTTGGCCTCGTAAGGAGCAGAACTAAATAACATGTGCCTTCAAATTACAGGTAGCCCTTTTAATTCGGGACTTCATAACTCAGCTGCAAATTACTGGCTCTGTGGCTGACTTGGCTCCGGTCCCAGAATCCCTGCCAAGCCCTTGTGGCTGTCAAATGCTCCAGATCGTGCCCCAGTGATCCATTTTCACGCTCAGACTCCGGAGCGCCAATGTGAAAGACCCCAGCCACATTCAGCAGATGGCCAGCACACAATAAGCAGACAGAATGCCAGAGCTGCATCATTAACAACACAAGCAACATAACAATGGCAGAGCAGAGGTCCAGTCACCCTTCAGAGAAGTCCGCCCTCAACTCACTGTTTCCTTACTCCTATATTTGAAAACAAAACCAACTCTCCTAATGATAACACTTCGTGCAAGGGTCTAAGCAGCTACATCAGAAAAAATAGTTCGCTTATCCAGAATACATTTATCAAATCTGTTGGCTAGGGAGGATGGAACAGTACCAACACTGTATTAATTCCTTGAGCAATTTGTTTAGTGAACATGGAGAGAAGATAAACATGCACTATCCACCGCCTATTCAGTTCATGTCATGGAGTTTGCATATTCGTCCCCCGCCCCCCATGTCTGTGTGGGTTTCCTCCGGGTGCTCTGGTTTCTTCCCACAGTCCAAAGATGTGCAGGTTAGGGGGATTGACCAGGTTAAAATTGTCCCTCAGTGTCCTAAGATGTGCAGGTTAGGGAGGGATTAGTGGGATAAATAAGTGGGGTTCTAGGAATAGGGCTTGGGTGGGGTGCTCTGTCGGAGAGTCGGTGCAGACTCAATGGGCAGGATTTTCTGGTCACGCTCACCGCAAGGCTGGGAATTCCCACGCGAGGTCAACGAACCTTTACGTGATCTGTCCGCTACGATTCCTGTGGCAGGCAGAATGGTAAAATTCCCATGAAAGGATCAAATGACCTCTTTCTGTACTGTAGGGATTGTATGATTCTATGATCTGCAATTGTGCTTTTTTTTTAAAGGGGAGTGCTAGTTTCTTTTGTATTGCTGAGGTTGTGAAGCAGCATTTTGCAAATAAGTTGCAAAAGGTTGGCCTTACGGCATTTTTCCATCCCTGGGGAGAATGTGAGCTCCCAAGAGCTGTTGGCATTTTAGAGTGGGGGGGGGGGGAGGTGCAAATGTGGCAAACCTGACCATTTTCAAAGCTCTGGCAGCTTTCCAACAGCTTCATTTTTGAACAATAATTCGCTACAGTTCCAAGTCTTTTCATAAGACTGCAGTATGTGAATATGACTATTAGTGAGTGAGCTGCCAACCTGACTGTTCCGGTCATCACACAAGAGGTCTCTAGTAACTGAAGTCGGAGAGTCTCAGTTTCCGCACATTATGTTGTTTTGGTTGGAACTGTTTACTTGGTAATATTTACCTCTTACCTCCATGCCCTTTCCCCAAGGAATGGATGCGGTTGTGTTATTTAACAGTCAAAGGAGGAAGGGCTACAACTGTGTAGTAATCATCACAAGCCTTTTGCCAGGGGAGGTGATGGCCTGGTGGTATTATCGCTGGACAATTAATCCAGAAACTCAGCTAATGTTCTGGGGATCCGGCTTCGAATGCTGCCACGGCAGATAGCGAAATTTGAATTCAATAAAAAATATCGGGAATTAAGAATCTACTGATGACCATTGTTGATTGTCAGGAAAAACCCATCTGGTTCACTAATGTCCTTCAGGGAAGGAAATCTGCTGTCTTTACCTGGTCTGGCTCCAGACTCACAACAATGTGGTTGTCTCTCTGCTGCCCTCTGAAAGAACAGCAAACCGCTCAGTTCAAGGGTAATTAGAGATGGGCAATAAATGCTGGCCAGCCAGTGACACCCATGTCCCATAAAGGAATAAAAATAACAAAACGAGTTGGCAAAAATTATCATCCTCATTCCAGCGCAATAAGAAATGTGGCAAAGTTTTGGCATGTTCAAACATCTGGCAGGTAGTCTGGCAATGAAGAATCCTGAATAATCCACCTCTCACAGGTGTCGTGCCCACGTTTTTCCTCCTTGGACACTACAGAGAACACTTGCCAATTGTTTTTGGAATATACGCAGGGTTTCAAAATAGTCACAGATGCTCAGTCTTGTCTGCTCATGAGTGAGTATACCCTGTGAGTCCCCCCTCACCACCCCATCAAAGAAGCCCTCATGCAGCCTTATCAACAGCAACCCACCACATCTTTCTCAGCATGCCGGCTTCCACCGATAAACCAGATCCCCATCCAGGGTCCAGAGTAGTGACTCCCGGCTTAATGAGTCCTAGCCTCCAATTCTGCCCGACACCCTTCATTTTTCTTCTAAGGGATGCATAGAAGCCCCACTCCTCACAATAACAGGAAACAGCAGAGACATGATGAAATCTGGACCGGAGTTCTCTGGCCGTTCATGCCCTGCCGTCACCACCAGCAGGAACGGAAAATTCTCCGCTCAGTCAAAACTGTGTTTACTGCAGCGAGAATGGAGAACCCCAGCAGCCGGTGAGGCGGGAGAATCCAGACCCTGGGTGTTGGTCATTTTCATCTCTGGTGTTAGGGGTCTGGCAGTCTCAGCCTGGCATCTCACTCAAGTTCAATGGAACTTAGTATGGGTGGCAACGGTAACAAGTCTTTGGTGAAGGCTGGAGAATGATGAAAACTCATTGTAAAGCACACTGGGTTCCTGTCCCTGGTACCACTCAAGTCTGACTCCTACCTGCTCTCCAAATGCACACTGCCACCTGTGCCCACGTAGCAGTAAGGGTTGGGAACACAAGCATGTGGGGCAATGAGCAGGGGTTCGACCGTTCAGCTGGGGGAAGGGGAGTGGGGCGGGGGTATGTGCAGGGGGGAATGCCAAGGCGTGTGGAATTTGACCAAAGGTCCGGTGGATGCTGGGGAAAGTAGTGCAGGTGGTCTATAAGTTTTGGCCGAGGGGCTGATATGGTGCAGCAGAGTGGTCTATGCCTCGATATGTGGGATTGGGGAACAGTCAGCTCTGTGGGGAAAGAATCAGAGACAGGTTAGTCACAAGAGTGAGGTGCAAAAAATGTCTAATTGTGCTCATAATGTTGACCAAAACTTAACCCCAGCAACTGCTGGCCTTCACCCCCATGCCCTCTTAGTGAACCTACAACTTTCTAATGTTGTGCGACCCAGTGCTTCATCCAGGTGCTCTCCCAGGATGCACATCGGAGGTGGAGGTGTTGCCTATGATGACCTTGGCAGACATCCCCTGGGTGGCTGGGACCTGGAGGGGCCTGGCTGACTTGTGGATGACACTGATGTTTCTGTGCCATCCTGTTCATCCACCGGGCCCTGAGACACCCTGGAAGGAGGAATCGGAGAGTCTCAAGATGTCCGGGATCTCCTGGGTGGAAGGCCCTGTCATGGGCTCTAGCCCTTCATCTCTCGGGGTGTCCATAGTCCCCAGGGACACTCCATGGGATGCAGGGTAGCTGGACGGAAATCCAGAAGTTCCAGTGTCACCTGGCTCCACCAGTCCTGGAGGGTCACTTGCATCTGCCCCATGGTCTATGTCCCCTCAGCCCTGGCCCTCTGAGGCTGGGCCAAGCTCTGGAACCTCTCAGCATTAACCTTCTGAGCCTGGGCTACGTTGTTGAGGTTCACAGCCACAGCCTGCTGTGTCTCCAGAATCCCAGTGAGAGCCTCAACAATGGCCAGCAGTTTCTCCAACATGCCTCCAACATCCGTGGCCAAACACCAGTGTGCCTCCAGGATGTCGGCAACGCCCTCAGCCACAGCCCACTGTGTCTCCAGGATGGCCTGGATTCTATCACCCATGAGGCCAGATCCCTGAGCCAGACTTTCCACTGCGGTGGCCACCCTTGCAGTGTTGGCCTGGTTTGCATGCTGTGTTGGCTGCAGCAGCACTCTGTTTGACTCCTCTAAACAGCCTTGCAGTCGCAGCATGGCTGCTGACAGCCCATCCACAACTCCCCTGGGCTTTCTGATGCATCGCCACCTGCTTTGGGATGAACGAATCCTGAGGTCAAGCATCTGGCTTGAGGCATCCTCGCGTCTAGCAGACTTCTGCACGCCCAAGCCCTCTGATGTGTCTCCTTCACCCTAATGTGTATCAGTGGCTGTGATGTGCTCACCAGTAAGTGACCCAGATGCCTCAGCATTAGCATGCCCCACCATCAAGATAATCTCTGTGTTGGTTGTGTTGCTCATGTCTGTGCTGAATCACTGGTGCTGTCCTCGGACGATTCTTCAGGGCCTCCCTCCAAAAGGAGTCCATTGCTGTTGGTTCCTGAGCAGTGGGGGATGCAGCAACACCAAAAGGGCCTCGTTCGTCGGGACCCACCACTGCAAGAAAGAACACACATTAAGGGAATGGAGGGAAAACAGCCCATGCAGAATGGCACTTACTTCAAAGACTTAGGAAGGCAGCTCAGCTGATGCTCACTTGCATGCTGGACGTTGACCTGACAGTCGGTGACCATTTGAGGCGTATCCGCCCCTGCCAACTCCAGGACACACTGCTCAGACCCCATCAGCAGTCATAGCTCGGGTACTCCACCCCCTCTCACGCCAGTGTGTGCAGTTTTCTCTTGTGGAAACAGGAGGGGAATTGAAAGCATGATGTACGGAAAGACAAGGAGTACAATGTGTGTCAGGGTTGGGGAGCTTGTGATGGTCATTTCAGGGAAATGGGTCTCCACTGAGGGGTGCTGATTGGCGGGGGTGGGGGGGTTTCGCTGTGGTTGGATGTAGTATGGAGGGGGGGATTGTGGTTGGTGGTTGGCCTTGAAGTGTCTGGGGCTGGTTTGACATTGTAAGCACAGCACATATAAGGTTTCAGAATGAGATGCAGCCCAAAGAAAATCATTCATCTTCTTATGGTACTGACCCCTCTGGACTGAGAGGTCAGTGTCCTGGCATTCACGGCAGATGCCATTGCCTCCCATGTGATACCTGCTGCCTTGGGCAGCAGCCCTGAGGGGCAGGGGTACAGCAGATGTTGCCTCTCCTCCACTGCTTCCTAACCCGCACATATTTCAGACTGTGGGAGGAAACCACAGCACCCAGAGGAAACTAATGCAGACATGGGGAGAAAGTGCAAACTCTGACCCGAGGCCAGAATCAAACCCAGATCCTTGGTGCTGTGAGGCAGCAGTGCTAACCACTGTACCACTGTATCGCCCTCATAATAATGACTCATTTCTCTGCTAGCTCATTGTGGTATATCCTTTTTTTTAAATTACCCTTGGAGGGAAGGTCTTTTAAGCATCAACAGAAATCATAGATTTTCTATAGTGCAGAAGAAGCCATTCAGCCCATCATATCTGCACCGACTCTCTGACAGAGTAACTTACACTGGGCCTTTCCCCACTCTATCCCCGTAACCCCACACATCTCCCATGGCTTTGTCATCTAACTTACACATTTTGGGACACTGAAGGGCAATTTAGTGTGGACCATTCACAAAACCTGCACATCTTTGGAGCATGGGAGGAAACCGGAACACCCAGAAGAAACCCACACAGACACGGAGAAAACATACAAACTCCACACAGACAATGACACAAGGCTGGAATTGAACCCGGGTCCCTGGCACTGTGAGGCAGCAGTGCTAACCACTGCGCCACCATTCCGCCCATATCAGTTGCAGGTCAGGAAAATGATGTAATAGACTAATAGCTTTTTCTCATCCTCGGTACACTAAGCAGCAATGTGTCATTAAGGGTTATTGTGTGGGAGTCTGGGTGGGATTGTGGTCAGAGCAGACTCAATGGGCCAAATGGTCTCCTTCTACACTGTAGCGATTCTATGATTCTTCTATGAATGGTCCATTAAAATACAAAAAAGTTGGAATTTTCCACATTTTTTGATATTCTCCATGAACCTCTGTCATTTCTGGCTTGTCACAACTACATGGCTAACCACATGAGCTCTGAAAACAGATTCCAATTGTATGTCTTTGAAAACCAGGATCTAAATTCTTAAAACTGTTGAGTTAAGGGAGTATACCACAGCGACCACGTTCTACTCCAGAAGTCGCCAAACTCTGAGAATAAAATAGGACTTGTCACACACACTAAGTTATTTAATAATAGACATCTTTGGATTGACACCCAGGAACAAAAGGGATGCTGATCTCTGCTGTTCAATGGAGGTGCACGGCAGATGTCAGCTGAGCACAAATCAGGTTCCTACTCAAGCAGAAATGTTGTGTCTGCTCAGGGGTGCAGCGTGCTATCATTGATAATGATTTTCTTTCCTAACAGGTAGAAGATTATGGATAAATGATATAGCTGAGATATAAAAGGGGAAAGAACTTTTTTTTTTACATCAAGAGTGCCTTCTTTGCCCTTTGCTCTCGATTCCGAGTGAAAATCAGTCAATTTAACACGATAAAATTGAATGGATGAGAGGGAGGGAAACAGTTTGTGATTTTTTCAGTCTCGTACACTTAGCATGTACTCACATACACGGGCTGAACAAGCACGATGGCACAGTGAAATAAACTCTTCAAAGTCCTTTTCAAACATTTTTTTAAAATAATTGGACCCACAAACACATTAAAGTAAATTACGATATTTCCTTACTGCTGGCAGCACGATGGTTAGCGCTGCTGCCTCACAGCGCCAGGGACCTGGATTCGATTCCCGGCTTGGGCCACTGCGTGTGCGCAGCCTGCACATTCTCCCCATGTCAACGTGGGTTTCCTCCGGGTGCTCCAGTTTCCTCCCGCAGTCCGAAAGATGTGCTAATTAGGTGCATTGGCCATGCCAAATTCTCCCTTGGTGTACCCGAACAGGCGCCGCAGTGTGGCGACTAAAGGATTTTCACAACTTCATTGCAGTGTTAATGCAAGCCTACTTGTGACACTGATAAGTAAACTTTAAATTTAAAAAGTAAATAATTAGCAAACTTCCAGGGTACCAATCTTACAGTGGGCCAGCTTGGCACTGAACGTCAGATTTTGGAACTAGAGTGGACATGTGTGCTTCCTCACTGACTCCACTAGCTTTGAGAGCAGCCTAATGGACTTGGCGTGGTGGGGGTGAGAGGGGTGGGGGGCTGGCAGTGGGTGGTAGGAGCTTATGCGGTGGGACTGTGTGCCAGGATGTACTTATAAATAACTTCTCGATCCGAGCCCATATGACCAGCTGTGCCAAGGCTTGTTTACAACACTCCACCCTGGGATCATATTACAAGCCCAGTAGCACTCCTGGCTTGCATCGATTCTGGCATGCAGGCCAAGATATCAATATTAATTATGTAAGAGATTGTAATTAATTGAAAACTAATTTAATCTAATTTTCCCAACCCAAAGCTAGACGTTGAAATTATTTTAGCGCCGCTTTAATATTTTTGATCAATGCTGATTAAAAATTTAAAAAACATCATTTTGTAGACAAACTTTCTAATGATTAAATTCTTAATGGAAGAGGCTAGTCAAAACGGAATAAGAATTAGATTAATAGGGAGACTCTGACATTCGTAGCAGCAATTTCCTCGTCAGTAATAATAACAGTTGTTTTTGTTCATTGGTTGCTGTGACATATGGTTGCGTGTATGGCACTCGGAGCCTGCCCCTATGGTGTGGCTGCCAAAGCTATTGCCCTTACTGTAACAGCATGAAATAGGGACTGACGATATGCGGGCCAACATTTACGCCTGAAAACACAGGCAGTCACTGGAACTCAGGGGGCTAATCAATCTTTCCGGGTACTGAAGGGATGATTCAGGCTTTACGCACTGTCAGCTGGGAGAGTTGCTGGAGCATTGAAGGCAGCACAATGTTATGCTATGGCAGGTCGGGTGCGATTGGGATATTATGCTAACAGCTAGAAAAATATCATAAATAACGGTTAACGATGGCTTAAAAAAATACTCGCTCACGACGTAAAATAATCGCACAGATGGAATTCGGAGATTCATTAGCACGACTGGCACATCCTGAAAACAGGCCGACGTTCAACAATTGAAGATGCTAGGAGCTGAAAGCATAGTCATGGTGACCTAACACTTGCAGGATGCATTTCCTGGGATAAGTCACCAGAGCAGGGTTTGCCAGAGAGAAATCTACAATAGCATGCAATTGCTGACCATCACCGAATTGACAAATGCATGTTCCAATCTTGGTATAATTGAAGTAAGATGCTGTGATAAGGCTCTCAGAAAGATGCATTGCAAATGTTCACACTCCAGTAGCTCTCACTTGAATTTTCGTGCAAAAGTGGTGTCCCTGCCAGCCAAGTTCTTTTGGAGCTCTAGTGCTCAGAGAAAGTGTTTTAGGGGCTCAGTTTCTTTCCAAATGTCCCTAATATTACAAGAGCACATTTTAAAGTCAAATTTTTAATGTTTCATTGCTTTTGGAAGCACTGTTAAGGTAATGAACCACAAATTGCGACTCTTTGATACCTCTTATATAAGCAAGTGCAGAACAGAAAGTTGTTTGACCAGACAATGCATAATCTTCTGTTTTTAATGCAATAATTCCTGTCTTAAAGAGGTCCCCGAACCTGTATTAATAACCTAATGCACAAGTTGGGTTAACAATGTAGTACTTACGAGCTGTGTTGTTGCCAGTTGACGGAACAACCCACAGTTTCATTAATGTTTCGTTAGTAGAAATGAGAAGTTCAAAAAAAATTATGGGTTACCACACAGGATTTTGTAACGAAGAGGCATCTCATTGGTATATTCGCAGAAGGAGAATACAGCACAAGTATATATGAAAATCTCGCTATCTACCAGCTGATATAATCTATCTTCCACCTGCTTCCATGAGGAAAAAGTTACAAAATTCTGAGATCACATACCAACCGACGTAAGAACAGTTTCTTCCTTGCTGCCGTCAGACTTTTGAATAGACTTACCATAGATTGAGTTGATCTTTCTCTATGCCCTAGCTATGACTGTAACACTTTATTCCTCACCCTTTCCTTTCCTTCTCTCCTATATACTCTAGGAATGGTATGCTTTGCCTGTATAGTGCACAAGCAACAATACTTTTACTGTATCCCAATACATGTGACAATAATAAATCAAATCAAACCAAATCAGATTACAATTTGCAGCTGCGATTTCCGCCATCCTCACTTCAAGCATCCTTCCGATCTCCAAATCCAGGCATTCCATTGTCATTGACAGAACATTGCTCTCACCTCCAACCTTGGGCCCCGCTTCAACTCCAAGCTTCACCCTGCACGCCATTCTGCCTTAATTTCTAACAAACTAAAGTGAGCGTAATACTTAAAAACAAACTCAAGGCAGTTTATGCTGCTGCAGGGTAAATGCATAATTAAAACACACATATCGTGAGTTAAATATCAAGTTAAATGCAATTTTGCATAAGTAAACATTTTATTGCAAAAGGGGTGTTAGAATGAGAATTGCCGGGCATGGAAGCAAACTGAGGTTTGCAGATCAAGCATTCGACTTGGAGAAATTTTAAATGTAAATTCTCATAGGGAACAAACAAAATACAAGTAATTAGGGGCTTACTTCATAGATCCCTTTTAATAATTTAGAAGTATATTTGGTATCTTTTGTCCTTTAGGAATCAGCTCAGACATTAGGAATGGGAAGAAATCTGGTTTTACAATTTGAGCTGGTTCCACTGTTAATTTATTGTGATTGGTTCAGTTCTCTCACCCTTGAATCTGAAGGTTACAGGTTCAACCCCCACCTTGGGTCTTTAGCGTATAATTGAGACTGAGAGACTGATATATTGTTGCACATGCTGTCTTTCAGATGAGATATGAATCCTTGTCTGCCTGTCTATTCATGATGGATGTTAAATGTTCCTGATGAACTATTTAGAGCGTCAGAGTTTGGCATCATAGGATCAGGAGTAGGCCATTCAGCCCATCGGGCCTGCTCTCGCATTCAATATACTCATGGCTGATTGGACGCGTTCATGCCTTTTAGCCCCACAATATTCCCAAAACGCTTCATGTTATTGTTAATCAGCGATCTATCAATCTCTACTTTAAACACGCTCAATGTCTCAGTTTCTCCAGCTCTCTAGGGTAAAGAATTCCAAAGATTCATAACCTTCTGTGTAAATAAATTTCTCCTCATCTCTGTCTTAAATGGCACCATTGGTCAACATTCTTGTCACAGCTGACATCAATACAATAAACAAATTAACTATTTATCTATCTCATCTCATTTTTACAATTTATTGGATTTTCCTATGTACCATTTGGCTGTTGGGCTACTAAGGAAAACTGGCATTTATTACATCTCCAACATAAACGTATCCCAGAGTTCTTCACAAATCGAATTTAAAGTCTATTTATTACTGTCACAATAGGCTTACGTAAACACTGCAATTAAGTTACTGTGAAAACCCCCTTGTCACCACACTCCAGCACCTATCTGTGTACACTGAGGGAGAATTTAGCATGGCCATTACACTTTCGGGCTCTGGGAGGAAACCGGAGCACTCGGAGAAAACCCACGCAGACACGGGGAGAATGTGCCGACCCTGCACAGACAGTGACCCAAGCCGGGAATTGAACCTGGGTCCCTGGCAGTGTGAGGCAGCAGCGCTAACCACTGTACCACCATGCTGATGGAAATAGATGAACAAGTGGGCGACAGTGAGCTATGGCTGCGGGGGGGGTGGGGGGGGTGATATGGACATGTGATTGTTAACCTGATCAGAGAGATATGTTTTTAAGCTTTTAACACAAGCAGAATGAAGAGACTAAAGGCTTAGGAAGGGGGTTCCAGGCAGTGTGACAAAGGCATCATAAGGCTCTTCCATCAATGGTGGTAGCAAAGGAAAGAAACACACATTCGAAATACAAGCAAGAGTAGGCCACTTCAAGCCCACCCCGCCATTCAACACGACCATGGCGGATCTATGCCAACCTCAACTCCTTTGAGTTGATCAAACATGCAATAAATCACAGTCCGAGGATCCAAGTGTGCAAGATGGGGTACACAATTTGGAAGAGGTTGCAAACACAATGTGAGGCAAAATCCGCGGAGGAATTTTAGCAGAACAATGAGGGGTTTAAATTTGATCTGTTGCTGGTGAAGGAGCCAGTGTTGCCCAGTGCAGACAGAGGTAATAGCGTGAGGGAAATACAGGCAGCTGTTTTGCAATAGTTAAAATTTGAGGAAGTGAGGAGATAGGGGACATGAAACATTTTAATAACGGATTTGAAAGGAAACGAAAACAAAGATGGAAGTTTCACAACAGAACTGTTGAGCTAAGAGGTGGAGATTGTTGCCCAATCCAGATGGGTTTCATAGCCTTTGTTCATTTTTGTCTTATATTCAGTCGTGTGAGCCAGACATGATTTTGGAATAGTTTCAAAGACTTGGCCATAAGTGTAACTGTTGTAAAAGTGAGTATTTGCATGCACCTCATCATTTCTAATTCCGGTTATAGCTTGAATACTTTGATTTATGTCTCAAGAGCACCCTTTTAAAAATTAAAGAGCATTTGCTAACAACTTTTAAATTATACCAAAAACATGTAAAATTCAAGCAGGGATGTTGGGAGCATAGCTAAAGGATGATGTTGTAACACTGACATATTCTAATAAGAATTCATTTCAGTTTGTAAGCAGTGTCAGACCTAAGTGTTGAACATGACACGTTCACATTAGTGAGCGTACATTATTAATTATATTAATATCACTCCGTGATTGGCTACTGGAAGGCCTGAAGGTAGTTAGGAGAGACCAACAGAGTCAGTTTATCTTCTATCAATGTCCTGATGTGAGATATGCCACCTAGTGGTCTACTTGGGAGCTCAGGTACCCATTATTGACAACCGCATGTCTCAGTCACCTCTGCAATGTTTTTGCTTCAGATTTGGGGAGTGAATCCCTTACCTCCCTATGTAGCTCCAGAAGTGACACCAGGGTCCCCAAAGTTGGCACGAAATACCACATGAAACATTCCTCTTCCTCCTGTTTCCTCAATTCTCTATAAATCCATCTCTTTCTCCTCTTTCTGCAGAAACAGTGCAAGTCCAGAAAACCGAGTGTGAACCTTTGCACCTTAGCAGTCCAAAAAGACCTATTGGACATAAATTCAGTAAACTTTCAAATTTTACCTTAGATCTACGCATGAAGTAATTAAAATGTCATTAAATGTGCCATGTTCCTCTATTAGTATGGACTTTTTTGTCTAACCCCTGGCAGGGTAATAAATGGAACTGAAAGTTTGCTAATTGTAAATTCAATATGCACCAGCAATCAATTGTTGGGGAAAATGGCTCATTGCAATCTAGGATTACATTATTTAACAAAGGGCTGCTCCTGAATTCCTTAATTCACATTATCATTTACCTTACATCAACAGGCGATTTGCTCACACGGAAATGTCATATTGAGATCAGAAACAATCTAAGAGGAATAAGTCTGAATAGCTCTTTTGAATTATAGACATGCCACACACAAGTCTTCCCCCTCCGCACAGCGCTTCATATCAATCCAGCAGTAACCTTTTGTGATGGGAAACATTGAATGGTGATGCTTTGGAATGGGGGAGTCCAGGTGACACACCTTCCAGACAGACTCAGGGCTGCTTCCAGTCCTTGACCCTCTTGTCATTTGCACCTGCCCGCCTTCATTGAGATTTTATTTTTAAGTTTAAAAACATGAAGATGAGAAAGGATGATTTTACTCTCCCTTCTCAACCAGTCTTGAAGAAGCATTGACCCACTTTCAGTTTTTGCAATGTTCTGTAGAATTTTCGTGAAATTCAGGTTGAGAGAGAAATTAATTACATTTGTACCTTTTTTTAAAAAAATCATTCAATTCATTGTTTAAAATAGAAAAATAATCGACTGATTTCAAGAGTACTTTGAATAATCAAAATGGATGGAAATACGCGGTAAAACTTACGGCTGAAGATTTTCTGTCCCACTTGCTGTGGGAATCGTAGCAGGGGAACAGAAAATTTGGCGGACTATGTAAAGTTCAGTTGATCTCGGGCGGGGATTTCCGGCCTTCCTGCTGTGGGTTTGGCTGAGTGCCCTTGCAGAGTGTGAACGGCTGGAGAATTCACTAACTGACAATTTAGCATAGCCAATCCATGTAACCTGCACATCTTTGGACTGTGGGAGGAAACCGGAGCACCCAGAGGAAACGCACACAGACACGGGGAGAACGTGAAAACTCCACACAGACAGTCACCAGAGGGCGGAATTGAACCCAGGACGGTGGAGCTGTGAGGCAGTAGTGCTAACCACTGTGACCATTATCTTTGTCGGTTTGTTGGAAAAGTGTAAAAAAGAATACTTGAAAATTCAACAAGTGGTATTATGTTTATTGGTATCTCTTTCAGTGTTTGGTCATTGAGTGATCAAGATATATGTATAGTTTTAAGTTATTCTTGGAGACTTTTTGATGTGGTCCCTTTTATTTTAAATATTAAATTGTCCAATCCCTTTGGGCCTCAGGCTGTTTTGTTTCAAATTCATTGCAGGCTCTTCACCCCAGCCATGCACAGAGAGGGATTTGTACTCTTCCCTCATTACCGTATGGATGCTGAAAAGCCAGTCTTATTCACAGAGCTTGGGGAGGGGTGGTGGGGGCACATCTTTCTGGGCATCTTAAAGCTTCATCTGCTCATTCAGTGTGAGATTAAAAATGGGGGGCAAACAATATCAGTGGAATTGTTAGAAAATGAGTTCAGTCTCAAGAATGGTGCCTGGCACCCACGGGATGAGTCATACACCTTGTGTAAGATGATGTCGACAGATGCACACACCATTCTTGGGGAATGAGGTGCATCCCCCTCAACAAAGACAGACACTGCTGGGTAGGAAATGGTTACAGGTAAGTGTGGTCTTTATTGTTAAAAGAGCAGCCTTCCAAATGAGGAAGAAAAAGCAGACACATTGTTATTTATTGTTTCTCACAACCAGCTGATGTGTCAAAGTGTTTTACAGCCATGGAATCACTCTCCAAAATATAGTCAATGGTGGGGTGTAGCTGGCTCTCCTATAGTCTCATTCACCAGTCAGAACCTGTGCAGAAATCCATCAGTTCAGTGAGGGAAGCCTGATTGTATCGAGTGACCAACGTCAGGCTTCCTCCAGGATTCAGGATTCGAAGGGAGCAAGCCCCACCCACTCTGAACCGCCAAGCAACCAGCGGAGTAGTGGCATTTGCGCCCCCCTGAGGTCCAAGGTTGCCAAGAGGCCCCAAAACCAGAGGCCAAGTGAGTGCAGACGGGAAACAAAGGTGGAGGGGGCAGTCATGCGGAGGCACAATTGAGGCAAGGGCAGTGAGTTGACTTTCAGCTGAGCCCTCTTCCTAATATCAGATCCCTCAATCTGGCACTGAATGCTTGATAATAGGGGAGCCTCCCTGGGATGCCGCAGTGCTCTCTCAGGACTACACTGGTGTGTCAGCCTCCATTTTTATGCTGAAGTCCTAGAATTGGGCTTGAACCCAGAACCTTATGGTCCCTTTAAGCTACTCTGTGCCTTCAAAACTATGCTCTGGCAGTTGGTCTTTCGAAGTTGCATTGGTGTGCGACTGGGGTTAGCGTAGACTAATGAAACTTCCTCTTGTATTGACCAGCAGTTTGGCAAACCCATCGTAAAGCCCTCAACAAAATGACAGTGGGTGGGAATGGGATATGGGAATGGGATATGGTAAATGCTGCAGTTCTGCTCCAACCCAGTAGTGGGGGGTTATTGAAATTGACCTCATTACCTGCCGTGCATCCAGAAATTGTATTTAAATTGCAAAAATGATAAAACTCATGAAATATCATTTGGATTGTACAGTTGAAAATGACAACTTTCACTTATTAGGGCCAGTTTCACTCTTCACAGTAGCTGGGAAGCATTCAGGTTCTGTCACTATGGACAGCTAAAGGATGCACACAGGGTGCTTCCCAATAACATTGCAGCAGGAATGCCGAAACTTTTCAAAGTGGGCAATCTGGGCCCACATCTGTAACGGGCACGATGTCACGCAGGGAATGAAACAAGGGGTGCATAAAATAGGAAGATGTACTTTTATAGAGCACTCCTGGTAAGTACTGAACATCTTGACAGGTTAACAAAAGGTCCCACGTCTTAAGCTAGAGTATTGTCTGCAGTTCTGGTCGCCACGTTATAGGAAGGACGTGATTGCACTGGTAAGTCCTGACTTCCACATGCCACGTTGTTCCAGACGTGTTGTGGACTGGCACATTTTCCCGTCTGGGCGTGATGGGGAGATTCCAGTCAGGTCTTTATCTACATCTCCTCAGTGGGATGAAATCAGTTTCATGTTGGGCACCGATTGGTTTTACAATCCGCCATGGCGGGCACTAGCGGAAAATCTGACAGGAAATCACGTTGGCGTAAACCAATGTTTGGGCCTCCCTCCAAATTCTGACCCCCTCACCACCGCACCCCTCCTCCCAACCCCACCCCTGCAACACCTACCACCCCCTCCGCCAACAACACCTGTGTACCAGGAGGGGCATAGAGGAATTCTGCAACAACTCCCCCCTCCCATACCCCCACACCTTCACCCTGCACTCCCCCCCCCCCACCACACACACACACACCCAGTCAAGCTGGCAGTTATATTATTTCATAAGAATCAGTCACGTTGTATTTCAAGGTACTTTACAGAAAATGAGATAATTTGGAAGTGTAATCACTGCTGTAATGTAAAACACACGGCAGCCATTTTGTACACAGTAAGCTCCCACAAACAGCAATACGAAAGTGGCCAAACAATAGGTTTTTGTGCTGTTGACTGAGGGATAGACATTGGCCATGGCATTCAGGATAATGCTCTTTGATATAGTGCCACACTTTTTAGATCCATCCTCAAAGCCAAGTGAGACCTCAGTTCCACATTTTATCCAAAAGACATCCAGCACTTCCGATAACGCAGCATTCCTTCAGTGCTGAGCTGATGCGAGAACCTTGGCTTCAGTGATCAAAGCAGTGGAGGTTAGAGGTCAGAGCCACAGCTGACAATCCAAAGCTGGTGACGGATTTTGTACCAGGCCCCTCCCCGAATCAGAGGGAAAGCCCGGATGCAGACCGAGGCAAAGGGTCATTTAAAGCAGGGGTAATGAGTCCTCTTTCCTTTAACAAGAGTTTTGGGCTTTTATCCTCTTGGCTTCTGCCCTCCGAGAATAACCCTTCAAGAACAGAGGCTAGGACAGCAGTTTCAGGCCTACACAAGCCCTCCGGTTCCTTTCCTGATTTCCCACCACAAGGTCCTACAGTGTTGATAAACCACTTGAACTTTGCTCTCTCAATATGTGGGATAATCTCTTGATGTGTTATTTCAATGTCTCATACATTCAGGCTACTTGTATTCCTAAAATCTAACCTCCTTATGTGTATATAAAAATACTGGTTAAGTGTCATAAAGAACCCCTCACACACCACTCACTCCCAAGCCAACAGAAAAGTCTTCCTTGTCTGTTGTATAAAAGTTACTTAAATATTCTGGCAGTAATCTATTGACTGATGGCTCTGCTTTCTAGACCAGCCACAGAGCACAGGGATCAGTGGCTGGTTGATTGATTGGTTTTAAATTGTGCAACTGACCTGAACTTGACAAGGGATCATTTAAAGGAGGTGGTGAGGGGGTGGGGGGGTGGGGGGAAGTGGTGGGGGGACCAGGGGGGGCAGGGGTGGCACTGGTGATGGCGATGCAACAGCTTTAACTCTTTCAGGACTGAGTTTTCAGGAGAAAGTTCTGAAGCAAAATGGGATTGGATAAGTAAAGAACACCAGCTACATCTTCAGAGGAAGACAAATATTCACTTGCAGTCTGGTAAACTCAGTCACGGTAAAATAGAAGTCGGTTAATGGAATGCTTAGGGATGGATCACAGAGGCATAGAATTCCTACAGTGCAAAAGGAGGCCATTCGGCCCATAGAGCCTACAACAACAACAACCCTATCCCGTAACCCCACCTATTTACCCTGCCTGACACTAATTGGCAATTAGTTTGGAGAGCGGGAGGAAATCGGAGCACCCGGAGGAAACCCACGCAGACATGGGGAGAATGTGCAAACTCCACACAGGTGTGCATGCAAGGCCAGAATTGAACCTGTGTCCCTGGCACTATACGAGCCACTGTGCCACAGTGCCAGGCTTAAACATTTTTCTTCTAGGGCAAATTAAAATGGTAATGAGTAATTGCGGTCCCTGCAATGTGACATGTTCATGTAAAAAAAGGTCTTTTTTTCTGCCTCCGGAGTTGCGCCTGAGGAAAGGTTGTTGGATTTTCATAAAATATCGGAATCCTCAAAATATCCCGGGCACAAACAGGGTGGGATTGTCCAGCCGTGCTCGCCCCAAAACCAGAAAATCCCACCCGTGGTCAACAGACCTTTCCATCGTCTGCCCCTCACCCTCTCCAATTCCCATGGCGGATGGAGTGGGAAAATTTGTCCTGCAGTCTCATTTCCTGCAAAAATAAGTAAATTTGCTAATGACGAAGAGATTCCTGGTACTCTTTAGAGAAACGCAGTCTATAATAATAGTGCTTCCATCGTTGGTGCATGTCCAGGACATCAGGCAACAGCCAGAAGAGTGAACATAGCAGCTCCTGAAGACAGCTCATTATAACAACGTCCGTGCACATCCTGCAGCGTACTGGGGTGGCAGGACGGTGGCACAGTTGTTAACACCGCTCTCTCACAGCACCAGGGACCTGGGCTCAATTCCTGGCTTGGATTGCTGTCTGCGTGGAGTTCGCACATTCTCCCCGTGTCTGCATGAGTTTCCTCCGGGTGCTCCAGTTTCCTCCCACACTCCAAAAACGTGCGGATTAGGTGAACATTGACTGTGTTAAATTGCCCCTTAGTACCGGGAACTAACTAGGGTAAATGCATGGGGGTAAGGCCTGGGTGGGATCGTGGTCGGTGCAGACTCAATGGGCCGAATGGCCTCCTCCTGCACTGTAGGATTCTGTGAGAGGACAGGATGGCCAAAAACCTCAGCAGCTTTTAAAGGGCTGCTGCTTGCGATGAAAGCTGAGCTTCTCATTCTCAACTTGAATTCTTTAGCTGTGGTCATTTCAGTATGAGAGCAAGGAGGGAGGGTGCAGCCCTGGTGGTCTAACTCCACAAGCTAAGAACAAGTGAACACAGAACTTAGGAGCAGGGGTGGGCCATTCAGCCCTTCGAGCCTGCCCCACCACTCAATAACACCATGGCTGATCTGGTTGTAGTCCCAACTCCACTTTGCCAGCTGCCCAGTTCCCCAGAGCTCTGTGGCAAGGATTACAAAGTAAAGCTGCAATCTTTCAAGGTCACCAGTAGTCCAGTTTAAAATGGCCAGTAAAAGGTGGCAGAATATGTCATTGCATTTCCCCATGTCCAGAAGTCATGAGCACAAATGGATGTAATGCACTTGCCATGCCAAGAATCACAATGTGGACTCAGCTGATGAAGGAGCAGCACTCCGAAAGCTCGTGATTCCAAATAAACCTTTTGGAATTTAACCTGGTGTTGAGAGATTTTTTGCCATGCTAAGAGCATCCACGCTTTAACCACAATAATCATAGATTGAAAATAATTAATTGGCTATTAAGGGCTTTGTGATGTCCTCAGGACATGAAAGGCGCTATATAAATGCAACTTCTTTTTCTGTTCATCGGACATGGCCATCGCTGGCCGGTCACCATTTATCACCATCCCTAGTTACCCAAGGGCAGTTGAGAGTCAACCACATTGCTGCAACTCTGGAGTCAGACATAGGCCAGGCCACTTAAGGACAGCAGATTTCCTTCCCTAAAGGACATAAATGAACCAGATGGTTTTTTGCGACAATGATTTCATGGTCATCCGAAAATTCTTAACTCCTGGTACTTTTAATTAAATTCAAATTCCACCATCTGCTGTGGCAGGATTTGAACCAGATTCCCAGAACATTAGCTGCATTTCTGGATTAATACTCTAGCGATAATACCATTAGACCATGATCTCCTCTATTTTTCTACTCAGTGTTTTGGTATATGGTAATAATGATGGGCATAGGTTTGAGTCTATGGCCACAGATCAACCATGCAGTAATAGAATGAAACTTCATGAACCTGCAGCATCAAAGTTAGGAACCCATATGTGTGCTATCAATAATATCCTGTGCTTGGAAGAAAGCAGAAAGGAGCTGGGTGAGGGGGGAAGTGAAGGAGTGCAAGTACTGTCTGGTAGTGTTTACTTTCCATAAGGAGGAGATGTGCAGATTAGGTTGACTGGCCAAGCTAAATTGCCTGTTAGTGTTCCAGATATATAGGTTAGGGGGCTTAGCAGGGCAAACACGTGGGGTTATGGGGTAAGTTT
The DNA here is from genome assembly GCF_965287045.1 of Carcharhinus amblyrhynchos. NCBI lineage: Eukaryota > Metazoa > Chordata > Chondrichthyes > Carcharhiniformes > Carcharhinidae > Carcharhinus > Carcharhinus amblyrhynchos. The sequence continues at coordinate 18,723,972 of NC_137347.1, forward strand.
GTGTAAGAGTCAGTGCAGATTTGATGGGCCGAATGGTCTCCTTCTGCACCATTAGGATTCGATATGGATTCTACACTAGATTGCCCTTGCAAATAAAGCATCAGTCACTTGTGTGACACGTCAACACACTGCTGATTGCAACACTTGGCATCGGACCTCAGCTGTTAGGATCATGTCACGTAGAAACTGAAGATTGTGGTCACTTTGACAGAGATGAGCGGAGCCTTCTCTTCAGGAAACTCATTAGAAGGTGTGGCATTTTTCCATGACTGACTCCCTAGTGCGTCGTAATTGATGAAGGCTGATCTTGTCAGACACGTCCAGATAGATATGCTCTGGGCAGACAAAAGAGATGGCAGGAAGAGTATCGCTGTTGTAAAAGCTCTTAAGACCCTCCAAATAGAGAGATAATCCAGTGCAATGTCTACTTTCTAATTTGTGACTTTTGGTAATTTAAGATGTAAGCCTACGCGTCACACGATTAAAGAATAAATAAATAAACTGCAGCAAAATTTACAATCAAAGCCATGAAGAAAAATGCAAATAACACAGTCAATAAAAGAAACTGAATAAGAAGCAGGCATCTCAGTGAAATTATTCTGCAGCTATTAACCGCATTCCCTTTATAAGAACATAAGAACATAAGAAATAGGAGCAGGAGTAGGCCATCTGGCCCTTCGAGCCTGCCCCGCCATTCAATAAGATCATGGCTGATCTGTCGTGGCTCAGTTCCACTTTCCCGCCCTCTCCCCATAACCCTTAATCCCCTCTCTTATCAAAAACCCATCAACCCGCTTCTTAAAAATATTTAGCGAGGCAGCCTCCACCACTTCAACGGGCAGAGAATTCCAGAGATTCACCACCCTTTGAGTGAAGAAGTTCCTCCTCAACTCCGTTCTGAACCGCCCCCCCTTTATCTTGAGGCTGTGCCCCCTAGTCCTACTGTCTTTTTTGAGCGGGAAGAGTCTTTCCACCTCTATCCTATCCATCCCATTCATCATCTTATACGTCTCAATGAGATCTCCCCTCATTCTTCTAAACTCTAACGAGTACAAGCCTAGTTTATTCAGCCTCTCCTCATAGCTCAACCCCCTCAACTCCGGTATCAGCCTAGTAAACCTCCTCTGCACTCCCTCCAAGGCCAAAATATCCTTGCGCAGGTGCGGCGCCCAAAACTGCACACAGTACTCCAGCTGCGGCCTCACCAATGCCCTATACAGCTGCAGCAAGACCTCCCTACTTTTATATTCAATCCCCCTCGCTATGAAGGCCAGCATCCCATTCGCCTTCCTGACCACCTGCAAACTAATGTCCAATAAAATGGCTGAAGGGGTTGTCAAAAGCTGAATCTTGATGTTGAACACACAAAATAGCGGTGACAGGTACTTTTAAATCGACTAGAATTCTGTGGGAAAAACTTAATGAAGAGGCCACTTGAAAAGAACCATCGCGCCACCATCCCCCCCACCAAAATCTTGAACTCTGACCAGCTCAGAGTCACCATTGCCAAAGGCCAAGCGCACTTAAAAAGGGTGACATGGACAAGTCGGGCCAAAGGGCCTGTTTCCATGCTGTAAACCTCTATGACTCTATGACACTGGACACCATCCCTGGCAGACAGTCAGTATTCTGGCACGCGGGAGGGGCAATACATCCGCATTGAGGCAACTTCATTGCACATGGAGATAACATCCTCGCAGGACCTGTGTTTGTGACAGACGGGCATTAGGACCTTATGTACTGGGCAGTGGCCAATCCAGCTAAAGACCTGAGAGTTCGAAATATAACTACCCAAATGGCCACGCGCACCAATTCACAAGGTTGTACTTAGAATCGTAAAGTGGGAAACAAGCCTGAGGCTAAAAATAGCATCACAAAGAATAGCTTAAACCCTATGACAAACACAGATCATCCGTGGATTTGCAAGACTGTTTGGGCAGAATTTTACAAAGAAAGCTTCCAAGTGCCGAACGAGCGAGAAAACTGGAGAGTTTCAGACTCGCTTTTTTGGACGATTTTGAAAATGTAATCTTACAGCAGTTAGTGCAAAAAAAGAGCCTCCATACAATTCTTACCAACAAGGCTAAGGGGAGATTGGGGGCAGGGGGGGAGGAGGTGGAAAGGGTGCAGACCTGAGTTCACCGGGGAGGATAGCTGCTGAGCTCCAGGATGCCATTGCACAGGCATGTCATTAATATTGAAATTGGCTTTGCGCCCTGTCTTGATCTGGAGCTGATTTTGCCAGGGGAAAAACAAGGCTGGTACAATCGGGCAAGATGGAAAACCGAGACAATTCTGATTTATTGCCTTCCGCCCAATCGTATCACCTTGCCTCATCGTAAATCAGACGGGACAAGGTCATAAGATCCATCTTTTAAATATCCCATGGTCACGTTAAATTGGGATTTGATATTACTTTAGATGCATTTGTTCATAGATTGATAAAAGGAATTAATTTTTGAGATTCAAGGCAGGATTTTCCGTCCACATTCGCCCCAAGACCGGAAAATCCCGTCTGAGGTCAACGGACCTTTGCATGGTCTATTTATCGCCTGCTACAATTCCCGTGGCAGGCGGGATGGGAAAATTTCCTCCCCCCCGTCCCCCCCACAAGTCTGGTTATTAACACTGATCACACCTGATATGGATCCAGGGTGGAGTGAGTTGCCTGAACAAATTGCAGAGTGTGTCTGCCAACAAGAGGAAGTTTAACTGCTGTTGCTTCGTGCTGGAGAGAGCACTGGATGTCAAATTAAGAAGAAATTACATTTGCAGTGGGATCGATGCCGTTTACTATTTACACACTGTGGTTGAAGCACTTCCCCTTAAAAAATAGAGACGAGTTTCGTAACTCAGATCATTTGCATGGGATTACTTAGGACAGATCCTGTCTTGTTTTAAATCCTTCATTTGTTTCAAATTCAGTGTAGTAATTCAAAGCAACTCAATGCGGTGAGTAAGAATTGGAGATGGATCTTAAACATTTTTCTTTCAAGCTGAGTTAAAATAGTGACGGGTATTTGTGGTCCCTGCAATGTGACATGCTCATGTAAAAATAAGGTTGTTTTTCTGTCTACAGAGTTGCGTCTGAAGAGAGAGTTTTGGATTTTCATTAAGATAGGACCTGAAGGGAGTATCTTAGAACAGAGGGATCTTGGAGTTAAGGTGCACAGTTCTCTAAAGGTGGAGTCACAGGTAGCTAGGGCAATGAAGAAGGCTTTTGGTATTCTGGCCTTCATCAGTCAGGGTATTGAGTATCGAAGTTGGGAAGTTATGTTGCAGTTATACAGGATGTTGGAGAGGCCACACTGGAATATTGTGCTCGGTTTTGGTCACCTTGCTGTAGGAAAGATGCTATTAAACCTGAGAGAGTGTTGAAGAGGTTTACGAGGATGTTGCCAGGGCTCAAAGGACTGAGTTATCAGGAGGGATTGGTCAGGCTAGGACTTTTTCTTTGGAGTGTAGGAGACTGAGGGGTGATCTTATAGAGTTGTATAAGATCATGAGAGGCATGGATAGGGTGAATGCACTCAGTCTTTTTCCCAGTGTTAGGGAATCGAGAACTAGATGGCTTAGGTTTAAGCTAAGAGGGAAAAGAATTAATAGGGACCTGAGGAGCAACTTTCTTAAACAAAGGGTGTCATATATGTGGAATGATCTGTCCGAGGAAGTGGTTGAGGCAGGAACATCGACATTTAAAAGGCATTTGGACAGATACATGGGTTGGAAAGGAGGGATATGGATCAAATGCAGGCAAATGGGGTGAGCTGAAGGGCCTGTCTGTGTGCCGTAGATTCTATGAAGTATTAGAGTCATCAAAAATGTGCAACCTATTTCCGGTGAAAATTGGCTAATCATGAAAAGATCCCTGACACTCATTTGAGAAAACTAATCTGTAACAATAAACTAAAGGACATATTGATCGAGAAAGGTTCTGGCACATGAGTTTATCTATGGCACAATTCTTTAAAAAAAAACTTGTATTTAGGTCACATCCAAACATTGTCAGCATCCCACAACCGATTAATTACTGTTGAATTATGGTTATGCTTGAAATAGTGTAAACTGTGCATGTCAAGATCCCACAATGAAACAAATGGCCAGTGAATCAGTTTTGGCAGTGGTGATCCGGGGCTTAATTGTCATCCAGGATCTTCGCTGCTCTTCCTCATATAGTGCCAGGAAATCCGAAACATTTACCTGAACATGGGGCATGTTGTAGCGAGATATCACAACAAGGAAATCTTGAATCCCAACAATGGCTTGTTGAAAGAAAGTTAAAATCATATACAAACAAGCTCAATGCAGCTACAGGTCTTGTTCCATAGACTCTCAGTCTCACACTGAAGTTTCTCTCCAACCAGGGTCTGTGCCCTAAAACTCAATAGATGCTAGTTTATGCACTTCCTTCTGACAGACGCCAGGAGGCTTTAAGTTTACTTATTAGTGTCACAAGTAGTCTTACATTAACACTGCAATGAAGTTTACTGTGAAAAATCCCATAGTCGCCACACTCTGGTGCCTGTTTGAGTACACTGGGGGAGAATTTAGCATGGTCAGTGCATCTAACTTTCAGACTGTGGGAGGAAACCGGAGCACTTGGAGGAAACCCACACAGACACGGGGAGAATGTGCAAACTCCACACAGACAGCGACCCAAGCCAGGAATCGATCTCAGGTCCCTGGCATTGTGAGGCAGCAGTGCTAACCACTGTGCCACACATAATTTCTACACATCAGAAACATAATGAGGTATAAATGATATTACAGAGAAATGGTGTTGCTGTAGAAGATCAGCCATGATCTTTTTCAATGGCAGAATAGGCTTGAAAGGCTGAATGGCCTATTCTAGCTCCTTTTTTTTAATGTTCTTATGCCAACAGTTTGGGTATTGTATCATTAAGAATGAGTAAATGGTTTACATGAAGCCACCGCAAAATTGGTAGAGGTTTGGAGAGCTGCAAATAAAAACTGCACTGAACCACAGAATACATCTTAGTCCACAGGATTGCTACAATAAATAAAACTCTCTGGCATTTCTATAACCTCACAGAGTAAATAGAGGACACTGGATGTCAGTCAGTGAATCACAAAGCAGCAATTCAACTAATGGATTCAGGTAACATCACAAGTCATAAGAGTGAAGCTTGAGTGGTTGGATTACTGGTCTGTGACTCACTCACATCCATCCCGGATTCTTTACAGCATTTAGCCGAGGTTGAACTTCCGCTGACAGTGGGGGACTCAGCTGATGGCACATTGGCGGACGCCAGTTTCTTTGCTGTCGCACATATCTTTGTAAAAGTACCAAGCTCTAGATAGTGGGGATTCCTGCCATCTCTCTCAACTGGGGAAATGATACATCGTGGAGAATACCAGGAAAGAGCCCAAGAAAAATTAAGACATTAACTCACAAAACAAAGCATGTATTTACCCATAAACGTCACACACGTCACACAAAAAGGCAGAGATATGTAAAAGATGCTTCAGCATGTCTTATATTAAACTTATTTAAGGACAGCTCAAAAAAGAACATTTATTGTTGACACCTCCAAACCATCAAAGTTTGTTCCTTTGTTTTGCGGCTCAATCTGAGGTAATCTAATCTTGTTTGGGTGTTTCTAATAGTGTTTGAAAAGACAGACCCACCCTGCCACCCCAGTGTGGTACAAGAGGTGTGAGCATTGTGTTGTGGTGAAGTTTCCACCCTCTCCAGTAACCACCGCCCCCCAATCTGGGCCATCCTGCTCAACTTTCACCAGCATCGCCATCCCCCGTCACTCGCGTACTTAATCTGGAAATAAAAAGCAGCAGTGCTTAGAGTCAGTGAAACATCACTCAGAATCTTCCTTCGCAACAATTTCAGCAATCCGATTGCCGATAATCTCAGAGGTTAGGGGGAGAACCTTCCTGCTTCAGTGCTCTCAGTGGGGAGAGAATGCTCATCTTGTTGTATGCAAATTCTGGTGGAGATAAGTCGATTCAGTGGCAGCTTTCAACCTCCTCCCCCCACTCCCCTCCCCACTCTCCCTCCACTTCCCCGTCCCCTTCCCACCCCTTTCCCCCCTCCCCCCCGTCACTCTTCCTCCCCCTCCCTCCCCCCTCAAGCCCTTCTGACATGTTACCTTATAATCCTGGGCAGTTTTGTTCGCAACTGTGTAGCACCAACTGACCCGGGTTCAAATCAGTTTGAAAGGAAGGAAATTCCCAGGAATGCTGCAACTCTTGACAGCTGTAGGGATATGGGGTACCTGAAATGTCTTCATTTGGTGTGACTTACCATAGAATCATACAATCATAGAATCCCTACAGTGCAGAAGGAGACCATTCAGCCCATTGAGCCTGACAACAATCTCACCCAATCCTGTAACCTCACGTATTTTACCCTGCTAACCTCCCTAATACCAAGGGACAATTTAACATGGTCAATCATGCACATCTTTGAAGTACGAGGGGAAACTGGAGCACCCGGAGGAAACCCATTCAGACATGTAGAGAACATACAAACTCCACACAGGCAGTGACCCAAAGCTGCAATTGAACCTAGGTTCCTGTAGCATTGAGGCAGCAACGCTAACCGCTGCTCCACCCTGCCGCCCCAAATGGATGACATGATTTGGTGTGAGCTCCAGCACACGATGCAATACTGTATCATTCTACAATTCCAATCTGTTTGGTACGACAGGCATGGTTTTATTTCCTTCGTTCCTTCAAGTCAAAATTTCCATTAATGAAAGGAGCTAAGCAATGTTAAAAGTAATTGCAATGTATAATTTAACAACATATAATGCAGAATTCTGAGTCACCTTTTGTTTTGCAGAACTTCAATTAAGAGGTTGTTTCAGGTGAGCTTTCAGTATTTTTGTAAATAAATGATCAATTATTGTTATTGACAGTTAGAAATAAAACAACTACACATTTAGCGCAGATCTTTGTGCATTTTCTGGAATGACTGTCTTTCCTTTCACCACTCAATACATTTAAAAGGACAATTAATAAATTCTTCAGAGCAATTATCACAGTGCTACAGAGACAGAAAAGTGTAACATTTAAACCCTCACGGAAAGAGACTGCATCCAGGCTATCATGGAGCTCTGTACAGGTAAATGGTTTTATTTCCTAAGAGCTACAACATCTTAAAGTGGATGAAAAACGGGCAAGAGCTGAGACAAATAGCCGCACTGGGAGTAAATCTGGCATTGGCTTAAACAGAGCCATACATCATTGACCTGACACTGTATGAATGCACTCGCAGTGGCTGCCAGGGCCAGCACAGCTCCAGGCAAACTCTGGGCAAGCCATTTATCTTTAATGAAACAACCCAGACTCCAACCCACACAATGTACAATAGTGTACGGCTCTCTACACACATGGTTCTCACCTAAGGTGACATTACACTGCAGCACGCTTAAAGTACAAAAATGCTAATACGCAGCATGCAAAATGGATGAGGTTCCGTCCATAGCTGCTGCGCTGTTGGGATATAATCAGAATTTACGGATCTCAAAAAATTAAGGCAGGTAAACAAGTGGGAAAATCAGATTTAGATTCAGGGGATCCAGGGATGTTGCTAGGTGTACATTTATAACCACAATCATCAGACTGGCTATCAGGAGCATTTTGTATCCACGTTGCTGCATTAAGATTGCTCACAATTTAAACAGTCTCACTGTGGTAAGGGTGAACTCACAATCGACCACCATCTTGGATTATATTCTGCCAACACTGTGATCACGGGGACATCTTTGACTGTTGTGAGTTATTACCATATGAAGTTTAAAGTTTGTTTACTAGTGTCACAAGTAGGCTTACACTGCAGTGAAGTTATTGTGAAAATCCCCTCACGCAGACCACACTCCGGCACCTGTTTGGGATCACTGAGGGAGATTTTAGCCTGGTCAATTCATGTGGCCGGCACATCTTTCACACTGTGGGAAGAAACCTGAGCACCCCTGGAGAAACCCACATAGACACGAGGGAGAACGTGCAAACTCTGCATAGGCGGTGACCCAAGCCAGGAATCGAACCTGCTTCCCTAGCACTGTGAAACAGCACTGCTAACCACCATGTCACCATACCGCCCCTTCCTCAAATATCACAATATCCCTTTACTAAATAGGTTGTTTCCTTCTGTTTACATCCTTTTCATCACTATGCGTTCAACTTTGCCCATTTCTTATCTGTTCCATTTTCTTTTTTAAAAATCCCAAGTTAATTGGGGCTATATTTCACTCTGATTTAAGCGTATATTGTAACATCGAACTTCAGAAATATAAAAAAAAAGACCTCTGGTCTATGATGGTCACTGCTTCAAATCACTCACAAACAGCAAACCTTTGCAAAAAGAGGCCAATGATAACGCCAGTTCAAGTATTTCCATAAACATTCGTGTTGCTTGTTTTTACAACCAGTCCTAAACTTTAAAACAAAATTGCTGAGGAGAATATTCTGCCCTGAGGTTGAAATCTGGTTCCTTCTTGTTGAGTATGACACAGATCACCACCACGCAGTCCATTTCTCAACATATCCACCAGGAAACTGTTCGAAAACATTCTCCTCAAGGTGTTGTTAACATTCAGAATGAGTATTCAATTTATGTTCTTTTAAGCAGCTATCAATGAAGTAAAAAAAGATTATTATTCAGTCTAGAGAAAAATACAAACTTAGAAAGTAGAGGCAGGAAGAGGCCATTTAGCCCTTCAAGCCTGCTCCACCATTAATTTTGATCATGACTGATCATCAAATTCAAATTCCTGATACAGCCAAAATGATTGACTCCAGCCTTTAATGGTGATAATGGGGCTCTCACTGAACATAATTCTTAACAAAATGTCCAAGACGAATTGTTTTTCAATAATATTCTGAAGGACATCAATCATGTATTGCAGTGTTCGATTCCCGGCCTGGGTCACTATCTGTATGAAGTCTCCCTGTGTCTGTGTGGGTTTCCTCAGTGTGCTCCAGTTTCCTCCCACAGTCCGAAAGGTGTGCTGGTTAGGTGCATTGGCCATACTAAATTCTCCCTCAGTGTACCCGAACAGGTGCTGGAGTGTGGCAACTAGGGGATTTTCACAGTAACTTCATTGTAGTGTCAGTGTAAGCCTATTTATGACACTAATAAATAAAACATCTCGGCTTTCCCTGACTGTCAGTGCTTTTGGATGAGGAGGATCAAGTATTTTTTACACAGAATGTTAATCAGAGCTTCTCTTGCAAGTGTCCCAGAACGTGAATCAAAAACAACAGTAAACACTCACTGAGCTGAAGTAGAAATGTAAATGAATTTTATTACTTGGAGTGACTCAGGGCTGCCAGAGTTTGTGAAATGTTGAGTATTGACTGCTGTCTCTGTGCAGCCTGTATCAGGAGGGCTGTAATGCAAACTCTACAAGCAAAAGTTAGCCATTTACCTACCTAGAGAAGGGAAAAAGAAGTGGAATTGGTCCTCTGCTGCTATAGTCAACCTTAAGTAACATAGGGGTAGGTTTCAGCACCCACACCATCAGTGAGATTGTGCATGACCCAGGCTGCCTTCTGACACTGAGGTGAGAAATGTGGACGGTACAGTGGCACAGTGGTTCGCACTGCTGCCTCACAGCACCAGGGACCCGAGTACGATTCCCTGCTTGGGTCACTGTCTGTGCAGAATCTGCATGTTTAGCCTGAGTCTGCATGTGTTTCCTCCGGGTGCTCCGGTTTCCTCTCTCAATCCAAAATACGTGCTGGTTGGGTGCAACGGCCATGCTAAATTCTACCTCAGTGTACCCCGAACAGGCGCCGGAGTGTAGCGACTAAGGGATTTTCACAGTGACTTCATTTCAATGTTAATGTCAGCCTACTTGTGACACTGATAAATAAACTTTAAATGCCAACGCTCTGTCAGCTGTATCACAGCGCGGTGATATAATGTTTTCCAGCGCGGGCTGGAGAACATTAACTCATTCCCAGTTTTAAATTCACACTTAGCAGCAATAAGACCAGTTAGAATCCATTGAGGAGTTAGCTCATTAATAGGAAACTCATACCATGAAGCAAACATTAGACTCGCTTCTAGTTATCGCCTGCAAATAATTCCTCCTTTAAATTATGAAATATTTAAAACCAGCATGCACGATTTCTGCTGCTCAGCATGGACTCAGAGATAGTTGAAGAAAATGTTCAATGTCTCTCAGGGGCCTTTTTGTTTCAGATTATGTTCATGAGAGAAATTTGGGATTTGGGATGGAAGTGGGTGTATTTTGCTGGCACATCCATCCTGATACAGGTCGCCTGGGTATCTCCTATGAAATAACTAGAAATCTGTTTGGATTTTCTAATGCAACAGGAGGCAGAAGGGGAAAAACAGCAACGAAAGAGAACATCAAATGGATTGGATGTGTCGTGTGAAGGTTTAACAGAAAGAACATCTTTTGGAGATTTATACAGCTCGTATAGATACCGATGTATCTAAGGATCCGCGAACAATCACAGAATCAAAATGTTAGGTCTTTCTAGAGACTGTGAAAGATATTTTAAACTGTCAACGTTCCAGACTGAAACTGCAAAAAAAAATCGATTAGCAAGCAGGAAATTTTAACTGACCTCATTGTCAAGTGCAACATTCGGAATGAGGAATCCTCTGTCAGTTTCCCTAAGCGCAGAAGTTTTCTACAATCCTTGTTAGACTGCGTAACAAAACCACAACGAAACTTAAAACATCAGCACAAGAGCAAATGTCATGTCAATACCTTAAGAGATAGTGAAACAAAAAGAACAAATATTTTGACATGATGAACTTCACTAAGAATCAGTTTCCAACAGGTCAGAGTGGACTTTTATGTCCAGTGAACGATGTGTCAGATAAGTAGTGTGTGCGCGTGGAATCCCTTCTCTGCCATGTCTTGTTTCCCAGAGCCTGTGTGCCAGTGCTGCAAACTCCTGCATGTGCAGATGTATTGTTGGGATGATCAGAACTCTGCGGCCTGCTTTGAACGTGGCCTCCTGTTTGAGGTTCCAAAACCCACTTATTCCATGCTGGACTCAAGCAGTAAAAGGGGGCACAGTCCCTGAGGGGACAATGTTAATACTGTTAGGATTCTAATCTGCGTTTAAGCTGCAATTGATTCCTGATTTCTTATTCCTGTTCAGCATTGACATGTTGTATTAATGCTTACTTGTGTCGCTATAATTTTTTCTTTCAATTCTCTCATAATGAATCAAATAAGCTGCAAATCACATGCATGTGCACATATACATATATTGCTGCATTTGTCAATTCTTAGGTACGCAACACACATTAAGACAAGTACATAAGCCAAATAGCCCATGTGACTACTGCATATAGCATAGGGTGTGATTTTTTTTTTTACAGACACAAACATACACACACACATACATGTACATTGAATCATAACATAGACACACACATTCAGATATCAATAATAATTATTTCAATGCATCTTTTTGTTGATAATAAGCATTTTTCATAGCTATGACATTCATAATCATAATAGATAAGAGTGGAAGAAGAGTTCAAGAGGGACAAAAGCATAGAAAGATTTATCACAAACGATTGTCCGATATAAGCTTTCCAATTTAACCTGTCTCACATTTAAAATAATAGTTTTCTTCATGGAGATACTCCAGATATTTGATTTTACTCATCCTGGGTAAGAAGAGGATGCATCATCTCCGCTTCAAATTATATTTGGTTTGTGACACCAAGAAGACTTACTAAAGCACCTTGAGGTGATTTAGAAACAGGTCTCCCTGTGGTCTGATTTTAGGAATGGTGTTATGAATATTATACTATTTGGACAGGACTGGCAAGTCTCAGACGATAACTCATAGGGACGCATTTTCCCCTTCCGCCCACCACGGGAATCATAGTGGGCAACAGGCGGACCACGGACAGCTCCGTTCACCTTGGGGAGGATTTTCCGGTTTCGGGGTGAGTGCGGCCTGGAAAATCCTGCTCCCCAGCCTTTTCATATTTATAAAACTTCACTCTCTGCCAAAGAACTCAAACATCCCTGAATTTTGCAGACAATTCTTGCATATGCCTAACTTCCAGGACCGGACCTATTTCACCCCTGAAGGTGGTTAATGAGACTAGTGTTTATGCTTTCGCTGCCCTATATCTTTGCACTATAATTAGACTTAAGTTCAAGTTTTGACTACAATTTATTTGCATAATCAAAACTCTGGGTAACTTTCCAGGTAAGTATCAGGGATCTGGGCCATTAATTCCTCACTTAGGTAATCTTCACCTAGTTAGTAAGCTATCACTCAACATGTAACATGTTGAATTTTGTCTTTGTAAGTGGAAAGTATTCCACAATGTTGCTGAATAATTCCAAATACAAAATAGCCAGTTTTAACACATGAATATAATACTAACATTCTACATTGTAACAGACTCAGGCTACTCAGTCTCTTCAGCCCATTCCACCACTTGTACCTCAATCCCATTTATCTGCCTTTGCCCTGTAACTCATGAAATCTTTGCCGAACTAAAATCCAGCAATCTTGTTTTGAAAGCTTTAGTTGACCTCAGAACTACAACCATCTGGGGAAGAGTGTTCCAGATTTTGACTATCTGGTGTATGAAGAAGTTCATTACCTCAAACCTGAATACCCTGGTTTGAATTTTAACATCATGCCTATTTATTCTGGATTCTCCCATCGACGCAAAGAGTTTCTCTTTAATTATAGCATAAACATCCCTTTATCATCTAAAACACTTTAATCAGACCACCCTCTTAATATTCTATACCAAACTTTAATAATTCAGCCCTGTTAATCTTTTGGTCTTTCAGGTGAATCAGTGTGGCATCCCCTCCAAGGTCAATATTCTTCCTGAGAGCTGGTGACAAGAATTGAAAGCAGTTCTTCAGGCGGGATCTGACCAAGGCTCTATATAACTGATGCATCAACTCCTCCTCTTTGTATTCCAATCGCCTTGAGATAAAGGCCAACATTCTATTAGTCTTCTTGATTACTTATTGCATCTGTCCGCTAGCTTTCAGTGATTTGTCTACATCTACATGGTCTCTTTGACCTGTCGCAGTTCTTAGTTTTGCATCGTTTAGAAAATATTCTGATTTACCGTTCTTGGATCCAAAGTGGATGACCTCATACTTCCCCACATTGAACTGCATCTGCCCCAGTTTTACCCACTCACATATTCTAACTCTGTCCCTTTGTAACTTCCTGCTCCTATCTGCTGCACCTACTGCGCCTCCCAACTTTGTGCCACCGACAAACTTCGATATACCGCTCTCTATTCGTTCATCGTGCTTGAGAAATATGGTGAGAAGCAGATGCTCCAGTCCTGATCACTAGGGTACATCATGTGTTACATTTTGTCAGTCACAGAACATCCCGACTCTCTGTCTCCTTCTTCCTGACTAATTCTCAACTCACACCGTGTAGTTGCCTCCAATTTCACATACTTTCATTTTTGCTCTTGTATAGAGATATCTTTATGGATGTTATCAGGTAGGTAATTTCCATAAACACTGCCTAATCCACTAGTCACAACCTCAACAAATCCAACTAAATTAGTCAGGTATGACTTGCCATTCACAAATTATGCCATCTTTCTCTGATTAGCTCAACTTTGTGCGAAGTGTGCAGTCATTCTATCCTTAATCACAGGTTTCCTCACAACCAGAATTTGTGAAACTGATGGGCATGTGACAGCCTGGTTTCTCTCTCCAGCCATTATAGAATCATAGAATTTCTACAGCACAGAAGGTTGCTTTAGCATGGCCAAGCAACCCAATGTTCACATCTTTGGACTGTGGGAGGAAATTGAAGCACCCAGAGGAAACCCACACAGATATAGGGAGAACGTGCAAACTCCACACAGACAGTCACCTGAGGCCAGAGTCAAAACTGGGTCCCTGGTGCTGTGAGACAGCAGTGCTAACCACTGTGCCACCATAATGCCCATTCTTTAGTAACAGAGAGACATTTGTAAATTTCCAATTTCCAACCTAATGATGCAATTCCAGAAGCACCAGAGCTTTGGAAAATTATTGTGAATGTGTCATTTATTTATTTTAATGCACTGGAAAACTAACAGGTCCTGGAAATTTGTCTACCTTAAGTTCTCATTATTTTCTCTATCGCTTATTTTGTTCTTGGATTAAATCTAATTGTTTATTCATCTTGATCTATTATACTGCTGGTATTTTATCCTCCTCCACTGTGAATATAAATACGAATATAACTGGAGGTGACTCAAATGTTGCTCCAACAACTAACTATATATACACACAGTAGAGGTCTCACAGAAACTCTCGCACCAGTCTACTCTGCTTTCTGACGCCAACTAAAACTCCTCCTGCCACCAGGATGTGCACCTGATCGGTTGGGCTTCCCACACGGTCACTCCAAAGGGTCCAGCCCAATCACGTGGCCCGGCAAAGATCACCCCTTAAAGGGGCCACGTTACCACAGTTACCCACATACCATTCTCAACAATAATTGCAATGACAGACTTGTTATCACCTGCAGGCTTTAATGAGCTCGTCTTTCCCGAAGCCACTTTCTTTATTCTTAATCTAGTTATGGGGGTAAAATCTTCCAGTCCCACCCACTGTGAGAATTGTCCCCAGCGGGATGGACAATTTCACAGACCATTGAAAAGTTCATTGACCTCGGGCAAGAATCTCTGGTCCCCGGGCCGGGGGGCAACCAGACTTTTACTGTTAGTCTTGTTGAATTTTGTCTTTGTAAGTGAAAAGTATTCCACAATGTTGCTGAATAATTCCAAATACAAAATAGCAAAAGATTATCTAAGTGAAGAATTAATGGCCCAGATCCCTGATACTTCGCTGGAAAGTTACCCAGGGTTTTGATTATGCAATCAAGTCTACCCCTTGCGAGATTTATTTCATGTTTCCTTTTTGCAGCCCTTAATATGTTCCTTGTTTCCCTATGTTGTTTTTTATGGCTCTCCCAGTCAGTTGGAGTTTCACTTTTCTTTGTGTTTCTTTAAGCCTCTCCTATTTAATTCATGCCGCATCTTGTTTCACTTGGAGTCCATGGTTCCAGCACAACTGGAGCTTTTCTGCTTTTTAAAGGCATCTACCTGTTTTGTGCTGTACCAATTACTTCTATGAATACTTCCCGTTGTTCGTCTGCAGGTTTGTGCATTAACAATTCAGCCTGGTTTACTGGTGGCAGTTTGTGTCTCACTCTTGCCACGTCGACTAGCCTTAAAACCCCGTCTGACTCCAACTTCTCCCTCTCAACCTCGCTTCCAACTACGTTAGCACCAATCACAAGTGCATCGCTTTTTCCTCTCTCTCTCTCCCCTCCCCCTCCCTTTATGTTAGAAAGATTCATTCAATTCCAACATCGACACTTTATTAATAATGAAAAGCACAAGATGCTCAGTATTTTTAAGCTGGAGTTTCAAGCAGGTGGTGCCACCTACAGGCCAACTCATGACATGAGTACAACATGAGAAAAATCACCCATTGTCTTCACTGTTAAGTGTTAAGCTTATTTATTCATGTCACAAGTAGGCACACATTAACACTGCAATGAAGTTACTGTGAAAATCCTCTAGTCGCCACGCTCTGGGTAACACTGAGGGAGTATTTAGCAGGGCCAATGCACCTAACCAGCATGTCTTCCGGACTGGAAACCGGAGCACCCGAAGGAAATCCATGCACGCACGGGGAGAACATACAAACTCGGCACAGACTGTGACCCAAGCCACCAATCGAAACCCGGGTCCCCGGCGCTATGAAGCAGCAGTGCTACCGGACCCCAGAAACCAATAATATGTTTATGTGAAAATACAAGTTAAATGTTTTTCAGGGTGGATTCAGCCTTTTCTGGTTTACGTACATTCAGCTATTTACAGATAAAGGTGATATGACTTGCTTCTCATGTAGTCTGCACATATGTTAAATGTGACATCAAACTGACATTGTGGGACCATGAAACTTTTCTGAAAGTGTAACAGTGTAGGAATGTGTCTTAGTCAATAAATTACAGAGTCAACATCAACATTCACTGAACAAAATGGCAATAATTTGCAGATTGATGAACTAATGAAAGTATTGGAAAGTGTCATTAGTGTGCCTAAGAGTGAAGCAGGAAAATTTACACAAATATTTAAAAGCATTGTAAAACCACTGCCTTGTTGCAGTTAGTTTTGAACCAATAGGGCGGCACAGTGGCACAGTGATTAGCACTGCTGCCCCACAGCACCAGGGGCCCGGGTTCAATTCCGGCCTTGAGTGAATGTCTGTGTGGAGTCAGCACATTCTCCCCGTGTCTGCGTGGGTTTCCTCCAGGTGCTCTGGTTTCCACCCACAGTCCAAGGATGGGTAGTTGACCAGCCTTAAAACCTCGTAGATGTTGCCATGCTAAATTATGACCAGGATGTTGTCTGGGATGGAGTATTATAAAAAGAGGTTGGATGGGCTTGGGTTGTTTTCTCTGGAGCAGAGAAGACTGAGGGGTGACCTGATTGAGGTGTCCAAGATTATGAGAGGCATGGACAGGGTGGATAGGGAGCAGCTGCTCCCCTTGGGTGAAGAGTCAGTTATGAGGGGACACAAGTTAAAAGTGAGGGGTGGGAGATTTAGAGGGGATTCGAGGAAAAACATTTTTATGCAGAGGGTGGTGACGATCTGGAATGCACTACCTGGGAGGGTGGTGGAGGCAAGATGCCTCAAATCCTTTAAGAAGTACCTGGATGAGTACTTGGCACACCATAACATTCAAGGCTATGGGCCAAATGCTGGCATGTGGGGTTAGATGGGCAAGTCAGGGCTTTTCGTGCATTGCAGCAGACTCGATGGGCCGATGGGTCTATTCTGCACTGTACTGTTCTGGGATTCTGTGATACTTAATGCCCCAAGATATGAAGGTTAGGTGGACTGGCCATGGTAAGTGGATGGGGTTACAAGGATAGGGTTAGGGTCTGGGTAAAATGCTCTTTTGGAGAATGGGTGCAGACTCAATGGGCAGAATGGCCTCTTTCCGCACTGTAGGGACTTTAAGCTTGACCCATGAAACTAAAGTGTCCAACTTTCTCATGAGAAAAACCAAAGCAGCTCAGTTTGATTGGGGATGGGATGAGAAGGATTTTCCTTGTCTTGGTTTGAAAAATATGAGTGATAGGTCTGGTCAGCATCATTCTGTTGAAGTGTGGCAAGGAGAGTGAACATAATCCACTCTGATCAGCAGTTCGAGTCACCGAGGCAGCCAGAACAATCCTTGATGAGATTTTCTCACTTTAAATGGAGGTCCACGCCAGATGGATTAGTTAACGCATCCCTCATGCACCAGAGGCTAATTACCTCATCCTGAGCTGTCTAATGTAAGTTGATTTCTGGGAAGCTACTGGCAATATAGCTATAATTATTAAAAATCATATGTCTGTACTCACTTCCTGTCCACAGAACCTTACGTCCTGTCCTCACATTTTGTCGCACTTTTATGTTGAATTTTTGTTCTGAATTCCTTTCGCCGCATTTATAATGGGACCTGCCGATGTGAGTTTGTCAGATGGTGCTGCCATTGCCGGTGATGTCACTGGAATATTTCTGTTCACATCTTCCAGCTGCACAAAACTCCAATTCTCCAAACCCGCTCTACTTCTCTGCTGCCCAGGCTGCTTCGATGTTTAACTAGAAATAATATAAAGCAATAAAGAACATGCATTTTTCACAACCTTGCGATCTCCTAAAACATTCCACAGTGATTAAGGTACTTTTGCAAGATGGAACACATGGAGATACTGGCCAGATGTTCAGCTTTTTGTGAGGTTGACTGAGGGAGAAATATTGAAGCTCTGTTCTTCTTTGAATAGGTTTTTTTTAATCATTCATGGGATGTGGCCATCACTGGCTGGGCCAGCATTGATTGCCCACCCATAATTGCCCTGAACTGACTGACTTGTAAGGCCATTTCAGAGGGGAGTTAAGAGCCAACCATATTGCTGTGGATCTGGAATCACATACAGGTCAGGACAGGTAAGGACAGCAGATTTCCTTCCCTAAACGGCAAACGTGAACCTGATGAGTTTTTTATGACTATCGACGATGGCTTCGTGGTCATCATTAGGCTTATCATTCCAGCTTTTTTTTTATTGATGTCAGATTTTACCATCTGCTCTGGTGGGATTCGAAACCCAGTCCTCAGAACATTTGCTCTGACAAAGAGTCATTTAGACTTAAAACGTTGGCACTGCTCTCTCTCTCCACAGATGCTGTCAGACCTGCTGATATTTTCCAGCATTTTCATGCTTTTGTCCTCCAGAACATTATCCTGGGTCCCTGGATTACTATCCCAGTGATGACTCCACTGTGCCACATCCTACCCCTACTGAGAGTTGAATTGTGTCTATACACACTGGTTTAAAATATCTCCTGCCTTCTTGACTCATTTGACCTGAAGATTGTATCTGGCCTTGACTACTAGGCCTTGTGTCTGCTAAAGCATCTGCAGAATACATAAACTGGTGCAAGACTTATTTTCCAAAAACAAGTCCATTTATTTTGTGTTTAAGTTTATCCTTCTTTCTTCCTCGCAAAATATATCCAACTCCACAGATCAATCCAACATCTTTGTCATCTCGATGTCTGAAACCTGCCATGTTGTTTAGATAAGAATCGGAGTAGGCTATTCAGCCCGTCAAACTCCACCACTTAATACCATGTACCATTCAATAAAGTAAAATTATTAGTTACAAGTTAGGCTTACGTTAACACTGCAATGTAGTTACTGTGAAATTCCCCCAGTAAATAATAGTCTTAAACAAACAGAACTATTAAGAAATCCACCTAAATATTTTTCTTATGAAATATACTTTCTCACCCTGTAGTAACACAATCCACTCCCCTGCATCCACAAATTTTTAATGTTTAGTGCTGTTGTTGTTTTACCAGCTAAACCCCATGGTTTCAGAGCACCAAGCAATGATAAGCTTCCTGTTTCTTATCCATCTGGTACCATCCTACCAAACTGGTACGTACCAAACCCCCAAACAGCCCATCAATAATACAAACCTGCTCAAGCACCGGTACAGTCTTCAGATGAACTTGGCACAGGCATCAGATTCTGAGTCTGCCATGGAGATTTAAACTTAGTTCTAATCTCTCAACATCATTCCATTGCCTTGGAATCAACTCGATCTCTACAGAACTCCAGATTCCAAAGAGGATATGTTTAAGTTAATACCACAAGTCCAGGAGTCAGCTGTAAAGGAACAGTGCTTTATTGCACAAAATAAAGTAAAACAAAACCATAAGCCTGTGGTGAACACAACAAGTCCCAACCAGGACAATATAATAATGGTAGAAAATGCTGGAAAATCTCAAGAGGTCTAATAGCGTCTGTAGGGAGAGAATCGAGCCAACGTTTCAAGTCAAGGTGACCTTTTGTCAGCTCTGACAAAGGGTCATCTCAACCCAAAATGTTGGCTCTATTTCTCCCCACAGATGCTGTCAGACCTGCTGAGATTTTCCAGCATTTTCTGTTTTTGTTTCAGATTCCAGCATCCGCAATATTTTGCTTTTATAATACAATAACGGACCCATTCTAGGGCCTGCTTTATACATGGCTTGGTATACAAGCTCCACCTGTTTAGTTAATTACCAATCCCCGGGTACTCATATTCAATGAGTCCTGCAGGGAGGTCAATCAGTGATTCCCCATGCAAGTCCTGGGGGTTGTCACAGCTAAATATATTCAGCGGGTCGTGAAGCTTACATTTTCACTGAATCTGCTGAGTCACCACCGACAC
Source organism: Carcharhinus amblyrhynchos (assembly GCF_965287045.1). Taxonomy (NCBI): domain Eukaryota; kingdom Metazoa; phylum Chordata; class Chondrichthyes; order Carcharhiniformes; family Carcharhinidae; genus Carcharhinus; species Carcharhinus amblyrhynchos. Next base: position 18,743,728 of record NC_137347.1, read on the forward strand.
CCAGTGACTATTCTTCATATGTGAATCTAGATAATAGGAGGAATTGTTCCGAGTGTAAGAGCTTGGTCAGGAGTAGTACCTATTGCAAACTCAGGAAGTAATTGCAGAAAGTTAAACAAGGCAAGAGAATAGTTAAAGGAGGGAATTCCAGATGCTCCTTCATAGAGGGGCTTGCTTCTTTGACCAAAGTTTTGGCCATCTGACTTGATAACTCTTTATTTGTCTCACTATCTAATCTTGTTTGATAATGCTCCTGTGAAGTGCCTTGAGATACTTTGCTAGATTAATGATGCTATATAAATACAGATAGTTCCTGCTGTTTTTGCGGATAGTTTTCGCAAATAAACTAAACCACAGGTTCAAGCATTTTAGTACTGTTGAGATCTTTGAATAAAATGAATAGAATAAAATAATGCCACATTTGGAATATTATGTGCAGTTCTGGTCACCTTCTTATAAGAAGGATGTGGAAGCATTGGAGAGAGTGCAGAGAAGATTTACCAGGATGTTGCCTGGTTTGGAGGGTAGGTCTTATGAGGAAAGGTTGAGAGAGCTGAGGCTTTTCTCTTTAGAGCAGAGGAGGATGAGAGGTGACTTAATAGAAGTTTATAAGATGATGAGGGGGATAGATAGAGTGGACATTCAGAGACTATTTCCTCGGGTGGATGTAGCTGTTACTTGGGGGCATAACTATATGGTTCATGGTGAGAGATATAGGAAGGATGTCCGAGGTAGATTCTTTACTCAGAGATTGATTGGGGTGTGGAATACACTGCCTGCTGTGATAGTGGAGTCGGACTTACATCAAGGGTCAAAGGGCCAGTATTGTGCTGTATTGATCTATGTTCTATAAATAAGTTTTTGGATCAAATAAAGTAAAGAATTGGCTAAAAGGGGAACTGATAAGAGTTTTTGATTTGTGAATGATTTTAGCAGCAGAGAAACAAGTGTTTATTTAAGTGACATTTAGAACAATAGGGGAGGTGATGGCCTTGTGGTATTATCTCCAGATTATTAATCCAGAAACTCAACTAATGTTCTGGGGACTCGGGTTCAAACCCCACCACGGCAGCTGGTGGAATTTGAATTCAATTAAAATTCTACTGATGACCATGAAACCATTGTCGATTGTCGGGAAAAAAAAGGTTTAGGGAAGGAAATCCAATTCCCTTTAGGGAAGGAAATCTGCCAACTTTACCTGGTCTGGCCTACTTGTGACTCCACGTGGTTGACTCTCAACTGCCCTCTGATCAAGAGCAACTAGGGCTGGGCAAAAATGCTGGCCAGCCAGTGACTCACATGTCCCATGAATGAATAAAAACTATATATAGAATTTGAGGTGTTAAAAATGTAGATGAGCTGAGTTGTAAGAATACATTTCACATGAATATGCTAAAAGCCTGATCCAAAGCGTGTTGTTTAGATAAAAGAAGTTCAAAAGGGAAATATGGCATATTAGTAGCTGGTTAATTTGTCAGAGTTCAGGTGAGGACAGCCACTGGTAAGCAGTCACAAACTCTCCCAGAGCACAGAATTCTTGGCTCCAAGCGGCTGTTTGAAAACCTGATAGAATCATTACACTGAGCCAAAGATGGACTTCCTAAACTTAAAGATAACTCGTGGGTGTTGGATTTTATTCTATTTGCTGTATTTACATCATGGAGTTATACTGCATGAAATAGACTCATAGAGGTTTACAGCTTGGAAACAGGCCCTTCAGCCCAACTTGTCCATGCTGTCTAGTTTTTACCATTAAGCTAGCCCAATTATCCGCACTTGGCCCATATCCATCTAGTACCTGCCTCTACTATTTTTGATGTGGGACAAAGGACAGAGTCCAGTAACGTAGCTAGATGGGAACGGGGTTAATTCCATAAATGAGTGTGAGTGGTCATTATTTTAGCTAAGTGTACCTTTGTTTAGTATTGTGGCTTTTCTTGTGTTTCTCTTAAATGAGCAAGCACTCTTTTATTTGAATGTCGACAACAAGACTGGACCGCTCCTCACGTTATTATCAAGTAAAAATACACTAGTAAGAACTGGCGTTCCAAGTAACTCTTTGGGTTTTGGGATACCCTCGCATCTAACATTAGTAAAGTTCTCATCAACATTCTTTATTCTTCCTTACACTTAGCTACAATAATGGCTAGACACAGTGCCTCATACACACACACACACACACAAACACACAACTCTGTCCCTTGTCTTGGGTACAATTTTGTCTTTTAAAAAGCATTTAGACAGTCACATGGGTAAGATGGGTATAAAGGGCAATGGGCCAAACATAGGCACAAACATGCTCTTCGATCCAGTCTAGGTATATTTTCTCATTCGGTTCTATTATCTGGTATCTATGGTGTTACTTTGCAGCTTTTTGGAATGGCTCACTTAGCTTGATCAGCCAGTAACTAAGTGCTGCCCTGGCTGAAAGCACAACTGTTTCCAAGCCACTCTGTTGATGTCTATTGCTCCAGTATTATTGGGATCACAAAATGTTCATCCACAGAATGCAGCCAGCCAGGATTGAGTGATATAGACAACATTGTTCAATCGAAGTTTTGGAGTTTTTGCTGATTACTTGGGTGGACGGAGAGAAAACATCATCTCCTTGAAAGTCTTACATATGACAATTCTCCAGCCTTGGGTGATCTGATGAGTTGGAGAGAGCTCAATTGTTCTCCATTTCATTGTTCATCAGCTGCAATAGTCTAATAGACCGAACTTTGTGTTAAAGGGTCTCAGAAGGGGATTCGCGTCAATGAAACCTCAGTGTCCCAATCTGAGTTTGAATTTACAGTATTTATCAAAGCAGAATGCTATATCCTGCAAACACAGATTGAATTCCTGATACTACAGGTAGCTTTAACACATGAAGCAGCAGGAAGAATTCCACAACACGAACCTTGTGTGGATCTGTGATAACCGTAAATATACAAATCCGAATATCGCGTTATTAGATAGCAACATAGAAATTCTTTAACAATGACCCACTCCAACATCCAAACATCAGTACAGAGATTATGATATGTGCTTAGCTTATGCCTGTTGCTTCTATATAGGCAGCAAACAAGCTTTGTCCATCGCTTGAACATTTATGATTATGAAGTGCAGCCTGCGCTATGTGGCTGCACACAACTGTGAGGTGTTAGCATAATTTCAGTCTGGGCTGCTTAAAGACAGCTTGTATCTCTTAAAGGGGAGGTGCACTTCTGGCATAGCAGATCGTAAATGTCATTGTAAAAATGAGCTTGACCTGGTAAAGTATCTTGCGCAACACGGCAAAGAGTTACTGATACTGAAAGCCATAGTTCATCCAGCATGGTGCAACACTTATAAACTGATCGAGTTCAATGAGCCATTTCACAAAGCAACACCATAATGGAACAATCATATAGAGAACTGAATGATAAATGTATCTGGACTGTAGAGTTAGATGGAGATAGAGAGGGGGAGGTGATTTATCCACAAGAGGTCCCAGGGACACTCCAGACAAAAACTCAGAAGATAAGGAGGCCATGGTAGTCAATGCAGGAATCCAGCCCCAAAGACCTGAATGCTTTGCTGAAAGGTGTTTATTGACCTCACACACAGGCAAAGTAAGGCACAGTGATTAGCACTGCTACCTCGCAGCACCAGGGACCTGGGTCGACTGTTCTCCCTCTGTTTATGAGAGTTTCCTCCAGGTGTTCCAGTTTCCTCCTCCACATCCAAGGATGTGCGGGTCAGGTGGATTGGCCTTGCTAAATTGCCCTTAGTGTCGGGGGAGTAGCTCAGGTAAATGCATGGGATTATGGGGATAGGGCCTGGGTGGGATTGTGGTCAGTGCATGGCCTCCTTCTGCTCTGTAGCGATTCTATATAAATGCACAAAAAAGGAGTAGGTAGGGGAAATAAATGGACATTTGGGTGTAGAATTTTCCTGTACCACCTGCCACAGGAATTGTGGCCAGCGGGACACAGTCCATGCAAAGGTCTGTTGACCATGGGTAGGATTTTCTGGCCTTGGAGCAAGTACGACTGGAAAAGCCCATCCTGGGTGTAAGATAACAGCTTTACTTTGCTGCTCAACTCACCACAGCCAGAAATTGGCTTATATCTGTAACTAACACTGGGATGTTTCAGTGCTCCAACACCTCCAGGCTTAGCAACTAATTAGCATTTTCAATACCCAAAGTGGAGGAGCATCTGGATAAGCATAGGATTCAATGTTGAGCCCCTCAGTTGCAGTTAAGGAGAAACAAGTTCTGTTTCCTTCATAAACTGCCTTTATTTCTTTGATCCAATTCCACATACAATTGTCCACCAACTTTCAGCACCACCTGTAACCCATTTATATATCAGTGACTTCTATTGACTTATTAACATCAAATTAGAATTTAATTGGAAGGTCTGTTAATCCCTTCTTAACATTCAGAAAGGTAAAAGACAGAAGTAACTTTCACAGCTTCCCTGAGTCACTGGGCCCATGGAAGTCACATAGTGAGGAAGGTTACCAATGAAAGACATGTAACATAAAGTAAACGGTACATGTGTAATTTTTGGGATTCTATAAAGTATATCATTAGGAGATAAAGATGAGTTTTGCAAAACCTTTCCTTAATAGACCAAATGTTCTGGATACAGCTTATAATTGATCTTTATGAAAAACAGGTCCAATTTGTCAAATTATCTGTTAACAATCTTATTTAACAACATTCTTATGTTGTTCATTGGTTCTTGTTTCCACGCAGAGCTTCTCTTGCATCATAAAACTGTGTGTTTCCTGTAAACTGCTGTTATAAATTGATCATAACCACCAATAAGGGCTCTACTCCTGAGGAAGATGGAAGTCAGTGACCTTAAGATAATAAAACATGAGGAAAAAAGAAAAATAATCCATCAAAGAAAGCACTTCTGAGAATGAAAAGAACAGCTCCCAGACATTATTGTTGAAATTTATCATCCATTTATCTCCTCTTCCAGGTGTTTTGGCCAGTGTACCATCTACCCTTGTGTAACTGCTGGAGAGGAAGTGTTTTCTTTTGCCTGTTATCATTAATCCCACTCCATAATCCTGAAATATTGTAGTGTCAATTGAAGTTTCCTGGAATGCCTGAAATAGGGTGGCAAAGTAGCAGAATGGTTGCCTCACAGCACCAGAGACCTGTGTTCAATTCCTGGCTTGGGTCACTGGCGGAATCTACATGTTCTGCCCATGTCTGCATGGGTTTCCTCTGGGTGCTCCGTTTCCTCCCACGCTCTAAAGATGTGCAGGTTAGATGGATTGGCCTTGCCAAATTGCCCTTAATATTCTCAAGATGTGGAGGCTAGGAGATAGGGCCTGGGTGGGATTGTTGTGGATACAGGCTCGATGGGCTGAATGGTCTTCTTCTGCACTGTAGGGATTCTATGACAATCACTTCCTTCAATGATTAGTGGAGTGAATACATGGGGTTATGGGGATAGGGTGAGGGCTGGACAAGATGCTCTGTCAGAGAGTCGTTGCAGACTTGATGGGCCATATGACCTCCTTCTGCACTATGGGGACTATATGAGGGTTTCTATAATGATCAATGGCACATATTCATTAATGGTGGGGTTCTTTCTTAAGGATTTGGTATTTAGGAGGCTTTGAAAATCTAATCCAGTTAAAACATCATTCTAACTCTGTGATTCAGTGCTGCCTCAAGACTATCCCCGTGTAAATTTACATCAATATTCCTATTGACAGTATTTTCAAAATAGTTCCGCTATTCCATCCTGATACTTTCACAAAGGCTACGCTGACTTACTTTCATTCTAATGCAACAAAACACTTGATTGAAAGGGTTACGAAACGCATGAATTCTGAATCAACAGCACGTCATGTTAAAAAACAAGAATTCTCAGCAGCAGACACTAGCCCGGTTGCTACCTAAAGGAACAGAGCTTTGAGGCTGAAGGGGGTATTTAGTATTCAGATTGCAAAGTGTATCATCCGTAAGGAGTACTATAATAAGAAAATTATTCATAAAATCAACTGAAAGGTCAAAAAAGGTTAAAGAATTGTTTAGCAAGGTTAGGGAATTGTGCTAGAAACCAGTTCCTTTCCAATCAGTGTAAAAAACTGGTAATTTATGCATGTGTAGAATAGTAGCATTTCTGTACGCCTTGATGCCTGCTCCTGTATAAGGATGCTGCACAGTAGGCAAATCGTCTACCTAAGATCACAGAAAATTCAATATCTGAGAGCAGGTCAAGTTGAGATTGGACAGCTTTGCTCTCTTGGCTATGAATGGAATCCTATGGCTAGATATTTTTCCTCTTGGAGGCGGGTTGGCCAGTGGGGGTGGGATATAAAATTGGATGGGATGGCCAGGGATTTCATGTCCATCACCATTTTAGCCATGTCAGGATAGATGGCAGGCTATGGCCAGTTGAGGCTGTAACTGGTCAATTAATGGTTACTTAAGACCTTTCTCCCCTCCCCGATATTGTTTTACCAGGAAGGGAGCAGGGGGTGGGATTTGCCAGACAAGCATTGGGATTTAATGGAGCCCGCCGGAGCAGGCAAAAACGCCAGAGAATCGGATGGGAATCCCCACTTCCAATTCCCAGCAATGGGAAAACTGTCACTAATTTAGATGAGTGACCCAAAATGGCCATTCTGCCCACTAGTGGCAGGATGTCATTTAGGCTCATTAACAAGCCACTTAAAGATAATTATCAGGGCTTTAATGGGCATGCTCAGGTCTCCTGTGGCTCCCTAATGAGGGTGTTGGGGTGAGTGGGGTCTCTTATTCACAGGGACTCAATACCCAATCAGAAAACCCGGCATTGGGAAATTCCGAGAGCCAACACCTGCCCTTGCTCTTAGGGAAGACGGTGGCATAGTGGTAGTGTCACTGACTGGTAATCCAAAGGCCTTGACTACTGCTCTGGGGACATGGGTTCATATCCCAACAAGGTAGCTAGTTGAAATTAAATTCAAATATGAAATCTGAAATTATAAAGTGATCTTAATAATGCCTGCCATGAAACTATCATCAATTGTTGTAAAAACCTATCTGGTTCACTAATGTCCTTTAGGGAAGGGACTGTCCTCCTTACCCAGTCTGACCTACATGTGACTCCAGACCCCCAGCAACATGGTTGAACAGTAACTGCCCTCTGAAATGGCAAAGCAAGCCAATCAGTTCAAGGGTGATGAGCAATGAAGGCCGGCTTTGCTACCCTGTGAAAGAATTAAATAAAACACTGTCCCCCTTTCCCTTACTGGTAACACACTCCCTACAATCTCTATCCCACCCCATTTGCCTATCTCCAGTGATCCAGCAATGATCCCTGGTGAAGACCTTGGCGCATTACTGGCAGCAACCATCACTTCTGGTGGCACTGCTGGCAATGTACAGCTACCAGCCTCTGACCGACCAGCAGCTCTCAGAGTGTGTGTGGGAGGCCTGTACTGGCCAGCTAAGTGCCTGATTGCACTTAAATTGTGTTGGGCCTCCCAGGCAGTACAATGCAAGGCCCAAACAGTTATCCGATCAGTGGGGTAGGAAAAGGGTGCATGGCAGGAACTAAGTTCCACCCAAGGTGATGAGGCCACTCCTGGTGGTACTGCTAAGACTGGAGAGTGTCCAGCCCTCTGATTGGCCAGGCTTGGGGGCAGGACACCTTAATTCCCTGAGCCATGTCAATAGACGTGATGTGGAGATGCTGCGTTGGACTGGGGTAAATACAGTAAGAAGTCTCACAACACCAGGTTAAAGTCTAACAGGTTTTTCTACCAAATAAACCTGTTGGAGTTTAACCTGGTGTTGTGAGACTTCTTACCATGTCAGTAGAGCCATGGTTTCTGGTGGTGGCGACATGTTCGCCTCCAACGTTCACACTGGTGGGCGGGGCTAAGAATTAAATTCTGGCCTGGACATTAAATTTGCCATATAAATTCAGGTATATGTCTAATAGGGATAACTGGAATTATTTTTGTTTTAAACAGGAATAAACCCATGTAAGAGGTATGGGTGATATGACATATTGGTGTATTTTTCAGAAACCACTTAGTATTTATTGAGGTTCAGCCATTTTTATGTTGTTTTCCATCATAAAAACAGACTGAGTATGGCCACAGGACCAAAAAGTGCCACAGAACCTGGCTGTACAGAGGAAGGCTAACATGTTGAATTGGCTTTTTTCTGACAGAATTCACACACTTATGAGCATAAGTCATGGCCTGATTGTCAACTGCCCTCATGGAAGATCTCTCTGGAGGGACTCAACAGAATCCCTACAATGCAGAAGAGGCCATTTGGCCCATCGATCTGCACTGACGCTCTGACAGAGCTTCTTACCCAGGCGGCTGCCTCACAGGGACTCGGGTTCAATTCCTGGCCTGGATCACCGGCTACGTGGAGTTTGCACATTTTCCCTGTGCCTGCGTGGGTTTCCTCTGGTTTCCTCCCACAGTCCAAAAGACGTGCTGTTTAGGTGCATTGGCCAAGCTAAATTCTCCATCAGTGTGCCTGAACAGGCGCCAGAGTGTGGCAGCTAGGGGATTTTCACAGTAACTTCATTGCAGTGCTAATGTAAGCCTACTCATGACACTAATGAATATATTTAAAAATTAAGAGGCTGTCTTAAAGTGTATCATGAGTTGATGAGGCTGCAGATCCTTGGCAGGATGGCAGCTTTACCTCCGGGGCTGACCTCACCCACTGTTGGTGGGATAAGGTGATGCCACCTCCACATTGCAACTCTCGAAGGCTCTGATTAGTTTTTTTAAATCTCTGGTCATAGTCACGGGGCAACCCACAGAGAGGGGAAATCCCCCACTAAGAATGGCGGCAGATCTATCCATTGATGGCCAGGCCACCAGTGAGGGTGGTGGTGGGGGGGGGAAGTGATTGTGGAAGGCCCAGTGGATTCATCCATGCCAGCTATTGGCAAGGCATCTCCAGCCCCCTGCCAGGGGGACCTATCTCCAGGCCTAATCTTAGCAGGGTGTCTTGCCTTTGTGGAAATTATGTTGTAATTCCAGCTATGGCCAAATATTTAATTCACTTTGTTCTGCAAGGTTAAGGATGCTCACTTCAAATAAAGCACCATGAGGTTGCTGGAACTAGTGGAACTATAGTTAAACGCAGTTAAAAAGTGCAGATGCTAATAATGGAAGAATTAAGTTACAACAATTGTGGAAATTAAGTTATGACAAACAACTCTGTTAAGTGATGGAAAATGCTTATTAGCTAACAAGGCCTTCAGTGAGGCCACGCTTGCATACTCAGGACAAATGACTAATCTAAACCTTATGTTAGTTTCATAAACACTGTGTTCCCAGCCTTGACCGCAGGATGAAAATAAGACCCTTTCAATAACAAAATTCCAAAAAGCAAGATATGATGAAAAATAACTATCACATTTTCTGTATGAACTGGCAGAACACTATTGTGAAATTCACTGTATCTGTTCTGCCTACTAGCAGGTAATAAAAGCTTAAAAGATTTGAGTACTCACTGTGCATTGTCTGGTTAATCCTCAACACCTTTACTGATGCTGTCCTTAATTACCTCGGCATTGAAAGAATGAAAATTCATGGGAGCGAGTCAGTGTTTTTTTTTAATATGTGGGACGGGCAAGTAAGGCTTTCTGTCAGCTAGACAAACTTCAAAAATTACTCAAATTGTTTCATTTCAGGAATTACATCTTTTGAATATTTATACTTATGCTTTTGAATATTACACTTATTAAGATACATCAATGCAAGTAATAAAGAACAAGGATAAAGAACAGCAACAGGCCCTTCGGCCCTCCAAGCCTGCGTAAATCATGTTGTCCTATCTAGACCAACCGCCTTTATCCCTCTGTTCCCCGTTTGTTCATACATCTGTCAAGATAAGTCTTAAATGTGGCTAATGTAACTGCCTCAACCAACTCCGTAGGGAATGCATTCCTGGTCCCCACAACCCTCTGTGTAAAAAACTTCCCCCACACATCTCCACTAAACCTTCCCCCCTTATCTTGAACTTCTGCCCCTTGTAATTGTCATTTCTGCCCTGGCAAAAGACTTCCAACTGTTCATCTTGTCTATCCCCCTCATTATTATGAACTTCTATCAGGTCATCCCCTCAGCCTCCAATTTTCCAGAGAGACAATCCCAGTTTAATCAATCTCTCCTCATAGCTCATAGCTTCCATACCAGGCAACATCCTGGTAAATCTTTTCTGTACTCTCTCCAAAGCCTCCACATCCTTCTGGTAGTGTGGCGACCAGAATTCCAAATGTAGTCTAACCAACGTTTTGTACAACTGTAAGATGATTTGCCAACTTCTATACTCAATGCCCATCTGATAAAGGCAAGCATGCCATATGCTTTCTTCACCATCTTTTCTACCTGTGCTGCCACTTTTAAGGATCTGTGCACCTGTACTCCTAGATCTCTTACACATTTGGATCTTGAAATTCAATTTAATTGTAGATTTATATTATATGATTTTGAGGAAATGTCATATTGAACTTGGAACGTTAATTGTGTTTCTCAGTCCACAAATGTTGCCAGACCTGCATTTTCCAGTTTTATCTCAGATCTCCGGCAACTATAGTATTTTAGAATCATAGAATCCATACCGTACAGAAGGGTGCCATTTGGCCCACAAACCTGCATTGACAACAATCCCACCCAGGCCCTATCCCCATAACCTCATGTATTTACCCTGTTAATCCCCCTGCCAATCAACCTAACCCACATATCTTTAGATTGAGGGAGGAAACCGGAGCACCCGGAGAAAACCCATGCAGACACAGGGAGAATGTACAAACTCCACACAAACAGGGGCCCAAGCTGGGAATTGAACCCGGATCCCTGGCGCTGTTAGGCAGCAGTGCTAACCATTATGCCACCATGCAGCCCATGCTTTTATATTATACCACCACGTGGTACCAGGCTCACTGGATGGACCAAAGTCTCCCTTCTACCCAATTCTAGGTCACCTTCTCAATGAAACCAGGCCAAAAGATCCGGCCCTGCACTAAAACCTGTCCGATGATACTGCCAACCTCCAGGGCCTGCGCACTATTCTGCTGAAGCGCAAGGCCGGAGTTCAATCCTATTCATGAGCATTGCCGTGAGAGATAGATCAGCTACAACGTGCTGTCATAAACCTTCAGATTATCAACAGCATCACCCTCTCACCCCAAATTCACGTCACACATGCACATGCTGCGCGGCCATGATGAAAAATTAGCATTATTTAAAAGTAATTGTTCAGCGCGTACTAAAATAATAGACAATTTCTGACAATTATTTTTGGACTGTAAATAAATCTTGGCATTGTGCAAATATTCATTATCTGTCTGATGGCACCATTTTATGGTTAATGATGTTATCAAGAGCTCTGGATTGAATTGATGGTTTGTAAATCGCTGCCAGGTTTCTATTATCCTCTGATAACTTGCTCCTGGGGTGCCAACACGTTATTTTTCGTAAGTAACCAAAAACTGCTGATACTGAAACCTTGTTAAACTCACACTTTAGTTTCCACACTGGCTTAATTATTCAACTGTAATTTGTGGCGACCACTCAAATGACCTTCACATTTTTTAAAAGTTATTTTGACGGTAGGTCACACTCACATTTGGTTTATTTATTCTTTGCCTTTTCTTGTCACTACCAGCGAGCTGCGACTTGCAGTCTGTGAGCGGAAGATCTTTTATTCATCAGAGCCCAATATAAAACAGTGGCTTCTGTGTAAAGTTGCTTTCTTATTGGAATCCTTTATTGAGTAACACAGGCCTTGGCTTCCAGCTGCTGAGGCAAAATGAGCATTATCTCATTGTAATAATGCAATTCTGTCATCTTCTTATTATCAGCATGATAAAAGATGAAATATTCACAGATGCTGCCCTTCTAACCTGATCACAGCTTGATATTGCAGGCTGAAAATGAGTTTTATAAGCTTTAATATACTCCTCTGCTGAGTGACCTCTGAAATTAAACATTATTACAGAGCGGATATTTAAAAAGCAGGGCACAAATTACATCAAAATGAAAATATTAAGGAATATTAAGAATATATTGAGTGCTTCTCATTGCTTTTGGAGGTGTATATGGTACATTACTCGCAGTGCCACAGACAGCACAAATAAACAGCATTGCAAATAACCTGCGTGGAGATTTTTTTTATATTTATATATATAATTACACCATATTAGACTGCTGAGATGAATATTGTTTGCCTATTTAGAAAGAAACAACACTTACAATAAGATTCCACTGAAAGATACTGGAGAGAAACAAAGGTTTGTTTTGTTAAAGAATATCTTCCTGTTCTCAGTGAAGTTTATATATACATGAGCTGGGAATAGCTGAAAATACATTCTAACAGTCATGGCTCCAAGTCCAATGAACAATTACAGTGGACGGCATGGCTTGATTTCACATTTGTGGCTTTGGAAATTCAGATCAGAAAGTTTTCTTCCATTATCTTTTGTACATTTTGAGAAATAATAACCTTCAAGTAATTCTGCATATTATCATGCAAACATATTGAGTGTTAAAATCAAATTCATGGATTCAGTCTGCTTATGGAGGCTTCAAACCATTCAGAATAAAGGGGTTAACGATCGATTTAAAGTAGCAATGTGAGATGAATGCATTGACTTTATTCCATAACATTGCAAAGTGATTATGAGCTTATCTTTGGTTGTTTGTTGATCAGTATAAGACGTCAGTGTCGCAAAAACAATTTTGATTGTACACTGTATAATAGTTTGGTAGGTGTATCATGCTGATTGTACATCATTAACACACAAATTAAAAGGATTGAGCTCCATTGTATAAGGTGTGCTTACTTTGAACATATTTGATAAGATTTAATAAACATAGCTGAAGAGAAATTACGGTTGGAAAAAAAACATTAAAAATACCAAACTTATATATTAAACTAGTAGGAGTTTAACTACGTTCATAGCAGTCTTTCCTTTCTTTAAGAATTTCTCATGGATAGTATATGCAGATTTATTCTGTAAATATTTCATGAAATACCTAATAGAACATCTTTTATAAAATGTAGCTATACATAGCAACATAAAGTAAAAATCTCGATCTGTGATTACCCAGGCGTTTCCTAACCATCTTAGTTACTATAGACTCTTATTCTCTAAAAATCTCAATGACTATAGATTCATATTCGTTAACCAGTTCAGTTTTTAACTATCTCACAGATATTATCGATCGTATTCTCTAACAGTTTTCACTGTGATAGATTTAGCCATCTCACATGACTATGGATTCCATTCTCCAATTTGTTTATTAAAGATTCTTACGCTTTAACCATATCAACTCATCTCATGGGCAGTTGGTGGCACAGTGGTTAGCACTGCTGCCTCACTGTGCCAGGGATCCAGGTTTGATTCCCAACTTGGATCACTATGCGGAGTCTGCATGTTCTCCCCATTTTTGCATGGGTTTCCTCCGGGTGCTCTGGTTTCCTTCCACAGTCTGAATGATGTGCTTGTTAGATGCATTGGCCATGCTAAATTCTCCCTCAGTGTATGCGAACAGGCACCAGAGTGTGGTGACTCGGGGATTTTCACAGTACCTTCATTGCAGTGTTAATGTAAGCCTACTTGTGACACTAATAAATAAGCTTAAACTATTACAAATCTTTTCCATCAAACTGTTGTAATTATTACAAATTCCTGCGCCCAAATCATTTAAATTATTGCAGTTCATGAGATAATTATGGATGAGGAAGGGAAGCAATTTAACTTATCTTAATTCATCCATCCAGAATAACCTAATCTTCTCCCCATTGTAGAACACAATTGTTCCTTAAAAGATTCCACCGCTCGATTCAGCAGTCTATTCCATGCATTGAGAATAAAATGTATGAAATTGGTCCGAAAATAACCTTTCACTAGTTTGAGTTTGTGTCCACTTTTATTATTTCTGCAAATTCATTTAATTACTGAATGCTTTCTATTCGAGTTATGATAAATCCCTATACTCTAACCATCTCACTTATTATGGTTCCTTACAACATCATTAACTGCTTATGTGAGATATGTTACAAGTTGTCATGGCCAGTAAAGTCAAGTCATATTCATAAGAAGAACTACATTAGGTATAGAATTTTCTGGAAATCGTAGAATCCCTACAGTGCAGAAGGAGGCCATGTGGCCCATCAAGTCTGTACCGACAACAATCCCACCTTGTAACCCCACATATTTACCTGCTATTCCTCTAACCTGAGCATCCTGAGACACTAAGGGTCAATTTAGCATAGCCAATGCACCTAATCAGCACATCTTTAGACTGTGGGAGAAAACCAGAGCACTCAGAGGAAACTCACACAGACACGGAGGGAAATTGCAAACTCCATACAGACAGTGACCTGGGCCAGGAATCGAACCCAAGCCCTTGGCGCTTTGAGGCAACAGTGCTCACCTCAGAAGGCTCGTGCCTTCTATTTTGAAAATGGACATTAAAAGGCTGTTAAGGTGGCTGCCAAGGGTAGGTGACTTTTGCAATTTCACATAGACTGGGAAGTATCTCAAATCTCTGGAAAATTCCACCGTTGGGGTGCTCACCTTTGAATTCACATACCAAGACCGAATCATTTGTGGAACTCACGCCTCCTAATGCTTGTGGATTTACCAAAACTCAAAATCAATGGACTCCAAGTCTCATTGTTTCCAAACTCGATACTTAACTATGAGAGCTACAGAAACCAGTCATAAGTATGTGAAAATGGACATCACCTATTCCCCCATTGTTTAGCTTCAAAATTCAAATCATTCGAAGTGGATAATAGAAGAGTAGATCATGTTGCCACTTGATCAAAATTGTCTTCAGATAACCAATCTTATTTATTCCAAGCATCAATGATAATACAGTCAGTTCGAAAACAACAAAGTAAGAAGCAGCAGCAGTAAAGACAGCAACATCTATGCCTTAAATCTGGACACTGCAACATCATAAGATCTCCAAGCCTGTTCCTTTTCAAGTCCACCAGTACAGCAAACCAAACTCCTAGTAATAGGACTACAAGAAACAAACTTTACAATCTGTTGAACGTCCATCTCTTCAAAGGAATCCTGCAATAACTTCAATGAATGACATCAGTAATTGAATTCATTTAGTTACACTTCAAGAGTGGACTATAACCTCTTCTTCATGAAGCCTGCACCCAGATGAACCAATTGTGTGATTTATTAACTATTCCCTTGTTTGTAACATGTACAATTCTACTATCCTCTTCAATTGTATTTTTCCTCTAGTGCTTGCCTCTATGTAGGTGTGCGAGTGATGGGTGAGTGATTAGGTTTGTGGGTGAACGTGTGAACAAATAACCCTCTTCATTTAAACCCATGAAAAGAACATAAGAACATAAGAAATAGGAGCAGGAGTAGGCCATCTGGCCCTTCGAGCCTGCCCCGCCATTCAATAAGATCATGGCTGATCTGTCGTGGCTCAGTTCCACTTTCCGGCCCTCTCTGCTGGGTATCAAATTAGTGTAATGACCCCTGTCTTGTGAGGATGGGTGGAGATTGCAGTAGTTTTGGAACTTGTGGAAATTCAGGTGTTAAGAAGCACGCACATCTTCCTCTTAAATTTGGACAATAAAGGAAAGGAGCAGGAGTTTCAGTTCTCACTCATGCCTGTTTGTAACAGGATTAGACACAGAGGCTTATAAATGGCATTTCCTTTATGTTATATACACAAGCAGTGAAATATCTAAATTTAAGCATAAGTAAAAATGCCTGTTTAATTTACAGCCATATTTCTAATTGGACTTGGTCGAATTTAAATTGTGGCAGAGCTGAAAAATGAGCACAGTCCAGAAACCCTGGTTCCTGAACTATCAATGCCTGAGAATCAGCTGAAATAAAATCTAACTTATTTGATCCCAGTTCGTGTATATTGATAATCCTTCTGATCTAATGTTATCTTTATATTGCCCTTTCAAATGTTTCACATTGATCTAATGCCACTGCCCTTCAGTTGGTATCTGCATGACAAAACAGGAAGGTGCTGCATTCCCCTTTTTGTAACAATCATCCTGTGGGATTTCCACAAGTTCCAAAACCACTGCAATCCCCACCCATCCTCCCAAGTCAGGGGTCATTTGTTATGGCTGGGGAAGCTCTTCAAAGTATCACCAATGCTAAACAGGATGATCGCAAAATAACTGAGTCAAGAACAGGCAAAAGTCATTTGGTCAAGCGAGACGTGGAAGAGTTCACAAAGTATTAACAGTTGGGACATGCTAATGTATGATGTAGATGATGACGGCACAGTGGTTAGTACTGCTGCCTCACAGCGTCAGGAGCCTGGGTTCGAATCCTGGCTTGGGTGGTGTCCAGGTCACCAACAACCTGCCCTGGACCCTCACGCCACCAATGCCTCTACTTTCTTGGGAGATGAAGGAAATTTGGTATGTCCACTACGACTCTCACCAATTTTTACAGATGCACCATAGAAAGCATTCTTTCTGGTTGCATCACAGCCTGGCACAGCTCCTGCTCTGTCCAAGAAACTACAAAGGGTCATGAACGAAGCCCAGTTCATCACTCAAGCCAACCTCGCACTCATTGACTCTGTCTACATTTCCCGCTGCCTCGGAAAAGCATAATTAAGGACCCCAATCACCCCAGATATTCTCTCTTCCACCTTCTTCCATTGAAAAAAAGATAGAAAAGTCTGAGATCATGTACCAACTGATTCAAGAAGAGCTTCTTCCCTGCTGCCATCAGACTTTTGAATGGACCTACCTCGCATTAAGTTGATCTTTCTCTACACCCAAACTATGATTGTAACACTACATTCTGCAGCCTCTCTTTTTCTTCTCTATGAATGGTATGCTTTTTCTCTAGCACACAAGAAATAATACATTTCACTGAAGACTAATACATTTGACAATAATAATTCGAATCAAGTCAAATGTCTGTGTGGAGTTTGCACGTTCTCCCTCTGTGTGCATAGGTTTCCATCATGTGCCCTGTGGGACTTTCCTCCCACAGTCAGGATGATAGAGGTTTTGGCTTGAATTTTGAGGTGTTTTGACATTTAGGAATGATAGGAAGTTAGGAAAAGGTGGAGAAGTGGCTCTTAATTAATCAATGTATTTGTAAATTATACAGGATGATCTAAATTCAGAAAACCAGGATGTAGAAGTGGTTTGGTTTGAGATGAGAAATGATAAAAGCAAGAAGTAATTTGTAGGAGTGGTGTACAGGTCCCATAACTGTAACTACACAGCCAGAGATCATTGCAGTTCATCACATAGGTGTGTCAATAATCATGGAGGAAGCTAACCTACATATAGACTGGAAAAACCAGATGGGTAAAAGGAGTGTCAATGAGGAATTCATAGAATGTTTTCAGGATAGTTTCTTAGAACAGCATGTTCTGGAGCCAACCAGAGAGCAGGGTGTACTGAACTTGGTATTGTACAACAAGATAGGATTAACTGACAACCTCATAGTGAAGGCATCCCAACGTACAACAATCATAATATGATAGAATTTTACATTTAGTTTGAGGGAGAGAAGAGTGAGTCCAAGACTAATATTTTAAACTTAAATAAGGAGCAATTAATAGGACAAGAAAATGGAGTTAGCTAAAAGGAACTGGCAAATGAGGTTAAGGGATAGGTCAACAGATATGGTGACAGACACGTAAGAGAGATTTTAGAATAGACGCATTCCAATGAAAGAAAAAAATTCCAAGAGGAAGATCCATCATCTGCGGTTAAGTTAAAAAGTTAAAGACAGACCCAACAATTTGCTCAATGCCGCTTCCCTGGTGATTGTAATTTTCCTCAGTTCCTCCCTCCCTTTTTCTGATTTTCAGTTTTTTGGGATGTTTCTTGTATCCTCCAGAGTGAAAACAGAAGTTAAGGACAGCATCAAATTGAAAGAAAAAGCATATAATTGCACAAAGATTAGACAGAATATAAAGAACAGCAATGAACGACAAAAACATTAAGGAGGGAAAAGTGAGAGTACAAGAGAAAGCTGGGTAGAAATATTAAGCTGGATGGTAAGAACTTCTACAGATAAATAAAAAAAGTGTTAACAAAGTGAGTGTTGGTCTTGTAGAAAATACGCCTGGAGAATTGGTAATGGAAAGTAGGGAGGTGGCAGACAAGTTGAACGGGTAGTTTGCATCTGTTTTCACTCTGGAGGATACAAGGAACATCCCAAGGAAAGCTGAAAATCAGGAAAAGGGAGGGAGGGACTTAGCAAAATTACAATCACCAGGGAGGCGGTATTGAGCAAATTGTTGGGTCTGTAAACTGACAAATCCCCAGGCCAGATCAATTTTATCCTAGGGTCTTAAAAAAAGTGGCTAGTGAATTAGTTGATGCATTGGTTTTAATTTCCCAAAATTCCCTAAACAGGGGAAGGTTCCATCAGATTGGAAAATAACAAAAGTTTATTCAAAAAGGGAGACAGAAAGTTGAAAACTACAGGCCAGTTCACTGTCACAGGGAAAATGTTAGAAGTTACTTTTAAAGTTGTTATAGCAGGATACTGAGAAAAATTCAAGGCAAGCTGAAAGACTCAAAATGGTTTTGTGAAAGGGAAATCATGTTTAGCCAATTTATTGGAGTTCTTTGTACTGTGGAGAAAAGGGAGCTAATGGGTACACTGATGTGCTGATTTCCAGAAGGCATTTGATAGGGTGTCACTTGTAAGTTTATTGTAAAAAATAAAATCTCATGGTAGGGGGTTTCATGATGGCATGAAAAGAACAATGGCTAGGTAACAGGAAATAGAAAATTGGCTGAAATGGATCTTTTTCTGGTTGTTAGGATGTAATGAGTGGTGTGTTGCAGGGATCAGTGCTGGGGGCAGGGGTTCAACACGATACAATTTATATAAATAACCTGGATAAAGGGACCAAAGGTATGGTTGCAAAATTTGCTGATGACACCAAGATAGGTAGGAAAGTAAGTTGTGAAGAGAACATAAGGGACATAGATAGGTTAAGTAAGTTAACAAAGGTCAGGTAAATGGAGTATAACATGGGAAAATGTAAAATAGTTTATTTTTGGCAGGAAGAATAGAAACAAATCTTATTATCTAAATGTTGAGAGATTGCAGAGCTGTGAGATTCAGAGGGATTTGAGTATACTGGTACATGAATCACCAAAGGCTAGTATGCAGGTATAGCAAGTAATTAGGAAAGCGAATAGAATGTTAGGGCACTGAACCAACGCTTCCCTCCATCTCATCCCAAACTCCCTCCTTCTCCTCACTCCTTACTCCAAGATATAAAAGGAAAGACAAGGACTAACAAGGGTCAAAGTTGAATCGTCAGTGATGAGTTTGTCTTACTGTGACCATCTCAATCCATTATTGTATTTTTTCTATGAGCTTCACCAGTCCACTTTCATGAAAATGCAAGAATGGCTGATCATTTTAACAACTTAGCCATAAAAACAGTGGATACAAACAGCTGGGTTCTTTTGAAAATTTATGCAAACTTGGTACTGTTCATTTTGCAAATTTGTAGACCTTCTTTCAATGGAAATAAACATGAAATTCACAGAAGAGCTTAAATTTAAAGTTGTACATTTTTTTGAAAATTTACTTCTTTTTGTTTAATTCCATTTGTATCGAACTAAAAATTAAATGTTGATAGGTCATGGTGAGCAGGTAGAATTTGTAGTTGTAACTGCATTAGAAATAATTTAGTGCAATAGCAATATTAGTAATCTAATCATGGCAATTGCACTTTTTAACCTTCACCACTGTGTTTTAATGCTGAGTTTCTGTTAGAAAACCTCAACATATTTGAAAGGAGGGAATGAATTTTGACCAGTTTTGGGGATACTTGAATGTATTTTTAAAAGAAAATAATACTGTTTCTATCATTATCTATGGATTTCAAAAATGTATAGATTTGTCTTGTATTATGAGGTGTGCAACTTGATGACTCTTAATGTAATATTGAAATAACAATACCTCAATCACGCTATGCCTCAAATGGGCAAAAAATATCATATTTCATGTAGTGTTTTAGAAGCAAGCTATTTGGCTTTTTAAGAGTTTTTCCAAATAAAATGATATTGGGAAAGAAATTACTAAGATGAAGGGAGTTCAGACATGGTAGCTAAATTTGCAAGTGACATAAAGATAGGTAGGAAAGGATATTGCAAAGAGGGCACGAGGAGATTGCAAATGGATAAAGATAGATTGAGTAAATGGGCAAAAATTGAGCAGACGGAGTATAATGTGGAAAAATGTGAAGTTGTTCACTTTGCCAGAAAGAATAAGAAAATAGAGTCTTACTTAAATGGAGGACAACTGGAGAATTCTGAGGTGCGAGAGAACTAAACGTTCTAGTGCACGAGTCACAAATAGTATGCAGGTACAGCAAATAATTAAGGTATCTAATAGAATGTTCCTCTTTATTATGAGAGAAAGTGAATATAGAAGTAAGAATGTCAGGGCATTGGTGAGACCATAGCCGGAATTTTATTGCTTCCATTGGCCTCGGGCGGGATCTTATGAGCCTCGGGCAGGCGAGGCGGCAAAATTCCGGCAAACATCTCAAGTACTTGTAATTAACTGCTCACTGTGAGACTCAGCTGCCTACCTGTGAAGATTTGAACAGCCCCATCTTTAATCCTGGCCGCCATCTACATTGGCTCTCTCAATGATGCAGCTGAGTAAAACGCGCAGTTGGCAGTTTTGGCCTCCTGATTTAAGGAAGGACGAAAATGTGTGGGAGATGTTTCAGAGGAGGTTTACTAGGTTGATAACTGGAATCAGCAGGTTGTCTTATAAGGATAAGCTAGATAGACTGGGCTTGTTTCCACCAGAGTTTAGAAGAGTGACGGGTGATTTACCTGAAGTATATAAGATCCCAAATTGTCTTACAAGATGAACTTTTAAAGGATGTTTCCTCTTGTGGGTGAGTTCAGAACTAGGGGACAAAAAGAGAAACATGCTGATATTTTGAGAGGCTGAGGCATAAAGGATGTGGAGAGAAAGAGGGGGCGTTGCCCTTTTAGGCAGATATGAAGAGAATGTTTTTCTCTCAGAGAGCTGTGCGACTTTGAAACTCTCTGCCTCAGAAAGTCATGGAGACAAATCGTTGAATATTTATTTTTCATTGAATATTTTTAAGGTGGAGGTAATTAGATTTTTGATAGGCAAAGGAATCAAAAGTTATCAGGGTTAGGTGAGAATGTGGAATTCGAAACACAAACAGGCCAGCCATGATCTTATCAAATGGCAGAACAGGCTTGAGGGGCTGAATGGCCTCCCACTGCTCTTATTTCATATGTTCATATGTTTATAGGTACACACTCACAATTCATAAATAACATAACTCATAGATAAATTTGACAAAGGGTCACCTGGACTCGAAACGTCGGCTCTTTTCTCTCCTTACAGATACTGCCAGACCTGCTGAGATTTTCCAGCATTTTCTCTTTTGGTGCACTAGCAACTCATTGGAATATTTCCACATTCCTTTTTGGTAACCCTCAGTATTCTAAGAGCTTTTGCTCTTTAAAGATTGCAAGTTCAAAAAATGTGGACTGGTATGAAAAAATAAACAGTCCTTGCATTTGAACCAATGATCCTTGAATTTGAAAATGTAAAAGTGTTAATGTTACACCTTGACCCCAGCAGGTCAACAAGGAAGAAATTGTATTTAGCTGCTCTCTGCGTGACTCAACTGACCACCTGTGAGAATTTGAACAACGCCATCTTTAATCCTGGCTGCCCTCTCAATGACGCAGCCGAGTAAAACTGGACAGTTGGCAGCAAACGCAACCTTTTTTTTAACAAGAATTAACTGTGACATTTTCCCTCAAAGCAGCGCCATTATAAATGTGACAATTTTTTTTACCAGAAATGGTGGTGCCTTCATGAAATTGTATTCTATGTTTTGACGTAGCGCATAATAAAAGCATTTCCCATGGGTAACAGCAACCAGCTATTTTCCAAAAGCATTGTTCGTAAAACAAAATTTAGAATGACCTTTAACTGGGTGAAAGAAGGTGAACTGAACGAATCACAGAAATGTTACAGCACAGAAGGAGGCCATTTGACTCACTGTACTTGTACCTGCTCTCCAAATGAGCATTCTGACATATTGTCATCCCCCTCCCTTTTCCTTGTATCCTTGCACATTGTTTCTATTCAAATCATCATCAAATGCCCCAATTGAACCTGCCGCCACCACACAGGCAGACAGCACATTCCAGACCCAAACCACTTGCTGTGAAAAGAAGATTTTTCTCACATCACATTTGCTTCTTTTGCAAATCACTTCAAATCTGTTCTCTCTGGTTCTCGCTCAGTTTATGGGCAGGAACAGTTTCTTCTTGTCTGCTCTGTCCAATTCCCTCGGGATGAGACCTCTAAAGATGGCACAGGGGCAAGGGGACTTCTTGCAAGCTATCCCCAGCATGTCCTTAAATTCAATTTTTTGCTCTTGTTCTATACTCTTAAAACTGTACTCTAATTCTTTTGAACTACACCCTGTCTATGACTGTAACACCATATTCGGCATCCTGTCCTTTCCTTCTCGCCTATGTACAATATGAGTGGTATGCTATGTCTGTATAGAGCATGAGAAATAATATTTTTCGCTGTGTCCTGATACAATGGACGGCATGGTGGCACAGTGTTAGCACTGCTGCCTCACAGTGCCAGAGACCCGGCCTCAATTCTCATCTTGGGTCACTGTCTGTGCGGAGTTTGCATGTTCTCCCTGTGTCTGTATGGGTTTCCTCCTGGTGCTCCAGTTTCCTCCCACAGTCCAAAGATGTGCGAGTTAGGTGGATTGGCCATGCTAAATTATCCATTCGTGTCAGAATCAGGCAGGAAGTCACTGGTTTAAAGTGAAAGAGAAACAATTTTTTCTTGCAAGCTTAGCTGATCCCAATAGCACATGACTGTCTCTGTCAATCAACCCAATCCCCCTGAAACCTCAGGAGAAAAATCAAATAAACAAATGCATTAACCCTGTTTAGACAAACACACCCTTAGTTAAAATGGGTTACTATCCTGCAGTCTCAGCGTGGAGCTACATGTTTACCAGACAAATCAACTTCTCCCAACAACAAAACACTGCCTCTTACAAGAAACACAATATAAACATATTCATTAAAGGCACAGTATCATCTATAATGTTGTGCCCAGGACAGTACACAATATTCCAGCTGAGGTCTAACTAGTGTCCTGTATAAGTTCAGCATAACCCCCTTCCTTTTGTACCCTAGTCCCCTCTTAATAAAGCCCAGGATACTGTACGCTCTATTAACTGTTCTCTCCACTTGTTCTGCCATTTTCAATGATCTATGCGTCGATACACCCGTGTCCCTCTGCTCCTGTACTTTGTTAAGAACTTTATTCCTTACTTTATATTGTCTCTCCATGTTCTTCTTACCAAAATGCATCACTTTACACGTTGCTGCACTGAACTATATCTGCCACTTATCTGCCCACTCCACCATATCCTTTTCAAGTTCTACACCAACCTCCTCACAGTTTGCAATAATTCCATGTTTCATATCAGAGAGGAAATGTGAAGTGCTTGTATGTATTTTTGATGATTGATTATTGAGCTCTGTAGAGTCCACCCCATTGATCTGTTTATTGTCCATTTAAAGTCCACCCTGTCAAGCTTCTATATCAGCACCTCATTAGTGTGGGTCATAGATAGGCAGCTAAAGCTGGAACTTTCTAATTTGTCACCTAAAGTGTCACAAGAATTTATAGTTGCAATTTCAGTTGGCAATTTCTAAGCCCATTAAACAATAAGAAAGTAAACATTTTTTTCTGTAGTTCCTCATTACTTCCAGGGTGAGCACTTGAACTTTTGAGTTGATCTATGTTAAGAGCATTTTATCTAAGAGTATTAATGGTGGGACTGATTTGAAAAATCAAGTCAACCTTGACTCAGAACAACATTTAATTTCAAACTTATATATTTAACGTTTGCCAACTTCCAATGGGATTGCACAGTGGCGGAGGTGACTTGGGGAAATAACCATAAGATACAGGAGTAAAAGTAGACTATTCGGCCTATTGAGTCTGCTCCATCATTCAATGAGATCATGAAGTATCTGATATGATAATCTTCAATTTTCCTACCTTAACACCATAACCTATGATTCCCTAAATGGTTAAAAATCAGTCTGTCTCAGTCTTGAACATAACTAATGATCCAACATCTACAGCCCTCCGTGATAAAGAATTTTACAGGTTCACTCTCAGAGAGGAAATTCCTCCTCATCTCTGCCTTAAATCAGTAAGTCCCTTGCTCTGAGAGTATGCCCTCTGGTCCCAGACTCTCACAAAAGGGGAAACAAACTCTCAGCACCTACCCTGTCAATTCTCCTGGGAATCCTATACAGGTTAATAGAGCCACGTCTCTTTCTTCTAAATGACAATGAGTACAGGCCCAACTTACGGAATTAAATTTAAGTTTATTTATCAGTGTCACAAGTAGGCTTACATTAACACTGCAATGAAAGTTACTGTGAAAATCTCCTAGTTGCCACACTCTGGTGCCTGTTCAGGTACACTGAGGGAGAATTTATCATGGCCAATGCACCTAACCAGCACATCTTTTGGTCTATGGAAGGAAACCAGAACACCCGGATGAAACCTATGCAAATACAGAGAAAACGCACAGGCTCCAGACGGTGACCGGGTTCCTCACAACTATGAGGCAGCAGTGCTAACCACTCTGCTGTCATTAACCCTGTCTCAAAACAAGTTCTTAATGAAAGATCCTGATGTTGGAGATTCATTAAAGGATCACTGGAATTACATAGGGTCTGTCTTGATATTAAGGAATTAAACTTTCTTTATTCTGCTCTCAGAGGGTCTCTGGAAGTCTCTTCCTCAAAAGGCAGTGAAAGCAGAGTCTTTGAATATTTTTAAGGCAGAGCTAGATAGATTCTTGATTAACGAGGGGTGAAAGGTTACCAGCAATAGGCTGGAATGTGAGGCTGAAGCTATTTTCGGATCAGCTGTGATCTTTATTCCTTCATGTCTGCCCTGCCAGTATTATGATCATGGCTGATTAACCAACTCAATAACCTGTTACCGCTTTCCCCCCACATCCTTTACTCCCTTTAGACCCAAGAGTTATATTTAACTCCTCCTTGAAAATATACAATGTTTTGGCCTCAACTATTTTCTGTGGTAGAGAATTCCACAGGCTTACCACTCTCTGGGTTTTCATTCTCTTACATTTCTCCTCATTTTAATGCTGAATGGTTTACCCGGAATCCTTGGTTACAGAGAGCATCCTCTGGGCATCTGCCCTGTCTAGTCCTGTTAGAATTTTATAGGTTTCTATGAAATTCCCCCTACTCTCCTAAACTTCAGCGACTCAATCTCTCCGCATGTGTCAGTCCTGCCTTCTCCGAAATCAGTCTGGTAAATTTTTGCTGCACTCCCTCCATAGCAAGAATATCCTGCCACAGATAAGGAGACCAGAACTGCACGCAATATTCCAGGTGTATTCTCACCAAAGCCCTGTATAACTGCAACAAGGCATCTCTGCTCCTGTGCTCAAATCCTCTCACTATGAAGGCCAGCATGCCATTTGCCTTCTTCACCGCCTGCTGCACCTGCATGCATAATTTCAGTGACGGATGTACAAGGACATCCAGGTTTCATTGTATGATTTCCCCCACGCAACCTATAGCCATTCGGATAATAAGCTGCCTTCCTCTTTTTGCTACCAAAGTGGATAACTTCACATTTATCCACTCACTCCACTTGTCCAAATCTCACTGATGTAGCTCTGCATCCTCCTCATAGCTCATTCTTCCACCCAGCTTTTTGTCCTCTGCAAATTTGGAGATATTACATTTAGTTCCCTCACCCAAATCTTTAATAATTATAGTGAATAGCCGGGGTTCCAGTACTGATCCCTGTGATATCCCTCTAGTCACTGCTTGCCCTTTGGAAAAATTCCTACTCTTTCTTTCCTGTTTGCCAACCAATTTTTTATCCAGCTGAATACATGACCAACCCCCCCCAGTCTCGTGCACTTTAATTTTACATGTCTTCACAATGTGGGACTTTGTCAAAAGCCTTCTAAAAATCCAAACAATACTAGTTTCCCCTCATCAACTCCATTAACTACGTCCTCAAAGAATTCCAGTGGATTTGTCAAGCATGATCTCCCTTTCATAAATTTGTGCTGACTCTGTCTGGTCCTTCCACTGTTTTCCAAGTTCTCTGCTATTAAACCTTTTATAGTGGACTCTAAAATTTTCTCCACTGATAACATCAGGTCTATAATTCCCTATTTCCCCCACCTCCCTTTTTTAAATAGTGAGGTTACATTAGCTACCCTCCAATCTGTGGGAACTGATCCAGAGTTTACAGGATCTTGGAAGATGACCACCAATGCATCTACTATTTCTAGGGACGCTTCCTTAAGTACACCAGGATGTAGATTAACAGGCCCTGGGGATTTATCAGTCTTCAATCCCATCAATTTCCCTAACACCATTTCCCTACTAATACTGATTTCCTTCAGTTCCTCCATCTCACTAAACCCTGTGTTTGTTATATGTTATCTTTGTGAAGGTAGAACCAAAGTCTGTATTTAATCTTTGTTCTCCATCATAAATTTCATAAAGGGGCCTACATTTGCCTTTACCAATCTTTTATTCTTCAAAAACCTATAGAAGCTTTTACAGTCAGTTGTTATGTTCCCTGCTCTTGGCCCCTTAATCAATCCCTTTGAATTCCAAACTGCTCCCAATCCTCAGGTCTGCTGTTTCTTTTCCTGGCCAATTTGTATGCCTTGTCCTTGGATCTAATGCTATTCTTAATTTTCCTTGTAAGCCATGGTTTGGCCACATTTCCCATTTTGTTTTTGCACCTGACAGGAATGAAACAATTGTTGCAGTTCATCCATGCATTCTTTGAATGTTTGGCATTAACGAACCATCTTATTGAATGGCGGGGCAGGCTTGAGGGCCTGATTGGCCTACCCCTGTTCCTCATTTGTATGTTCACATGGTCACATTTGTATGGTCACATTCTTTGAAGTTACATAATAGAGGTCTCAGGATTTGGTTCCTTGTCACTTGAGTAAACGTCTTTCAGTGAAAGGCCATATGAAATTGCAATCGGCCATTATTGTACTTATACATGGCATATGATTGGTAATGCAATATTTGGCAACCCAACAAAAAAATGTTGAGGAGGTTCTTGTCTCATGATATAGTCCTGCCTTACTTCTTGAACACAGAGCAGACACACCGACATGGCAGCAATTACAGAGTGCAGCGCTGAAATATAGGCATTGTTTGTCAGTCAGTGAACAATTGCCAGCGACGTGCACTGGAAGGCAACTTTGTCAAAGTGAACAAAAGGTGAACACAACGAGTGACCAATGTGAGACCAGAATATTTCTTCCCCTGTTTGCCCCTGGGGCAAGCATTAGGCAACATGTAGAACCATAAAGTCCCTACACTGCAGAAGGAGGCCATTCAGCTCATTGAATCTGCACCAGCTCTCCAAAAGATCATCTTAGCCAGGCCCAACACCCCCTGTTTTACCTTTAGCAAGTTTACTCTTCAAACAACTCAGTGGAGTTACAACCTCCTATTGATTCCCCAACAACTAACTGATACATTGTATTTATACTGTGAATCCAATGCTCATTATCTGCCCTTAGTAATTCAATTGGCTTAACAAGGTAATTGTCAAAGGATATAATTGTTAAGACATTGACAGAGTGGAGGTGGTTGGAGCATAAATTCTATCATTCTAAATAGAGACAGCAGGTTCAAACTCCACAATGCCATGGGGTGCCACTTCCCAGCACTGCTTTGCGGGACCAATTCCTGCACTGTTGCATGGTGAACATCTTCAATAAAGTATCATTCAGGCATTTGTCTAGTACAATCATTAACAGACTTTTATTTTCTTGAGAATTACATTTTGTTGTCTACCAAACTGACAGTGTTACTCTCTGACTCTGACCTCCTTAGAACAAAGAACATTTCAGCACAGGAACAGGCTCCTTGGCCCACCAAGCCTGCGCTGATCATGTTGTCCTATCTAAACCAATCACTTATATCTCTTTATACCCAGTCTGTTCATGTGCCTATCCAGATAAGTCCTAAATGTCACTAATGTGTCTGCCTCAATCATCTTACTTGGCAGTGCATTCTAGGCCCCCACCACTCTCTGTGTAAAAAAACTTTCCCTGCACATGTCCACTGAACCTTTCCCCCTTACCTTGAACTTGTGTCCCCTTGTAATTGTCATTTCTGCCCTGGGAAAAAGCTTCCAACTTTCATCCCAGTGGAGTGGACTTCATCCATGAAAGAATGGAGAAAATGATGAAGCTTGTAGAATTCATCACCATCTATCTGTGTTTAGGGTATGGGACTGATTCTGCACTCAGAATACAATCCCTTTATCTGATCCATAACTCAATAATACATTTACTTGCTCTGTGCAACACAAAACAGTCAGGGGTAGTGTCTGAGGCATCTTTTTTTCCGTTGGCTCCTTAATGAACCCATTATCTGTGCTAACTTTCTGCCCCAGTCCCACTGCTCTGACTTAGCAGTTGCAGTATCTTTAATGTGTGTTAGCTCCTCTGAGTCCATTGCTCCTGGCTCTATATCCTTATATTATAGTGCTTTAATTAAATCAACCTTTCATTCCAACATGGGGCCTTAGGAATTGGGTATTGTCATCTGTCTTCTTCCTTCTCTGTCTCACACAGTTTTAAGCAGCAGAATTTCCCACAACCATTCTCATGCCAGCTTTCCCTGTATTGTACAATTCTCAACAGCGAATATAAATAGCTTTTCAAAAAACACTACCCTGACTGTTTTCTTAATACAGTTTAAATAACATAGGCTGTGTGTGGATTTACCCTGAGATTTCTATGGTCAATAATATCTAAATTAATGTCGCCAGTGTGAATAGATAAATGCTTCATGCATTCTAATGACATTTTTATCTTAACAGAAAGTAAAGCATTCAAATAAGCGGGCACAACCTGGTTTACACAAGGGTTTCAGTGGGTTAAAGAAAAGAACTGTTTCCTCTCGAGCTGATCACTTGATTCTTCATTATCCACACTGACAGAATTTATTCTTTCTTAGGCCAATCTTTGGTTGCCATAGTTACTAAAAGGTAAAGGTGGGAAGAGTCAAAACACTTTACGATGGGCCATAACCAATAATTGTTTCAGGAAACTGTTCTCTAAAAGAACATTTGTTAAAAGGTTTAACCCTCGATTTGCCGAATCCCAGAGTCTGATTCCTGATTCCTGAACAATCGCTTAACTTTTACAATCTCTAGTCTTTTTTATGCTTTTCAACAAAAAAAATCACAGTTACAAACTGTAACCCTGGATCTATACATTGCAATAAGGCGACTGGTGAAAATAAATCTTTAAAAGAAAAACAATGAAAAGAAATATGAAGCTTATACGAAGTTACATGAATGTTGTCTCACTTTCCAGCATCCCAACTACGCTGAAATAAATGTTCTTCTCGGTAATTGCTGGAGCACATTAACTCCTTGATGCCTCTCCTTTAAAATCTGTACACTGTTAAATGCCAATTTATTTTCATTCATTCATGGGACACGGGCGTCGCTGGCTGACCAGCATTTATTACCCATCCCTAGTTGCCCTTTGGAGGGCAGTTGAGGGTCAACCACATTGCTGTGGCTCTGAAGTCACATGTAGGCCAGACCAAGAGGAGATAGGAGATTTTCTTCCCAAAAGAAAATTTATGAACCAGATGGGTTTTTCTGACAATCGACAATGATTTCGTGCTCATCAGTAGATTCTTAATTCCAGATATGTTTCATTGATTTGATTTGATTTATTATTGTCATATGTATTACTATACAGTGAAAAGTACTGTTTCTTGCGTGTTATACAAAGCATACCGTACATAGAGAAGGAAAGGAGAGGATGCAGAATGTAGTGTTATTGCTAGGGTGTAAAGAAAGATCAACATAATGAGGTAGGTCTGTTCAAAATCTGATAGCAGCAGGAAGAAGCTATCCTTGAGTCAATTGATACGTGGTCTCAGACTTTTGCATCTTTTTCTGATGGACGAAGGTGGAAGAGAGAATGTCTGGGGTACGTGGGATCCTTGATTATGCTGGCTGCTTTTCTGAGGCAGCCGGAAGTATAGACAGAGCACATGGATGGGAGGCTGGTTTGTGTGATGGACTGGGCTTCGTTCATAAATCTTTGTAGTTTCCTGCAGTCTTGGTCAGAGCAGGAGCCATACCAACCTGTGATACAAGTAAAAATAATTTTTTCTGTGGTGCTTCTGTTAAAGTTGTTGATGGTCGTAGTTGACATGCCAAATTTCCTTAGCCTTCTGAGAAAGAAGAGACATTGGTGGGCTTTCTTAACTACAGTGTTGGCATGGAGAGACCAGGACAGGCTATTGGTGATCTGGGCATCCAGAAACTTAAAGCTCTTGGCCATTTCCACTTCATCCCCGTTGATATAGACAGGGGCATGTCCTCCACTATGCTTCCTGAAATTGATGACTATCTCTTTTGTTTTGCTGACATTGAGGAGGAGATTAACGCTATTACACAAGTTCATCAGATTCTCTATCCCTTTCCTGTACTTTGTCGCACCACTGTTTGAGATCCAACCCGCTACGCTGGTGTCATCAGCAAATTTGAAAATTGAATTGGAGGGGAATTTGGTCACACAGTCAAAGGTGTACAAGGAGTATGGTAAGGGGCTGAGGGCACAGCCTTGTGGGACACTGGTGTTGAGGATGATCATGGAGGAGGTGTTGTTGCCTACCTTTACTGATTATAGTTTGTGGATTAAGGAGTCTAGTTTCCAGTCACAGAGGAAGGAGCTGAGCCCCAGATCATGGAGTTGATTTCAAATTCCACCATCTGCCATGGCAGGATTCGAACCCAGGACTTTAGGACATTAACTGGTGTTACCTAACCAATATCTGATCTATCTAATTTTCTGCTGGCCGTACTTTTCAACCTTGGTAGTGTCTTCCACCTTGAGCCTTGCAGTGGGAGCCCAGATTAAATGATAACATCACCATTTGGGTGTTCACTGGCCTGTGCATGTGGCTGACTATAACCCCTTCACAGTCTTGGAGCTGACACAGAATGCATTCTGGAGTATGCTTTCACTTGGTATAAGTTCTGTGTGGGTATGGAGCAGCAAGCAAGGTCTTCAGTGCCTTGCGCCCCCAGCCCCCACCTCACCCTCCTGTCCCCACCCTCCCATCTCCAACCCTCTGCTTTCCCCCAAAGACAAATTTCACTGAATCCCCCAACATCCCCATCTCTTCACTTGATATGTTGAGGACCAGTAATATCGATGTCTGGCAGTTTCCAGTTTCCCTCCTGTAGCCAATGCCAGTGACCTGGGTTCGACTCCCGGCTTGGGTCACTCTCTGTGTGGAGTTTGCACATTCTCCCCGTGTCTGCATGGGTTTCCTCCTGGTGCTCTGGTTTCCTCTGACAGTCCAAAAAACGTGCTGGTTAGGTGCACTAGCCATTACGATAATTGTACTGTTCTTTCTCAGAACAGGCACCAGAGTGTGGCGACTAGGGGATTTTCACAGTAACTTCATTGCAGTGTTAATGTAAACCTACTTGTAACACAAGTAAATAAACTTTTTTAAAAAATCATTAAAACTTTACTCCTCTCGGACATCAATTCAAATGAGTCCCGGGAATTAAAATCCCCCTTACCCTGAACCACTGCCCCCTCCCCATTTCACCTTCTCATCCACAATCCTCAACTCTGAAGTAAAATCAAAGGGCAGATCACATCACGTGAGAGGAAAGAACAGTTTTACTAAAAACGAACATCTCCGATTAGAAAACAGATGCGAGGAATTCCTGGTCAATGTTTATGTCTTTAGAACGTTGGTGCATGAATGGCATATCAAGCAGTTAGCCCAAACAGCAACATTTTCATATTCACAACAACATCCCAGCTCCCCTGCTGTAGATGGGTGGTTATCATTCATTCAGACCTTCTATTACTGTTTGATAAATGACACCCTGGGGGCTCAGACCTGCATCAAGTGCTGCATATTACTTTTCAGTTAAGAGGGAGGTGATTGGGCTTAAATAGGTTGTTCCAAAGGGCTCGGGCAGGATGCCGCAGTCACTACGATATTCAGGCTGCAAATAACCAGGGATTAATTGAATGTCACCGACTACAGACATTTGTCAGAGGTCCTATAATTAGTGGATAAATCAGCTAATAGCCAGCTACCGTGCTATTCTAATCAAACTATACCGGTCCTGCTTTTGTTGCTTTGGAACTTCCAGTTTTAAAAGCCATCAAATTTAACCACGAACTTTATCTGTCCCCAATTTGATGCAGCAACAAACTGGAATCTCTGAGCCAATATTTTTTCAATGAAAACTATTCTGATCAAAATCTTCCAATATTATTAACTTAATCTAAAATTGACTGCATTATACATTTTCTTCAGAGTGAGAAGAGATTTGAAGAGTGCAGAATCATGATTAAACTGGCAGCCAGCTTGGGTTCTTACCCTGCATCATACCAGAGCAGGGCTTCTGCCAGCCCACTGCACTGTTTGAGAAGTGCAGCAGGTCCAGGGGACATCAGCAGGGGGCCCCTAGTGGCAGTCATGACCGGTGAGTCTCCCAGTCCCTTTTCACAATGTAATCAGCCCCATGCCGGAAATCAGCGCACGCGCAATGGCCCATTCAGCATGATGCAGCCAGCTTCTCGAGTGTGATGAGGCCTAGCCTCTCACTTTTCAGTGTGAATCAGTCTGAGGCGTTCTACATTGCAAAAGGTGCCGGAGATTCGTTCGGCAAAGCACATGCAAAAAACAAGTGGGAAATTCTCCCGTTTTCCCGCTCGTGGGGCACTTAGTTCTTTTTTGGGACAATCCCAGCCCAGCTCTGTACATAATATATAATTGCACACTGCAGCATTTAGTCATGGCCATCACTTTGCTCAAAGGATGGTTAAAAATCCAGTGGCGACTGAGCAAAATATTTTAGAGGCAATCTGCTTTTGCTGTGAAATTTAGTTGGTTCACTAATGTCCTTTAGGGAAGGAAACCTGCTGTTCTCACCCAGCCTGGTCTACATGTGATCCCAGAGTAACAGCAATGTAGTTGACACTCCACTACCCTTTGAATAAGGGCAACTAGGGATGGGCAATAAATGCTGGCCCAGCCAGCGATGCCCATCTTTCACAAATGAATAAAAGAAAATTGATAGAACAAATTTATGAGAACAATTATCTTAAAGGATTGTTACCTCTGTTAAACCTGAAACTTGACAGGAGCAGGAAAGTAGTGGGTCTTACATTTGGTCATTTTTTTGGGGGCCATGTGCATTTATATTTTTGTTCAACAGATGCAATTTTCAAGATGACAGTCAAGGTTGGGCGGCGTGGTGGCACAGTATTCAACACTGCTGCCTCACAGCGCCAGGGACCCGGGTTTGATTCCCAGCTTGGGTCATTGTCTGTATGGAGTTTGTTAATTCTCCCCGTGTCTGCGTGGGTTTCCTCTGGGTGCTCTGGTTTCCTCCCACAGTCCAAAAAGATATGTGGGTTAGAGGGATTGGCCATGCTAAATTGCCCCTTAGTGTCAGGGGGACTAGCTAGGTTAAATGCATTGGGTTATGGGGATAGGACCCGGGTGGGATTGTGGTTGGTGCACTCGATGGGCCGAACAGCCTCCTTTTGCACTATAGGATTCTACACCCTGAACGAGAGGGTGGTGATAAGACTTGATGTCATGTGTCACTTTGGGGACTTTAACTGGGCTGCTGGGATATTTGGGAATGCAAATCAGGGATCAAAAATGGTGCAGGTCTGGCAGCATGTGCGGAGAGGAAAGCAGAGTTAACATTTGAGATTGATTCTCCTTTGGAACAGTCACAGTGGACTCAAAACATTAACTCCATTTCTCTTTTCACAGATGCTGCCAGACCCACTGTGTGTTTCCAGCACTTTTGTTTTTTTTAATTTCAACTCCAGCATCTGCAGCATTTTGCTTCTATAACCTAAAGTGGTAAAATGAGTTTTGGGTTTACTGTATCTTGTTGGGCATCAGTTCCCCTGGTTTTCAATAAATTATCATTACCGTCAAAGAAACATTATTAAGGCCAAAATTTCTGACCCACTACTTTCCTGCCCCAGTCAAGTTTCAGGTTCGACAGAGGTAACAATACTTTAAGATAATTGTACTGATAAATGTATTCTCTCAATATTTTTTATTCGTTTATGGAACATGGGCATTGCTGGCTGGGCCAGCATTTATTGCCCATCCCACGTTGCCCTTATTCAAAGGGCAGTGGAGAGTCACCCACATTCATGTGACTCTGGGATCACATGTAGGCCAGACCAGGTAAGGACAGCAGATTTCCTTCCCTAAAGGACATTAGTGATCCAGATTGAATTGAATAATATTAGAGCACTTTTAGCAGGGAAGCAATTTATTTGTATGGATAATTTGAGGAACGAATGTAGATAAATTAGTCCGTTATATTATCATTAAATAAAAAGTGAACCGGAGGAAAAAATATTCTAAAATCGCAATCTGGTTTAAAAAATAGTAAAGTTGTAACTATATCTCCTGAGATGTTATAATTTTTAAATAATATTTGAAGTAATGTTAATGGAAATGTAAACTTGCAGTCCCATTAATATGGAATCGCAAAGACAAAGAGGTGTCATGGAGCAGTTTACACAGATTCTCTTGGGTTTTTGACCAGAACCTACTCATAACTTTGTCACTCATTAATCACCCAATCAGCCCAGCTTATAGCGATGGTAGTTCTAATTCACTTGGGCCACAGCACATCCTCTATTTAAAGTGGAATTGGTAAATATTTAAAGTAAAATATGAGGCATTTATTTTAAGAAATGTCTTTGCACAAAGGAATGATGTACCAATCAATGCAACGCTTAACTGTCAGTGTTATTCATCAATGGCACGATGTGTCCCGCGATGTAGCAGACACTTAATAACAGATAATTGCATTTTAACTGAAAGGAACGGGATTGTTTTCTTCAACAATTACTTCTATTTGATCTCAAAGAGTTATAAAGTACTGATCATTAGTGGCAGTATCAGGCTTTAGGCAATTTGTTAAGCTCAGGGAATACTATTAGCATATAAATAGCCTGAAGTGACTGCAAGGATCCAGTATATTTTGATTGTTATGTTTTTGTTTCATACCACAGTCAAAATCCATTTAGCATTTTTGAAATATTTTTATATAAAGATATTGTGCATTTTCTCTTTTTTTCCCCTCCTCAATGGGACATTAATATGGAACTGGTCTCTGTTACGATTGCCTAGTATTAGCTTCAAACAGTGGATATCTCAACGCTTGCAGGATGCTTTGAGTTGCCCATACATCTAGCTGTTTGAAGGTTTTACACTGACACTTGCTTAAGTTGTGGGTCTACAATTCAGCTGTCAGGATAACAGAGCCAGCTTCAGCAGTTTAGACAAGGGGAGCAGGCACTCAGATGCTGTAGTTCCACACTGGAAGCTAAACAGAGCTAATGTAAAGGCAACACTGCAATTCAAGTAACACTCAGCTCAAGTGTCAACCTCAATGTACGGTGCTGTGCTAAATGGACTTTATTAAATTCTCCATGCCACCAATGTAATTACCTTGCGCACTAGGTAAATACTATTAGTTCATTCACATTTACAACAGGGAATCTTAAGATTTAAAAAGAAAAGCCAGTTGTTTCCATCTCCCATTAAGAGAAAATTTTCCACTTCACTGTTCCCAGCGTGTGCCAGGGCACATATCAGCAATCTGTGTACCCATGATCTATGATTTTCAGACCATTAATTTTATTGGTTGTGAAATTATGTGCCCGAGGTAGATGACAGACACCCCCAGCATGTGTCAGGAGCAGCAAAGAGGAAAATCTCCCCAAATGTGCCTTGTGAGGAGATCATTAATGTTTTCGATGCATTTTCTGTCACCGCGGGCAAACACACGAATATACCCACGATCGCCCCTTGACCCTCTTCCCATCCTGCCCGCTCTCCAGGCTGGGGCTTCAAACAAAGGCAGTGACCCTTGGAAGAGAGGCTGATTTCAGCTCTGCCAACACGGTGTGGCAGTGGCCTAGTGGTATTATCACTAGACTATTAATCCAGAAATTCAGCTAATGTTCTGGGGACCCGGGTTCGAATCCCACCACATTAAATGGTGGAATTTGAATTCATCCAAAAATGTCTGGAATGAAGAACCTACTGATGACCAAGAAACCATTGTCGATTGTCAGAAAAACCCATCTGGCTCACTAATGTCCTTTAGGGAATGAAATCTGCCGTCCTTACCTGCTTTGGCCTACATGTGACTTCAGAGCCACAGCGATGTGGTTGACTCTCTTGGGCAAGCAAGGATGGGCAATAAATGTGAGCCCATCAGTGATGCCCGTGTCCCACAACTGAATAAAATGCCTGGATTCAGGGCACCAAGTAAAATACAATTATCTCTTCCTGGTTAGGATTACCCTGGTGTCCCTAGGAATTACACATTAATCTCCTGGACACTGCTGCAATCAATCCCAGGAGTAAAACCTTAAGGATATTTTAAAACATAGCGGGGGGGACTCAGCAACCTCCTCAGACGGCCAGCGGGAATCCCGATGCCCCTCTGAATGGGGCATCAGCCAAAGATCGGGATTCCTGACGGGTGTCAAGGCAATTGCGATTCACCCAACCCGCCCCGCCAGCCCTGATATGGCTCCCACTCAGAGTGAGCAGCAACCTGATACTCAGGCAAACCTGTTAATTGTAATACAATTGGCGAGTGGGTTTAATGGTCCATTGCGCCAGCTCCCTGCCATGCATCCAGCCACCCAACAAAAATGCCACCAGGTAGGCCTTGGGGTTTCTCACCATAAGCGAGGCATGGCATTTGGACCCTGAAGGTCCATGGGAGCACCATCAAACCCTCAGAAAGAGGGGCATCATCCCCACCCCCTAACCACTCAAATCACAGATCACGGCCCCATCACACCACACAGGCATGAAAGTGACCTGACCCACCCCTTATTTCCCAGGGGGAGGGTGACAAGGTCAACCCCCTGCCTCAGCCCAAGCCCACACAAATCCCTGGACCCTTAAAGGACCCTTCCACTGCAGCCAGGCAGTGACAGAGAGCCAAATGGCCACTGGACTTAGCTCCCCTCCCCAGTCAAAGCCTGCTCTCAGGCCCCTCTCCCTGCTCAGATCCTCCATTCAGCTCCCCTTCAGGCCATGAACCTAGGCAGTGCCAATAGTTCACTGCCCCCAGGCACTGACATAGTTAACTGGCACCTTGGGCTTCAAGGAGGATCCAGGAGCTAAGTCCAGTGGCCATTTGCCTCTCTGTCACTGCCTGGCTGCAGTGGAAGGGTCCCTTAAGGGTCCAGGGATTTGCGTGGGCTTGGGCTGAGGCAAGGGGTTGACCTTGTCACCCTCCCCCTGGGAAATAGGGGTGTCATGGCTGGACTGCTCCTTTAGCCCTGGCAGTCCTAAAGACCATCCCTAACGTGGTGATTTCAGGCAGCCCTCTGATCAACAACTGGACTTTAAAGTAAAGTAAATGGACTTTGCTCATTCTCCATGCCATTAACGTAGGAAAGCAGTGTTAGTTCATTCACACCTAGAGCTGTTTATCTCGTGAGTACATAACTGATTGCATGTAAATTAATTACCTAATGTAACAGAAGATCTGAGAATAAAATACAGAATCACTATCTAAGTAAATTATAAATCTTAAAATGTTAAAATGAACCTTGTAAGTTCAAGGTCTGAAACCATTGCAAATTCAACAGAAACATTGGTCCGGACCTTCTGGTCTCCAGACTGTCAGAGACCAGATGTACTCCAGAGGATGTGCAATGTTATCCCTTGGAAGTCCCAATGTAACAACAGTGCAGGAATTTCACAGGAAGTTTCAGCTTCCATTGGGCAATTCCACAGCTCCATGGGACTTCCAAGAAAGTCTCCAACTATGAGTTAGAGTCAGAGACTTTCCACTTACTTAGCTAATTAGTTACCCATGAAATATTAGACAGAGAAACCTCCCCTTGCCCCCATCAATCCACTCATTACCCCCTCAAATGTCCAACTACCCCTTTTTCCCATAACGTGCAAACTCCACACAGTGACCCAAGTCAGGAATCGAACCCGGGTCCAAGGCACTGTGAGGCTGCAGTGCTAACCACTGTGCCACCTACCCACCCTCCCACCTTACCCATCCTGCCACCTAACCATCCAGCCACCGACACACCTTGCCATCCCAGCCATTCTGCCACTTACCCAGCCCTGCCACCCTACCCTCCTGCCTCACTCGCATTCATTCACAAACACGATAAAAAGCTATTTAAATATCCCAAAGCTTTTCACTATGTTGGCGAAGGAAAACTTACCAAAATACAACAGCAATCGGATGGTTATAGAGGGATATGGGC
Organism: Carcharhinus amblyrhynchos; assembly: GCF_965287045.1. Taxonomy (NCBI): domain Eukaryota; kingdom Metazoa; phylum Chordata; class Chondrichthyes; order Carcharhiniformes; family Carcharhinidae; genus Carcharhinus; species Carcharhinus amblyrhynchos. The sequence goes on from NC_137347.1 coordinate 18,782,158, forward strand.
CAAATGAGGGCAACTGGGGTTAGCTTAGGGTTTAAAGAAAAGGGCAGCATGGACAAGTTGGGCCAAAGGGCCTATTTCCATGCTGTAAACTTCTGTGATTCTATTACATTGCATCAACATTGTACTATTTGTAACACTCAACATTGTCTATGGTATATCTGTTAAACGCAAAGGCAAGCACATTGTTAAATAAGCATGAGAATACTTGTAGTTTTTAAACACTATTTGAAAGTGGCAATGTAAAGGGTGTGAAAAGCCAACACATTATTTTGCTAATGTATGCTACTTATTAGCTTTGCTATTATTGTAAAATTATATCCACTTAGTGCTGCAATATTGAGGTCAATGGCCTTTTACTACTGATCAAAAGATCATTTTTATTAGCAGTTTCAGCAGTTTATTTACATATAGGAAAAGTTTTATGAGGTACTAGTTATATTCGACATTACACAGAGTCAAGATCAGTCTGAAGTGGGGTTAGAGACACAGAGTCCTGATTTTAAGGGAATACATTTTGACCTTATTTTACATAATGCTTTGATTTCATGTGATAATTTACAGTTAAATGGCTAACCTTATAGGAATATAAGAAGCGGAGAAGTAGATTTTAACTTTTTCTTTAGTAGGGATGCAATTATAGTACCGTCCATTTGGCTGTCCCATATGAATAATCAGGAGACCACGCCGGAGTGAAGGGTAGCAATCGGGCCCCCCCCCCCCCGCCTCAGGGCTTCGGACATGGGCACCCTGGTGCCAGCCTATCCCCTGACACTGCCCAAGGGGCAAAGTGCCTGCGCCCAAGAGGCACCCTTGGCACTTGGCTCACCTGGCATTGGCCAGTGCCAAAGGGGTGGGTCCTATTGTGGGCAGGGCCTAGGGAGATTGGTGGGCATGGGAGGGGCCTAGTGCAATTGATGGGTGGTCCTGTTGCCACTCTGCATGGGGATTGGTCTGGGCTGGAGGAAGGCCAGTGAACTGGGTGGGCTGGCCGGGGGGTGGGTTGGTGGTCTGCCAGGGAGAGGGTCTGCCTCCGGTACGGTGTCTGACCCCATGGTGGGGGGGGGGGGGGGCATCAGCAGGTGGGCGGGGTCTGCCGGGGTGAGGGATGTGTGGCGATTGCCATTGCTGGCGGGGGTGGGCTGGACATCAGGGTGCTCAGGGATGGGGGATGGGGTGGGGAGAGTGAAGGCTGGCCCAGGAATTGTTGTGGGGGCTGCGATTGGGTTGTGGGGAGGTGCAGCACTGCGGGGGTCCTGGGCTGATCAGCAAACGGGGAGACTCTCAGATCGGGGCCACTGCGCATGTGCAGAGTTCCGGAGCTGTCAGACTCCGGAGCAAATAGGCCCCGCCCCCCTGGGTTTTTAATAATATTCACGATTGTGACCTCTGCCTTGTACAGAGTGTGGATATTCAGGTCTAAAGTTGCCTTGAAAAAACAGTCATGATCTAGACCAGTTTTCCCACCAATTCAGTACTTTTGGGAGAATCGCCCCCAAAATTTCTATCGCTTTGATTTTATCCCCCTTGTGGAGTCAGATTTAGCAGCTATATGTTAATTTCCTCATCTCTTCATTTGAAGTTACCACTTCCGCCCTATTGTTTTCTCTAGTCATATGTGTAAACTAGTGACTAGTTTTCCACTGACAGTCTAATATGCACCTCATTAGTTCTCCAGCCTTCTGCCTCTAATCAACTCCCTTTTTTACTTTTACTTTTTATTACCTTAAATTTTCCCCAATTCTTAACAACTTAAAATGGTGGAACTGCCCCACTGACTGACTTTGCATACCCCAACTAATAGGCCAGGCTGTCAGGGCTAGCTTTTCCTCTGTCCATCTTATTTAAAATACAGACCTGGCTTTACATCTCAGATCTGATATGGCCAACACTCTGAGCTGTCTGAGCATTTGGTTAACACAATCAACCTCATGTTTGCCTATCTTACTGAACTGAGATCACTATGTGAAAATCCATGAATGTTTGGGTGTGTCAGTTATCAATACAACATGTGAAGCCTTGTCAGCATCTTGTCATTTTAGCCTGTCATCCATTCTGTGCTGAACACTCTCATAAAAGAAGTGATTTTGAGCAAACATAATGCATTAAATCCTGTCATTATGGACATGTGTGGTTAATAAGGAATAAATCTGTTTTGCACTACTGATAAGAATTTCAATTTATTGGGGATTGTGCTCCTGAACTTGTTGTAACAGAGGTTCAGACAGGGCCACCACGTACTGCTGGTTACAAATCAGATTTTGTTCTTTGATTCAAAATGTTGGGTTGGATTTTACATATGCCTATCGGACAAGTTTAAGCAGGGTGACAAGTAAAATAGGACACTTGCCTAGCCCACCACCTTCCAGCCTACCCCCCAGATCACTCCCAAAGCATGGTAGGTGCAGGTGCCAAAATTGGCAGCCCACCTGTCATATTTAAATAAACAACTAATGGTCAATTGAGCTCGATAATATGCCGCTCATATCATAACTCAGGGGCAGGAAGGGGAGTGCGGGCAGCCCATTTTAAAAACATCTTCTAACAGGGTGCAAACTATCTTTAAGGTCTGCCCTTATTGCGTTTACATCCTTGCCATCTACTTGCTCTCCAAACCACTCCCTCCCCCATCCAAAACTTCACTAAGCTGGCCAAACCATCTCCCACCCAATACTCCAGACTTACCTCACCTCAGGATCCATACTCAGGACTGGCTGCAGCCTTGGCAGTGCCCAATACTGAGCTCTTGATGCTCTTGGCACTGCTGGATTTTTTTTTATTCATTTGTGGGACATGGGCATCACTGGCTGGCCAGCATTTATTGCCCATCCCTAGCTGTCATTGAGAAAGTGAGCTGCCTTCTTGAATCGCAGCAACCCAAGTCTGTGGGTTGAGCCACAATGCCTTTAGGGAGGGAATTCCAGGATTCTGACCTAGTGACTGTGATATAGTTTCAAATCAGATGGTGAGTGGCTTGGAGGGGAATTTGCAAGTGGTGGCGTTCCCGTGTATCTGCTGTCTTTGTTGTTCGAGATGGAAGTGGTCGTGGGTTTGGAAGATGCTGTCTCAGGATCTTTGGTGAATTTCTGCAATGCACCTTATAGATAGTACACACTGTTGCTCCTGAGCATCAGTGGTAGAGGGATTGAATATTTGTAGATGTTGTACCAATCAAGTCTGTTGCTTTATCCTGGATGGTGTTAAGTTTCTTGAATGCTGTTGGAGCTCCACCCATCCAGGCAAAGGGGAAGTATTCCATCACACTCCTGACTTGTGCCTTGTAGATGAGGGATAGACTTTGGACAGTCAGGAGTTGAGTTACTCGTCGCAGTATTCCTAGCCTCTGACCTGTTCTTGTATCCACTGTGTTTATGTGGTGAGTCCAGTTGAGTTTCTGGTCAATGGTAATCCCAAGGATGTTGACAGTGGGGGATTCAGTGATGAAAATACCATTGAATGTCAAAGGGCGATAGTTAGTGTGTCTCTTATTGGTGATGGTCATTGCCTGGCATTTGTGTGGTGCAAATGTTACTTGCCACTTGATAGCCCAAGCCTGGATATTGCCCAGATTTTGTTGCATTTGAACTTGGACTGCTTCAGTTTCTGAGCCATCACAAATGGTGCTGAACATTATGCAATCATCAGCGAACATTCCCACTTCTGACTTCATGGCGGTGGAAAGCTCATTGATGAAGTAGATGAAGGTGGTTAGGCCTAGGACACTACTCTGAGGGACTCCTGCAGAGGTGTTCTTTAGCTGAGATGACTGACCCTCCACAACCACATCAATCTTCCTGAGCCAGCTATGTCTCCAATCAGCAGAGAGTTTGCCCCCAGTACCCATTGATTCCAGTTTTGCCAAGGCTCCCTGATGCCACATTCAGTCGAATGCAGCCTTGATGTCAAGGGCTGTCACTCTCACGTCATCTCCGGAATTCAGTCCTTTTGTCCATATTTAAACCAAGGCTGTAATGAGGTCAGTAGCTGAGTGACCCTGACGAAACTCAAACGGGGGGGGTCACCAAGCAGGTTATTGCTGAGCAGGTGCTGCTTGACAGCAAAGTTGGTGACCCCTTCCTTCACTTTACTGATGATTGAGGGTAGATTGAGGGGGTGGCAATTGACTGGATTGGATTTATCCTGTTTTTTGGGTACAGGACATACCTGGGCAATTTTCCACATTGCCGGATAGATGCCAGTGTTGTGTAGTTGCAATGGAAGAGCTTGGCGAGAGGAGAGGCAAGTTCTGGAGCACAAATCTTCAGTTCTATTGCTGGAATGTTATCAGGGCCCGTTGCCTTTGCCACATCCAGTGCCTCCAAACTTTTCTTGATATCACATGGAGTAAATTCAATTGGCTGGAGACTAAGATCTGTGATACAGGGATCGCTGGAGGAGGCCAAGTTGGATCATCCATTCGGCCTTTGTGGCTGAATATTGTTGCGAATGTTTAAGTTTTATCTTTTGCACTGATATGCCGGGCTCCTCCGTCTCTGATGATGGGGATATTTGTGGAGCCTCCTCCTCCAGTGAATTTGGATGTGTTCAGCCGGCAGCTTCTGAGGGTAGGACGTCCCACTGTTAAGGCAATTCAGCCCGGCCGCAACGTGTTATGGCTGTGGACCAGGCTTGCACATAGCACCGACTTTCCTTCAAAATTCAATCCATCAACTCCTCTCTCCACTAACGTTATCAGACCTGCCCAGTTTTTCTGGTGCTTTCCGTTTCTATTTCAGATCTTCAGATGAAGTGACTGTGAAAATCACCTAGTCGCCACACTCTGGTGCCTGTTCGGGTACATTGAGGGAGAATATAGCATGGTCAATGCACATAACCAGCACGCCTTTCAGACTGTGGGAGGAAACCAGAGCACCCGGAGGAAACCCATGCAATGTGTAAACTCCGCACAGACAGTAACCCAAACTGGGAATTGAACCCAGGTCCATGGAGCTGAGAGGCAACAGTACTAACTACTGTGCCACTGTGCCACCCATGGTAGCTAAACTGATAATCAAAATTTATAGATCAGGCTGCCTGAAGCAAGTAGAGTTGTGGATGCCAAGAACCAAGAAGGCCAAGCTTCAGAAATGAGTGCTGCTGCTCTGAACTGCTCTTGTATGGTGTAAACTGCAACTCCAGTTTGGACTTATACCAAACAAGTGTACTGTGTTTTTTTTCCCCCTATCTTTGGGTCTTCTCCTGGTAACATACACTCAAAGTATTTCTCAAAGCTAGTTATAAATAAGGCATTGACAATTTTGACAAAAATCCAATTTCACCTGAAGTACAGAATGTTTTCTTACTCTCAGCAATATTGAACCTCAATACTTAAAGGTTCAGATGATGACACTAAATTCCAAAGCTTTATTAAATGAATCCTTTCAGTCTTATTACTTTAACCCCTTTGAGTATTTCTGCTGTTGACTACCAAATTATAACAAGATTAGCTCTTTTCATCTCACTCATATAATCCTAATACATTATTATAAAAATGTTCCAGCTACAGGAATTTTTATTATTTTTTTCATTACTTATAACCATAATTTCCCCTAATATCGTTTTGAGAGAGTGAAGCCAATACCAAATTGGACTAATGTTTTACGAGAAAGTTTCTTTTTGTACAGATTATGCATGAAACTGTGCGTTCCTGTGGCCCGAGGCTGCTACACTTTGTTAGGACTGACTTTGCTTTATCAGCAGTCCTCTGAGATGCCCTGTAAGCAGCAAGTGTCCCATCTAACTAAAGAATTAGAGCTGATCCTCCACTTGCCACACTCCCAGTACTTCGCAAATAGAGCTGTCAGCCTTTCCAACAGATCTTTTCAAGACCTCTCTGCAGTCTGCTGGCAAATGGGAATAGGGAACAGGAGAGGAAGGGGGGTGGGTGGGGGGGTGAGGGTGGAATTTGACTTTGTTTTAATTGCTTCCTCTTAAAGTACCTTCCTGACTCTTGCAAATTGTCACTTGCTCAGTCTGTCATTTCTCACACTGGGGTTGATTGTGAAGTGAAGGGTGTATTGGACAGGGGGGCAGGCAGGTGGACCAATTTCAACCCTTGTTCAATGTAGCGACAAGAGGTCTGAGCCAGATCATTCATATGGCGGTGACTCACTGCTATCTGGCATCTGGATTTGGCAATTTGTAATTCAGGAGGGTGGCATGGTGGCACAGTGGTTAGAACTGCTGCCTTGCAGCTCCAGGAACCCGGTTCAATTCTGGCCTTGGGTGACTGGCTGTACTGAGTCTGCACATTCTCCCCTTGTCTGTATGGGTTTCCTCCGGGTGCTCCAGTTTCCTCCCATAGCCCAAAGTTCACAATGCAGGTTTAGGAGGGTTGGCCATGCTAAATTGCCCCTTCATGTCCAATGATGTGTAAGTTAGGTGGATTAGCCATGGTAAATGTGTGATATTATGGGGATAGAGCAAGGTAGAGGGTCTGGTAGAGGTAGGTAGAGGGTGGCACGGTAGCACAGTGGTTAGCACTGCTGCTTCACAGCTCCAGGGACCGGGTTCGATTCCCGGCTTCGGTCACTGTCTGTGTGGAGTTTGCACACTCTCCTCGTGTCTGCGTGGTTTTTCTCTGGTGCACCAGTTTCCTCCCACAATCCAAAGATGTGCCGGTTAGGTTGATTGGCCATGCTAAAATTGCCCCTTAGTATCCTGAGATACATAGGTTAGAGGGGTTGGTGGGTAAATATGTAGGCATATGGGAATAGGTCCTGGGTGGGATTGTGGTCGGTGCAGACTCGATGGACCAAATGGCCTTTTTCTGCACTGTAGGGTTTCTATAATACAATGATTTTATGGTGGAAGTCCTGGGTTAAATGCTCTGCCAGAGAATCAGTACACACTCAATGGGCCAAATGGCCTCTTCTGTGCTGTAAGGATTCAATGAAGTTCAAAATGGGGGCAAAAAATCTGGCAGCTCAAACTGAGAAATTTGAAGTCAATTAAGAGGCCTTAGTTGTTTTGGGTGGAGTGGGAAAGGAAGTTAACACCTGAGTTGGATTTTGGTAGTTATTATCTGCTTGGAATTGGCGAGTTGCAACAGAAATGGGATAATAAGACCATAAGGGGAGAGAGAGAGAGAGAAGCTGGGCAGCATGTTACTGCACTTAGAGCTGGGGAAGAGGAAGGGAGTGGCAGAATGAGGTTAAAAGTGAGAGATTTCACAAGGACATAGGCTGGTGAAATAGGCAGACACATGGCAGGTGGAATTTACCGCAGAGAAATATGAAGTAAGTGACTCGTTCTGGTAAGATTGAAGGAAGGCAGTATGAAGTAAATGGTACTATCTTAAAGCGCGTGCAGGGACAGAGAAGTCTGGGACTGGATGACCACAAGCCTTTGAAGGTGACAGGATGTGTTAAGAAGGTTCTTAGATCAAGGACCCCGTCGGTCTTTTTATAAATCAGGGCATGGACCACAATTAAAGCAAGGACAATGTGCTAAATCCTTTTCAAGACATTGATTAGATCAACAAATTATGGGCAGCTTACTTTAGAAGGAAGCAGGACCTTAGAGATGATGCAGAAGGGATTTGTTGGAATGCTACCAGGGATGAAAGACTTCAGTAATGAGGAGGGACGACAAAAATTGAGTTTGTTCTCTTTGGGGAAAGAAGAGGGGAGATCTAATAGAGGTGTTCAAAATCATGAAGAGGTTTGGAAAAGTAAATAAGGACACATTGTATGGGATTTTCGGGCCACGCTCGTCCCAAAACTGGAAAATCCCACAAGTAGTCAACAGACCACTCCACCCCGCCCACTATGATTTCCGTGGTGGGCAGGATGGAAAAATTACTCCCATTGTTTCCAGTAGCAGAGGGCATAGATTAAAGATATCAGTGAAAGAATGCGAGAAGACACATGGGATAAAATGTAGCCAATGATTTACGATGATTTGAAATGCACTCGTGAAAAGATGTGGCGGAAGTAGATCCAATAATTTACCAAGGGGAATTGAATATACACTTGAAAAAGGAAAAAAAATGTAGGGTCATTGAGAAAGAGCAGGGAAGTTGCAGTAATTGAATAGTCCTTTCAAAAATGGGCCGAATGGCCTTGTTAAGTATTCAGGAATTCAGTGATTCTATTCACGAACAGAATCAGGAAGTACTTCTTTCACAAAGAATAGTAGAAAGTTAGAGCTCTCTCTCCCAAAACGTTGTAGGCATTAGGCCAACTGAAGCTTTCCAAACAGATGGATCAGTTTCTGCTGGGCAAAGGTTTAAAAGGAAGTGGAGTAAAGGCAAAAAAAAGAGTTAAATTGCACATCTTCCAAGATGTAATACAACAAACAACTAGAATGACTTATTGCTATTACCAATCTCACTTTCTTCCCAAGACATTATTAAAGCACCATGCTAGTCTTCATCACATGCAAAACACCAGTTAGGCCTGTGTTACATGGTTTGTGTTGTAGTGAACCTTCAGTGGTTCACCTTCCCTGCTGCCATCAGACTTTTAAACGGCCTTGTCATATATAAAGCTGATCTTCACCCTATCTGTAACTGCAACGCTTTATTCTGCACCCTCTCCTTTCCTTCCCCCCATGAACGGTATGCTTTGTCTGTATAGCGCTGCAAAAAACAATGCTTTTCACAGTATACAAGTATACATGTGACAATAATAAATCAAATCAAATCAAATAGCATTAAGACAGGATTCTGCTCTTGGAGTAAAGTATGAACGGGAGAGGAGTGAAGGAAGTTACAAACTATTAATGAAGTGAAACACTTCATTAATGAAGTGGAAGCTTCAGACCAAGTAATGGGAAGGTGACAACCCTGAAAATTAACAGCTTCTCAAAGGCTAGTTTTTTTTTTGATTTCCAAATCTGTCTTGACGTCAAACAAATTTTACAAAAGGAGAAACAGTGGCACAGTGGTTAGCACTGCTACCTCACAGTGCCAGGGACCCAGGTTCAATTTCCTGTCTGTGTGCAGTTGCATGTTCTCCTTGTGTCTGCGTGGGTTTCCTCCGGGTGCTCCAGTTTCCTCCCACAGTCCGAAAGAGTGCGGGTTAGGAAATTTGGCCATGCTAAATTCTCCCTCAGTGTACCCGAACAGGCGCTGAAGTGTGGCGACTAGGGGATTTTCACAGTAACTTCATTGCAGTGTTAATGTAAGCCTACTTGTGGCACTAACAAATAAATAAAAATTTGTGAACCACAAACTGGCCATCGCAAGTGTGAAAGATCACAAATTTGACTCTCCTCTGAACACTCAGACACTAATAATCGTGCCCCTGCTGAAACCAGTCCAAAGATCTGGTTTGAGGAGATGGCACATTAATATTTCTGCCTCCATATTGAATATAAATGGCTCAAGGAGAATTCTAGAATGTATCAATTTGGTTCCCCTGTTGGCTGTCAACAGGAAGGTTGGGTGAGGTGTAAATGCAGCCAGCTCACTATTAACATTTCCTCTGCCTCTTGCTGCCTTTTCCGAAACAATAGAGAAGTATTCAGTTGATACTCTTCTTCCAAATTGTGGTGGTGGCAACTCAAATTGCTGCAGGCAACAAACTACAGCTCAAACATAGGAAACAACATAGATCCAGAAAATGCAAGAGACCAGGGCAGTGATGGGCAAACTAGCCAGTGAATGGGCCACATGAGTGAGCCTCCTTCATCTCGGGGGGCCACCAGATTGAAATCGGGCTCGTTTACTAACCATGACCCCATGAATAAGATTAAATACAAATAATACATCCCAAATATTTCATCATGAGTTATACAAAATGCTTAATCATTTGTATATTAATAGAACTATCATCAACTTCAAATGCTAAAAACAAAAGTCATATTTACACTTTTGGACGCAGACGGAGTTCACAACTCTCACACTCAATGTTCTGAGCAATCAGCTCCCTTGCCCTTGCTTTATATGCATATCACTTCAGTCATACTGGCAGGAAAAAAAACTACACGGACAGAACTCTGCGGAATGTGGCAAACCTGCGCGTGGACAACGGTCAACAAAATGTCTCGTGAGGCCACACTCAGAACCCAGATGGGCCGCATGTGACCACAGGCTGCCCCACCACTGGACTAGAGGCTGGATTTTACATGCTTCCACTGACTATGTTTTTGATGGGGGTCAGGGGGTTACATAAAATAGGGTTGGTGCCCATCTCACCATCCTTCCCACCAACCCGTCAGCTCACCCCCATAAAACCGTAGGTGACCAGGCTCCCAAAATCAACAGCCTGGCCTGCCAAATGTAAATAAATAATTAAGAATTCAACTGAGCTTGTGAACAGGCTAACTGACCCCAATAACACACTTTCCACACCATAACATAGTTGAGGTTGGCAGTCAGACAGGAGAGGGCAGGTCATTTTCATTTTAAAGTTTTAGAAAGGATAGGAAGGAAGTGGGGGGGTGTGCTTATCTTCACGGGATGGCCTTTTCACATTAGGGCGCAGCCCCACGCCTCCACTCCGCAAAGATACTTTGGGTCGGCATGACAGCACGTAGATAGCACTGCTGCTTCACAGCGCCAGGGACCTGGGTTCAATTCCTGGCATGGATCACTGTCTGTGTGGAGTTTGCACATTCTCCCCGTGTCTGCTTGGGTTTCCTCTGGGTGCTCCGGTTTCCTCCCACAGTCTAAAAAATGAGCTGGTTAGGTGCATTGACCGTAACAGATGCCGGACTGTGGCGACTAGGAGAATTTCACAGTAACTTCATTGCAGTGTTAATGTAAGCCTTATTTGTGACTTATAAATAAACTTTAAAAAAAAATATATCCTCCTCGCTTCCTAACCAGTTCCTCTCCAAAATCTGTCAAACCCTTCCCACCCACTAACCCAGACTCCTCACTCTGGGATGCATAGGGCCACCTTCTGCTCCAACCTTCCAGCCCTGGCAGCACCTACTGGTGGGACTGCCAAAGCTGTTGGTCAAACAGATTGGGGCAGAAATCCCACTCTGCACCAATGTAGTCCACCTGCAGCGCGTTGTGTCTACAGGGTGGGCTGGCATTGAGTGAGTCTGCTTCCAGGAAAATTCCTTCCGGAAAGGTGAACTTTACCCCTCTCCCTGCACATCCAATCCCCCCCTTCCCCGCCTCCATATAAAGCAGCCTTAGATCACAACCGTACTTGAGCAAATGAAACAAAAAAAAACTACTTCTTGAATATATTTTTGTGTATTAAAATGAAATCCACTCCCTTCCCTGAAGTTAACTTATTTCACCAACAGTTTAGAAGTTCTTATACTGCTCTGCAATGGCCCTTTAATCATGCTGTGCTGGACGAAGACAATATGGCAAATCAAGGTGATCTTTACCCCGCTCCCTGCACATCCAATCTCCGACCACAAGTTGCATGCTGGCAATTTTAAGGTACACTTTTTATCTTATCTAACTTTTATGCATGATTTTGAAGTGGTGGAAAATGCAAATGTACCAGTTTTTTTTGATTTTATGAATACATTGATGACTTAGCCATTCAAAACCTCGATTGATAAAACAGAAATAAGAAGAAAGAAAATGAACTCCTATCCACGCAGTTAACGAAAAGTTCATGCCACATGTACAGTGTGTTACGGTCCCCAGGTGAGGTTCCTCAAATTTGTTACCCAGGCGCAGTCCCTCCAAATTTGTTACCCTCCAGCTCGGATACCCCCAGATTGTTATGGTCCAAGTGAGGAGGGAGGAATTGGCTCCCTTTCTTTATTCAAACCACCCCACCCCATCTCCTCAGTTGGTGACACCGAGGTTAATTTGAAAAGAGTAAAAGCAAATTACTGCAGATGCTGGAATCTGAAACCAAAAGATGGAAAATGCAAATGCACCAGCTTTTAAAAATCTTTTTGACAAAGGGTCATCTAGACTCGAAACATCAGCTCTTTTCTCTTTTTACAGATAGATGCTGTCATACTTGCTCAGATTTTCCAATATTTTCTCTTTTAATTTATAAAGAATCTCTTCCTTCACAGAGACCTTTTCCCAGCTCTAATATTTATGCTTTAAAAGAAGCCAATTTAACCAGGATTTCTTAAGTTAAAGAAAGAATGAGTTTATTAACTACTAAATGCAACAAAATAATAAAACACATTCATACAGATTAGAAGTGGCAATTGAGTCCAAAATAAGTACATTTTAAAACAATATAGGAAACATTACTTGACTCCTAAGGAGTAGATGATTGAATGTTGCAGCCATTACAGTTTGTAGTTCCAATAGCTCTGACTTCAGCAGGTGAATAGCCAGTCTCGAGATTCCAGTGTCTACAATTTGGCTGAGAAGCTGCCCTGCCTCCCTTTCAGCTGTCATCTTTGCTGACAGGTTGATGCAGAAGGTGAATTCATATGGGATCAGAGGTGAGCTAGTAAAATGGATACAAAACTGGGCTGGACGTAGAAAGCAGAGTAGCAGTGGAAGGGTACTTTTCTAACTGGAGGTCTGTGACAAGCCGTGTTCCACAAGGGTCAGAACTCTTGTTTGTAATGTAGAAATGATTTGGAGGAAAATGTAGGTGGTCTGATTAGTAAATTTGCAGATGATACAAAAATTGGGGGAGTGGCAGATAGTGAGGAGGATTGTCAGAGGTTACAGCAGGATATAAATTGGCTGGAGATCTGGGTCAAAAGATGGCAAACGGAATTTAACCCATGTGTGATGATGCAATTTGGAAGGACTACTGCAGAAGGAAAGTAAACAGTAAATGGTAGCATACAGAGGGATCTGAGCATGCAGATTCATTGTTCTTTGAAGGTGGCAACTCAGGTGGACAAGATGGTCAAGAAGGCATATGGCATGCTGGCCTTCATAGGTTGGGGCATTGAGTATAGGAATTAGAAAATCATATTGCAGCAGTATAAGATTTTGGTTAGGCCGCATTTGGGATATTGCGTACAATTCTGGTTGCCACTCTACTGGAAGGATGTTGGAATGCACTGGAAAGGGTGCAGAAGGAATTTATCAGGATGTGGCCTGGTTTGGAGGATATGGACTATGAAGAAAGCTTGAACAAACTTGAACTGTTTTCACTGGAGCATTGGGAAATGAGGGGGGAGCGTGATAGAGGTTTACAAGATTATGACTAGCTTAGATAGAGTGGATAGTCAGTCTCTTTCCCAGAGTTGAAAGGTCAAATATTCAGGAGGTAAGTTAAGAGTGAGGAGGGAAAGTTTAAAGGAGATGTAATGTGCAAATTTTTCACACAGAAGGTGGTGATTGCCTGGAATGTGCTGCCGATGGAGGTGGTGGAAACAGATTCTGTAACAACGTTCAAGAGGCATCTGGATAGATACATGAATAGGCAGAGGAAAAAGGGATAAGGACCATGTAGAGGCAAGAAAATATTACAATAGAGAGGCATCTGTGCTGGCACTGACTCGGTGGGCCAAAGGGCCTTTTCCTATGCTGTACTGTACTTTGTTCTTTGGCTTACTTCCACAATCAGAGAGAGAGAGATAGCTGCAACAACTTTTTGCAGGGGTACTAGTTGACGTCTCTTTTCAGTATCACACAACTCCAACACCCAGCACTAGGGATTCACACAGAGACACATGGGGCAGCTTTTCAGCTGGCTTTTACCCGGTATTTGTATATTCCTGGAAGACGAAATCCACAAGTCCATCTGAGACGTTATGTACAAGATATTTCTTGGTGAGATGATATTCATTTCCCATTGTCACCAACAGAGATGGCAATTGGTTTCTGTATGTCACCCCCCCACCAGAAATTCAGCCAGTGACTCAATCCACATTCTCAGTCATCTTTGGCTTGTATGTCCATTTTTTTTAAAACTCACAGGTCTCATTCAAAGTTCAATATTTCTGGGTATAATTCAATGTTTTCCTTCATTATCATGCCAACACCCAAAATCTAAAAGTGGATATTTTACTCAACAGGCAACAGCAAGTTTAATAAAAGGAAACATTTTGTAATGTCACAGCAGTGAGAAGAGTGAATGGTACTGAGGAGTTATTTACTTTGGACAAAAGGTCATTGGCAAGTACATCTTTGTAGAAATGGTGAGGAAGTGCAGGTGACATGGGATAATAGGCATGTACAATTCATTAGGGGATGTCACAACAGTTACCCAGGGTTAGGCAAGTCAGTCTCAAATTGCCAGGGAGACTGTGACTGATTGAGGTTTGTCATTTGAGCCATGAAGATCAACAGGGTTACTCAATCACCCAAAGTCCAGATGATTGCTGGCCTCAATCTTGTTCTGTCAAAGAAACCTCCCAGGTACCCAACTGGAACATCTCAGAAATCAACAGCAGTTTTGGCTTTTGGACAACTGACCTTTTACCTTCCACACAGTGAGGTAACAGAATGCGAGGTGCATCCATTTTACTCAGCTTTTCATTCCTTGTGTTTATGTGTGGGCATCTTCTCAATGTTGTATATGGATTTGAATAATCCCCGTTGAGGGGACTGCACTGATCAATGACGGTGTAGCCAGCTGGCAACTACAGCGAATGCAGAAGGCCAATTACCTGTAAGTAATGATGGTTGGTCCTCCTCACTGCCTTGCATCTCCTTTGCTGTGGACTGATTTATTTCAGAGGTAAGAAGACTTGGGCAAGGATAAGTGATGGGGGTGAACTCGCTGTGGCTTCCTGCTTCATGTGTCAGTTCTGGAGGGCCTCTGTTCAGGCTGCCTGGTGATCTGTGGGAGCAGAACAGAGTTGGCACTCTGAAGTTTTAGAATTATTCCCTCATTGTTGTCAGCAACTAAGTGAGATGGAACTAGCCGGGATTGCACCTTAGAGTTTGAACTCCCCCAGCAGCAGTTATTACGTATTGTATGCTTAGAATCATAGAATCCCTACAGTGCAGAAAGAGGATATTTGGCCCATTGAGTCCGCAATGGCAACAATCCTACCCAGGCCCTAAGCCCGTAACCTTACATAGTTACTCCACTAAAAGGGGTCACGAAAAGTCATTGGCCAGCAGGATTAAGAAAATTCCCATGGCTTTTTATACATATATATAAAGAGCAAGAGGGTAGCCAGGGAGAGAGTTGGCCACTCAAGGACAGGGGCAGGAATCTATGTGTGGAGACAGAGCAAATGGGCGAGGTATTAAATGAGTATTTGGCGTCAGTATTCACCAAAGAGAAGGACTTTGTGGATGATGAGTCTGGAAAAGAGTGTGTAGATAGTTTGGGTCATGTTGAGATCAAAAAGGAGGTATGGGGTTCTTGAAAAACATTAAGGTAGACAAGTCTGCAGGGCCTTATGGGATGTACCCCAGCATACGGAGACAGGCAAGGGAGGACATTGCTGGAACCTTGAGAGAAATCCTCACTGGTTACAGGGCAGGTCCCATTGGATTGGAAAATAGCTAATGTTGTTCCTTTATTTAAGAAGGGTAGCAAGACAAATCCAGGTAATTAGAGCCCTTACATGAGTAGTAGGAAAATTATTAGCGAGGATTCTTCGAGACAGGATTTACTCCCACTTGGAAATAAATGAACTTATTAGCAAGAGGCAACATGGTTTTGTGAAGGGGAGATCGCGTCCAATTAATTTGATTGAGTTTTTTGAGGAAGTGAAGAAGATGATTGATGAGGGTAGGGGAGTGGATGTTGTCTACATGGACTTCAGTAAGTCCTTTAATAAGGTCCCTCATGACAGACAGGTCCTGAAGGTAAAGTCGCATGGGATCAGAAGTGAGCTGGCATGATGGATACAGAACCAGCTTGGTCATAGAAGACAGAGGGTAGCAGTGAAAAGGTGCGTTTTTGAAAGGAGGGCTGTGACAAGTGGCATTCCTCAGAGATCAGTGCTGGCACCTTTGCTGTTTGTAATATATATAAATGATTTGGAGGAAAATGTAACTGGTTTGATTAGAAAGTTTGCAAACGACACAAAGGTTGGTGGATTTGCGGATAGTGAATACAGAAGATTCAGAGGATACAGTAGGATATAGATCGCTTGGAGACTTGGACGGAGAGACGGCAGATGGAGTTTAATCCGGACAAATGTGAAGTAATGCATTTTGGAAGGTCTAATAAAGATAGGAAATATACAGTAGGTGGCAGAACCCTTAAGAGTATTGATAGGCAGAGGGATCTGGTTGCACAGGTACACAGATCACCGAAAGTGGCATCGCAGGTGGGGAAGGTAATCAAGAAGGTACTCGACATGCTTGCCTTCATCGGCCGGGGCATTGAATTTAAAAATTGGCAAGTCATATTGCAACTATTTAGAAATTTAGTCAGGCCACACTTGGAATATAGTGCTCAATTCTGGTTGCCACACTACCAGAAAGATGTGGAGGTTTTGGAGAGGGTACAGAAAAGATTTACCAGGATGTTGCCTGGTATGGAGGGCATTAGCTATGAAGAGAGGTTGGAGAAACTTGGTTTGTTCTCATAGGAACAACGCAGATTGAGGGGCAACCTGATAAAAGTGTACAAGATTATGAGAGGTATTGACAGAATGGGTAGTCAGAAGCTTTTTCCCAGGGTGGAAGAGTCAATTACTAGGGGGCATAAGTTTAAGGTGTGAGGGGCAGGTTGAAAAGAGATGTACTAGGCACATTTTTTACATAGTTGTGGCGGGTGCCTGGAACTCGCTGCCGGAAGAGGTAATGGAAGTGGATACGATAGTGACTTTTAAGGGGCATTTGGACAAATACATGAATAGGATGGGAATGGAGGGATATGATCCCCAGAAGGGTAGGGGGTTTTAATTCAGTTGAGCAGCGTGTCGATACAGACTTGGAGGGCAACAGAGCTTGTTCCTGTGCTGTAATTTTCTTTGTTCTGATCCCTCTAACTTATCCATGCTGGGGCACTAAGGGGCAATTTAGCATGGTCAATGCATCTAATCCGCACATCTTTGGACTTTGGTGGGGGGGCGAAACCGGAGCATCCAGAAGAAACCCACGCAAACAAGGGGAGAACATGCAAACTCCACACAGTGACTCAAGACAGGAATCAAACCCAGGTCTCTGGTGTTGTGAGGCTAACCACTGTGTTGCCCTGCCTAAAACTCTCTGTGGAAGCCCCATGTCTACTGACACACTACCCAAGGACTTCAAAGCTTTAAAACCTGCCCATCCATCTAGCTAATTGAGCACCCGGATAGCTCGGGTAGCCCAGTTGGCAAGATGCAGCGTGTGATGCAGAATGATGCCAACAGTTTTCAGAGTTTATGGGGGCCTGCCACCCGGCTATGTCCCATGCTCACAGAATGCTGCCCTTCAAGCTCTATATATATATAAAACCAATTGTCTCCCTCTCTTCCAGAGATGCATACTGTCCCTTACTTACTTAATGTGTTGTCTTATTATGTGTCTATCTTCCCTTTAAACACAAGAGCAGAGGGGTCAATGTGACTGGTGGAAATTTCATCCTAAAGTACATTCTCTTTTTTCCTTCATTATGTAAGGTAATGTAATTTGCACAACTTGATTCTTCTCACTTCTACCCTACATCTAACATTCTGGATAATATTTCCCTGAGCCGGTTTTGAATGTCTTTAACAGCTAGTATCTTGCTTCACTTCCATCTACGTTCTTGTGCCATTTTACGTGCTACGCCTTTGTGCTCTTCTTAAACTGTACATTTGATCTTGTGTCTTTCTGCCAGGTTTCCCATACAGCAGGTCATTATTCAGATATATATTTACGTATATCATGTTTGTTGTCTCCTCGGCATCACCCACCGATCCCCATCCCAGGCAGAAATCAGGTGGCTCCGCTCCATTATAAAAGTTAAAAATGCACAAAGGTAAATCAGCCCATTTGAAATTGTTGTCACAGCACTAACCACAAATATTGTGTGCCCTATAGTTGTACTTGCAACTAATCAACATTGACACTTAATAAGTGGCTTCAGTAACTATGAGAAATGTTGAAAGATTATTCTTTTGGGGCAATCAGGACCGCTTTTTGAACAGAATCACATTTTTAGACTGTTGAGCATTTCAAAATCACATCCCAGCAGTTTCATTAGGGACTGATCAGTTACAGTGAGCTGAGAATATTTTTGAAAACTTTAACCCAGTCCTTTGGTGATTGTTCTGCACTGCAGCCAGAGATGCATAATTTCAATTCAGTTTCAATAACGGCAAGCTCTGAAACACTTAGTTAAAATGTATTACTTATCATAAATGTTTTATAACCATCTTATGCCAGCATTGTGTAAATTATTTGGTGATGTGGTATATTTTGAATTAACATCTATCTGTATGCCTCTTCACAGCTATTACCTAATGTGGTGGTCCACATTGGATAGTAAAGGACTAGCAAGCATTACATATAAATGAACAATGACTGGCACCAACCTTTAGTAGTATTAGACAGCATGTTCACGTAAGAACATAAGGAATAGAAACAGCAGACTCTGTGGCTTCTCAAGCCTGATCCTCCATTCAATATGACCATGGCTGATCTGCAGTCCACTCCCCATATCCCTTCATTCCCTGTGAAATGAAGAATCTATCTCAGTTCTGAATATATTCAACAATGGAGCATCAAGAACCCTCCGAGGTAAAGAATTCCAAAGATTCACAACCCTCCAAGTGATGGAATTTCTGCTCATGTCAGTCCAAAATGATCAACCCTTGATCATTATGATCAGCACTTGGCAATCATTTTCATAGGACTGACTTTAAACTGCCATAGCTGGTAGGCATGGGACAAGCCATTAGATAAATCCACAATCAAACTTTCCCAGATGCCCCTATCTTCAATATAAAAAGACAAGGCAGGGGTTTCATGACTACAAGTAACTCAGCATCTTAGAATGCAATGGGGACCCCAATACCATGTTGATATGAGATTGCAGAAGTCCTGCTAAGTGCCCAACCCATTAGTAAAACCCAGTGCAATTGGTCAGAAGCAGTCTTTAAAATGGCACCGTGTAGACCAAGGGTCGGTGTTTCCTTATGCAGTTTAGATAATCAGGGGAAATGCTAGTTCCTTTCTCCGTACTTTGCTGTATTTACTCTCCACAAGTTTCATCCTTTTATCATGGATGCTAATCATTACCAGTTTTATTTGGACAAAGGAACAGTTAGAGGAAGAATAACTGGACCTAATGGAGGGCAGCAGCTGAGGGGGTGAAGCCATATCTAGCACACATTGGTGTGGAGAGGCTGAGCATTAGCAGGTGACAGCCTGCAGAATGTAGCTGGAAGCTTGCCGAATATTTGCAGATACATGAAGGATTACAAATAAATGCAAACATACTGCAGAGGTAGGTTATCAGCCTCTCCGCCATGGCTTTGGCCAGATACAAATCTGCAGAGCTTTGTATCCCACTTGGGTGAAAGGATACAATGGTGTTTAAACCTCTCCCTGTCATTATGTGTCCTGCAGAAAGGGAGGGTAAGACTTAATAAGTGGCTGGTGAAAAGTTATGTGGAGACATGCAGGGTTTTATAAGTACAGTGCACGTGCTGAGAGCTGGGAGAAACAGCAAGATAAATGTAAAGCCAAGTGTGTGGAATATAAAACATGGACGAAGGAGGAGGCATTGACGGTTGCGCAAACATTACAATGTGAAAAAAGAATGTGTGAGTGTGAGTGTGCGATGAGTTAGGGTGCAAAGGAATGTGCTTTAAGGAGCTCTTGATCTGGTTGAAGCAAAATAACATTTAAATATTTGTCTGCTAAACTGTAATGTGAACATGAATTTTATCAAAATTAATACTGCATTTTAACTTTAGACTTATATTAATACAATAAAAAGAAATAATAATTTAGATGTAAGTTAGTCAGTTTAGACACATCTTAAGCTCCTGATTCCTGCATTTGTGTTCTGCAGGAAAGTCACCAAACTTTTGAGCAGGTAACCCAGAACCATCCTTGTGGAGCTCCCCTGGTGGTAGGTTTCAGAATAACATGAGCAGGTGTGACTTGGTTATCTGCCTATCCTCCCCAGTGGGGGATGGCACCATGTGTAAGGTGTAGCAAATCCATCATTTGGATGAACTCCATAGGATACACAGACATTATATTAAACCTGATACAACATGGCCAATTTCAAGTGGAACAACGGGCATTTTAAAGACAATATTATTTTGAAAGGTTACATTCAAACAAAATGGCTGCAAAACAGACATCAGAATATATAACACACCAGACCATCCAAGGAATGAACAAAGGGGGCCATGAGTTAGGGCAAAGCTATCTGCCAAGATTATGCAGAGAGGTTTCGATAGCCCTGACCAATTGCAAGAGAGAGACAATGGAAATCATAGAATCATAGGAACCTACAGTGCAGAAAGAGGCCCTTCGGCCCATGGAGCCTGCACCAAACACAATCCCACCCAGTCCCTACCCCCATATCCCTACATATTATACCCACTAATCTCTCTAGCCTACGCATCCCTGGACTCTAAGGAGCAATTTCTTAGCAAGGCCAATCAACCTAACCCTCACATCTTTGGGCCGTGGGAGGAAACTGGAGCACTCAGAGGAAGCCCACTCAGACACGAGGAGAATGTGCAAACTCCACACAGACAGTGACCTGAGCCGGGAATCGAACCCAGGACCCTGGAGCTGTGAAGCGGTAATGTATTTTACCCCAGCTATACAGAATGAGGCTTCCACAATGGGAAGACATTTAGCAGCTCCAGGAACCCACCTTGGGACACTTAGCATTATATCAGATATCTCCTAAAACAGTTTGGGCTCTTTGTCAGAGGAGGTGGTGGAAGCAGGCATGTTAGCAATGTTCAAGATAAATGAACGGAAGGTGAACAGGGGAATAGAAACCATATATTGGCGCAGGCTTGGTGGGCCGAAGGGCCTGCTCTTGTGCTGTATTGTTTTTTTGGATTTCCAGTCAGCTGCCCGTGGGGCTGTTCGGAAGCCTCTTCAAAATGCGAGCTAGAATGTTTTTTAAAAGCGTCAAAGCCAATCAGGATGGTTGAAACGCTGTTGGATCTTTCAAGGTCCCAGCAACTCTCCTCCCTTGTTTTCTCTTATCCTATCACTAAATAATCCATCGATCCTCAATCACCCACTTCACTCCTTCCTTAAATCATTAAATTCACTGTCCTCAGCACAGCTGTCAAAAGAATATGTAAATATTATGTCACAGGATCCAGGAGCTTGTGAGGTAATGTAATGACCTGACCAGAAGATAAATGACACAGAAGTGTGATGAATGTCAAGCGATCTAATTCAAAGAAGGTTATTAAAATTATGGAAGAAATGCCCCGGGCCTCCTCCTGAAATCATATTGCAAGCGCGTTATTGTTTTGAGGGCATAATGCTCTTGTAACACACAGCCATCCACCCTGCTTTGTATGGCCATGGTTTCGAGGTAGATTAGGAAGTGCAGAATTATCAAAGCCAAAGGCAGATTTTTGGAAAAAACATTTTGTCACCGATCTCATACTACCTGAATTTAAAACAGTACAAAAGATCTCAACGCCCTTTTTAAAATGGAGCTGAATAAATGTTTCGATTTTATCTGGATTTTTAAAAAAAATTACATTGCATTTTAATTTCACATCTTGTTTATTATCAGTGGACATTTTAGTTCACCTCGTTGTTTCCATTAGAAAACAGCAATTTCTAACGCCTAGTGATGAGTCTGTGTTCTTTATGCTTTGAGTTCTGTGGTCACCACACTATCCAGTCTCTCAGCCCCAGGCTCTGACGAGTGCCAATGATATAAAGCTATATGTGGTGTTGCATGACTGTAAAAAGTGGCCCATTCCAAATAATGAAACTGTAGCATTGACACCAATGTCCCGTCTGACCCATTAACACAGATCTGTTACAGATAGCATTGCTCTTGGTCTTGTGTTTAAGCCACAAGTGAGAGAATTCAAGTTGCACTCTCCCCACTCACACTCAACACCTTCTGTAGCTGGGTTTTGGCCTTTATTGCAAAAGGGTTGGAGTTTAAACATTGGGAGGTTTTGTTGCTATTGTATAAGTTGTTGGTGAGGCCTCACCTGGAACACTACATACAGTTTTGGGCCTCTAACCTTAAAAAAGGATATAGTAACACAAGAGGCACTCTGAATGAGATATTCACCGGACTAATTCATGGGATTACAGGTTTATCGTATCGAGAGAGACTAAATAGACTGGGTCTGTAATCCTTGGAGTTTAGAAGAGTGAGGGGTGACCTTATTCAAACATTTAAGATGCTGAGGGGGCTTAATAGGATGGATGGTGAGGTGTTTGTACTAGTGAGACAGTCTCGAACAAGGAGACATAGCTGCAAGATAAAAAAACGGTCATTTAAAACTGAGGTGTGTAGAAATTTTTTCACACAAAGGGTGGTGAATTTCTGGAATCCTATGCCCCACAGAGTAGTGGTGGCTGGATCATTAGAAACATTTAAAGTGGAGGTGGATAAATATTTGATCGATAGAGGAATAGAGAGCTAAGGGGTAATGGCTCAGAGAAAGTGTTGAGGCTGGCATTGGTCAGCCACGATCGTGTTGAATGGTAGGAGAGGCTTGGAGGCCAACTCCTGCTTCTATTTCATGTATTCTTATGAGTTAGGGACCAAGATACATCTGTTGGTATTTAGAACAAATTGGTGGCAATAAGACTCAAAGTTACCACCTGGTGGCTTTTAGATCTCAGCCAGATGCCTGTTAAAGATGCCAGGCTGAGTCAATTCCTTATTAGGTACTTTCACTTTATCCTAGGAGATGATCTGAGGAGAGGCTGATAGTTTTGAAATGATCTGGGTGAACAGGGCAGCAAAAATAGGGAGAAAAAAATTACTTTAGAATTAGCAGAGGTGAACTTCAAGTTGACCTTTGGCCCTCCCTAACAGCACTGTTGGTGTACCTACATCCCATGGGCTGCAGTGGTTCAAGAAGGCAGCTCAGCACCACCTTCTCAAGGGCAATTAGGGATGGGCAATAAATGCTGGTCTAGCCAACGACACCCACATTTCGTGAAAGAATAATTTTCTTTCAAAGCCCCAATGACCTGATCTGCGAGAAGAAAAATTTGTCACATCATTAATTCCACTATTCAACCAATTACAGGTATCAACCCCAACAATGTGGACGTCAGCGTAAAACAAGTGTGATAGCTCACTGAGTTGAATAAATACTTTAAAGTGAGCGCGACTAGCATTTGGGGAGGTAATAAAAGATGTGAATCGAAAACAATCTGTGAATTGAAGTTACAGAAGAGGATACGAGAAAATGGGTCAATTAGTTCCAGAGCAAAGTGACGCCAATAGGAGACTCTCAGGCTGTGCATGGAACAAAATTACACAAACCATCAGTCTATATCTACAGGAAAAATAATACAATATTGGTTGTTCAGTCACTCAATTTTTACTTTTCATTCACTCTGTAAGAGGAAGAAATCGTAATAGGTTAGTAAAGATTTTAAAACCATTAGACATTAAGACATTGATAAAACTACCAGCATTGAGTTAAATGGCTTTAGAACAGATTTATAAGCTAGCAAGAAAGCAGTCTGCTCCCATATGAAATGCAATAAGACATTTATACAAGTAATCATGATTTAAAAACACATGCTAATATTTTGAATGTATTCATGTATTTTTCAGAAATATTGTTCACTTTAGCCAATGGCAGATTGGTGCAAAGTATAATGGTAAAATGCATTAGGACAATGCCATATTTTAAGGAAACACTAAAACCTTGGAAGTATGGCTGTTTTTATCAACAGCTCCTAATGGTAAGAACATTCAGAACACTTAATCAAACTTCATGAATAGGGTTTATTCACTGTCCAGATAAGATGGATGCATGTCCAGATGTAGAATCATGAGTTAGTCTGGTTTGGCAGTGACCTGTAGAGGAACTTATGGGAATGTTCACTTTGAACTTTGTGGCTAGTGTCTGAGGTTACTGGGCAACAGAGGAAGATGTGTTAGCCAAAATGGGAGGAAGTATTCGGATTCTAAGCACTAGTGAAATGCCATTGTGCCAGAGGGTATAATGCAATTGACTAAAGTGTATGACAAGTATTATTGTTGATTTATGTATTTGAAGGTGATTGATTTAAAGCTAACGAAAGGTGTAATTGATAACAAAAACTATAATTGATCTGTTTTGAATTGTATACATTAGAATTGATTGGAGAGGTCTAGCTACTCCATCTTGGGAGTTGCCCCGACCCTCTGATGATTTCTCCTAGTGGCCACTAGTCAAAATAAAGGTTACGTCTTTAAACTGAGACACTGGCTTCACGAGTCTTGTATTGTCTGAAATTCTGATGTAACACTTATAGAGCCACCAGCTTCACTGAGCTGTACAAAAGTTGTCAGAATGCTAGCTTAAGAGTTTGGTCATGTCTCTGTTAATTCAGGCATAAGACGTGCCTCACAAGTCAGTTTATCTTCTGATGAGCACAAGTTTCAGGTGTACAAATGAATATTGTCTGAAAGAGTCTGATTTGTGCATGTGCTGGTCTAAGGTACACATTTATAAGATTCAATTCTCAGGTGAAATTGTGTTTTCCTTTCGAATTTCTCATTGTAAAATCCTCCAGGAACCACAATTAGTCATCATAGTGGAATGACATTTTTTGCATTAAAAGTCCATTAATATATTTGAGATTGGGAACCTGATGCTGTTTTATTAATGCAACCAAAATAATAGTTTGAAGAAACGTACCTTGTTGTGCACCTGTGAGTAACTCGATTTTAAATCACTAAAAATGATTTGAAGAATGACACTGAGCCATTCATTGGCTTCTTTGTTTAGTTCTTCTCAATCCCCCAGAAAAATTACATATTTGCTAATATGTAAAGATAAAAGCTTCAAAACATTTGTGTACACCTTTTAAACATGATCTCAAATCAAGGGGTTTCCTGAACTAGTTACAAACTTGTGCTGCTGGTTTGCAAGTTGTCAGTTTTGTGGATACTTCAAACCCAAGAAAAACAGAAATGCTGCAAATATTCAAGAGGTGGAGGTGGTGATGGCTTAGTGTATTGTCACTAGACTATTAATCCAGAAACTCAGCTAAAGTTCTGGGGGCCCGGGTTCGAATCTCACCATGGCAGTTGGTGGAATTTGAATTCAATAAAAAAAATCTGGAATTAAGAATCTACTGATGGCCATGAAACCATTGCCTATTGTTGGAAAAACCCATCTGGTTCACTATTGTCCTTACCCGGTCTGGCCTACATGTGACGCCACAACCACAGCATTGTGGCCGACTCTCGACTGTTCTCAGGCAATAAATACTGGCCAGCCAGCAAGGTCTATGTCCAATGAATTTGAAAAAAAAGGTCTGGCAGCATCTGCGGAGAGAAAGAAACAGTTAACATCTGAGGTTGTGACCAACATTAACAACATGGCAACTTGATTAATCTTTTGAGTAACTTGCATTTAAAACTGAGGGCAACATGGTGGCATAATGGTTAACACTGATGCCCCACAGCGCCAGGGACACGGGTTCGATTCCCAGCTTGGGTCTGTGCAGAGTCTTCTTGTTCTTCTCGTGTCTGCGTGGGTTTCCTCTGGGTGCTCAAGTTTCCTCCCACAGTCCAAAAGATGTTCTGGCTAGGTGCATTGGCCATGCTAAATTGACGCTCAGTCTATGCAAAAGGAGCTAGAGTGTGTCGACTAGGGGAATTTCACAGTAATTTCATTGCAGTGTTAATGTAAACCTACTTGTGATACTGATAAATAAACTTTAAAACTTTAAAAATTCCAGCCTAATAGGCTCTGGTTCAGCCCATTGCATCTGTATCTTTAAGTCACGGCATTAGAGAAACAGTAATGACTAACTCAGATTTTTTTTTGCCCCCACTCCAGTGCTGCATTCATCCTATTAATTAAGATAATCAGGAGGGAAAATAATTGCAAGGAAATTATTCCTCATTCGGCTCTGCCCTAATTAGCGAGGAACGAAATGGGGGACTGTTTCTAAACAAAACTGGGCAGAAACATCAGTGTAAAAGCTATCAGCACTCTTCCTACTTCAAAGGGACTCGAGTGGCATTGTGCTGGAGAAAAAGTGACACAAACACAGCGACCACGGCGCACCGTTAAATCAAGGGCAGCGAACACAAACAATGTACCTTTGCGCCCATTAATGAGGCCGTTTTGCTGTTAGGAACGGCTATTAATCTGGGCAGCGCCTTTGATGTGTTCCATTTGATGCTTTGTTCACTCCCGGAGTTGTTGTTGGGGCGGGCGGACGGTGCTTTCATCTCAATTCAAAATAACACACACACATACACACAAACACACACCGGGCTAATATCTCCTGCTGCATTGGGAGAGCGGGGCTTTTATTTTTTTTTAATAAATGATCTTTTATCAGCCTGGCCGCGTCCGAAAAAAAACAAAATAAGCTTTTTGTTTCGGGAGTATGGTGATCAAACGAGACATTAACCTTATGTTGGGTTTTGCATAATACACAGATATAAAGTAAGTGGCTCTTTGTGGACTTACAGGGACAGGGAGGCAATTGGCATTCACTGGCTGTTAAGAACTCTGATTAGAAGAAACAAGCAAGCAGCAAACATAACAAATGTGCTACTCCTTCATGTACATGCATGCAATTTGCAGAGTACTTCATTCTTTTCTATTAGTTTGAAAAAAGTTTGATCAATGTAAATAAAGATTACCTGTTGAATCATAGAATCCCTACAGTGCAGAAGGAGGCCATTCAACCCATTGAGCCTGCATCAACAACAAACCCACCCAAGCCCCATCCCTGTAACCCCACCTACTTACCCTGCTAATCCCCCTGACATTAAGGGTGAATTTATCATAACCAATCAACCTAACCTGCACATCTTCGGAGTGTGGGAGGAAACCGGAGCACCCAGAGGAACCCCACGTAGACACAAGGAGAACGTGCAAACTCCACACAGACAAAGACCCAAAGCTGGAATTGAACACAGGTCCCTGGTGCTGGGAGACAGCAGTGCTAACCATTGTGCCACCGCATGTCACAGAAGAGATATTCTGTGACCATTTATAGTCTAATTCTGCTCTAAATCCAGGATTCTACAAACTGATTGATTGTTAGTGATTAATGAGGTTTTAACATGTTCCCATCACAACAGGGACTGATCAGTGAATCAGACTGTCACCCAACCACTATCACCTTGCCACATGTGACAGGATATGACAGGGGATTGTGTCCGAATAAGATCAGTAACCTGTTAGCTCAGCACTGTGGTTGCATGAGGATAGGAGCTAGTTTGTGCCAGATAGGACTGGGAGGGGTGCCAAAACAGCATCAGGTTGGTACAAAAATAGAACTGAGATTACTCAAGAAGGAATAGGGATGGTGCCAACACTGGATTGAGTTTGTTCCAAGCTTCCTTTGCATTGTATACCATTGCAAGCTGGTAATATTTTCGTTTCACTGAAAATCTCGTAACATCAAAACAAGCATTAGCTAATCTGTAAATATTACAAGAAGATCATATTCTGGGATTCAATCGGAGTTTCAAGGTTGTCCTAATTTCATAGAATCCCTACAATGCAAAAGGAGATCATTCGGCCCATCAAGCCTGCTCAGAAAAGAATTCCACCCATTCCCCATCCCTGTATTTAATGGGATTTAATGGGATTGGGAGTTACAGATAGTTCTATGGCTTGGTAGGTATGGATGTGATCGGTGGAACTTGTGGGCCGAAGGGCCTGTTTGTGCTGTAGTGTTCTATGTTCTATATGTTCTATGTAACCCCATGTATTTACCCTACTAATCCCGCTGCCACTAAGGGTGAATTTATCATGACCAATTAACCTAACCTGCACATCTTCAGAGTGTGGGAGGAAACCGGAGCACCCAGAGGAAACCCACGTAGACACGGGGAGAAGGTGCAAACTCCACACAGTCACCCAAGGCTGGAATTGAACAGGGATCCCTGGCGCTGTGAGGCAGCAGTGCTAACTACTGTGCCACCATGCTGCCCATTTCCTGAAGACATTGAGTGATGCTTACAAATCTCAGAGGAAAATGTAAACTTCCCCCCAGAAGTATGCACAAAGCATGCTGCTTGATCCCATGTTTAGATTGAATAAGTCACCCATCAGGTGCCTCCATTTTGAAGTCCTCTTTTGCTTTGCCTGAACATAGCTGGATTCTTAAGCTGCTGTGTAGCTGTCTGGCCACATTCTTATCTGCACAGGCTTTGTACACTGGCACCAAATCTAATTGACAACACAAAAACAGGAAATACTGGAAAAATCTCAGCAGGTCTGACAGCATCTGTGGAGAGAGAATAGAGCCAACGCTTTGAGTCTGGAATGACCCAACCTCCCGGTCTACTTATCCAGTAAAAGTGGATGTACTTGGCTGCTGGAATTAGAAAATGCAGCAAGTTTATCACTGCACAAGGCATTTATGTCCATTAGGTATGTTCAAGAGGGAGCTGGAGATCCCTCTTGGGATCAAGGGGAATGCAGAGAAAGCAGGAATGGGATACTGAAAGTGCATAATCAGCCATGATCATATTGAAGGGTGGTGCAGGCTCAAAGGGACAAATGACCTACTCCTGCATCTATTTTCCATGTTTCTACGTTGGAATCCAATTTATAAAACAACTTTATTTTCAATAAAGTTCATTGATTTAGGGGAATTTAATTGAATAAGTGGAGCCCTATACATTACTCATACATTTTAACTTCCACCAACTTTAATGATATGTAAACAGGCCGCAAGTTGCAAAGAATTTTTCGATACCTCCGGAGGTATTTTCCCATCCCACCCACCACGGGAATCATAGCAGGCGCAGGGCAGACCATACAAGGATCCGTTGACCTCAGGTGGGAATTTCCATGACCAGAAAGTCCCATCCTACTCTCAAACCCATGATCTGATCAGGATAGAGGACAATAGTTATATCTAACCAAGTTTGGCTCCAACTCGCACATTATCCTGCCCTGACTGTTCTCTTATTGATGTTGGGTCAAACCCTATTTAACAATACAATAGAGGTACTTTCAGATAGGCTGCAGCAGTTGAAGAAAGTGACTCACCTTCACAATGTTCAATAACCGCTGGACAAGAGTAAAATAAGGTTTAATACTTGAGGATGAGTCAGAAAAACTCCTCAGGTTTTGGAATATTAGAAGTCAATTTGCTCAATGCATCTTCTTGCATTTATAAACAGATGAGGAAGGTTTCAACCATGTTAACATGGACTCTATTTAAAATGACATTAATGTATTTGTTCAGCCCTGCATAGCCAGACAGGAACATTAACCACCCTAAGCTCACTTGATGCTCACAAACCATTTTCTCACCAGGAAAGCTGTATATCAATCAAGGCTCAGAATCCATCCCCCTTGATCTCTTTAGTCACAGGGGACACGACCATCTCCCTCTTGAACATATCTAAAAAACATAAATACCTTGTACAGTGAACAGCAATCCTAAAGTAAACTTGCTGCATTTTCTAAATTTAAAATGTTTTGTCAAAAACACCTAGATGACTTCCACAGACCTGCTGAATTATTGGTCTCTGAATTGTTCCACGGCATTCGAAAGATCATGGCTGGAATTTTACTGGCCCGCCTTCCACGGGAATTGGAGCAGGCGAGGGTTGGACAATGGGAAGGTCCACTGACCTCAAGCTGGATTTTACTGTTTTGGGATGAGCGAGGCTGTAAAATCCTGCCACATGTTTCTCCAGGAAAGTTTAATAAATCTACATTCATATAATAACTCATCCCTTTATCAATGTGTCGCTAGTTGTATCAGTGCAAATGGAGTGCTTAGTTATATCAGTGTATATGGAGTGCTTAGTTGTATCAGTGTATATAGAGTGTTTAGCTGTGTGAAGATTCTGTGTCTTTAAGAAATGTATTTTAATCATGTTCCTTTGTAGGATTTTGCCGGCATTGTGTTGTCTGTAAATTGGTATCCTTTATTGCTGCTGTGGCAGTATAAATGACATCGGCTGGAATTTTACCGTCCCACCTGCCACGGGAGTCGGAGCGGGCAAGGGATGGATAATGGGAAGATCCATTGGCCTTGGGCAAGATTTTAGGGTTTCAGGACGAGTGAGGCCATAAAATCCTGCCCATCATGTTTGTTTTAATCTGAACTAATGCAGAGTCCTGTGGGTTTTTTTTAAAAGATCTCTTGGGATTGCTGAGTGGAGCTTGATTGAGGTTGATTGACAGTTTATATCACTTGGCGAGGGACAGCTATGTTTCATAGGGAAGTCTAGCTCTTAGTTTCATTTTTTAAGGGTAGCTTGAAGTGGAGAGCAGCAACAGTGCCTTTTCTCTCTCTCTGGAGTTGGAGTTTTAGTTTTGTTTCTGAGTTGCTGCTAAAGCTGGTGGAAGACGGCAGCATCTCTGTCTCTCTCCAGAGGCCTTTTGGAAAGTTCCAGGACTGGGAAGACCCAGAGATCCGATCAACATTCAAAGGACCAATTCGCAGCAGGTGTTAAAAAGTTTTAAAATCCAGCATCACATGAGCATACTGCTTTTTGTGCCAAGTCTCGAAAGGTATCTTTGTGGGGTGTTGTTTGTTTAGGAACATCATAGATAGCTAAGGTTTATACTATATCATGTTTGATTCTTGTAGTTCGTAAAGATTATGCTAAATCTTTTTATCATATGTCACCTGTGTTCTTAAATAAACTTTGTTTGATAAAAGCTTCCGAGTTGGTTACTTGAATCATATCTGGAGTGAAATACCTCAGCTCACCCTTGCCAAAGTCAAATGTAAAATCTTAGGGTCTGGGCTAACTTCATAAAATACCTTGGAGTTTTTGCCTGGGTCATAATAGTCACATCAGTGGATATGGAGTGTTTAGTTGTATTTGTATACGCAATGTTTAGTTATATGTGCATATTTGGTTTATAGTTGCATCTGTGTATATCTCGTGTTTAATTATAGAACATAAGAACATAAGAAATAGGAGCAGGAGTAGGCCATCCAGCCCCTCGAGCCTGCCCCGCCATTCAATAAGATCATGGCTGATCTGAAGTGGCTCAGTTCCACTTTCCCGCTTTCTGCCCATAACCCTTAATCCCCTTGCCTACCAAAAACCTATCTACCCGCGACTTAAATATATTTAGCAAGGTAGCTTCCACCACTTCAACCGGCAGAGAATTCCAGAGAATCACCACCCTTTGAGTGAAGAAGTTCCTCCTCAACTCTGTTCTAAACTGCCCCCCCGTATCTTGAGGCTGTGCCCTCTAGTCCTGCTGTCCTTTCTGAGAGGGAAGAACCTCTCCACCTCTACCCTATCCATCCCTTTCATCATCTTATACGTCTCAATAAGATCCCCCCTCATCCTTCTAAACTCTAACGAGTACAAGCCCAGTCTATTCAGCCTCTCCTCATAGCTCAACCCCCTCAACTCTGGTATCAGCCTAGTGAACCTCCTCTGCACTCCCTCCAAGGCCAAAATACCCTTGCGCAAGTGCAGCGACCAAAACTGCACACAGTACTTCAGCTGCGGCCTCACCAGTGCCCTGTACAGTTGCAGCAAGACCTCCCTACTTTTATATTCAATCCCCCTCGCTATGAAGGCCAGCATCCTATTTGAACATAAGAACATAAGAAATAGGAGCAGGAGTAGGCCATCCAGCCCTTCGAGCCTGCCCCGCCATTCAATAAGATCATGGCTGATCTGTCGCTGCTTAGTTCCACTTTCCCGCCCTCTCCCCATAACCCTTAATCCCCTCTCCTATCAAAAACCCATCAACCTGCGTCTTAAAAATATTTAGCGAGGCAGCCTCCACCACTTCAACGGGCAGAGAATTCCAGAGATTCACCACCCTTTGAGTGAAGAAGTTCCTCCTCAACTCCGTTCTAAACCGCCCTCCTTTTATCTTGAGGCTGTGCCCCCTAGTCCTACTGTCTTTTTTGAGCGGGAAGAGTCTCTCCACCTCTATCCTATCCATCCCATTCAACATCTTGTACGTCTCAATGAGATCTCCCCTCATTCTTCTAAACTCTAACGAGTAAAAGCCCAGTTTATTCAGCCTCTCCTCATAGCTCAACCCCCTCAACTCCGGTATCAGCCTAGTAAACCTCCTCTGCACTCTTTTTTTTATTTGCCTTCCTGACCGCCTGCTGCACCTGTAGGCTGGGTTTTTGCGACTCATGCACAAGGGCCCCCAGGTCCCTCTGCACCGTAGCATGCTGCAGCTTTTCGCCCTGTAAGTAGTAGTCCTTCCTACTATTATTCCTGCCAAAGTGGATAACCTCACACTTGCCAACATTGTATTCCATCTGCCAGGTCCTCGCCCACTCGCTCAGCCTATCTAGATCCCTCTGCAGACTTTCCACACCTTCCGCACAATTTGCTGTTCCATTTACCTTTGTGTCATCAGCAAATTTCGACACCTTACACTCGGCTCCCTCCTCCAGATCATCTATATAAATGGTAAATAGCTGAGGCCCCAGCACCGATCCCTGGGGCACTCCACTAGACACCAACCGCCAATCCAAATAGCACCCATTGACACCTACTCTCTGCCTCCTATTTGACAGCCAATCCCCTATCCACGCTAACACCTTACCCCCAACTCCATGCCCCCAACCTTCTGTAACAACCTTTTGTGCGGCACCTTATCAAACGCCTTCTGAAAATCGAGAAACACCACATCCACCGGTTCCCCTCTATCCACCGCACTAGACACATCCTCATAGAATTCCAATAAATTTGTCAGACACGACTTCCCCTTAACAAATCCGTGCTGCGTCTGCTCTATTAAACAATTCTTCTCAAGATGCCTCGCTATTTCCTCTTTGATTACGGATTCAAGCATTTTTCCTACAACAGTTTATAATTTCTTTATAAACTGAATGGAGTGTCAGACTGATTGTCTGTCCGTTCACAGTTTGTGCAAAGTGAGCGGCAACAATCCATTAATGGATTGGAAGAAATTGTATAGATTTACATTCCAAAACTGTGGTCAAACAAATCAACTAACTTAAAACATGCACAGAGCAGACTAATTTCTTTGCAGTTACAACAAGACATTCTCTCCATGTGCAAACCAATGACACTTTTGCTGCATATTGACACCGTAATGCTACACCAGACTCAAACTTAAAAATGCAGCAACAAGGAATTATCTGAGTAAGGAGGTTTGTATGACATGACTTGTAGGTGTGGGAAGCGTAATGCCAGCACCCTGTCACCCAGTTTATATAGCCTTCCTGAAACCTATTAGACTTTCTGGGCACTTTACATATGTATGGCAGGATTTGTGTTTTTGTGTTGTGACAAACCCGGGCAGCCCCCTGCTTCTGAGAAGGATGCGCTTTCTCCACATAAAAACCTCCAGCTGGCCCTACCTTCAATGTGAAACATTAACAGTGACTGCATTCCACTATTTCTTATTAACACTGCCTTAAAAAAATCAACTGCTGAGTAATTGGTTATCTTTAACACTCCAGAAATAACATATTCCAATGCATAAAAGTCACAGAAATCCTTTGCAAGAACTGAGTTTGTTGAAATGAGGCATTTGAGAGATGTGGAGGAGTTACCACCAGGGAGTCGGAGTAAAAGTTAACTGATTTTGTTAAAATGAGATTGTCAACTTCCGTTGGATTTTATAAACTGGTTTAATATTTGGTAACCTAATCCAGATTTTGGGAGCCAGTGCCTGATTGACAGCTGCTTTTTCCACTTTTAAAGTTCCTCTCCCTAACACCATTCATCCTGTGTCTGCATGGGTTTCCTCCCACAGTCCAAAGATGTGCAGGTTAGGTGGACTGACCATGTTGAATGGCCCCTTACTGTCAAGGGACTAGCTAGGGTAAATGCATGGGATTATGGAGATAGGGCCTGGGTGGGATTGTGGTCAGTGCAAGACTCAATGGGCCGAATGGCTTCCTTCTGCACTATAGCGATTCTAACCCAGGTGGCTGAGTCCTGGTTTTTTAACAGCGTTACAGTGAGAATCCACTGTGCTCTGCTTAATGGGGGCGACTCCTGCAGCCGGGAAGGCACACACTTGCCCATTAAAGGGCAATGCTGCAGGAGAATCTTGTACTGCGGGGAATATCTGATAAACAAAAAAAAAATAAGCAGGAGAACTCAATAAAACTGGAAAGTTATCAGTCAACAGAGATCATGCTGATTCCAGAATCCAGTCTCCTAATGAGCTTAAGGTGTACATTTCTGCCTTCAATAATCTCACCACATGATGAACCTGGAAAAGATAATATAAAAACGATAATACGGCAGAATGGTACCCCACCGAAGGATGATCAGTTTACACACTTGCAGTGCAGGGGCAAAGTGGGGTCAGGCTGGTGAAGCTGTTTGTGCAAAGATTGTAACATTACAGCTACCTATCCTGCAGTAATAAATGGGGAGCTGTTGTTTTACTGAAAGGAGAGTTGGGTGTTCCTCAGCTGGGAATAAATGGGTCTGGATGGTGAATGGACAGGAAGAGGATGCGGGAACTGGTTCCTTTCTCTGCTCGAGTCAATCAAAGCTAAACTTGTGCAGTTTGGGGAGTATGGAATGGTTAAAAAGAACATTTTTGGGAAAAAAAACACAGAAATTGAACAAATAGTTGTAATTCCGTATCCCAAGATCCCAAAATGATTAGTCACCCTTTACCTGTTTCAGTTGAGACATCCATCTCTACAGTTTGGTTTGTTCAGGGAGTATTGATGCAAATTGAAGTGCTGGGGCACAGACCATGAGAGGGTCTCTGATATATAGTCTGGCAGAAGGAGCAATTCTCGTGATCAAGATGACCTCTTCTTGCTCAATGCTTTCAAATGCCTTAGTCAGCATTTTTTTTGATGCCAACCAAATAAACCAAATTAAACAAACTCAGGGACTAAGTAAGAAGGGAAACCCCCAAAAAGGGATCTCGAACCAAAAAGCAAAGTGTAAAGGAAACTTAAACATTAAATCAAAATGTGATTAAAGGGATTGATAATACTCCCCAGTCCCTGCACTGCCCAATGGGCATGGAAGGCCTCAACGATGCCCTTGGATACCACAGGCAGATCTTCCAGGCCATCGGCTCCCTAATTGTGCAACTGCAATGATAGACTACAATGAAGAGTGACATGTGTAGTACCAAGACTAGGGTAGTAATTTGGAAAAGAACAAATTATGAGGACGGAACTAAAGAAGGCAATCTCAGAAAAATCTTGGAAAACCAAAGAGGCAGAAAAACAGTAGGAAACATTTGTACTGTCCAACAGGAATGTATTGGAGTAAAAGACAAAAGCAGAGAAGCTAATTATGGGACACTGATTGAATAAAGAACTAAAAGGAAAATTCATCTCAAGGAAAAGTCAAAAGTCTCCCAAAGGAGAGGAGAACCAGAGGGGGATAGAAAGAAGTTAGGAAGTGAGCTTTTTTTTTAAATTGAAGGTGAAGCAGAAGTATAAAATCAAAATGATCAAGTAATAAAAATAAAATATTCCACAAACAACTTAAAAAGAAAAATTAAAATTGGGTTTGGGATACTAAAGGATGAGCAGCATGAACTTCCAGGTAATGACAGAGAATTGACAGAACTATTGATCAACTGCATTATCTCTTTTTTTAAAGTTTATTAGTGTCACAAGTAGACTTACATTAACACTGCAATGAAGTTACTGTGTCAATCCCCTAGTCGCCACACTCTAGCGCCCATTCGGGTACACTGAGGGAGAGTTTAGCAGGGCCAATGCACCTAACCAGCACATCTTTCAGACTGTGGAAGGAAACTGGAGCACCCGGAAGAAATACATGCAGACACGGGGAGAACGTGCAGACTCCACACAGACAGTGACCCAAGCCAGGAATTGAATCCGGATCCCAGGCGCTGTGAGGCAGCAGTTGTAACCATTGTACCACCATCCTGTAAAGATAAGAAATATGCACTTTATTTGAGGACGAACTTAAAAAGATTAGTACAGCTGGAATAAAAGTGAATAATTGACGAACTAACGGAAGTAAGAGGGGGTAAACCCCAGTTCTGAATGGAATGTACTTTCACATATTGAAGGAAACTACAGAGGAAGTAACAAAGGCATTAGGTTTTTTACATGTCAAAGCCTGGAAACTACTTCAGTCAGTTTAATACCAGTAATCAGAAAACTACTGGAATGGCACTAATAATGATAGAAGAACATTTGGAGATAGATGGTATACTGCTTTAAAACTCAGCATAGCTTGCAAAAGGCTAAATCATGCTTCACTAACTCAATAGAATCCTTCAAACAGATAAGGGAAAGAGTGGATAAGGTCATGTCATTGACGTTGTATTGTTGGTTGTTCAAAAGAATTTCAATAGGATAGGAATGGTGTGGTAGGTTTGTGAGAAAGGTTAAAGCACGTGGAGTTGGGATAAAGCTGAGTAGGTAGCAAACTGACTAAAAAATAGAAAGTTTTAAAGTATATTTATTTGTGTCACAAGTAAGCTTACATTAATAGTGCAATGAAGTTACTGTGACAATCCCTAAGTCACCACCCTCCGGCGCCTATTCAGGTACACTGAGGGAGAATTTAGCATGGCCAATGCACCTAACCAGCACATCTTTCAGACTGTGGGAGGAAACCAGAGCACCCGGAGGAAACCCACCAAGATACGGGGAGAACGTGCAGATGCTGCACAGGCAGTGACCCAAGCCGGGAATCAAATGCGGGTCCCTGCGGCTGTGAGGCAGAAGTGCTAACCACTGTGCTAATGTGTTATTCAGAGTAGAAGAAGATAGAAAGCTACGTTTGATAAGTGCTGGGCCCGTTGTTCAAAATTTACATGAATGAACCTAAAACAAACAAAATATCTGTGGAGAGTGAAACAATTAACGGTCCAAGTTCAATAAGACTCTTTGTATTGACACTCCCCCACCAAAAGTACACTGTCCTTGCTAACCTCAGTGCCACCTCTTAAGTGGGATTCAACATGGACAGGTACTGACACATCAGCTGGTGGTGGGGCACTAGGTGGCAATCAGCAGGAAATTTCCTTACCCATACTTGACTTGATGCCATGAGACTTCATGGGATCCAGAATCATTGAAGGGAGAGCCAAGGGAGGACTTGGCGTTAACACAGTTTCTCTCCACAGGCGCTGCCAGCTTTGCTGAGCTTTTCCAGCACCTCCTGTTTTCATTTCAGATTGCCAGCATCTGCAGCACTTTTTTTTAAATGGATAATCTGAATTTAGGCACAGATAAATTTATTAGCATTGCAGGTGTTACCAAACAATATCTAGCACTGAGAAAGAATGCAACAGAATTTACAAGAAGACATTAGAAAACTCACAAACCATGTAGTTAAGTAATTAATTCATGTGAATGTGAGGTAATGGAACTTGGTAGGAATAATAGAAACATCACCTCAATCTTAGAAAATAAGAAACTTAGTGGGTACAAGAGCAAAGGGATCAAAGGATATGGGTAAAGAAGTTATTAAAAGCAACAACACAGGTCAGTAAAGAAGTTAAAATGCTAACTTGGCACTGGGTGTATAGAATTCAAAAGTAGCGCAGATTTGTTGGACCTCTGTAAGACACTGGTCAGGGCATACATGGAAAAACAGTTCTGGTCTTTATACTATAAAAATGTACTGTTATGAATTTGGGAAGTTAATACTGGAGATGAAAGAAAATTACAAATGTATAAACATTAGCAGGCATCTAGAGGAATAATGAGATGCACTTTGCCCAGTAACAAGATTAGCAGGCATCTAGAGAAATGGAAATACGAATTCCCATAACAGAAAAACTGTTTACCAGAGATCAGTAAAGCTATACAAATGATAACTTCTAAACACACATCATTCGCGAGGATGGAATATCAAAGAAACTGAATAATAAAACTGCTAGCATCCTCACTGGGGAAGCAGGCTAGTTTTTTTTATCTAGAAGTCACACAGCGTGTTCCATCTAACATTTAGAGTCACAGCAGGTTGTATATATTCTCCTCTAAAAGACATAGGATGGGATTTTCCAGCATTGCTCATCCTGAAACCAGAAAATCCCGCCTGAGGTCAATGGACTTTCCATGGTCACCTCCCCCACCTGCTCTGATTCCCGAGGCAGGCAGGACAGTAAAAATTCACCCCATAGTTTTGTGCCTTCACTGAACCAGGAAAAGACATTTTCCCAGACTTGATCATTTAAGCTGTATTGTATAGTAACTACTGGCTGGTTATAACTTGGATGCTGTTTGGAAAAGAGATGTCTCAATGAGTTCAGGGAATGTGGGTATATTTTGAGAACAAGAGATAATTTCAGATAAAACGGTGTGTTTAGTTATTAATATATTTGTGTCATAGCGTATACTAGTCTTATTGTGTGTTTCTGTTCTACTTTAATAAATACTCCTTATGAATTATTTATACAATTACTGGACTGGTTCCTCGTTGGGTCGTACATTGTTCCTCACATCATTCCAAAGAAATATACACCATTAAGAACAAATGTTTTGAGTTATCCTTTGGGTTTTTGAGACACTCTTGCAGGTAATATCAGTACAGTTCATAACGGTACATAGAAGCACTAGAGAAATTGCAAGGATGGCAACAGAATTGAGAAGATGCAACTATCAGGAAAGATTGAACATGTTAGAGCTTTTTTACTTTGTAAAGAACAAATTTGGAAGCGCCTTTATGGACGTATTTAAAATTATAATGTATAGAATGTGGTTGGCATGTTTTCACTTATGGGACCATGGAAAGCTAGGAGCCAAAAATACAAGACAGTTACTAATAAATCCAACTGGGAAATAGGAGAAATATATTTGCACATTGAGTGGTTAGAACTCACTACCACAGAGAGGTTGACGTAAATAGCTTAAGTGCTTTCAATAGGAAGCTAGAAAAGCATATGAGAGAAAAGGGAGTAGAAGGATTTGCTACAGTTTTGAGATGAGGTAGGAGTGGGGGGAGGCTTGAGTGGCATCTAAACACAGCACAGACCAATGGGCTGAATGTCATTCTATGGTGTGAAATAATTGAATCAGATCTTGCTGGAGCAGAGTATTTTGAGACACGCCCATTTACACCTCTTTCTCTACACTTTAACCGAATTTAGCTTTTCTCCCTCTAATTTTGCTGGAAGTGTAAGTTAAGAATTGCGTGGCAAAAGCAACAGAATATCAGAGATCAAAACCAATGAGATTCAAGGGTTGAGAAGAAGAGCAGAGAAACATCTGAGGAGAAGGATGAAACATGGAAAATAGGAGCGGGAAGGCCATTCAGCCCTTGATTATTGATTATGGCTGATCACCCAACTCAATCGACTAATTATGCCTTCCCCCATATCCTTTGAACTCCTTTGCCCCAAGAGCTCTCTCTAACTTTTTCTCGAAAACATATAGGGCAGGATTTTCCCACCCTGCCTATCACAGAAATCGTAATGGGTGGGATACAAACCATGCAAAAGTCCGCTGACTTCAGGCGGGATTTTCCAACATTGGGGCGAGCGCAGTCAGAAAACCTGTCCACAATGTTTTGGCCTGAACTGCTTTCTGTTGTAGTAAATTTGAAAGGCTTACCACTCTCTGGGTGAGGAAATTTCTTCTCACCTCTGTTCTAAAAGGAGTACTTTGTATCATTGGACTATGACCCCTGGTTGTGGATGCCCCTATCATCGAGAACATTCTTCCTGTACCTACTCTGTCTGCCGCTGTTAAAATTTTATAGGTTTCTATGAGATACTGTCTAAATTTTTCTGAACTCCAGCAAATACAATCCTAATTGAGTCAATCTCTCCTCATACTTCAGTCCTGCTATCCCAGAGATCAGTCGGGTAAACCTTCACTGTGCTGCCTCTATAACAGCATTATTCCTCAGAAAAGGAGACCAAAACTGCCCACGATATTCCAGATGTGGCCTCACCAACAACCTGTATTTGCATTAAGACATCGCTGCTCCTATACCCGAATCCTCTTGCCATGAAGGTCAACATATCATTTGCCTTCTTTAAGACCTGCTCCACCTGTCTACTTACCTTCAGCGACTAGCGTATGATGACTCCAAGGTCTCGTTGCACATTTCCCTCTCTTAGTTTATAGTCACTCAGATAATAATCTGCCTTCCTGTTTTTTCTACCAAAGTGGATAAACTCACATTTATCCACATTATACAGCACCCACCATACCTTTGCCCACTCACTCAGCTTGTCCAAATCACACTGATACATCTCTGCATCCTCACACTCTCACCCATCTTTGTGTAATCTGCAAATCTGGAGATTTTGCATTTATGTCCCTCATCTAATTTATTAACATACATCGTGAATAGCTGTGGTACCCACTAGTTACTACCTGCCATTTGGAAAGAGACCTGTTTAATCCTACTCTTTGCTTCGTTTGTCAACTGGTTTTCTAGCCATCTCTACCCACAATCCCATATGTTTTACTTTTCTCTCTAATGGGGGATTTTGTTGAAAGCTTTCTGAAAATCCAGATAAATGATATTCAATGGCTCCCCTTCATCAACTCTATTAGTTATATCCTCAAAGAATTCCAGTGTTAAGCATGATTCTCCTTTCATAAATCTATGCTGACTCTGTCCGATTCTACCACTGTTTACCAAGTGCTCTGCTGTAAAATCTTTGATAATGGACTCTAAAATGTTCCCCACTTCCGACATCAAGCTGGCTGGTCTATAATTGCCTGTTTTCCCTCTACCACTGTTTTCAAATAGTGGAATTATATTAGCCACCCTCCAATCTGTAGGGAATTTTCCAGTGTCTGTAGAATCTTGGAAGGTGGCCACCAATGCAAATATTATTTCTTGGGCCACTTCCTCAAGTGAATCATAGAATCACAGATTACTATAGTGCAGAAGAGGTCCTCCAGCCCATCGAGTTCACATGAAATGCCCTCACCTGTCCACCTAATCCCACTTGCCAGCAGTTGGCCCATAGCCTTGAATGTTATCACGTGCCAAGTGCTTATCCTGGTACTTTTTAAAGGATATGAGGCATCCCGCCTCCACTAAACTTCCAGGCAGCGCATTCCAGTCCGCCGCCACCCTCTGAGCAAAAAGGTTTTCCCTCAAATCCCCCCTAAATTCCCCACCCCTCACTTTTAACTTGCATCCCCTTGTAACTGACCCTTCAACTAAGGAGAAATTCTGGATCCACCCTGAACTTGAGTTAAAATCAGGTACAGATAAAGAAATAAAGGGTCTGATTTTACCATTACGTCGCGCCCATTTTCAGATGCAAAAACATGGTAAAGTCAGGCAGATGCCCACTTTACCAAGACCTGGGAATGGCCCCGATCCAATTCTCTGGTCGGGGTGGGGGGGGTCCAATCATTTTCTGGTGGTGGGGGGAGGAGGAGGAAGGCCAGATTGTCGCCTGGTGGATGAGGGGGTGGAGGGGAGGCTAGATCATTCTCTGGTGGGGAGGAGTAGGAAGCGGGTCAGATGAATCTCTGGTGAGGGTGGGGAGGGAGAAGGGAGGCCTGATTGTTGTCTGGTGGGGTGGGGGGAGCTCAATCATTCTCCTGGGGTGGGGGGAGCTAATTCTATCCCATTACATTTCTAATTCTGATCATTCCTGTTATAAACACTACTTAGATTATATTTCACTTGCCATGAATGTTGTTTTTTCCCTACACCGGCAAGTTCAGAAGAAGTAGAAATGATCTTATTACCATTTCTTAAATTATCTTCTAAACTTGGAAATGCAGCTCTTAGAATTTACTGCAAGTTGGCTGTTGCTAAACACAATTGTAAAGATTGTTGAATCAAACAACGGTTTTTTGTACACACACCTATCAGTTTCACTACACAACTTCAATAAAGGCCTGGATATGTACCTGGGTGGATTTTGCAAGTACAGGCAGCAGAGAGAAGGGATTCCTCAGCTATAATAGTGCACGTGCCCTTAATTGATGAAACTGTCAAAGTACTCGGCTGTGTGTGTGTGAAATATACTGGGAGGGAGGCCAGATGGATTTCGTGGACTGGGGACAGGGGCTGGGGGGTCAGATGGTCTCTGGTGGGGAGGACAGGGTGCAGGGGGGTCCGTTGCCATTCTGCAGGCATATTGATAGGGGAGAAAGGGGGCAGAGAGTTGCGATCGGTCTGGGTAGCAAGCAGGGGGGGTGGCTGGATAAGGGGGAAAGTTATGTTATGGGGGTGTGGTAATGTCTGTGGGGACCATTGTTCCCGCTTTTTGGTTCTGAGCCGCTTTATCCCCTTCTTGAGGCGCAGGAGCTGTGACAGGGGCACGCTTTCTCAAATATTGTTTCTCACTGTGCATACGCAGTTTAAAACTCCAATCATTTCGGGTGTTTTAAGCCCCGAACACAGCACAGTTCAGACCCATGATGTTTTTTCAGGCTAAGTGCATATGGGGGCACCTGAGAACAGGTTTCCAAGTCGGATCTGAATTGCGCCCAGATTCAACACTTTGAATGAAAATGGTAAAATTGGGCCCAAAGAGTAAAAAAAAAGTTTGATTAAGTGGGTAGAAAAAGGTTCTGAAAGCAAAATAAGGGGGAAACAAATAAATGACAATAAATTAGATGTTTAAAAAAATCTAACAACAATCTACCTACTGAAAAAAACAGGATGCCACAGATTACATTATTCAATTTCTACGTTGGAGAAATTGATTGGCATTACATTCACAACTATGGCACAATGTGAAAGGAAAAGGTGTTAATGACTGGACTTTTTTGTGGCAAATGTAACAGAAAATTGGTGTGTAAAATTTAAAAAATACCAGGAAAGCTAAGGGCAACATGATGTTGGTGTGAAGTAAATGGTGAGTGGCATTAAAAAAAAAGCTCATTCCCGGGATACACAAGTCACGGTGTACATCTTTATCCCGCTGATATGCTCATTAATGATAGTGTACATTATTAACACATCATTATTTTTCCAGCCAGAGCGTGGTACGGGTAGCTGAAAGTCTGCTGTGCCGGGGAAGCAGCAGTGAATCCAGTTTCCATGTATTGGTATATATAAAACCTATTTATATTTTTTTAACTGCACACTTGGCTCCATAACTTGTGGGAAATGATGCACTGTTGTTAGACTTGCTGCTGAGTGGCACTTGAGTTTAATTTTAACTCCCCCAACAAATTAATTTGACAATGACCTCGGAGGCAAGCATCAACAGAAAGTATTTTCAAACTGTCATCCTATAACTGCAAACAAGATGTACAGAAGCTCTTTAGGTCACTTGCCCTTTCCATTTTCAATCAAAAAATTAATATTTGTTTGCCCAGAAAATCTTTATATATTTTCGTTGTAATTAAATCTTATCAGATTTCAGCCATTTATTCCAAAGATTTGGATATATGTCAGTGCATGAGCAGCCTCTCTGCTGCTCCAAGTCATGTACCTCAGGAATTTTCAAATATTGACACTCTTAAAGAATCATCCTATTTTACAGCAGAGTGAAGCCATTCAGTCAATCTACCCTCTGCCGGCTCATTATAATCCCAATGCTTTCACTCATCTTCTATTTCCCTGCGAATTACTCATTTTCAAATATATATCCAATTCCATTTTGAAAGTTACTCCAGAATCTGTTCCCACCACCTTTTCTGACAGCGCATTCCATCTTATAGCAATTAAGTTAATATAAGGCGGCACGGTGGCACAATGGTTAGCACTGTTGCCTCACAGAACCAGGGACTCGGGTTTGATTCCCAGCTTGGGTCACTGTCCGTGCGGAGTCTCCACGTGTCTGTGTGGGTTTCCTCCCACAGACTGAAAAATATGCTGGTTAGATGCATTGGCTGTGCTAAATTCTCCCTTACTCTATCCAAACAGATGCTGGAGTGTGGCGACTAGGGGATTTTCACAGTAACTTAATTGTAGTGAAAATGTAAGCCTAGTTGTGACATTAATTAATAAACTTTAAAACTTTAAACTATAATACACATATCTGTTTCACCCCTTCTCTCTCCTAAAAATGCTGACTCTTGCTAGATTATGTTTCCAAAGGTGAAAAGAGGAATACGTCACCATGAGTTTATTCTTCATGTGTGAATTTAGGAAGTGAGTGACTCAGAGCATGAAATCCAAGACCTGTTCCATTCTTATCCAGCACTCCCAAGAAGCAGACTTTCCAACAAAGATCCAAAAGCCCTTAAGAACCAGGAAGCCTAGATGATTTTCCCCAACAGCCCATCTCCTCTCCCTTCAGTCTGAGGAAAGTGAGGCTAATTGCAGCATCCACTGTGGTCCCAAGTGAGATGACCAAGCTCAACACAGAATGGAACCAGAGACAATCTGGACTTAATGAATGGAACATCACAGGTGATACCTCTACCCAGCAAATGATTCACGACTCATGTTGTAGATTTGTATTTCCCCTCTTCCATATCTGTGAAATATCTTTTTGGGGTATAAACATCGCACACAGGACCTGTGTATACTGCCGACCCCTAACTGCCCTTGAGTAGGCGGTTAGCCCACTTATAACTGAGTGGCTTGCTGGGCCATTTCAGAGGACAGTTAAGAGGCAATCGCTTTGATGTAGGTCTGGAGTCACACGTAGGCATTCGGGATGTGGGTACCAGATTTCCTTCCCTGAAGAGCATGCGTGAATAAGATGGGTTTTGAACACTTGAGTAGTTTCATGAATGTTATTGCTAAGGTAATCATCATCAATGAGACTTGTTTATTAATCCCACCAGCTGCCATGGTTGGATTTGAAACCCCAGAACATTTGTCCGGGCCTCTGAATCACTAGTACAGTAACATGCCCACCACACTACTGACCCCCTGGATAATTCCACCCTTATTTGGCCTCCCCTCCCACAAAATTCCACATCTGGGAAGAAATTCATTTCTACTGCTGTGCAATTAGCTCAGAGTCACTTGGCCTTTATTTTTTTTAAATCCCAGTCAGCACCATGCACTTGTGCCTCTCTATGCCACTTTGACCAATTAT
This sequence comes from Carcharhinus amblyrhynchos, assembly GCF_965287045.1. NCBI lineage: Eukaryota > Metazoa > Chordata > Chondrichthyes > Carcharhiniformes > Carcharhinidae > Carcharhinus > Carcharhinus amblyrhynchos. The sequence goes on from NC_137347.1 coordinate 18,826,870, forward strand.
GGTCACGCAAGAAATCCCACAATCCCACATTCTACCACTCCTTGGCAAAACCTGTCGATGCCAGGACCTTGCTGCACTGCCTTTCTCAGTTGAAATACTCTGATAATCAGGCATGTGGGGACTTTTCCACAATGCCACTATTTTAGGAATGAAATAACACTTCTAAGCATACTGCTACAAGACACTGGGACTTTGACAGAACTGGTTCTGTATCTGCACTAATGGGAAGCAGAGATTTTTTAAAAATTAGAATTGAACAGCCAGAAGGTTCTTTTAAATATCTCAGTACTCCAACCAAGGGCATGTGATATTACCAAACGAACACAAAGTGGACCTTCATGTCCCATACCCATCCACCTTTCTGAATAGTATCCTAAGTACACACAGGCACCTGTGTGCTGGGAGTGGGAATGGCATCTAAATTGTCTTATTTAAAAACTGCTGTCCCCCATTACCACTGCCCCCCTCCCCCCCCACTCCTTACACCCTACTCCCACCACCTCCATACTGGCCCAGACTGATGGATAGAGGCATCTGTGCTCGAATGATCACGTCTGTCTCATCCTGTTATAGTGTGTCACTTTGGACAGCTGAGATGAAATGTTCTGAGGTGAGGTGCGTTCTGACTCCTGATGTCTAGAATATATCATGTAAAGGGAAGTTATCACATGCTTTTACTGCAAGGCATGCCGCTGCTTGTACTTGTCAGCCAGGTTGACAGAAGCACTGTTCAAAGACTGATGAAGCACTCCCAGTGTGCTTGCAACCAGAAACTTAACAAGACTTGGCTTCCAGTGCTAACAGACATGAGTATATATTTGCGCATGGCAATATAGACAGCAATATTCTCTGGAGCTGCCAACATCTGAAATAATCTTTCAAAAACAAAGTTGTGGAATTTTAAATAAAAAATATAAAATTAAGAATCTATTGGTGATACGTTCTTGTTATGACCATAAAGTTACAAATGGAACGACAACTTACAGAACACAATGTTCTGAAACTAGATAGATAAATGCTGTTTAGCTTCCTGGAATTTATTAGCAAGAGTAACTGTTCTTTCCCTCAGTATTGATCAATATTTCCAAGATTCTGATTGAGATCTTTATTTTAATTTATTTATTCGTGGCACAAGTAGGCTTACAATAACACTACAATGAAATTACCATGACAATTCCCTAGTCGCCACACTCCAATGCCTGTTCAGATATACTGAGGGACAATTTAGCATGGCCAACGCACCTAACCAGCACGTCTTTCAGACTGTGGGAGGAAACTGGAGCACCCGGAGGAAACCCACACAAAAACAGGGAGAACATGCAGACTCCGCATAAACAGTGATCCAAGCCAGGAATCAAACCCAGGTCCCTGGTGCTGCGAAGTAGCAGTGCAAACCACCGTGCCACCGTAAGTAACTGAAATGTAATTTGGTGTTCAGCCGATTCATTTGAAGAGATTTGGAAATTGCTGTGATTGCCAATGGTTCAGGATGGTCTCAGAGTGAAGGAGAAGAGCTAAATGTTATGATTCTGACAGTATGGCATGTCCATCCTTGTCACACAGTTAGTCCTGAAAGGAAAGCGTTAACCCTGTCTCCAGCAGGGTTTTAAGGGTGCCAATTTCTGAACTTACCCAAATAACGATGTTCAGGGTTTGGTTATGTTTTCAAAAGAGTATCTGGCTCAATTGGGACCAATTCTTCCCGCTGCCCAATTTTCTTTTCCTTTTGAGTCTCCAGTTTCCTGATGGAGTGGTTGAGGGTGAAAATTTTTTCCAAGTTTCTCAAAGACTGACTAATAGAATGTGGATGAAAGTAATCTTACCCGCTTCATTGTCCTATTTCCTCTGCTTCCTACTGGGGATCATCCAGTCTCCAATGCCCTATTATCACTCAACTAGATACCCAGTATGGAGCTCCAAGCTTCCATGGTGGCACAGCACGTTGGCATCCCAAGGCCACTATTTTTCCTTTTTAAATTGTATCAACTCAGGTTCATCTTAAAAAGTTAAGACTGGGCTGATGTTACTCAGCATTCGAAATTTGTAGGATATTCAATACCGAAAGAACTAGTCTTACTTTCTGGAGACTGAGTATATGCAGTTCATGTATAAAGTCAAAGCTGCCAACCCCTCAAGCCTCATACTTTATTAGTCACTCATGTCTGTGTCAGCTCCTGTAGATGTGTCAACCTGGCAAGTTTTTAGTTTTTTTAAAATTGTTGACTATAGCAGTGCATCTGATCTTGGAGAGGAGTGGTACTGTTTGTGAAGCTAAGACTGCTCTACCTGTTTATACAGTGTTATATGGAGCTAAGTGGGATGAATTCCAACCTTCAAAGGGAGATTTAGACCTCTGGATTCTATGGATGAGCTGAGACTCTTAACTGGCCAATCGTGAATTGTGTCTTACTTGCCCAACATCAAGTATTGGAGTATCAAGTCTACCAACTTGTTCCCAGAGAGATCCCACTTGCTGAGCAACAACTGCCCTGTCTAGTTTCTCAGAAAAGTACAACAGTTCTGTGGTCTAAATGGTTACGCCCATGTATGTTTTACAGCTCCCATCAAATTGTTTGTGAAAGCTGTGATACAAACGTAGGAAAGAGGATCTTTCCTACGTTTGTATCACAGCTAATCCTTCTGGATGAATGTCAGTAATGCAAACTGTTATGGACTCTCACAAGCGATGTAATTTCTTGCACAAAGCAAACAATGGGTACAATAAAGGGAAGTTCTGTTCTCAACCCCAACGTACTGAAGAGAACAGCTGAAAAAGTCCAGCTAGTAACATCAAGAAAAACAAACAAAAAGGAAAAACTCTTAAGTGCTGAAAATGTGCAGGAATGGTTCTGATGTTGTATTCCACCAAGAATAGTAAGAAGCCTCACAACACCAGGTTAAACTTTAACAGGTTTATTTGGAATCACTAGTTTTCAGAGTGCTGCCCCTTCACCAGGTGAGTCCACTAAGAATGTTAGCCTGCCACATTATTCAAACTATAACATGGTGTATGCTCCGAATAGCACTGTTTCATTCAGAACTTATATATCATATAGCTCCATATATTACTTGACTATCCATGCTTATGTGTGGCCTTATAACTAAATGAGAAGTATATTCCTTTTAATCCCTGTACTGTTTCCAGCCCTGGTCTATTGGAAGAGCTCAGTCATATTTGATGAGAATTCCACACCTATGGTTGCAATCTCGCATATTTGTTGGAGGGTCCACACTTCAGTAGAGCAAAGAGAAGGTCCTATCATTATCCAGGTTGCCGTAAAACAGTAAGATCTCCTAGCCACCTGACGAAGGGACAGCCCGTTCCGAAAGCTTGCGGCATTTGCTACAAATAAACTTGTTGGACTTTAAGCTGGTGTTCTGGGGTTTCTTTATGTTTTACCCCAGTCCAACGCTGGCATCTCCACATCAGGTTGCTGTGGACCAGGTTTCCATTAATATGTGGGATTCTACTAGCTTGGGGATACTGCCTGCCCAGAAGGATCATTTAGGGCACTACAGCAAAGAGATGGCCTATGGTCAGTATGCAATTTTAATGAGGCAGCTGAATTTTCATTTTAGTTAAACTCCTTCAATTTTGGACTGTTATGTTCAGGTTCAGCTAATTGGCATGAAAGGAGAGGCAAAATAAAACCCACAAGTTTAAAAAAATATATATTCCCATTGCTTCATAGCTGAAAGAGAGAGATGGTGAGTGAGGCTGTCCCTTTCAATATCAGCTGCACATTCGTGTTAGCAATGTAATCGGGTCTGCACACTTTCCATCTCTTGGGATGGCATAAATAGGCATTGTGCCCAACTCCATCCCCTCAGCACAGCTTCAAGCTTCAACCCACGACTGTACTGGCATCAATTCAAGAGGATGGTGTGAAGGGTACCAGTGGAGCGGAAGAGTACAAAGTTCTCCGTGAGCCTGAGGGAATGAGGAAACAAGCTCCTCCATGTCACTGTGCCAATGGTACAACATATTTAACAATATAGAGCATCAGAATAGAATAGCAATCCCCTGCAATCTGGTCCAGTAATAGAGAGTGTTAGTATATGTTCATTACACTCTCCAAACTGGTTCACTCATAGAACAAGAATGCATTCAACAATACCCTATGTGGTGTTTTCACAATGGAAAACACAAGCATACATTTAAAATACCCTGGTTTATAATACTGAGCATCAGACTATGTTCACAATTTCTCAATTAAAAATAGAGAATACTACAATTTGTACACACCTCCCACTATTCATATTGATTCACTCTGCTTACAGTTTAAATGTAACATTTTTGTAGAGAACTTGAACCAGATTAAGAAAGCGTTATTTGGACTACGCCATTCCAATGGTAAGGAATACAACAGTCGGCGTCTGTCTGTACCATTCAAATATTCCCAGTTAGGTAGCAAATCCCTTCTCTGATATCCATGTCATATAAGTTGAGATATGCCATGCTTTTTTACCATCAGGACATGACAATGGACAGTTATTACCGTGTTATCATTTTTGCAGACAAGATATGCTGGAGTTTGTCATGATTTTTCTGGGTGAAATAGATACAATATTCAGAAGGGAGCAAAGGAGATCAGGACATTTAAGCTGTGTTGTTTATCATCATTCAATTCAGGTTACATGTAGCCTTTACACTGAAAGAAACGAGTTAACAATTTGGTTTAGAAGTGGCCAGAAGAATTTAATACGAATATCTGCAAAGAAATATCAACCCTGTAAGTTCAGGAGTTGCTGTTAGGAGTCCAAGCGGTTAATAAATTAAAATAAAGACAGATTTCCTTTCTCCTCCTTCCCCATCTACAGGAACATACTGGAGTAACGTGCATATCAGATTACCCTTAAACTCTTATGAAAGTTGTAAGGAAATGGTTTATACATAAGGATGTCCATTCCCTGCTTACATCACAATGAATGGACACAGATTAATGGCACATTGTCAGGGAATGGACATTCTTAAGTATAAACCACTTCCTCACAACCCATTCCCCACCCTACAAGAAGTGGCAAAGTGGTCAGCATTGCGGCTCACAGCACCCAGGTTCAATTCCTAGCTTGGATCACTGTCTGTGTGGACTTTGTATGTTCTCCCCGTGTCTGTGTGGGTTTCCTTCTCAGTGCTCTGGTTTCCTCCTACGGTCCAAAGATGTGCTGAAATTGCACCTTAGTATCAGGGGGGCTAGCTAGTATAAATGCATGGGGTTATGGGGATAGGGCCTGGATGTGATTGTAGTAGGTACAGGATCAATGGACCGAATGGCCTCCTCCTGTACAGTAGGATTCCATGATTCTATCTGCCTTTAGACTTTACTCTGCCTCCTGCAGCACTGCTGTCCCCCTGGTCAGTGGGGGTCTGGACACAGGTCATCACACCGTGTATCACCAGGCTCCACTGCACCAGGGTGCCTCTTCCTGCTTCATCAGTGTACCTGAGCTGGGCCCAGAACTACTGCAGGTCCAGGACCTGCTTCCACAACCCACGGGAAAGTCTCAGAGATTCTGCCGCAGCGAGTTGACAAACACATCTTTGCCCCAATTTTTATCTGGCACCCAGGGAGCCATTAGAAAAATTATGCCCAACATTTCTGTAGATTTAATCTAATTTACAGACTAACATTTTCTACGGCATCAATATTATATTTCTCTCGGTACAGTCATCTTGAGCAAGACTACCTTATTAGTGACAACTTCCAATTGCTTTGTGTCAATGCTACAAAAATAATCCAAATTTTGGATGTAAGTATTATTAGTGCATATAGAAAGTTGCTTTAAAAACTGGATAAGGCCTGACAATGCGCCATTAACCCTGTGCCCATTCATTGCGATGCAACGAGTACACAAACATTATACTGACAACTAATTTAAATAGCTTGCAGGCCAGTGCTATACAGCTGAATACAGGCCTCAGCAGGGGAATCAATTTTGTGCAAGGCTAACATCACTTACAGCCAGCTGCCCACTCTTCCCTCTTCATTCTGGCTATGGCAGAACTGTTTATGGAAGAGTCTTTCGGAAAAAGCGTGAAAATGCTAAAAAAGGGCAGAGAGAGTTCTTCATGATTTTCTAATGTGGCATTGGAGGCTTTGGCACAGGAGGTGGACAAGAGGAGAAAAGAGCTCTTCCCACAGGGGCCAGGAGGCCCTCCAGAACCGGCACTGAGAAGGCAATGGAAACAGCCATCACTGTCAATGCCAGCAGTTTAGCCTGGCTACAGTGCTGAAATGACCTCACACAAATGGTCAAGGTCAGTTGCATGATTGCATCCTGAAACAACATTTCATTTCAAATCCTGCACTTGCCTCACACACTGTTGACCAAGTACCCAACACTCACCCTCCTCTCACTGATCATCAGTCTCCATCAAGTCTGACTCAGATTTTAAATTAATTGCTTCAGCTCTTTCTCAAATACTTCACACTTCAGCCTCACACCCACACCTCGTACCTTGCACACCATGCCACCTATTCAACTATGACAGGCACATCATCCAAACACCACCACACTCACTGTCACAGGTCCCTCTCTCTTACAGAACAAGATGATGAGTAACGATGGGCAGCAGTGCCTAACAGTTGGGTGAGGAGATGTGTGGCAGGCACGACTGCATGTCACTGCCCTGACGGAGGAGACAAGGTTGACAATCATTGGTGTGGTCATTACTGAAGATGATTGTACATTCTGATCTAATTCACCTTCTCACTTCCCACTTTCCCCTCATCCCACAGTGTGCTGTAACAGATGCAGCAGTTTCCAGGATGTTATCTCTTGTTTATCTGCCTTCCCTCACCACAAACCCATCCTTATGCCCTTCCCCTTTTAGAACTGTTACCTGGTGAAGCACTGCTGTGGAAACAAGAGATGCGAGAGGTACAGAACACTGCTACTCAATCTCAAACTCACAACCAGCAGCTCAGGCACTTGTGCCGTGTAAACTGTATAAGGTAAGCCAGAAGCAAGATCTGCATGTGGTGAGTCACCGAGCAGGGGTGGCCTGCAACAAGGGGAGCACAGATTGTGAGGTGACATTTCAGTTCTCCTGCTGGGACTTTGCTGGGCAGGATGCAGAAAATGGCTGATGGCTGGGCACAATGCTTGCTGCATTCACAGACCTACCAGAAAGACTGTTGTCACTGTCAGGGAGCACAAAGTAATCTAGCACCAACTCGCTGCAGAGCTGTGTTCAGAGATTGGAGATTTCTTCCAGCATTGAAGCATTGACCAATCCATGCAACAATCATGATGCGGTCAGCGTCTGATGGCTAACGGCTGATTTTCCTTTACAGCCCAATGGTTATCCACCTTAATTTTGAATGCAGCAGTATGGAAACTCAGACTGGGTTTATGCAATCTCAGCTTGCTGCTATCGTGACCGTGGATCCCAGCGCTCAAAGAGACCTTCTGGGTCCCTCAGCAATCCGGCAATCTGGCCTCCAGCAGTTTGCTAGGATTGCTGATCCCCATGGAAGTCTCTGGTGTTCCCTAGTGCACAAACCTGCTGGCTTCTCTAAGGCTGACAGCCTTTATCCTCTTACTCCTACCACTCCACCAGTGTTGTTGTGTTAGCCTGTTACTTTGCCAAATTGTTGCCGACTACACTGAGCTGTTGCCACCTTAGGCCCAAGATCTTCGAGGGCATCCCCCCAAGGCCATCTGCAGTCTCCTCCACTAAAAGTCAGCAGCCTTCCATCAGCCATACTCCAGCCACAATGGTAAGAGCACTGGGACTGGCAAAGAAACCTGTAAAACAGGCACTAAGGTGATGCATAAAGGTGATTCATTGACCTCTGTACAAAACAATGAAAGGTTTGTGAATTGGGTTGGTTAACACTGACAGGAAACTGAACTGTGCTAACCATATAAATACTGTGGCTTCAACAGCAGGTTAGAGACTGGGAACTGTGTGGTAAACAACTCACCTCCTGACCATCCAAAGCCTATCCACTGTCTACTGTGGATTTTATTTATTCTATTAATGATGGCATTATGATCAAGAAGAGGATCGTGATGGTCAATGATAGAGGGAAGGTAAGGTGCATGACTGTTGTGGACTGGAGATTTGAAGCTGAGTGGAACCATAATTAAATCACGGACAATACAGCTAAAGAGGCAATGTGTTGGTTGTCTCCTTCTTCCTTTATTTTTATTCATTCATAGGGTGCAAGTGTCACTGGCAAGGCCATTTGTAGTCCATCCCTAGTTGCCCTTGGGGAGATGGTGATGAGCTGCCTTCTAGAACTGCTGTAGTCCATATGGTAATACTACACTCATAGCATTGTCAGGCAGAGAGTCAATGTATTTGACCCAGCAACATTGAAGGAGCAGCAATATACTTCCATGTCAGAATGGTGTATGTCTTGATGGAGTACTTGCAGGTGGTGGTGTTCCCATGCACTTGCTGCCCTTGTTCTTCTCATGGTAAATGTCACAGGTTTGAAAAATGCTGTTGAAGGAGCCTTGGTGAATTGCTGCAGTGCATCCTGTAGATGGTACTCACCGCTGTCACTGTGCACTGATGGTTGAAGAAGTGAATGTTGAAAGTAGTGGATGGGGTGCCAGTCAAGTGGGCTGCTTTGCCCTGCAAGGTGTCAAGTTTCTTGAGTGTTGTTGTGGCTACACACATCCAAGTAAGTGTGTTCCATCACAGTCCTGACTTTTGCCTTGTAGTATGGAGATGCCAGCATTGGACTGGGGTAAAAACAGAAAGTAGTCTCACAACACCAGCTTAAAGTCCAGCAGGTTTAAACCTGTTGGACTTTAAGTTGGTGTTGAGAGACTTTTCTGTTTTTGCTTTGTAGACAGTAGATAGGCTTTGGGTGGTCAAGAGGTGAGCTGTTTACCACACAATTCCCAGTCTCTAACCTGCTGTTGAAGCCACAGTATTTATAGGGCTAGCCCGGTTCAGTTTCCTGTCAATGATAACCTCAGGATGTTGATGGTGGAGGACTCAGCAATAGTAATCCCATTGAGAGTTACCACGTGTTTTAGTATTATTGCTGGTTGCAGTGACAGAATAATCTACAATCCCTCAGATGGAGGATGAATCAGCTCCCGAACTCTTCTCCATAAAATATTTCAAGAGGAGTTTGATGGATGAATGAGGGTATACACGCGGAGTGGGACTGATGCACTGGAATAGTTTTAATGCACATTTTAATTAATGTCGATATCTGCGATAGGGTGGCACTGGGATTGTGGGTACTCAAGGTAGAAAACTGAAACTGTAAGAATTGCAGAGCTGAAATGTGTGATTTTACTGTTTATCAGATGCATGTTAATTCTTGTCTGGCTGCACTTGCTACTAACACACCAGTTCATGAAGGTAGCTCACCACCACCTTCTCAAGGGCAATTAGGGATGGGCAATAAATATGGACGTGGTCAGCAATGCTCACCTCACATAAAACGAGGAACAGTAATAAAACAATATGCCACACCCCGTCATTCACATCTCTCACCTTGATAAACAAAAATAACCCAAATAAAGCTAAATCCAACATTAACGTAATAGATTAAGTACAATATTGTAAGAAACGTAGATTAAAAATGAGGTGTCCGTGGTGTCATAAGAGTTCAGGAAATAGCACTGCAATTGCATACAAGGCTCTATGCTTTGCTGCCACTGCTAATTTATCGATTTTGAAGTGACGTTATTTAGAGAGTCAAGAACGTGTACCATCACTGCCAAGTTGCCGAGACCACTGACAGTATCTTGGAATCTTTATAATAGGAGTCAAATTCCTGGGAGTTGACATCTATCAGTACCCATAATCCGGCACAAGGTTTTTGTGGTTTTCAAGGTGATAGGAAATGGAGTGTGTTTATAATAAAAACACATTCATTCTGCTTCTCAAAGCTTGTAGCCTGGGGATGAATGCTGCTGGACATCTTTGTCACAGTCCAGGAACTCTAGTAAGAACCAATATTATTTGCTTTCAGCTCCATATTTCAGTACAGTCTGTATTTTTAATGATTAAAAAAATTAACACACTTGATAACTTATTAAAATCAAACTTATTGTTTGTTCTTTGATGTTAATAAGTTTAAAATCAAAGAAAAATACAGCACAGGAACAGGCTTTTCATCCTCCAAGCCCATGCCAATCATGATGCCCTAACTAAACTATAATAAAACCTTCTGCCCTTCCTCAGAATGTATCCCTCGATTCCCTCCCTATACATGCACCTATCCGGATGCCTCTTAAATGTGCTTCTTCCCCCCACCTCCTCTGGCAGCTCGTTCTAAGCATGCACCATTCTCTGCATGAATAACTTCTTCCAAACATCTCCCTTAAACTTTCCCCTTTCACCTAGAACCTATGCCCCCTTGTAATTGACACTGCCATCCTGGGAAAAAGTCTCTGACTATCCACCCTGTCAATGCCTCTCTTAATTTTGTAGACCTATCATAGAATTTACAGTGCAGGAGACCATTTGGCCCATCACACCTGCACCAACATTCCCACTTAGGTCCTATCCCCGTAACCTCACATATTTACCCTCCTGGTCTTTCTGACACTAAGGGCCAATTTAACATGGCCAAGCAACATAACCTAAATATCTTTGGACTGTGGGAGGAAACCAGAGTACCTGGAGGAAATCCACGCAGACACGGGGAGAACATGCAAATGCCACACAGACAGTCACCTGAGGCTGGAATTGAACCTGAGTCTCTGGCACTGTGAGGCATTAGTGCTAAGCACTGTGCCACCATGCCTCCCCTCTGTCAGGTCTCCCCTTAGCCTCCATCTTTCCAGTGAAAACAATCCTAGTTTATTCAGCCTCTCCTCATAGCCAATGCCCAAGACCAGGCAACATCCTGGTGAACCTTCTTTGCACTCTCCAAAGCTTCCACATCCTCTGGTAGTGTGGTGACCAGAACTGTATGCAATACTCCAAATGTGGCCCAACCTAGGCTTCATATAACCACAACATGATTTGTATTCAATATCCTGGCTGATGAAGGCAAGCATGCCATATGCCACCTTGGCTACCTGTGTTGCCACTTTTAGGGATCTGTGGACCTCCACACCCAGATACAATTGTGAAAATGAGGCCTACAGCAATGTTATCTTGAATCATTCAAACAGTTATTAACAGAGTATTCGAATTCAGCAACGACAAAACAGTGTTGGTGCTGTTTCACCTCAATATTAAAGTCCTCAAAACCAAATAAATGGGATAAGGTTATGGGGACTGAAGTCCAACCATACCACAACATAAGGGTGCTACAAAAATAGCCATTATAGTTGAAAATACAGTTAATGGACCCAGATTTCATAGCAGCAAAGTGGACTTATACACTGCTGATCTTGAAGAAATCTGTTCCCAAAAGATCTTCGTGATCTATGTGCCGTGACAGAGAGCAAAATAAGGATTGGGACATAGACACGGAGTTAAGTCAGAAACTGAAATATCATAAATAAAACTAGAAAAGTAGATTTTATTATCTTAAAAAATGTGGAATTTATCATAACTGAGATATTTGATGACCTACAAATGTAACGCTTGTTTTTCAAAGCCAGAGAGGTTGTTTAGGAGTAATTATGAACTGAGTGTATTATTAAAAAGTAGTTACACCTCAACCAATGGGACAAAATATTTTTCAAGGATTTTAACAGTGTGATCCCTAGCATAAAAATGAAAGTTTGTATTAATTCAAGTGATTTCAGAAAATTCCCATCCAGCGGGGCTTTATCAACATAATCTGGAGGATCAGCAAATCACTGACAGAATTCTGGATTTTCACAGATAACTGTGAATGTGCAGCTGTCAAATTGTGCAGTTAGTTTTACAGGGCGATGCCAGTTTCACACACAAGGAGATATTAGGGCAGATGGCCAAAAGCTTGGTCATAGAGGTGGGTTCAGTTTTCAAATTTATTCATTAGTGTCACAAATAGGCTTACATTAGCATTACTATGAAAATCCCCTTGTTGCCACACTCCACCACCTGCTCAGGGACACTGACGCAGAATTTAGCTTGGCCAATGCACCAAACCAGCATGTCTTTCGGACTGTGGGAGGAAACCAGAGGATCCAAAGGAAACCCTTGGAGACATGGGGAGAAAGTCTGTGTAGAGTCTACATAGTTACCCAAGCCAGGAATCAAGCCTGGGTCCCTAGCGCTGAGAGGCAGCGGTGCTAACCACTGTGCCACTGCGAAGTATGTTTTAAAGGAGAAAGGGAGGTGGAGATGTTCAAGAGGGGAATTCCAAAGTTTTGGGTCTTACCAGATAAATACTTGGCCGACAATGGTGGAGCGATTAAATCGGGGCTGTTTACGAGGCCAGAATTGGAAGAGTGCAGAAATCTCAAGAGATTTATAGGGCTGGAGAAGATTAAAGAGACATGGAGGGGCAAAGCCATGGAAGGATTTGAAAACAAGTATGAAATTTTAAAGTCGAGATGTTGCTTAACCAGGAGACTAGTGGGTCAGCAAGATGAGGGGTGATGGGTGTAAGGGATTTGGTGTGAGTTAGGACACTGGCATCAGATCGTGTTCCAATGATTTTCCCTTTCCACTTTTCTCTCACAAGTCAACTGTCACAGGCAAATCCAGATTTCCTATTAAGTAAAACTAAATCTTAAGTGTAAAGTATAGTCACAAGTAGGCTTACAGTCCCACTGCAATAAAGTCACGGTGAAAATCCCCTAGTCGTCACACTCCGGCACCTGTTCGGGTACACAGAGAGAATCTAGCACGGCCAATTCACCTAATCTGCATATCTTTGGACTGGAGCACCTGGAGGAAACCCACGCAGACACAGGAAGAATGTGCAAACTCCACACAGACAGTGACCAAAGCCAGGAATTGAACCCGGGTCCCTGGCACTATGAGGCAGCAGTGCTAACAACTGTGCCACCGTACTGCCCTTAGGATAGCACATTATTTGGTAAATAATTAATCTGCCTACTATTAGAACTGGGAATAGGATTACTATAGCAAAAGGGTACATTTTTCTGTTTATATTGTTTAACTTTTTATTTATAGTTTTAAAGTCGCGAGTTTCGGCGGGTTTTTTTTAAATTAGTTAGAAACCAGGAGTCGTCACTAGGACGCTTGCCGGTATTTGTAGTTTTTTTTTCTCGGGTCCCTGACCCTATAAATTAGTGCAGAGAGGATACCCGATCCTCTACACTGGTAGAGAATCCCACCCTCCCACCTCCTCTAACCTAATTATAAGTGTGGGGGAAGTTTTTTTTTATATTTTTATTTTTCTGCTGGTAATTGTTTCAGGGATGGCAGTTCAGGCAGTAAGCTGCATCTCCTGTGGGATGTATGTGGTGAGGGACTCTAGTAGTGTTTCAGGTGATTTTACTTGTAGGAAGTGTGTTAGATTGCAGCTTCTGGAGGAGCGTGTAAAGGAGCTGGAGGTGGAATTAGAGGAACTCCGCATAATTTCGGGAGGCGGAGGAGAACATCGATAGGAGTTATAAGAAGATAGTCACTCCTAGAAATGAGTCTTGGGTAACTGCCAGGAAGAGGGGAAAGAAGCAATTGGGGGGACAATCCCCTGGGGCTGTTCCCCTCCAAAATAGGTTTTCGGTCCTGGAGGCTACAGTTGAGGAGGAATCAACTGGGGATAGCCAAAGGGAGCAGGTCTCTGGGGGTGAGCCTAGTGTGAAAGCTCAGGTGGTTAGGGGATGTAAAAGGTTGGGCCTCGTGATTGGGAACTCTACAGTTAAGGGGACAGATAGGAGAGTCGGAAGTAATGGTAGGGACTCGGGGCTGGTGTGTTGCCTACCAGGGGCTGGGGTCCGGGATGTATCGGAAAGGGTATTCAGGACTCTTGGGGAGAGGGAGATCAACCCCAAGTTATAGTTCATGTGGGGACGCATGACATAGGGAGGTTAAGGGAAGGGGATATTAAGCAGAGATTTATGGAGTTGGGGTGGAAACTAAAGGCCAAGTCTGATAGAGTGGTTATCTCCGGACTCTTGCCTGTGCCAAGGGATAGTTTAGAGAGGAATAGAGAGAGGGAAAGTTTGAACTCGTGGCTGAGGGGATGGTGCAGGAGGGAGGGGTTCAGGTACTTGAGCAATTGGGGCTCGTTCTGGGGAAGGTGGGACCTCTATAAGAGTGATGGTCTACACCTGAATCAGAGGAGAACCAATATCCTGGGGGGGTAAATTTGCTAAGGCTATGCAGGGAGGTTTAAACTGATTCGGAGGGGGGGTGGGATCCTGAGTAGACGGGGTGAAAGTGAGGGGGGCATAGATGGGGACTGCAATGCACGGCATTGTGGGGGTGGGGCGGAGCAGGGTTTGAAATGCGTATACTTTAATGCGAGGAGTATTTGCAATAAAGTGGATGAACTTGCAGCGTGGATCAGTACCTGGGACTTTGATGTTGTGGCCATTTCAGAGACATGGATAGAGCAGGGTCAGGAATGGTTGTTGCAGGTCCCGGGGTTCAAATGCTTTTGTCGGAGTAGAGAAGGAGGTAGAAGGGGGGGAGGGGTAGCATTATTGGTCAAGGACTGTATCACAGTGTCAGAGAGGAAGTTTGATGAGGACTTGTCTGTTGAGGTAGTATGGGCGGAGATTAGAAATAGGAGAGGGGAGGTCACCCTGTTGGAAGTCTTTTATAGACCTCCTAAAAGTTCTAGAGAGGTTGAGGAAAGGATTGCGGAGACGATCCTGGTTAGGAGTGAAAGTAATAGGGTAATTGTTATGGGGGACTTTAACTTTACTAATATTGATTGGAATTGCTATAGCTCTAGCTCGTTAGAGGGGTCAGTTTTTGTACAAAGCGTGCAGGAGGGTTTTTTGAGTCAGTATGTAGATAGGCCAACTAGAGGTGAGGCTATATTGGATTTGGTGCTGGGAAATGAGCCAGACCAGGTGCTAGACTTGGAAGTTGGTGTGCATTTTGGTGATAGTGACCACAATTCGGTTACGTTCACCTTAGTGATGGAAAGGGATAGGCATGAACCTCGGGCCAGTAGTTTTAGCTGGGGGAAGGGTAATTATGAGGCCATTAGGAGAGAATTAGGAAGCATAGGTTGGACTAGGAGATTACAGGGACTGGGAACGTCCGAAATGTGGAGTTTTTTCAAGGAGCAGCTACTGCGAGTCCTTGATATGTATGTCCCTGTCAGGCAAGGAGGAATTGGTAGGGCTAGGGAACCGTGGTGCACTAAAAAAGTTGATTCGTTGGTTAAAAAGGAAAAGGAGGCTTATGTTCGGATGAGACTTGAGGGCTCGGGTAGTGCACTAAAAACTTTAGATTGGCTAGGAGGGAGTTGAAGAGTGAGTTAAGAAGGGCTAAAAGAGGACATGAGAATACTTTGGCTGATAGGATTAAGGAGAATCCTAAGCGTTCTATAGGTATGTCAAGAACAGAAGGTTGGTTAGGGCAAGATTAGGGCCAGTTATAGACAGCAGAGGGAAGTTATGTGTGGAACCGGAAGAGATTGGAGAGGCATTGAACCAATATTTCTCTTCGGTGTTCACGCAGGGGGACATGAATATAGCTGAGGAGGACACTGGGTTGCAGGGGAGTAGAATAGACAGTATTACAGTTGATAAGGAGGATGTGCTGGATATTCTTGAGGGTTTGAAAATAGATGTCCCCTGGTCCGGATGGGATTTACCCTAGGATTCTCTGGGAGGCAAGAGAAGTGATTGCAGAGCCTCTGGCTCTGATCTTCGGGTCATCGTTGGCCTCTGGTATAGTACCGGAAGATTGGAGGTTAGCGAATGTTGTCCCATTGTTTAAGAAGGGGAACAGAGACTTCCCCGGGAATTATAGACCGGTGAGTCTCACTTCTGTTGTGGGCAAGGTTTTAGAAAAAATTATTAGGGATAGGATTTATAGTTATTTGGAGAGTAATGAATTGATTGGAGATAGTCAGCATGGTTTTGTAGCGGGTAGGTCGTGCCTTACTAACCTTACTGAGTTTTTTGAGAAAGTGACCAAAGAGGTGGATGGGGGTAAGGCAGTTGACGTGGTATATATGGATTTTAGTAAGGCGTTTGATAAGGTTCACCATGGTAGGCTTCTGCAGAAAATGCAGATGTATGGGATTGAGGGTAATCTAGGAAATTGGATCAGGAATTGGCTAGCAGATAGGAGACAGAGGGTGGTGGTTGATGGTAAATATTCGTCATGGAGTTTGGTTACGAGTGGTGTGCCTCAGGGATCTGTTTTGGGGCCACTGCTGTTTGTAATTTTTATTAATGATCTGGATGAGGGTATAGTTGGGTGGATTAGTAAATTTGCTGATGACACCAAAGTCGGAGGTGTGGTAGATTGTGAGGAAGGGTGTCATAGTTTGCAGGAAGACTTGGACAGGTTGCAGAGCTGGGCCGAGAGGTGGCGGATGGAGTTTAATGCGGAGAAGTGTGAGGTGATTCACTTTGGTAGGAATAACAGATGTGTTGAGTATAAGGCTAACGGGAGGACTTTGAATAGTGTGGATGAACAGAGGGATCTAGGTGTATGTGTACATAGATCCCTGAAAGTTGGGAATCAAGTAGATAGGGTTGTTAAGAAGGCATACGGTGTCTTGGCGTTTATTGGTAGGGGGATTGAATTTAGGAGTCGCAGCGTCATGTCGCAACTGTACACAACTCTGGTGCGGCCGCACTTGGAATACTGTGTGCAGTTCTGGTCCCCACATTACAGGAAGGATGTGGAGGCGTTGGAGAGGGTGCAGAGGAGGTTTACCAGGATGTTGCCTGGTATGGAGGGGAGGTCCTATGAGGAGAGACTGAGGGATTTGGGGTTGTTTTCGCTGGAAAGAAGGTGGCTAAGAGGGGATCTTATTGAAACATATAAGATGATTAGATAGGGTGGACAGTGATAGCCTTTTTCCTCGGATGGAGAAAGCTAGCACGAGGGGGCATGGCTTTAAATTAAGGGGGGGTAGTTATAGGACGGATGTCAGGGGTAGGTTCTTTACCCAGAGGGTGGTGAGGGATTGGAATGCCCTGCCTGCTGCGGTTGTAAATGCGCCTAGTTTGGGGGCGTTTAAGAGATCCGTGGATAGGTTTATGGACGAAAAGGGATTGGTTTAGGTTAGTGGGTCATTGTTTTTTAACTGGTCGGCGCAACATCGTGGGCCGAAGGGCCTGTTCTGCGCTGTAATGTTCTATGTTCTATACTTTATAATCATTGGAACAATTCCATGGCTTGTAACTTCAGCTAAAATTACACATTGTTGTATGTTGAGAGAATGCTGTGTGATATAGGAGCAAAAAGGTCAGCATCTTAAAATAATAATGTAGTTCTGAAGTCTCACAAATATCTTAAAACCATTTTCTAACACCAAAATAATAAGTCTTTTAATGACTTTTTTGTACAAGTTTATGGCTTTGTACCTCACCAATATTTTATACATTTGGTTGACACTTGCCATGTTCCCAAATCCTTGCATTCGATGCATTGCACTTTGTGATGTATGATACCATGTAGTCAGGCATGAGGGGAGGGTCCGCTGTATGGAGTAAGATTCCAGAAACATCAAATGAGCAGATCATATGTTTTAGGCAATGTTGTTTCAGGAAGGTCGAGGGACAACTCCTTGATTTAGTTTGAACATTAACCTGAGATATTTTACATCCATATTTAAATGAAATTTTATTTGAATATTTCATAAGAACATAAGAAATAGGAGCAGGAGTATGCCTTCATCTGAATGAAGGTTCCTCAGGTAATGGAGTGAACTCTCATTACACGTAGGTAAGGAAAAGAAAGAAGAAGATTAAAGTTTTGGAGCAAACCCAATGAGAACAAATGGGTTACAGGATAAAAATCTACTGTGGGAGACCAGGCAAGAATGATTGAGGGGCTTCCGAGAAACAACGGTGAGAGTGATGGATACGAACTGGGCGCTGCTCAATGGTTTCAGTGGAAAGGTGCTTTGGAGAGAAGGTTGTATTTGAAGAGGTGATTCTTTGTGGTCTTGATGGAAATTGTGAAAGGTGCTAGGGCCTGAAAAACAAGTAGTGCCAATGTCAGATAGTTGTCTGCAAGCAGGGATAGTTGGGAGGTAATCTGGTAGGAGGTTATTAAGGATATGGAGTTGGAATAAAGTTCAGGAGGACTGAGGGAAAGGTAAGTTTGGCCAGGACGCAACTATAGTAGGTGAGAAAATTACCTCAATTTTTGATAGGAAAATAGATATGCAAATTCCTCATGATTCAGAATAGTTGATTAGTCATTGAGAATAAATAGCTAGGATTTCCCCTACTGTCAGAGGTCACCTAAAACAGTGCAGATATTTTAATGAAGAAAGCAAAGCGTAACATTGCCTTGATGGCCAAGCCAGATTTTGCAGTGAGCAGCCTGGCCATTTAAGTACCTAGTTCCATATATTCTATCGCTGTCTGTTTTAATAGTGCTGTGGTGAGAATTGTAGCAGATCTGTGAGGATAGATGGTAGTAAGGGAACTGGAAAAGACAATGGCTTCAAAGGCAGAGGCAGGTAAGCTTATAGTCAGGGTAAGGGAACACTCAAAGGAGAGGATGTTGAAAGCCTGGAAAGGTGTTGAAAAAGAGCCGAGTGATTATCACCCCTAGGGCAGGATAGAATACAGTAAGAAGTCTCACAACACAGGTTTAAGTCCAACCAGTTTATTTGATAGTAATCCCACAAGCTTTTGGAAACGGTGTTCCTTCGTCAGGTGTGTGGAAGGTTCTGATCAGAGAAAGGTATATAAAGACACACATTGTTTACAGAGTGCTGATTAGATTCTGTATTCTGTAAAACGTGTATTCTTTATATTCCTTTCTGTGATCAGAACCTTCCACACACCTGACGAAGGAACACCGTTTCCAAAAGCTTGTGGGTTTACTATTAAATAAACTAGCTGGACTTAAACCTGGTGTTGTGAGACTTCTTACTGTGTTTATCCCAGTCCAATGCCGGCATCTCCACAGCAGGATGGAATAGCAGGGAAATCTGAAGCATACAGAGTAATATGGATAAGGAGGACGATGTCATCAGAGGTGGTTGCCAGAAGTTTACCGGCACACCTGCCCCGGAATCAGGGCGGGCAAGGCTGGCAGAACGGCATTCCCTGCTGGCCTTGAGCAGGATCATACAAGCCTCGGGCAGGCAATGCGGTAACATTTCGGCAAGTGTTACTGAAGGTTTTTAATGTTTTTTTCTTTCATGGGATGTGGGTATCATCAGCCAGGACAGCATTTATTGCCCTTCCTAAACTGCCCTTGAGAAGATGGTGGTGAATGGTCTTGTTGACCCACTGCAGTCCATGTGATGTAGTGACAGTGAAGGAACAGCAATATGGTTCCAAGTCAGATGGTGTGTGACTTGGAGGGGAACTTGCAGCTGGTGCTGCTTCCATGGATCAGCTGTCCTTGTCTTTCCAGGTGGACAAGGTCACAGGTTTAGAAGGCGCTGTCAAAGGGGTCTTTTGTAGATGGTAAACACTGCTGCTACTGTGCATTAGTAGTGGAGGGAGTGAATGTTCAAGAAGGCTGCTTTGCCTTGGATGGTGTTAACCTTCTTGAGGGCTGTTGGAGCAACTCCCACCCAGGCAACAGGAGGGTATCCCAACACACTCTTGACATGTGCCTGTAGATGGTGGAGTAAGATTTCAGAGTTGTATGCTTTACAATTCGTTGGTTGGATCATTTAATTGTTGCTCTTCTTTCAACCCTCAGCACAGGTATGATTTGAATCCAAACTACAGAAGTTCGTACTTACATTATAATCTGTAGTTGAGGGAATTTCAACTTCAGCGGCTGATAGTTTTTAACAGTCCCTAAATGTACACCAACTTCACCACTGCAAGTAAAAGCGGCACAGTGGTTAGACCTTCTGTCTCACAGCACCAGGGACGAAAGTGCGATTCCAGCCTTGGATGACTGTGTGGTTTGCACATTCTTCCCATGTCTGCGTGGTTTGCACATTCTTCCCATGTCTGCATGGCTTTCCTCCAGGTGCTCCAGTTTCCTCCTACAGTCCAAAAATGTGCAGATTAGGTGGGTTGGCTATGCTAAATTGTCCCTTAACATCCCAAGATGTATAGGTTAGGGGGATTAGTGGGATGAATGGGTGGGGTTACAGGAATGGGACAGGGTTTGGGCCTGGGTAAGATGCTCAGTCAGACAGTGTAGACTCAATGGGCTGAATAGCCTCCTTCCACACTGTAAGGATTCTATGAGTCCATGAAGTGAAAGTGCATTGTTACGTAAATGTACTTTTTTGATGAACATTCACACCTAGGCCTCTGTAAATTGAGAATGTTGATCTCATCTGGGTCAATGGAAGAGGAAAACATCCACTTCAGATACGCTTCCTGCTGGCCTGATGAAGGAGATGTGGCGATGCCGGCATTGGACTGGGGTAAACACAGTAAGTTGTCTCAACACCACGTTTTCACCACCTGTTCTTTCCACTCAAATTGTCTGCATCTTTAAGACTTGAATAGCAGGTTGGATGTAAAGACTCGCATTCTAATCAGTAATCTGTAAACTGTGTGTGCTGTTATATGCTCTGAGGCCAGAACTCTCCATTCACCTGACAAAGGGGCAGACCCCCAAAAGCTTGTGAGTTTACTATCAAATAAATTGGTTGGACTTTAACCTGGTGTTGAGAGACTTCTTACTGACGAAGGAGAAGCACTGATAACATCCAAGGATTAGCCGGTTATATCCTTCACCAAAAACAAAGTACGTCGATTCACCTGTTTTGTTCTTGGCTGAGCACTGGGATGGTCAACTTTAGTACAAATGAACCTTCATTCTTTATAATGCCAGCAGCAGATATAATGGCACATTTCCTTCCTATGTATTGAATGAACGGTACTGTGCACAGAGGAATGAAACTTATCATGGTGAATTTGCCATTGAGTAAATGTGCTAAAAGGCACTCAAGGTAAATACCCCACACAAGTAGTTCTATAAAAATCAGTACTCCTAGTTTATAGAAAACTATTTGGTGTTGTGGAATATATGCATGTATATGAAACGGTAGAATTAGAAAATTCATACCACATAATCCCAAGAGTTTAATTATACAGTTCTATATACGCAAGATTATTCTTTGGCCAGCGCTGTCGGCGAGGTGTTACATGAGTGTAATAAATCAGATAATATACCATTGGCAATGAGTTACAAAAAGTGTGACTTAATTAAGCACTTAATCAAGCTAAAGTATCTCTGCAGAAAGTCCATCTCAGAGTCCAGGTGAGTTAATTTTCAAGACTTTACAAAACTGTTTATCGAACAATATTTTAGAATGATGAAGTCTGAGAAAATTTCATAAAATTAAATCATTTGCTCTGATTGTCTTAATTTTAACATTTGAACTGAACTCTGAGAAATGGTTCATTCGCTTGTTGGGAAATGCGTTGGGATCTATGGACAGTTGATAAGAGATTGAGAATCCCATAAAATTGTGCTACTCCATTTTTTTTAATGAACCTTCATTTATTGAGTTGTTCCCTATTTATTCCCACAGGAACTGTTTGCCACGTCCTTTAGCTGGAAGGTGGGGGGGACGGGGTGGTGGTGGTGGTGGCGGCACGGAGGGGGGACGGGGAGTGGGAATGAATTCTTCTCTACACAATTTCCCCTGATAGAGCAGCCAAACAAGGCAAAATATCTGTCTCCATTTATCCTATGACTCCCCACCAAAAAAAAGCATCCCTCCAACAGTTTTATTGGACACATCACAAGACTTGGATACAAACATGCAAATGTTGGTCATTGATGCAATTATATTATGTTGTCCATTGATTCTTAATTTTGAACTTGTGATTCTTTGTAAAACAACTAAAAAAAAAACACACTGCAAATTTCCACCATATTGAGTGTTAACATCAGCCACAACCTCAATTTACATGTGACCAAGTAGCAACTCTGCAGCAGAGATCTTTGAGGCTACCGCACCAACAGCCCAATATGACAACACCTCCACAGGATCAAACCACTGTATTCAAAAACAAAACACAGGCCCGTTGTTTAAATGCAGCAAAATTTCAAGGAGCTAATACTCCAATTAATTAATACTTGCATTTTGTATCTTGGCTGCACATTTTTTTTGTTCAGAAACGTTGCTAGTATTCTACTTAGAAGCAAAAAAAAGTAATTATAGTCACCCGGCGAGATCAGGGTGCTGACCTCCTGGAGTGGTGTGTGTGACACATAGTAAAACGATCACGTATCTATTTCTGTGGCAGCTTATAACATCAAATCGCCAAGGATCAGGGGAAAATACATTGCGATCTGGTAAGTGGCAGAAGTTAATAATTAGTGACGATGATTGACAGGTATGCTCCATCTGCTGCACTGCAGCCGGAGAGCACACATTCAGCAACTGTCTCCAGGCAAAATTAATTCCTCTGGGAAAGAGAGAGACTGTGATTGACAGCTACCTTAGAGACAGATCGAGCCACAATGTCGTTGCAGTAATGACTTTTGTGTGTAAACATCTGAGCGTGAGAATGGGTGTGCAGATTAGAAGGTTAGCCACCAATTAATATTTTTATTCACCACGCATCTTTTATTTGCCACTCTATAGGTTTTTAAACCATTTATGATTTTATTTCTGAAGCCTTTCTATTCCACTATCCCAACCTACTCCACAATTTTTCTTATCTTTGTCCATTCCTGGATGAAGTAGATGTCAAATAACAAGGGTATCCACACAAAAATAATAATTTGCCACAGAATCTACATTATCGTTAACTGTCCAAGTTGAGAGTCCAACCTGTGGCAAAGAAGACCAACTTATATTTAGTTCAGGAAAGTGAGATATTGGCTGAATTCACACAGAGAAATTTCAGATGGTTCTTTTAACAAAATGGGTGAAATGCCAGACAAAATGCCCTATTGTCGTTTAGTCCATTCTGTGCAGGTTGTCACACTGGTTGTAATAGTCCGATTCCGAGTCTTTCTAATATCATTGCTGGACAGAATCAGTTGACAAACAGATGTGTTTGGCGTTGATTTGCCCATCCGGTGTGTTTATTCTCTCTTCCAACCTGTTTACCAGGTGAGCAGGGCAGGCTACCTGCCTAATAGGTCAGTCTCTCTGGTAATATTACAGGCCTGTTTCTCAAGGATTCTCACAGCAAAGAGGTCATCTATCGATAAAGGCATTGATTTCCATGCTGGTTTCACTTGTGTTTGGACCAGTTTGACCAGAAGAGAAATCTGTCCAAGTCATCCATTCCAGCATCTAAAACAAAAGGCCTTGCTCTAAACAAGTTCCATAGATGTGATGAGAACGACTGCCCTTGACATCAAGGCAGCTAGTGTTGGCCATTCATAACATCAAGGAGCTCAAGTAAAATTGAAGCGATTTGGAATCAATGGGAAAACTCCCCACTGATTGGAGTCACATTTAACACAAAGGAAGACTGTTATGGTTGTTAGAGGTCAATCAACTCAGCTCCAGGACATCACTGCAGGAGTTCCTCATGGTAATGTCCTAGTCCCAGTCATCTACACCTGGAGCTGATGATGCAATGGTATTTTCACTGGACTAGTAATCCAGAGATCCAGGGTAATGTTCTGGGGATCTGGGTTCGAATCCCACTATAGCAGATGGTAAAATTGAAATTCACTAAATATATGGAAATCGTGAAATCATGGCCGATTGTCATAAAACCCCATCTGGTTCACTAATTTCCTTTAGGGAAGGAAATCTGCCATCTTTACCCAGTCTAACCTACATGTGACTCCAGACCCACAGCAAGGTAGTTGACTCTTAAATGGCCTAGCAAATCACCTACTTCAAGGGCAATCAGGGATGGACAATAAATGCTGCCTGGCCAGCAACACCCACATTCCATGAACGAACAAAAAAAAAAGCTGTTTCATCAATGGTCTTACCTCCATCGTAAGATCAGAAGTGGGGATGTTTGCCAGTGATCGCACGATGTTCAGTAGTACTTGCGACTCCTCAGACACTGGCTGAGTGCAGCAGGACTGGACAACATTCAGGCATGGGCTGCTGTGTGGCAAGTAACATTCACGCCACACAAGTGCCAGACAATGACCCTCTCCAACAAGACAATCTAATCATCTTCCAGACTGGAAATGCTGTGGTGAATCACTCACCTCCTGAGTGCCCAAGGCCTGTAAACCATATACAAGGCACAAGTCCAGGACATGATGGAAAACTCACCATCATGGATGCTGCTCCAATAATACCATCCAGAACAGAAGATTGATTGGCACTCTATCCACAATCTTAAATGTTCATATCCTCCACCACCAAGAGTAATGTATACCAGCTACAGAATGCAGTGCAACAACTTGCCAAGGATCCTTTGACCAAACTTTCCAAAGCTGCATCCTTGATAATCTGGAAGAACAAAAGCAGCCAACATTTGGAAATATTGCCACCTGCAAATTCTCCTTCAAGCCACATTCTAACCTGATTAGGAAATATATCAATCACCGTTCCTTCACTGTTGCTGGGTGTCCTTCCCTAATAGCACTGCAGATGATACAATAAGCAATGCAATGGATCTAGAAGACAGTACCACCTTTTCAAAGATAAATCAGGATTGGGCAATTAAATGCTGGTCTTGTCAGTGATCCCATTCAAAAACAAGGCAAATAATGGAATGTCACATGGGCCTGTACTCACTGGAGTTTAGAAGGTTGAGCGAAGATCTTGTAGAGACATATAAAGATAATGAAGGGGCTAGACAGGGTAGAAGCAGTGAGATAATTTCCACTTAGAATGGAAGCAAGAACTAGCCTCAAAATACGGGGGAGTCAATTTAGAACAGAGTTGAGGAGGAACTTCTTCTCCCAGAGGGTGGGAAATCTTTGGAATTCTCTGCCCATTGAAGCGGTGGAGGCTACCTCGTTGAATGTGTTTAAGTTACAGATAGATAGATTTTTGACCAATAAGGGAATTAAGGGTTATGGGGAGCAGCCGGGTAAGTGGAACTGAACCACTATCAGATCAGCCATGATCTTGTTGAGTGGCGGGGCAGGCTCAAAGGGCGAGATGGCCTACTCCTGCTCCTATTTCTTATGTTCCAGCAACATGAAATCAGGTGGGGAACAAATCAAACATCCAGCTTAGGTCTCGAGTGAAAACTAATTGAAATCTTAGTCCAGTCAAACTCATGCATTCACCCGAGATGCCAAAATGTCTCATTGTGCAGCAGGACCTGGACAACATTCAGACACGGGCTGCTTTGTGGCAAGCGACAGTCACACCACACAAGTGCCAGACAATGATCTTCTCCAACAAGAGAGAATCTAATCATCTCCAGGACTGGGAATGCTGTGGTGAATCGCAAGTCTTTGGAATCTATTCGTATCAAATCTGAAACAAATCCAATATCAAAAGTATAATTTTCAAAAATCCATGTAATTTGCAATTACTATGGAAACATTTAATATCCAACAAAAGATGCTAATACCTCAGTTCAATAAGATCTGGTTAGTTTGTCACATCCGTAGAGTCACAATTCCTACAGTGAAGAAGGAGGCCATTTGGCACTGTTGGGCCTTTTCTCCGATTGGCCAGGGGATGGGACCTCATCCCAAGGGAGTGGAAGGCCAAACCACAGGGGGTGGATTGTCTGCTGCACGTAAAATTGGGAAGGTGCTCCCATAAGGAGCCCAGACAGAGTCGCTCACAATTCAAACCATCGTTGGGCTTTTTTTTTAAACACGGTTTATTGGGAGAGTTTTATTTTGAACTTTTCTAACAGCTACCTCAATTCCAAATCTCCTTACTTAGGCTGGGAGAAACTAAAAGTAAAGTTTATTTATTAGTCACAAGTAAGGCTTATACTAACACTGCAATGAAGTTACTGTGAAATTCCCCTAGTCGCCACAATCCATCACCTGTTCGGGTCAATGCATGTCTTTCAGACTGTGGGAGGAAACCGGAGCATCCGGAGGAAACTCACGCAGACATAGAGAGAATGTGCAAACCCCACACAGACAGTTACCCAAGCCAGGAATCGAACCTGGGTCCCAAGTGCTGTTAAGCAATAGTGCTAACCACTGTGCTACCAGGCCACCCCCAACTAGAGAAACTGGAGGAACAGCAGTTCAACTTCCGATTGGGTACTTTACAGTCATCCCAACAAGACGCAAGTTCAACAACTTCAGAGAATGAATTCTCCCCTCCACCTTCACCACATTTCCATTTATTTTATTTCATTTTGTTGCTTCTTTTCATCTCATCCATCCATTTTCTCACTTCCGTTTTTCCATTCAACTCTCCTTGCCCTCCCCCGCTCCCCTTTCAGGGCAACTGCCACATTCCTCATGCAGGCCTTTAACCATCTGTACCTCTATTCTGCCATCCACACATTCTGATCCACTTTTAGCACATTTACATTCATTTTGTCCAATTACAGCAACCCCCACCCCCCACCACCCCAACAGTATAAATCTTTGCTGCTTGTCAGGGGAAAGACAAAGGGTCATCTAGACTTGAAACGTAGGCTCTATTCTCTCTCCACAGATGCTGCCAAATCTGCTGAGTTTTTCCAGCATTTTCTGTTTTTATTTCAGGGCAAAACACTAATTGA
This sequence comes from Carcharhinus amblyrhynchos, assembly GCF_965287045.1. NCBI lineage: Eukaryota > Metazoa > Chordata > Chondrichthyes > Carcharhiniformes > Carcharhinidae > Carcharhinus > Carcharhinus amblyrhynchos. The sequence goes on from NC_137347.1 coordinate 18,853,372, forward strand.
TTAAGAAAGCAGCCACACAACACAGGATTCCTTTTTTTAAGCCTGAACTACAATGGCCCATCCACCCGATTAGCCATCTGGGTGAATGACACAGGCAATGTGCAGTACGTCATAAATGACCCCATCTCCTGGATTTAAGGGAGGAGTCAATGCCTGGACAGCCAGAAGTTCCCAGGGGCAAACTGACACACAAGCTTTACTGGGCCCATACCCAGGGACCCCTGTCAACCTTATCACATGGCAGAAAAGCTCCGTACGGCCACTGGATCCATTTTCATTGAACTAGAACTGATTCTGATATGATTTACTTCATTCTGAGTACAATTTGTAAACGTTCTACAAGACCATTTCTCTATGTTTATGTTTTAATATAGTGGGACAGGATTTTCTTGGAGATTGGAGTTTTCCAACATTCTCAGGGCTCAGTGCTCCAAGAATTCTTACTCCAGTCCAACACTCGTGGAGCAACCAACTACAAGTTTTGGCCTGTGGCAATGAATGCGCTGCTCACTATCATTTTGCATCCAAAAGCAGTTAGTAATTTTGATAAGCCTTTTTAAACTAACATTTTGGAATCTTTAGATGGAAAAATGGACAGCCTTTATTGTCCTTTTGTCTATACCAGGTCGAGACTCAGGAGTGGATCTGTAAGCATGCAGTGAACAGTATACAAAAATGGAACAGGTCTATGCCAAGATTTACACTAGCCTCCTCCCACCCAACGTGATCTCACTCTGTCAGCATAACTTTCTATTCATTTCTCCCTTGCCTTGCTTCTCCTTAAATAGATCTATGCCACTCAACGCAGCCGCTCCATTTGCGATCAAACTCATCGCGAATGCTTTGCGGACATTCATCCATTTGCTCAATCCTGTACATTCAATGTCTGAATCCCTATTCATCTGTTGCAGTTTCAAAATATTTTCAGCAGCAAAATACATAGCCAAAATTGTAAAAGGAATTGCATATTCCCCCATGGAACTGCACCATGACGTGCGAGTGTGTGAGTGTGTGAGTGAGAGAGAGAAATATCCCTGTGTTTTTACAGCAGCGTTAATCAGTTTAAAATGAATAGATTGACCCCAGCACTAAATAGAGTAGAAGCAAATTCAGATATATTCAGGAAATGTGTGTTATTATCCTGAGACTTGCACTCAGTCCCATCATCTAATGGTTTAAAAAAGAATTCAGGACAATTTAGGTCTTCCTATCATTGAAGGGGAATGATGAGTTTGGTCAGAGAACCTTTAATTTTTTTTTGAATTGTTTTAATTTTAAAGCACAGGGAGGGATTCCACTGTTTCTGAGAGAACGCCCACAGCCATTCCCCAACATGGCTAGTTATACAATCTCAGCCATCTTTGGTGTCTTTTAAAATAAACATATTTTTAAAATAAGCAACTCAGGACTTTTTTTAAAAAATTCCATTATTTCCTTGTATAATTCCAGGGTTTTTCTCCACCATTGTGATATAAATGAGCATTGTTATAGGTCATGGCTTTCTCTATTGTGTGTCCCGTCAGAGTGCACAATGTCGAGCATTTGATTGGAATTAAATATTGCCCAACTTTCTCTCTGCTCACAAGGTCTTCAGTAAAACTCCATTGGAATTCTCTGCACTGGTGGTAGGGGGGAGGGTGCAAAAAACTTGAAAGCAACCTGACACTGCATCAAGAGGGAGGAAGTGGCCACTTCAGAGGATTTTAATAACTTCTTTAAAAATTGTTTGGAATTCATCAGGAGACATTTCTTAATGACAACTAATCACCACAAACAGACCATTGAGGCATTTGCGTGGCAAATTCATCTACTTCCTAGATGCATCTGTTACCTCGGCCATAGTAAAGGTTAGACTGATGGGAGTTTTGGTTGGAGGTGTCATCCCACCAGTTCCAACTCTGATGCCAAAAGAAAAGATGGGGAGGTCCTGGGTCCTCCAACCATCTGAATTAGAGAATTCAAGTATAAAATTGTGATGAGACCCAATGAACCTGGATACTATTCCATATTTCCAGCTCTTTCACTTGATCTACATCCTGAATTTTGTGGCCTAGCTGATTTACACTCGTTTGTGAGCATCGCAGTGGTAAGCTGATTGGGATGGATTTTTAGAATGATGGCACAAAAAATCAAATGTAAAGTTTATTTATTAGTGTCACAAGTAGGCTTACATTAACACTGCAATGAATTTACTGTGAAAATGCCCTAGTCACCACAATCCAGCATTTGTTCAGGTACACTGAGGGAGAATTTAGCATGGTCAATGCTCTTAATCAGCGCGTCTTTCAGACTGTGGGAAGAAATCAGAGCAGCTGGAGGAAACCCATGCAGACACGGGGAGAACGTGCAAAATCTGCAAGACAGTGACCCAAGCTGGGAATCAAACCCAGGTCCCTGGCACTGTGAGGCAATGCTAGCCATTATGCCAACATGCTGGCCACCAGAGCCCTCTTATTAAAGAAGACAGTGAGCTTTGGTAATAGCAGTCCTTTAATTTGTGTTTCAGTGGCAGGGCACAGAGGACTCTGCCCTGGTCCATGAGTATCAGAGTTTTTTTTAAAAGGGACAGATGCATCTGAAAGTACTCAAAACAAGTCTACTTGTTTTACTCAGACTCCTTTCAGAGGTGCGGTTCATAGGCGAGACTATGCGGACGCTACAACAGATGAACGGACACCGTGCGACAAACACCAGGCAGGAGTATATCCTTCCTGTCAGGGAACACTTCAGCAGTCAAGGGCATTCAGCCTCCAATCTTCAGGTAAACGGTCTCCAAGGTGGCCTTCAAGATACACGACAAAGCAGAATACCCGAGCAGAAACTGATCACCAAGTTCCGCACACGAGGATGGCCTCAACCAGGATCTTGGGTTCATGTCACACTATGTGTAACCCACACCATTTGGCCGGGGCATGCAAAATCTTACTACCTGTCCTGGCTCAAGACAATTCACACTTCTTTAATCTATGATTATCCCTCTCTCTACTCCTATTGTCTGTAACTGTAAAGACTTGCAATGTCCTTATCATAATGATTACCTTGCCATTGTATCCTTGTCTATATATGCTGTAGTTGGGAAACCTACCTCTCTACTCACCTGAAGGAGCAGCGCTCCAAAAGCTCATGATTCCAAATAAACCTGTTGGACTTTAACCTGGTGTTGAGAGACTTCTTACTGTCCTTTCAGGCTGTTTTGGGTTTACAATTCGGTTTGACACTTATTCTCCCTGCTGCCCTGTTATTTAAACTCATTCTCTTTAGCTAGAAGTACAATACTCCCCATTGCCACTTTCAAACCTCCATGACAAAGTAATTCAAAAATCATTGTCTACCATATTTACAGAGAGAGACTGTATCCGATCCTTTGGTTCTGCTGTGAAAATGTTATTCACAAAGGCAGCTTTTTAAACCTCTAGTGCTGTTTCCTGATTACGTTGGAACACTATGTTCAAAGAATGAATGGTTTTACATTTCAAAAGATAAGTGCTGGTTATTTATTAGCACTCTCAGTACTTAGACTATTTGAATCTTCAAAATAAGTGTGTACTTTTTCTTTCATTCATCTTCAAAAACGAATCAATTTCTAATGCTGATTATAATCAAACAGAGTTGGGAGAACTACAGCGAATTAAACAATTCATAGTGCTCTTAGCATGAAATAAAATCTTTCGTTTGATTTTGATGCAAAAATGCTCCTCCAGCCCTCAAAGGGTTAGGGGATGTGCCAAATATAAAAGCAAGATTGTCTGAATACAGCAGTTAATGGACATCCTGTCTATTCAAATATTTAAGAGACTAGTTTCCCATATAATAATTCATTTCCTGTACATTTTGTTGTAGGAAAGACTGGAGATGGAATTTTCCTGTCCCTCCCGCCATGGGGATTGTAGCAGGTGGGACACGGACCATGCTAAAGGTCCATTGAACTTCGGTGGGATTTTCCGATCTTGGGACGAGCGTGGCCAGAAAATCCCACCCTGGATGAAAGGGATTTTCTACTGACTACGTGAAATTACTGGTCACAATTTATCCCTGTAGTTGAACTCACTTCTAATTCCCTTAATTTTTGTTACACTCTGACCATTTGCCTAAAGAATTTAGGTTGGAATTCTTCGCCGTCATTCACTCTGCCATCATTGCCAGCAAGAACGGAGAAATCTGGCACAGAGCCAAAATCTCCATTCACAGCAGTGGGACTGGAGAATCAGAGTCGTGGGCGAGGTCGGAGAATCTCGGCCATAAACTCAATATTTCTGGCTTCTAACAATCTTCTTGAAGATTCCCAAGTTCCAAACAATTCAAACAGAATATTGTGAAAATTCCTGCCAGAGCACTAAACGCTAGAGTAGATTATTGATTACCTCAAGGACTGACTACTCCATTCACATAAAGTTCTGGAATTCTTAAAAAGGTCTTAAAGGCACTCAAGGCCGCATCAGAAATGGGTGGAGTCCGACTGAGGTCTTTCAGGACCTAAATGGAGGAAGTCCTCAGCCAGAGAATTCTCCAGACTCCAACCCAAGAGAAGGTGATGGGGGAGCAGGTGGTAGATCCACTAATACCTAGCAGAGCACATAGGTCCCACCTCCTTCATAGAATAGAATCCCTACAGTGCAGAAGGTGGCCATTTGGCCCATCAAACCTGCACCAACAACAATCCCATTCAGGCCCTATCCCCGTAACCACAGATACTTACCCTGCCAATCCTCCAACACTAAGGGATAACTTACCACGGCCAATCAATTTAACCTGCGCATCTTTGGAGTGGGAGAAAACACGTATAGACACGGGAGACCATGCAAACTCCACACTCAACTCGAGACCAGAATTGAACCTATATCCCTGGTGCTGTGAGGCAGCAATGCTAACCACTGCCACTAATTTTCCATCAGAACAATATTGTAACCTAACCACTCTCTCTAGCTAACAGTAGCTTCCAGACAGATGAATGTTAACCCCCAGGAATGGGTAAATTGGAGTCAGGGCAGATGTTAAAACTTCCAAAATCTCAAACCAGATTCCAATCTGCTCATTTCCAAGTTTATTGGAAAGAGGACAGAAGGCAGGTTGGGAAGTGAAATACAGTCATTTAATGAGGTGTAGTCCTTATTGCAGTCGATGGTCAGTCGAGTTTCCCAATCCTGAGCAACCTAGCAGCCTAAGGGAGATGAGGATAGATTTAGAGAGAAAGGTTAAGTGCCCTTCCAGCACTGCTGATGGCCAGAAGGAACAAGATACCCTGGCCCCCAAGGTGCATATTATATCCTTGGCCCTTCACCCAAAGACCTGCTCCTAACATGGGGGTCAAACCCCACCCTGGGATCAAAGATCAAAAACATCCCCCAGCACTACATAACTCCCTCCTCCCAACTGGGGTTGTGACTTGCTTGAGTGTCCCCCTTGATCACAACAAGCCACAATGTCAATACACAATTAACAAGACTGGAATTCGCACAGGTGCGGGTGGCACAATGGTTAGCATTGCTGCCTCTCAGCGCCAGGGATCCAGGTTCAATTCCGGCCTTGGATCACTGTCTATGTGAAGTTTGAACATTCTCCCCATGTCTGAATGGGTTTCCTCTGGGTTTCTTCCCACACTCCAAAGAAGTGGGGGTTAGGTTGACTGGCTATGCTAAATTGACCCTAGCATCAGGGGATTAGCGGGGTAAATTGCTAATTTACCCCGCTAATCCCCTGTACTGGGATCACAGGGATAGAGCCTGGGTGGAATTGTGTTCAGTGCAGACTTGATGAGCTGAATGGCCTCCTTCTGCACTGTAAGGATTCTATGCTTTTGCCTTCACCCAGCACAAAAAAAAACTAGACTGTACTGTTTCAAAACAAGCACAGATGCCAGTCACATGTTCAGGCTCTTCACACAGCTGGCCAACTACTGCAACACCCTCTGAGCTCACCTAACAAAGCTCACTTCAATTCCAGGAGGCATTGTTAACGCAGCAACCAGCCTCCTCCCAGACTCCTGCCATTGTACAAGTGCCAGTTTAAGAAGATGCCAACAAGACTTTAATGCACTGGGCACATGTGCAAAGAGGCAAGAGATTCTCCGTTATGGAAGATGAACAAATTTCTCTCAGATCTTTGCGTAGCTCCAGCTTCCTATACCGGTGGGTCTAACTGTACCAGGGCACCTTCCTTGGTTACAGCTTCCATCATCCACCTTTGCAGGCTGCAAGCATCAATGAACAATCCGTGGCACACTCAGTGCAGAATGTCCTCTGATCGATCCAGGCATCAAAGCAGTGCCTGAACTCAAAATTGTGCTCGGTGATCATTCAGATGGAGGTACGTTCCTATAAAACACACATGGCTGGAACACTACTGGTGTTCTGAACCACGGCTGCAGAAGACAGCCTCCGGAGACACGTCCAGCCTTGTTTCTTGAGATCAAATATTGTTTGGGTCTGCCTTAAAATGAAGGTGTTGTGACAGCTGCCAGGGAAGCAAACAAGTATTTACATGAGACGGTGCTGGTGTTGCAGATGAGCTGAATATTGAGAGCACAATCCTTTGATTAATTTAGGCAGTGGTATTGTGTGATGAAGCGTGTATAGGTGCAAAGCTGCAACTTTGGAATCTGCCACTCTCTCACACTGTTCCATCTTCTACTGTTGCTGTTGGTTGTCCATGGGGAATGAATGACAATCGCTGGGAAAAAAAAGTTTGTGACTTTCACAGTCGATTGGCTGATATTTACCAAGTTCCGCCTGACAGCTTGATATCATGTTTACGTACAAATAATCAGTGCTGTTGTGACTCCTACAATTACTAACAGCAGCATGCTAATGTGAAGCTCCAGAGTGACAGTCTATGATCAGTGGCGGCAGTCTTACCTCACAGGCTGCAGATCACCTCATTCCCATTCCTCCAGCCTGGCACTTCAATGCACCACTAATCTTCAGCATCCTGTTTGGCCAAGTATATACCATTGCAAGTAATCTCAGATTACAACTGTTAACTACTTACAGGAAAGGTCTGCTCTTTAATCGGTCACATTCAAATCCCCTTTACAAGATTCAAGCTCATTGGTTCATGTATGAGCCATGGTTCGGTTGCTCACTCAATCTTCCCAGCAGCTATTTTTCCCCAACATTTCTTCAGCCCTCATTGCTCTGGCAAAGCGAGGACCTGTCTTTCAAGGTCACTGCTGTTGCCATTGGTTTTCTCTCCGAGAGTGCAGCTCATGCATCAACCCCGTCCTCATGACCTAACTTGACTCGCAGTCCCCCTTAGTCTCCAATTTAAAATGCGCACCTTTGTGTTCAAATATTTCCATGACCTCACCCCTATTCTGGGATGTTTTCAAGGTATCTACATCTCCTGAAAGTGCTGTTTCTTTGACTCTGCCATCATATAGTCCCTCCTTTATCCATACACACACACACACACGTGGCACAGGGGCACAGTGGTTAGCACTGCTGCCTCACCACGCCAAGGACCAGGTTCCATTCCGGTCTCGGGTCACTGTATATTTCCTTCAGGTTCTCCGGTTAATTCCCAGAGTTCAAAGATGTGCTTGTTAGGTTGATGGGCCATGCTAAATTGCCCTTTAGTGGCAGGGGACTGGAAGGATAAAAATGAGGAGGAATGGGGGTATTATAGGAATAGGGCTTGGGTGGGATTGTTGTCACTGCAGGCTCAGTGGGCTGAATGGCCTCCTGCTGTACTGTAGGATTCTATGATTTAAGATCCTCCTTAAATCAACCACTTTTACCAAAATATAGGTCAACTCCCCCAAATCTCCTCTTTTACGGTAACCATTTGCAGTTTATAACACTACAAATAACCATTGGGCATTTTACAATCCTAAATACTTATTGCTAGTGTTATAATTCAGGTCAGAAACTCCAAAAGTGTTTTATGAAGTCCGCCTGGATCATAAGTTTTGCAATTTGAATTTGGTGAGGGTAAGCATGAGATGTTTCACTACAGATATGATTCAAATGACCCTCAAGGGAGCTTTTATCAAACAAAGTTTATTTAAGAATACAGTTATCAAGTAAGAAAATTAGTAATACCTTTTACCAACTGCAAACAAGGAAAAAAACAATGATAATAGTATCAACCTTAACAGTTAAACACCATTCCAACAAAACAAGTCCCATAACAAAACCTTTAGCACAGGTTTAACACAGCAGAAACTAATGCTCATGTGATACTGAAACTGAGTCTTTTGGTTAGAGAATTGAAACCCTGACTTCTTAGCATTGTAACTTCCAGCAGCCCTCTGCATACACCCAGAATAGTTTGAAGTCCGAACAGCTTCCCAGAACAGCAGAGAGAGCATGCAACTCTAGACCAGCCAACCACCCACAGCAGGTTTTCCACTCCAGGAAGGCAAGTCATTTTTGCTTTCAGCTAATCAACAGAATTTCCAATACTAAAGAGAGAGAAACGTTGCTTTCAGTCTGATGTCCATCCCCTGCTAAACTAAAGCCGAAAATGAATCCTTAGATTTTTTTCCCCCTGGGGAGGAACCCACTGACTTTAACTTGTCACTCAATTAATCAATCTTCCCCCTCACAATGCAAGGTCATTAAAAATCCCAGAGTAAAACTAAACAAAACTCCAGTTAAACCATTGAAGTAGCAATGAAAAGACTTCTAGCAGCCAACCGGTGTCACAATGAAGAAACAACTGAAGCTGTGAGGGCTGCAGAGGACAGGATTTTAAAAAAACATCTTTTTTAAAGGTACGTCAATAGAAATTAAAAAAAGGACTTCATCTGCAATAAACATCCAATTACTAAAATAAGATTTCTAACTATTTATCATAAGATTCATTCCATATTTGAGGAAGGTCTTCCCCATCTTAAGGCCTCAATCATTCTCAAGGACAGCTGTGTTCACTGGAAAATTGTACAACAATTGAGGATCTCAATGGATTACATTCATAGTAGGGAATAAACACCATCTGACCAGCGTTATAAAGCTTATATAACTCACCATCCATTTTCTTATAACAGTTTTTCTGCCTTTCCCCCTCATACACACACAGATATGACATTAGTAATTATCTTTCAACCACTGTTGGTGTTTCATTAAGGAAATGCAAGCTACTACCACCCTCTGAAAACCTGAAACCTCCTTGGCTTAACACCCATCTCCGAGTAAGCTATAACATCTTCCCTGCCCCTGCATGAAATTTGAAGTTGACCATCCATTTACCTTTTCCCATCTTGACTCCGTTGTCCTTAACTTCTGTTAATGTTGAACTTTCCTTGAGAATCCAGCTTTTCTGTGTGGTTTGAATCTTGAATAGCTCTATAAAATCATCTCCAAGCTAACTTCTTCCAGTATGAACATCCACTTTCCCCAAAGTAATTTCTTATTGCACAGTGGTGTAATTCCATTTCTCAGCTTTGAGTTCCTTGAACAGAAGGATGTTCCTGTTTGTTAGAGTGCCCACACAACACATAATGGTCCAGATTTTACAGTTAGTGGTGAAGGATTGGTGTTCGCTACTGAAAGATTCACACCCACTGGCCACTTAACCCCAGGCATAAATCCCATAACCAAAACCAAACATGCTGGAAAATCTCAGCAGGTCTGGCAGCATCTGTAAAGAGAGAAAAGAGCTGACGTTTCAAGTCCAGATGACCCTTCATGAAAGCTAGAGGGCATAGAAAGTGGGAGATATTTTATACTGCAGGGTGATGAATGAAAATAGCCAAAAAAAACCAAGGGAAAAAACTGCTAATGGCAGTCCGTAGAGAGAATAGAAGGTGTGAATGGCCAAATGGCAGAGAAGCTGAAATCAGAGGGTAAGCAGTGACAGATAAAGATGTGGGGATGGTGGGTGGGCGAGGGGGCGGGCCGTGCAGGGAAAGATGGATGGGAGAAAGGTAAAATTGAGAAAAAGGGGGACAAATTCCATAATGTCTGCTAAATCTTGCAAGAGGCCAAAAACAGGATTTGTGCCAGTGAGATTTCTGGGGAGCTCCCTTGGGGTGGTTCCCCTTATGTGTGACGGGATTGGGGGTGGGAGGGAGGGTTGCCTCTATGCCTGTGAGGGGTTATCCGGATGTCTGTCTGGTGGGGACGGGATTGCCCTGCTGGTGGTGGGAGGTTCCTGTTGGGGATTGGGGAGGAGGAGAGTTTACTTTAAGCACTGATCAGATCACCCTTTAAATATAGTGCACTGATCTCAGTGGAGCTGGCCTTGCTGGCTCTATCGGACCCCATTCTGCCAGAGTGACAGCACGAATCATACCCCCAGAGAATATGTGCACAGAGTGCCAGAAAATCTGGAGAGAAAATTCAGCTGTGTAGCTGGAGAAATTCACACCCATTTTCAGTGTGAAACGGGCATATTTTGGGACGATTCCACCCATTTAGTTGGGTAGCTGCAACAAGACTTTGAACTTCTGGCTGCAGCAAGTTGCAGTGGTGGTTGGGGGGGTGGGGGGGGGGTGGGGGTGGTGCACAGAACAGCAAGGCTCTGCTGTGAAGCACATTCTGAGCAAAGCCACTCACTCCCTGGTGATGTTATGAGCCAAAAACACGCTCAATAAAGTCAGTCTTCAGCTGAAAGTCAGGTTAGTGTTTCATAATGATTTCTATTTAAAAAGATTTAAGCATGTATTAAACTTCTAAAACTAAAAAGACTTGATAACTTAAAAACTTATAAAAGAATTGAGAACGTGCATGGGGCAGTCTATAAAAACAAGCAAAGTAAACTGTTTATTTTGAAAAACTCGTTTACAGAAAAGGTGACAACGTAAAAGATGAGAGAAATAGGTATAATAAGCATCCTTCTCAATGAGATAACGTGAAGAGTCAATTGTTTTACTGGTAATGATGAATGTAAGCTGCCTAGGAAAGTTACCATCTCGATCTGGGAGGAGGTCACATAGGTTACCAACAGCATCATCCCACTGACCAATGTCACATAAAATTGAATGATTGCCAGGATTTGTAAGAGTTCTTGGATTTATTTTTCATTTAAATTTTCATTTCATATTTAAAAGGTTAAGTGAAGAACTCATTTGTGGGTTGAAGCGGGCATTCAAGGTTAAATGGCACAAAGTGGTCATAGTCAGTGGTCTTTGGAAATAGGACTCGCTAAGAGCCATATAGTCTCCAAATCATCCAAGTCTTATCTAAACTAAAAGAGAAAGCGATCTTTATTTTGCATGTCTGTTTCGAGTAAATTGACTCATAAGAACACAAGAACTAGCAGCAGAGTAGACCATCTGGCCTCTCAAGCCTGCTCCGCTATTCAATAAAATCATGGCTGATCTTTTTGTGGACTCAGCTCCAGTTACCTGCCTGTTCAAAAATGTATCTATCCTTGCCTTAAAAACATTCAATGAGATAGCCTCAGCTGCTTCACTGAGCAGGGAATTCCACAGATTCACAACCCTTTGTGTGAAGAAGTTCCTCATCAACTGGGTCCTAAATCTGTTTCCCTTATTGAGGTTATGCCCATTAGTTCTAGTTTCATCTGCCAGTAGAAACAACTTCCTTGCTTCTATCTAATCTATTCCCTTCATAAATTATGTTTCTATAAGATCGCCCCTCATTCTTCTGAATTCTGAGTATAGCCCCAATCTACTCAGTCTGTCCTCATAAGCCAAACCTCTCAACTCCAGAATCAACCTAGTGAATCTCCTCTGCACCCTCTCCAGTGCCAGTTTATCCTTTCTCAAGTAAGGAGACCAAAACTGTACACAGTACTCCAGGTGTGATGTCACCAGCACCTTATACAGCTACAATATAACCTCACTGTTTTTAAACTCCATCCCTCTAGCAATGAAGGATAAAATTCCATTTGCCTTAATTACTTGCTGCACCTGCAAACCAACTCCTTGAGATTCCTGCACAAGGACATCCAGGTCCCTCTGCACAGCATCATGCTGCAATTTTTTGCGATTTAAATAATAGTCCATTTTGCTGTTATTCCTACCAAAATATATGACCTCACATTTACTAACATTGTACTCCATCTGCCAGACCCCCACCCACTCACTTAGATTATCTGCATCCCTTTGCAGACTTTCAACGTCCTCTGCACACTTAGCTCTTCCACCCATCTTAGTGTCATCTGCGAATTTTGACACACGACACTTAGTCCCCAACTCCAAATCACCTATGTAAATCGTAAACAATGTGGTCCCAACACTAATCCGAGGCACACCACTAGTCACAGATCGCCAACAAGAAAAACACCCATTTACATAACATAAATAGGAGGAGTAGGCCATCTAGCCCTTCAAGCCTGCCCCGCCATTCAATAAGATCATGGCTGATCTGAAGTGGATCAGTTCCACTTTCCTGCTTTCTCCCCATAACCCTTAATTCCCTTGTCTGTCAAAAACCTATCCACCCGTGACTTAAATATATTTAGTGAGATAGCCTCCACCACTTCAACAGGTAGAGAATTCCAGAGATTCACCACCCTGAGTGAAGAAGTTCCTCCTCAACTCTGATCTAAACTGCTCCCCCCCCTTATCTTGAGGCTGTGCCCTCTAGTCCTGCTATCCTTTCTAAGCAGGAAGAATCTTTCTACCTCTACCCTATCCATCCCTTTCATTATCTTATACATCTCTACAAAGATCCCCCTTCATCCTTCTAAACTCCAGCAAGTACAGACCCAGTCTATTTAGTCTCTCTTCATAGTCCAACCCCCTCATCTCCAGTCCTTTACCCCCAGTCTTTGCTTTCTGTTAGTTAACCAATGCACCAGGCATTCATTGAGCAGGGATGATGTGGCCTTTGTGGAGGATCTGAATGAAGAGGGGGTCAGGCAATGCTACATTTTGTTGAGGTTATATTTCTAAATTACTGTCTGTTTTGAGTCCATTATTGTATTTATGCATTAGCTTATAGTCATTCTAATTTATTCAGGTGTGCCATTTTAGTATTATAATAGTTAACAAAGTAGAAAACTAGCTAACACATTGCATTAAGTATTTTTCTAAGCATTTGAAGCTTAGATTGTTCTGCAAGGACCACCCCAAGGATCCTGCAATGAGCTTTAATGTCACTTGATTCACTTTCCATCCACAATGTTTATTGGTCTGATTTTCTGGGGAAGGGAGAGGAATTTTATCACTCTCAGTGGCCAGTGTATCAGCACGAGTTGCTCTCCAGTTGTCTGATGGCACAGCTTCCTCAGGTGGTCCACAAGGTCTGGCCTTAGTCACATCATATCTGAAACCTTTGTTTTATTTATTTTGGTCAATCTTGTCTGCGGAGTGGAGGGTCAATCCTTACTGCAGAGTAAAGTTGTGAAAAATCATAGAATCATAGAAACACTACAGTGCAGGAGGCCATTCAGCCCATTAAGTCTGCACCAATCACAATTCCACCCAAGCCCTGTGCTCATAACCCCATGCATTTACCATTGCTAGTCCCCCGACACCAAGGGGTAATTTACCATGGCCAATCCACCTAATGCACACATGTCTGGATTGTGGGAGGAAACCGGAGCACCCAGAGGAAAGCCATGCAGACACGGGGAGAACGTACAAACTCCACACAGACAGTGACCCAAAGCCAGGAATTGAACCTGGGTCCCCAGCACAGAGGCAGCAGTGCTAACCACTCTGCTACTGTGTCTTCCTGATCAGCCTACGTGACTCTTTGTTGACTCCTTATTTGACAATAAAAAAATAGGAACAGGAGGCAGCCGTTCAGCCCTTCAAGCCCGACATTTAATAAGATCATGGCTGATTTAACACTAAGTTCACTTTCCTACTGTCTCTCTGTAACCTTTAATTTCTTTCCTGGTTCAAAACCTATGGATCTCGGACTTGAAAACAGCTTCCTTGGGTAAAGAATTCCAAAAATTCACCAGAAATTCTTCCTCAATTCCATCACAAATAAGCACCTTCATATTCTGCGACTGTGTCCTCTGGTCCCACATTCTCCCATGAGTGGAAACATCCTCCCAACATTTATCCTGTCTAACCCCCAAGAATCTTATATTTTCAACACATTACACCTCTTAGTCTTCTGAATTGCAAGCAGTAAGGACCCAACTTGTTTAATCTTTCCTCATTTGGCAGTCACCTCCATACCTGGAATCATCTGTTCGCTTAACCTGTCAATAGCTCTGTATAAACTATTGATATCCTCCTTACAATCTGCCTGCCCTCCCAACTTTATCTTCCACAAATTTGGCCATTGTGTTTTCGCTTTTTCTCCATATCATTAATACATATTGTGAAGAGCTGCAGTCCCAGCACTGATACCTGTGGCACTCCACTGCCATTGCCCTCCAACCTGAGAAAGTCCCCCTTATCGCTACTTGCTGCTTCCTGTTAGTTAGCCAATCCACTATCCATGCCAGAATATTACCTCCAACACTATGAACTCCTATGCCATCTTGCGTAGCCTTTTGTACGACACCTTATCAAATGCCTTTTGAAAATCCAAAAATACAACAGAGGAGAACCAATCTCCTCTGGTTGTTACCTTCTCAAAGGACTGCGGTATATTAGTCAGACACGAGTTACCCTTCATTAAAATAACTGCTTGATCAGATTGTGACTTTCCAAATGGATTGCTATTGTGTCCCTAATAATCAATTCTAATATTTTTCTAATAACTGAAGTTAGATTAACAAGCCTGTAGTTTCCTGCATTTTGCCTCATTCCCTTTTTGAACAAGGCCACCACATTGGCAGTTTTCCAATTCTTTGCTACAGTTCCAGAATCCAAGAATTTTTGGAAACTGACTACCAATGCAGTCAAGATGTAACTACCTTCTCTAAGTTTCTGGGGTGCAAACCATCAGGTCCAGAGGACTTATCAGCCTTCAACCCCATTAGTTTGCCTAATTCTCTGGTGATGTTATCTGTATTTAATTCCTCCCCCTGTGCTTTTTTTACTATTTCTGGAATGCTTGTTGTATCTTCTACAAAAAAGACCAGTGCAAAACATCTATTTAACTTCTCTGCCATTTTCTCATTTCCATAATTACTTTCCCAGTTGCATTCACACACGGGCCAATGCTTTAATTACTTAATGAAATCTTTTGTCTGTTTTTATGTTTTACTAACTTGCCCCCAATTTATCTTCTCCTTCCTGATTTGTTTTTAATCCTTCTTTGCTACATTCTGAATCTATCCTACTCATCTGGCCTACCTTTACCATTTTATATGTTTCTGCTTTCAACTTAATACCCTTAACTTTCTTGGTTATCCATAGTAGGTTCTTCCTCCTCTTTCTTTCCTCCTCATTGGAATGTATTTTTACTGGGTGCCATGAATTGTCTCCCTAAATGTCTGCCACTATTGTCTTACCTACTAATCTATATGACCAATCCACTTTGGCCAAGTCAATCCTCATAACTCTGTAATTCCCCTTTAACGCTGCTGGACAACTTGGTCCCAATTTTTTCACTCAAGCTGAATGTTAAATTCTTTCATACTGTGATCATTATTTCCTAGGAGATCCTTAACTTTAAGATAATTTATTAAACCTACCTCATTATACATTACCAAATCCAAAACAGCCTAATCCCTAGTTTGCTCCATAACGTAATGCTCCAAAAACGCCCATCCCAAAAATATTATAAATTCATAACCTTGGCTACCATGTCCAATCTAATTAGCACAATCTATGTGAAAATCAATCTCGCACATGATTAAAAGCAATGCTCTTTTCACATGCATTTGTTCGTTCTGGAGATAAATTCATGCCTAGTATAGCTACTTTTTAGGGGCTGTACAACATTCCTGCCACTCTCTTGCTTCCTTTGGTATTTGTCACTTCCATCCAAATCAACTCCACATCATCTGAAACAAAAACTGAAAATGTTGGAAAATCTCAGCAGGTCTGACAGCACCTGTCGAGAGAGATTAGAGCCAACATCGAGTCTGGATGATCCTTCGTCCTAAGGGAAGCAGTGGTCTAGTTGTATCATCGCTAGACTACTAATCCAAAAATTCAGCTAATGCTCTGGGGACCCAGGTTCAAATCCTGCCACGGCAGATGATGGAATTTGAATTCAAACGAAAAGAATCTACTGATGATCACGAAACCATTGTTGATTGTCGTAAAAACCCACCTAGTTCATTAACAGGTTTTAGGGAAGGAAATCCGCTGTCCTTGTCTGGTCTGGCCCATATGACTCCACAACCACAGCAATGAGTTGAATGTCAACTGCCCTCTGAAATAGCCTAATATGCCACTCAGGGATGGACAATAAGTCCTGGCTGGCTAGTGACACCCATGTCCCCAAATGAATAAAAAGCTCTGATGAAGGGTCATCCAGACTACAAAGGTTAGCTCTACTCTTTTTCTACTGTCAGACCTGCTTAGGTTTTTCAGCATTTTCTGCTTTTGTTTCAGATTCCAGCACCTGCAGTAATTTGCTTTCATCCACATAGAGCCTAGGCTGTCCTTTAACAGAAGCTATGGGCACAAAGTGGAATAGACGTGTTTCTCCATCTAAGGCTTAATCGTTAAGGTAATGCAGTACCTGTTAGGACTATAGGGCAGGATTCTCCCTGACCCCATTGCCTGGCTGAAATGTGGACCAAACGTTCCGGTATGGGGGAAATGGTTACTCATTGTGATGTTCCCCAGGGTGACTAATTAATGCCTAGAGAACAGGGCTCACAGTCCTTGATTGGCCTTTGAACTTTGAGAGCCCATCAGAAGCTAGTGAGGTTGGGTCAGTGTGAAAGAAAGGTCAATAGAGTGCACATCATAGAAATTAGAATTCCTACAGTGCAGAGGGAGGCCATTCAGCCCATCGGGTCTGCACCAACAATCCCACCCAAGCCCTATCCTTGTTTAGTTACCCTGCTAATCCTTCTAATTTGTCACATCCTGAAACACTAAGAGTTAATATAGCATGTCTAATCAACCTAACCTGCACATCTTTGGACTGTGGGGAGAAACCAGAGCACCCAGAGGAAACCCACGCAAACACAGGGAGACTCGCAAACTCCACACAGACATTGACCCAAGTTGGGAATTGAACCCGGGTCCCTGGAGTTGTGAGGCAGCCGTGCGAACCACTGAGCCACTGAAATCAAAATGGAGGTGCTCCCTCTCCAACTTTTTGGAGTTTAAGTTAAAATGTGCGTGCAGCAGCTAGACTCCCAGTATTGGGAAAAGGGTTGGGGGTGGGAGCAGGGTGGTTTATGATTCCTGTAGCAATCAGGCAGATGGAGGATATCTGAGCCTGAATGGAGCACTGCGCAGCCACATGGCCATATCAAGGCAATGAAATTGGTCCTACACTCCACCCCCCCCCCCCCACCCCCCTCCACAATCCTACTGGCGAAATGGAGATAAGGAACCAACATGCCAGCCAATCACGTGTTTGTAAGCTCCGATGGTAAAGTTAAAAAAAAATCAAGCCCATGTAGTGTCCATTATTTTGAAGTCATCTTAGAATGACATGCACACAGATTTGTAAAACATCAGTTTTTTTTAAAGCGTTGCTCACATTGAAATATCAAGTCAGATAAATGATTTAAAAAGATATACATTTGAAAATCCTTTAAAACTCATCAGTCCTGTTTTAAAGAATCTTATATTAAAACAAAGTAGTTAGATAATTGTTAAAAAGTTTAAACATTTAAAATCAATTCAATCTTGTAAAAGAGTCTTTTACGTCAAAACATCAAAGTCAGATAAATAGATAAAAAAGGTCAACTAAAGATTGCTTAAGAATTACTTCAATCTTGTTATAAGTAAACAATGTTACAAGTAACATCCATTTAAATAGTCTGATAAGCTATGATGAAAAGTTAACAAATAAGATTCAGCATTTAAAATATCTGTACTTACCTCTGAAGGTTCCTCCTCCTGCAGTCACCTTCCTTCAAGGAGCTGAAGAACACAACGGGGGTGGGGGGGGGGGATCAAAATTCTCCTGAGTCAGTTCTGTGCATTTGCAATAATTGCAGTTCGAAAAAAACGTAAAGGTCAGCGTCCATTGTGGGCAATTAGCCCAAATGAACAAACTACATGTCCCACTTTACAAATCAGTTCGTCAGAGGGTGCTGTGCAGGATATGCGAATGTCTGAGTTCAGTCAGGACCACAAAATCCAACCCAATATAGAGCCGCATTTTCTGAGTTAGTTCTAAAATAAAATGCCAAGTTGTCAGTAATGACCCAACAATTGCAAAACATTGACCCATCAACCAATTCTATAAATGAGTGTGTGTAACAAACACCTCATTAAACTACATGCAATCAAAATATTTTATTTTATTGAAAGTTGAATCAAAATCATCATCTAAAATGCAGGTTTTGCTGAAAAGATTGGTGGTTAGTAACAGCTAAAGAACTGTGAACATGCAATATGTTTCATTCCAAGTGAAATTAGCTGAACACTAATGGAAAAGCTTCTTAGGCATGCAATGGGTGCAGGGCATGAGCATCCCATTACCAGCATAAAATAACAATATGCCATTTTATAAGGAGCTGTGAAAAGGATTAATGTACAATTCTTTACAAGAAATTAGTGACCTAATGAAGTGGCTAAGAATACTGTCATGGATTTTTTATTAGATCTAAATTATGTAGTACAGGAGTTAAGTGCCTAACACATAATGACATAATGAATAATGACTGGAGCTGGGCTGCTAATTTGTCCCAACTCAAGTCAAGGCTGGGGGTTAACTTGCCAGAAAATGTTATATTTTCATACTGTTTCAAGGCTGCTGGGACGAGCAGAAGGCAGCACTGACACCAAACCTTGGGGTGCACCAAACAGGTTTTGTACACTGTAACTCTGTGGATACTGACACGTAGTGAGTGCATTTCACTACAATCTAGAAAATTCCACCATTTAGTAACTCAAGGCTTCCTTGAGTGTTTGCAACTCTAGTGGATGTTACATCTTTGTTTTACATTATGAGCTCAATATTATATCAGGGTGCTCACAAAGAGGATAAATGTTCAGCAAACACTGGTCAGGTCTCAATTAGACTATTACTGTCCAACTCTGGGCATCACACTTTAGGAAGGACGTCAAGGCAGAGAGGCCGAGAAAGACAGAGTTATGAGAATTGCTTCATAGATGAGGGACTTCAGTTACATGGTTAACACACAGGAGTTGGGGTTGTTCGCCTTAGAGGAGGTTGAGAGTAGGTGTGATGAAATACAAAATCATCAGGGATCCCAAACAGAATAGATAGAATTAAGGGTCAAGGACACCGATGTGAAGTGCTTGGCAAAAGATACAAAGGCATCATAGAAAGTACATTTTTTTAAAAAACACATTAAGTGGTTACAATCTGGAATGCAATGGAAGTTGAGGAACTGAATTAAATTGCGCTTGTCAAAAGGGACAAATATTTCAAGGTTATGGGGAAAGAAGAGGGCTAATTAAATCGGTCTTATAAAGAGGTAGCACAAGCATGATGGGCCAATTGACCGCCTCCTGTGCTGTAACCAATCTATTCGCTGATTCAAACACAAGAGTTCACAACTCACTTAAATAATTTGTCCAGTTGCACAAATTTATGTATCCATCAAGAAGTTAAAGGCTCCAATGCAATCGAGATTCAGGTGATGTGCATCATCCACTTGGATTACATTTATGTTTTCCCATCGTCAAGCCCCAAAGCAAGAATGAACAGGCAAGTTAAGGAGTTAATTGTAACTGTGCCAGTTGGGAGACAGAGTGAGAGCAGAATAGTCATCCATTTTATACCACTTCTGATTTCCCTTTCTCTTGAAGTCAACTGAAAGGAGAATCAAGCTGGTGTTGAAAGGGCAGCCAGCTACTGCCACCCTTTTCTAGCCGGACAGGCATGTTTGAGATAGGCCCTAATACTGCCACTTCTGTGCAGCATTGAGCAAGTGCTGCACTGTCAGAGGAGCCTTTGTTTGGATGAGACTTTAGAAGGAGGCCCCATCTGCCTGATCAAGTATAAATTTCCATTATTGGTGGGAGAGCAAGGACTTTTCCAGCTCCGTGGACAGTTTCAAAACAAACCTCATCATTCACTAGCTGTTTGTGGGATCTTGCTGTGCATAAAAGCAGGTGCAGCTTTTGCCCAACAGTGTACAATAAAGTATACTCCATTGCGTGTAGAGCACTTAGAGAATTGCTGAAAGATACTGTTTTATTTTCATTTTAACCAAACCTCTAACTCATAAGAATTTAAATCAAAGTAAAATTAAATGAAAGGACTTTCATTTTTTTTCCTGTATTTGTGACCAATCCCATCCCTTACTTATCTGCATGAGCTTGTCTTTACGCGCTTGTCAAATGTAAATTTCAAGAGTATCTCACATGCAGGAAATAGCATATGAAGGTAGAACTTAGATTTAGAATTAGATTCTCAATTTAATTCGAGTGTTCTCCCCTGAATGCGTGGTTACTGTTTTGTAAAATAAACACTCAGCAATACCAGTCAGTATATGGTTGTTGCTCATAACAAAATATTGGAGCGGTGCGCCATGGTGCATGAAAGGCGAAAAATCAGTTTGTTTTGAAGTCAATCATTGACGAAATAATGCTGTAAGGGGCCATCGACAATGTGGACTGTCCTCTGTAGTTATAACGCAGAGCTGAAAATGTAAAATATGTCCTTTGACTGGTCTGCAAACGTTTGCCCTGCTGACCTTGTTTTTAATACTTTGTCCGTGAAATATAGTTACCTGGAGACAGTAGCATATTTTACAAGTTTAATCACGTTTGTCCAACCTATGCATTTTGTTCAGTGTTTTCTGTTTATAGGCTGAGTTGCTGAATGGATGATTGAATGGACTGTGGTGCACTGCTTTGCAACGAATAGGAGTGCTGATCCGAATATAATCGCTATTCGCACAGCTTCTTCAGGAAACCAAAAAATGTATACATCAGGATTCAACTGTACAGACATTACTGAAGTTTCATTGCTGATTTCTTGAATGGCTGCTCCCACCCTGTTAAATCAACCTCTTAATATTCCTGCATTCACACATACAATCAAAATGAACAAAAATCATACTTGTTTGGCCTGACGATCTTACATTGGACTGATGCTGAACGATAGTTTGAGAGAATTCCGAATTGCAAAATGAGATGACATCTTATTTCTGGGCTGCAGGGTCACACGGGGTTAGCACTACTACCTCACAGCGCCAGGAACCCAGGTTCAATTCTGGTCCTGGGTGACTGTGCAGACTCCACACAGACAGACATTCTCCCTGTGTCTACATGGATTTGTTCTGGATGCTCCAGTCATCCCCCACACTCCAAATATGTGGGTTAGGTTGACTGGCCATGCTAGATTGCCCTTTAAGTCCCAGGATGTGGTTAGGGATATTAATTGGGTAAATACATGGGTTGTGGGGATAGGGCCTGGGTAAAATGCTCTGTTGGAGTAGGTGCAAACTAGTAGGAGTTCTATGATTCTTCTGGAAAATCTAATCTGTAAACTTTATCTTCAGGCGATGAGGCAGCAGAGGAGGAGAAAAGTAGAGCGTGTGCTGGACAGTTTCACAGGCACCAAACACCTTTCAATAATTCAAATGTTCATTGTCCACAGTTGATCAGTTAATATCAAACTGTTCAGCCATAGGGTCATTCATCAAAGAGCCTGCTTGCATTCTCACAGTTAAAATGTACTTATCCAGAGTATTGGATATTCCTGGCAAGGACAGAATTTCTTGTCCATCCACAATTTCCCTTTGAGATTGTGTTGAACTGCTTTCTAGAACTGTTGCAGTTCAAATTAGTGAGTACACCCACTGTGCAGTTAGGTGATGTTCTGGGATTTTAACGCAGAAACAATATAATAGCATATTTCCATGAAGATGGAGAGGGGGTTGGAGCAGTGAATTCCTAAAGCACCTATTACTGATTGTTTAGGGACCTGATTGGGAAATTGCTGTGAAAGAAGCCTTGGCAAGTTGCTATGGTGCTGCATACTGTAGGCACTCTGTACTGGTGGCGGGAGGAGTGAACGTGTGTTAGATGGTGTGTTAATCAAACAGACTTTGTGCTAGAAGGTGTCAAGCTTAAGTATAGACAGACAAGTGCAGAATATAGCAACAGCTCCTCACTTGGTGTCTTATGAATGGTTAAAAAGCTTTTGAGAAATATGTATGACTCACCACAGAATAGCAATGGCTCTTAGGGCCACAGTATCTATGTGGATGGTCCAGATAATTTTCTGAATACACTTTCAGTAGGGGCCCCTGTAGCAATAGAATAATGTCCTTCCCCCCGGCATCCAAAGATGCTGAAACCTGCTTCTGAAATCAGCTAACTCAGTAGAAAGAAAGAATCTAATCGGGTCGGGGGTCTGGTTCCTGCGCCTTTAGTTACTCGCCATCTTAAAAAGCTCTGAAGAGGAAGAACAGTGAGGTTGCAATCCCTCAGACATCAGCACTGGGTTCAAATGAACAATGTCTCACGGTGGCAGCGTGGGGGAAGAAGATTGGAGAAAGAGTTGCTGAGGGAAGCATTCACTTCTGCAAACGTATATATTTTTTGGATTTGTTGGACCTACGGTGTTTTTCCAGGAATTTTTGTTTCCAGTGACCTCCGGCTTTCCACTTCATCTTTCACATTTTCAACTACACATTCTTTTATAAAAAGCTTTTATTTCTGTAATGTACCCATACCATTTACTGAGATGTTATAATATCCTATCATTCCACTCAGACTTGCTCTTCTACTTACCTGTTTATTGCTTCTCACGCCCCCACAAGCATGATCCCCACCTGATCACAATATGCTTTCTCAATTGCTTGCTCAACTTTGACACAAAAAACATGGATTGTCTGTTCTCTCCACCCCCCTCCCTACTGACTGGCATGCTGTGAGATTCTGCTAGCTTTCTCAATCCAACTTGAACGTAAAATAATTTGGAAACAATATGCCTGGGAACTGCTTTTCTTGACAAAATCGAAGCGTCATTTCTCGCCTTGGCTTTTCATATGCCAAATGCTCAAGATGACACTCCTACTTTGTCAAGAAATGTTGCCACCAGGCATTTGAATACGTGAAAAAAAAGTGTTTTGTTTGATCAGCAAACGATGTTGCTGCCGGGGTAGATCAGCAAATGAACTCTTTTTTTTGGAATTGCTTTGCAGCATACTTTGTGCCACCTCAGACTGCCCACATCATCTCAAAGCAATTAAATCAAATGAGCACCATCAATAGAATACAGCTTCTACAAACCTAAGGCGTGCCCAGTCAGTGGTTTCCTACAGACCAGCTGCAGGAGAGCTGCTTGAACATCAGTTATGGATGCTGCCTTCTAATGTCATGTCACCAGTTTAATGAGACCTCGGGGACTTCCTAATACTTTTTGGCATAAATTGTTTTTTTTAATCTTTATGAAGTACTGCAATAATAAGCTGAGTAGAATGTAGATAGCTGTCAGGAGGTTAGACTTCACCAGAAAACAGCACTGGGTGCAAATCGTGCTTTGTTAATCAACATATCCCACCTTGTTTTCTTTGCTACTGATATTTAAAATATAATTCAAGGGCCACAATTTTGCTTTCCTATTTAAAAAAACATACATTTCTTTCGGCGAGGAACACTGATCTGATACTTACACTGAGCTGATGCTTGCACTGAGCTGAAAAATCCTTGTCACAGAATTTCAATTGTTTTAATACGAACGTATTTAATAAACGGCAATATTTCTAAAGTTCTGTATTAATTTCTACTGACATTGCACGAGAGAATGTTTTAAATCCATGAAATTGAATTAAAAGCTGCATGAAATGAATTCAGGTTAATATTTAAGTTCAGGACTTGGTTGCAATAAATTGATTTTGGACCAAATTACAATAATGTTTATTGAAAATCCAGATAGAACTTTTATAGGATAAGAATGGCTGCGAGGTTAAATTAAACAATTTAACAATCCTTTGCCAATCTCTGTCATAGTCAGTGGCCAACTCCACTGTAAAAGATCTGACCAAGCCTGCCACCTGCTGATACACTACATTAAATACAATCAAATTATATCAGTTCTTTGGATTCACCTGCTTGGAGGTTTGACCGCTATTGGGCAGTGTTCACAAAACATCAGCAAAAATTCAGTAAGGAGTAATTCAGAAAACCAACAACAAACCACAGTTTTATTATAGCTGTCTCTGGTTGATTCCTATTATTACTCAAATGTTTGTTCACCTCAATCATTTTTTTAATATTTATCAATTAAATGTGTTTTAAATTGAACAAGATTGTGTTACCGCTTTTAAAAAATTTTCCAGAGGTGGAATAATCCACAGACATCCTTAGGAATCTTGGACTTCCCTAACAGCATTGTGGGTCAACCCACAGCACATGGACTGCAGCATTTCAAGAAGACAGCTCGCCATCACCTTCTCGAGGGCAACTAGGGATGGGCAATAAATCTGGGTAACCAGTGATGCCCATGTCCCACGTTTGAATAAAAAATATGGATCACAGAAGGGAGCATGCAGCATTTTGAAAGCTTGTGTACAAGTAGAAACTTCCTGCTTACACTTGTAAATGAAGATGTTGGCAGAGTGCCCCCATCTAGGTAGCAAGTGAATAATTAACTTTCATCCCAAACTTTAGCTAGTGAACAAGTAAATTTAGTACCCACCTAGGGCTAGGAAAAATATTGATCATCAATCGACAAAGTATTGGTTGATAGGCCTCAGAAGCAAAGATTGAAAAAAGTTGGCTGACAACTTAAAGCAAAACTGAGCTATCATTGATGAAAAGGCAAAACATTAGATTGAAAGATGCGGCAATACTTAACGTGAACTCATCTTTCTGACAATTATTTCTTTGAAGCATATAAAAATGCAGTTTTCAATGAAAATGGATTTAGAAATTTACAAGACAGAATGCTGACGCCTTGGAACATTTTACAAATGCAATCCCCCATCCCCAAGCAAAGTTTGAACAGACAACTTGGTGCAAATTTTGGTCTTCTGATAATCTCAGTAATTTCTTTCAAATAAACTCATTACAATTCCAACTCCATTTCTATTTTTGAAACCCTTGGCTCTGCCAAAAATGCTCCAATTAAAGCATTTAATATATTCAAACCAGAAAAAATAATTCCCCTTTCAAATTAGTTACAGCCTTGAAAAACTTTCACTAGAGGCAACAAGCTGGCACGCCCATGTCGATGAGGGAAGTAAAAGTAACACATCTTTAAAGGTCTCATTTTAACAATGATGTTTAACAACTATTGAACCAGAAAATGGCTGTCATTAGAACAGAAAACGTTGAAACATCTCAGCCAGTCTGACAGCATCTGTGGAAGCCATGATGTTGAGTTGCCAACAGGTTAAAACCTGTTGGACTTTAACTTGGTGTTGAGAGACTTCTTACTGTGCTAACCCCAGTCCAATGCCAGCATCTCCACATCATGGTTACCATCGACACTGCAAAACTGCCAGCTCCAAGTGGAGAGGATCTCCAAGACGATCGTGCACATCAACTGTGAACACAATTCCCACTCACCTGATGAAGGGGCAATGCTCCAAAAAGCTTGTGGCTTGTGCCACCAAATAAACCTGTTGGACTTTAAGCTGGTGTTATAAGACTTCTTACTGATTATCTATGGAAACAGAAGAGGCAATGTCGAGTCCTGACAACCCCTTGTCAGGAGTCAGCAAACAACATGTAGACACAATGCCCTTGTTTCAGCGACACAAAACAGCCATTTGCTGGTTCATTCCTCAAGACAATGCCTTGGCCAGTGTCAATTTTTTTGTTTTTTTAAATCTCGGCAGTTAACTGTCATTCAACATCAAATGGTGCATTCTATATGGCAATCTCTCTACCAATCAGCACTCTTCCCATACTGTACAAAGTTGTTCCCTGACATTAGTCTTGTGATTATCCTATTGAGTGCAAGACAAAGAGAGACATTGTCAAAGCTTTTCAGCAATACTCAAATTCAGTGCCAAACAGCTATTTGTATGATCTTACTTCAGACCCATAAATTGAGAGAGAATCATAATGGGCATTGTTTTAGGCTGTATTCATTGAGTAAACATGAATCAGCCAGCTGATTTTTGATTCCATGCCATCAGTTTCATTGGAGTGTAGGTTTGAGTAATTCTGCGGACAAAGATGACAGCTGTCAGTTATTTTCATGAAAAAAAGATGTTACAAAGTAAAATTATGAAATGAGACATCCACAAAATGAAGGTAATGATAATCGGCATGCTCAACAAACATTGAGAAAGCATTCTCTACCTCAAATGCTTCAATATCAAAAAACACCAGAGCTGAACATATCCTATGATGAATAGGAATAGCTTGGTGAATTTGAAATATTGTCAACAACTCTGGAGAAGCTGCCCTCAATGAAGGGAGATGAGTCTTTCCGATTGTCAGTTGAATCAAGAAATACAAACACTGCAGTCTTAGAATCAACTATTTCACGTTGTTAGAAGCTTCCAATGCTCAGTTTCGAACATTAACTATTTTGCCTATTCTGCCCTCTGCTGGTTCCTCAAGCTCAAAGCAACCCCCGAAACAAAAATGTTAAATTTTAAAGTTTTCAAATTTCAAATTTGTTTATCAATGTCACAAGTAGGCTAACATTAACACTGCAAAGTGTTAATATTGCAAAAATCCCATAGTTGCCACACTCTAGCACCTGTTCAGGCACACTGGAGGGAGAATTTAGCATGGTCAATGCACCTAACTAGCACATCTTTTCGGACATTGGGAGGAAACCCACGCAGGCACAGAATGGGCAGACTCCACACAGGCGACCCAAGCCAGGAATCAAACCCAGGTCCCTGACGCTGTGAGGCAGCAGTGCTAGCCACTGGGCCACAAACAATTTAAAAAGTTACTGCATTTTTGTCAGAACATTGTAATATTCAACCCCAATACAGAAGTTATGCTTTTAGAGTTTTACTCAAATAAATGGAAAATGTGCTTTGAATTTGTACGAAAACATTTTGCTCTCCCTCCAAATTTTGGAATGGCAAATGCCAGTGTTTCTAGAATTAAAATAAGACACTGTGAGAATGCTGAAGAAGCACATGCAGATTGTCAGATTCTTCATTCACCTTTTTATACTTGTTTTGCTTTAAGTAAGCTTATAACTGTTGGAAAAACCAGTAGAAAATTTGCAAGGTTTCACCCTGATGAACATAGAAAGCTATAAATAGAATCATCAACTCCTGCAAGAATTTCTTGGGAGGCTGGTGCAGAAAGTCTAACCCAACGTACATTGAAATAGTTTGAGGTTCCACTCCAATCCGTAATGCAGAGTGCAGGACTCAGAAGAGGGGGGCCTTAGAGGGCTAAGTGAGAGTCAAGAATACAAGAGAATAAGAGTTGGGAAATTGGGGATGGGTGCAAGAGGGAAGAGAACTAGGATTTAATAGAAATTGATTTATTATTGTCACATGTATTAGTATACAGTGAAAAGTATTGTGTAGTTCTGCAAGAAACAAATCATATTGTTCAGAGAAGGAAAGGAGTGCATAGTGTTACAATCAGATAGGGTGCAGAGAAAGATCAATGTAGTGCGAGGTAGGCCCATTCAAAAGTCTGACGGCAGGAGAGGTTGATACATGACCTCAGACTTCTGTATTTTTTCCGACGGAAGAAAGTGGAAGACAGTATGTCCGGGGTGCTTGTGGTCCTTAATTACGCTGACTGCTTTTCTGAGGCAGGATTGTTTGTATGGCACTGAACATTTCCTGCAAGAGATTGGTGCAGCAACACCACAACGGAAGCAGCCAAAAAAAGGCCAAATGAAATGTTGTGACTTACTGTGGATAAAGTGAAAAAAATTGATTCCCTTGTCATGTGAATGAGGAATAGAAAGTATGAGAGAATTTTCACTGTGCTGAAAGAAACGAGAACCCTAAATTGATATATTGAGTTCCAACCACACTGTTCACGTCAGGCAGGAAGAGAAAGGGACAGCACATGACTAGCTGCAACAAGCTACAGAACTGCTCCTGCAGTTCCTCTCCTAGCCACAAACTACCCTAAATTTATCTTAGGAGTCCTGAGACTCATCCAAACTTAGGACTCGGACCTCATTTGAGCAAAACAAGTGACGCATAGGTATTTTGTCACACCTCCAGACCGATTGCCCAACATCGAGGAATCAAATTTGAGCCTGTTGCTTTGCTGGACATTAAGGGGAAGCAAATAGGGGCATTGTCCCCAACCACTTAAATCACCTACAGTGATCCTTTAAGTATACGCAACATGTTTTGCATTACAAAAAGAGCCCTGAAACAGGAACAGGACCCTCTTGCTACCTAGTAAATCAATTCAATGCCAACTTCAGGCAGCCTACTAGGGACATGAAAATGCAACAAGGAGCATGGGACAGATTAGATTCAGGACCTCTCACCCAGAAATTGGTAGATGCCCCAAAAATGATTGAAACATTATTTTCTGCCAAGAATGCTCAAAAACCTTTTGTTGAAGTGGCTCACATTAACTAGGATGCAAGATCAGGCCCACGTAAATTGAGTTCAACATCCTCATTGTAGAAGTATTTTAGTTAATCAAAAGAACAATACCAAATGTCTAAATTTCCATCCATCTCAGTTGCTACACGAGGTACAATCTGGCACATAAAATACATATAGCAGTTTCAAATTCAAAGTAATACAAATCCAAAGGGTTTAAAGTGCCTTCTGAAAAACTGCAGCTCACGTTGGTTTCCTGCAGCTTGCCTTTCTTTCCTCCTCAGGTCCAGTATTTCTGGATTGTGAAACACCTCCTTTTGAATTGCAGTGCTACAAAAATGAATAGAGCAAGAATAGAAGGATAATCCCACACACCAATGCTTTTGAGTGTTGTGAACAACTTGCATTACATGCATCCTGATGTTAAGAGGTCTAATGGTACATAAGGACTTGTTCAAATAATCACACTAATATACGCATATATAATGCCACCACCAATAGAAGTAAAACCCCAAATCCAGAGAACTGTCTACTTTTGAAAATAATCACTGGTCCAATAAAAATATTTGATTCTGACAAACAGATATTAAATATAATTGCTTTTAAATGCCAATTTTAAATGGTGATTTTAAAAAAAGTAAAACTAAGTGCCCTCTGGCATAAGAAGGCTGCCAGAGAATGAGAATCCAATTTGGGCTTCAATTCATGAACATTAAGAACCAATGCTGCTATCATTTATGAGGTGACCTGAAAATTTAACAGGATTATTGTCTTGTAATTTCAATTCACCAATAACTATAGTTGCTATTCTCATGGGAACATAGGAATTAGGAGCAAGAGTAAGCAAGTTCACCCCTTTGAGCTGTTCTGCCATTCAATCAGATCATGGCTGATCAACCATCTTATATGTTAACCACACGCAACATGGCTTTAAAGAAAAAAATCTGATTTTAGATTTGGAACAGACTGCCTAAGTCGGAGGGGATGGGGGAAAATGAGGGGGGGAAAAAAAGGGGAAGAAAACATTGCAACACCAGTGATGAAAAACAGGTTTATTCCAGCACACATCCTGACATCAGAATGTGTATTTTCTTTTTGTAGACAATACAAGGATTCAGTAGGCTGTGTATATATAGTCTCATTACACAATAATGAATCTCGAAAAAAATAACAGCCATTACAGCAACTTTGCAACAACAATCAGCTTGGTGAAAGGGCTAAATGAGTGCATTTCAAAGAAGCTGATAGCGCCAAGCAGGCTCCGTTTTGGTGTTGGAAGCCAATACAGAAGCAGTTCTTGTAAAAAGTCTTCCCATCTCTGGGCCACCATGTATTGCCTACCACTGTACAACAGGGAAGGCATGCATAAAGCACCAAAGCCTCTGCCAACACCAGAAATTAGACATTAGGTGTGTCACAGCAACTCTGGTTAGCCACACCCTTCAATCATTTCTCCCTCCTCTACAGGAAAACACCTCACACATCACATCTAGCCAACAATGCATCAACAAGTTGCAAGGCATGTCAAGATCAGCTCACAGAGCAATATTCCAGGCTAAGGCTAAGGCTCAGCCAAGAATGCTTTAAGATGGATAGGATTATAACCTCATTTAAAAGATGTATATATTGACTGGTAGTTGCAGGTCATAATGAAATTTTCCCCTCACCTGTTTTAGAACTTGGTAATTTTTATCAAAATGAAACTTTTGTTGAGTATGGAAACAGTATCTCATACGCTAGAGTTTGATTACCAAAAGCTTGCAATAATCTAAATTCTTCATTTTAAAAAAGGAATTATTAGCAACAATCTGTTTCTTTGTGCTTCATCTACTGATAATTGTAGAATATTTTAAATATAATCTGCTGATAAGCAGTCACCCAAATTGGGGCAATACAAGCTTTAGTCATACACCTCCCAAAGTTCTGTGGACTTCCAATTCAATATTTATTTTATTGAACTAGTGTTAGCAGAACTGATCATGTGAATATAATTTTGTTTCAGATTTACCAAATCAAATCTCAAGTGTTTGTACATCATCCTCTCAACATTGCTGTCTCTTTCCACTGACCACTAGGAAGGTTGAACAAAACAAATTACTGGGATTTGCTGGCCCAGCTAATGAAATAAACTTTGATATCATTAGATGTTCTTCATTTGTAGAATAATTTTCAGCAGATTCAGGATTCCATGAAAAGAACAAAACATCTGAAGCCAGTTACAGATTTATTGATAACCCAAGTTTAAAACAGGTCTGTGAAAGAAAGAAGCTATAAATATAAAGGCATCAAGTTATCAGATCAGGAATATGGAGGGTTTAAGTGAATACTGAAGCAAGTCAACAACATACACTCAAAATCACCTGCAGAGCGTGCTGGTATCAGTTCTAATCACACTGAATGCATACAAGTAAAATATACAGTGGCATTTAAAGATGTACTGATAAGGGAGAGTGAAACACAGTACTAGTAGTAATAAAAGGGAATTCTTGTGCATTAGGATATGCAATATTGTTGTATAAGGCTCTGCCAAATAGTATAATCATTTAAACACATGCTGGTATTACTACTATCCTCAATGAAATATCGCCCTCTTTCACCTGTATTACTTGATTGATCAGTTGACTTTTTTCATGCGATTGTGCAGTTGCCTTTTATGAAAAGCAAATACTCAATTCACTTTGTATCATTAGTTGATGATGGAAGCCAAGTGGTAATCCATGGTCATTATTGGTAGTATTTTGAATAAACTATTATTCAGCAGAGATCAATGGCTTCGCGTTCAATTCACTTCATTACTGGCATGTACTTGAATGTTCTGTACGAGTTGTAAACAGAACTAGATTAAAGTTAAATAAGCTTTTGACAACAGCTTCCTGCAGGAATCTGCAATGACTGCAGGATGCTGAAAATTACCACACCAAACCACACAACTGGTTCAGGGCCTCCATTTCCCTTCATTCCATCCTCCAGTCATTTTAATCCAAACTTTTTATTATTTCATTTATGCATTTTTGGCATTAAGCTTTTGCAGTGAAGCAATATTTCAAATGTTCTGGCTCCACTGAAATTGAAAGGGGACCAAACTGCAATCTGCAACGTACTGTAGGAATGATATTAGTACCAACACTAGCACACACATTCTGGATCATTCTAAGCAGTAAGTAATGCTACATGAACTGTCAAGACAAAGTTATTTATGCAGACAGTATCCCCATTTGAGGCGCTGCATAAATCCTTCACAAAACAATAATTGGTCTTTTCACAGAAGAGCAGGTGACTGTAGTTATTTTAACATTGGCAGTAGCAGCATACACTACTACAATTATCTTAACTTTCACCTAGGGTCCACAAACCAAAACCTTAGATAGGAACGATTCAAAAAGAAAAGTCGTGATGTGGGGTGGGTGGGTGGGTGGGTGGGTCATGGGCAGACAACACTTGGAACAATAAATCAATTGTTGACATTTAGGCCATGGAAAAGTCGTTCTCTTATTCTATTTGTACAACAGTACAAATTAGATCAAAAGGCTGAACCAATGGAAATATTATTCTGGCATGATTGTGGGTGTGGTACTTTGCAAAGCCACCACTGTACTGACACAGCTAGACCTCCCAGTGTACAGATACAGCTTACAGAATCGCTTAGCGTTAATCCACAAAAGTTCAGTACACAATGTTCTTCTCATCAAGAGAAAGGGCACCACTCTAATCTTTAATGCAAGTCCTGTTGTGCTCTGCTTGCATTTTGTTTTGTCTACTGCTGTGTCATCAGACTTAAATCACAGGAAGGTTGGCACAGTCATCCTATGGCTGGCTACACAGCAGCTCTGGGTGTGCCATTGTGAGTCACTGTCTTCATGTTCTGCATATTCACTTGGTGGCTGCTTGGCCTGTGAGCACTCACTCCAACCTCAAATACCTCATGGATGGCCTTACGAAAACAATGGAAATTGTAGTCTATCAAACCTGTAACAGAAAGCAGGTACACTGAGAAACATGTCTCCAGTTTCCACTTTTATCCATTTTTCAATCATGGCTACACGACCTCCTGACAGAGGTAGAATAATTTTGCTAAAACATATAGGCAGCATAAAAAGGGGTAGCAATCCCAATTTTAAAAGTGCTGTAAATTAAGCTCAGCTTCACACATTTAAGAGTTATAAACGTTGAATTATGTTCTTCAAACTAACAGAGCCACTAAGAAACTCTTAAATGTGGAGAACACATCAATATTCTTAACTATATTGCAATTCTGAAATAGTACAACTACATACTCCAAATCCCCTAAAATGTACACAAAGTTATTTAGAATGGCATATACGGCCTGCATTCAAGCCAGGAAATCCTTACATCCAGTCTATGGCAAGCAGCTGACATTAAGTATCCTGATACTGTTAGTGTAATCGTTTCTCCCAATAATTCATATGGTATGGACATGTTTGCATTTCTGGCATAGGTAAAGAATGGGTTGGTCCTTCAGTACGCTTCCTAAGGAGCATTATAATACAATACAGCAGTTTTGTTGATGTGGTGAATGTTTCATTTCACATTTTTAAAAAAGGTAATTACTGGATAACATACTAAAGATAAACTCCATTAACAGTCAAGTTATTGGACAGCATTAAACTCAAAATGTTCTATCAGCAACATCACAGTGGAAGTGGAAAAACTTTGAAAATGATAATGAAAGATACATGTATACCTAGAATCAGCAGCCACGAATCAACAAGTGTAACCCTCAAATAGACTGATAAACAAAGCAGAAAAGGAAAGGTGATCTCTATAAATAATGCAGAGAGAAAATTTAGCATATTTACTTAGTAGCAACAGTAATAATAAGCACAAGAGCCAGAAAGGAGATGAGCAGTAGCGGTTGAAAGGGTGGGGATTTTCACTAAATAATGTAATTCTTGCAGCAGTACACGTGACAATAATAAATCAAATCAAATTTGATCCGTGTACCCAAATCCTAGTTTACATTACCTTTTCTCTCAAAGCTTTCCTCTCTTAAAATGCACACAAGAGCAAGAAACCTAGTCACTTCCTTCAGATACAGGACTGTTGTATTGTTGAGTTTGATAATTGCCATAGACTCTTTGTCATATGCACTCCCAGTGCCATCTTCTTTAAGTCTGCAAAGATAATTTATCATATTCATTACTTTCATAGGTCAATTATTCCTGCTTCGCTTGAACGTAATTTAGCATCAATGACCGTTATAAAAAGAGGAAGGACAGATCCACCAAAATAAACTCAAGTTAAATTATACTGCAGTGTGTAACTTCAGTCACTAGGCAGCAGAATATGCAGTCTGCTAGAAAAGTTCTGTATGAAATATTGCATCATCTTTTTCAAACTGGGATATAGTAGATGCTTCACCATGAATTAGAAAACTGCCATCATAACATTTACCATAGCCTGCAAAAGTGCTGAACAAATGCTTTGACAGTTTTTATTTCATTTAACAACAAAAGCAGAGGAAAGAAGATGAGGTGAAGAAATAGGAGGCAGGGTTGAACTGACAATCAAGTAAAGAAGGCTGTTTATTTTTAAAAAATAAAGAAATTGTAATTATGCTAAACCCAAAAAAATTTAGGTCCCAGCTGGAGTATTATGCCCAATTCTGAGCATCACACCTCAGGAAGGATGTGAAGGCTTGAGAGAATGCAGAGGAGATTTATTAGAATGGCACCAGGGACACAGAATCTCTGTTAGATACATATAGCAACTAGACAAACTAGGGCTGTTCCCTTTAGAGCAGGGACTGTTAAGCAGAAGTGTTTGAAATCTAGAAAGCTTTTGATACAAGGGGAAAACAGTCTCCAGTTGCAAAAGCATCAGTAATTAGAGGAATAAGATTTAAGAAAACCAATAAAAGAAACAGAAGCAACGTGATGGAAAAACGTTTATGAAATAAATTGCTGTGATCTAGAGCACGCTACCTGTAAAATGGACAAGCAAATGCAATACACTTCAAAGGGAATTTGGAGAAGTACTTGAAAATAAACTGCTTTCTGTGCTATGGAGAAGGGCAGAGGAATTGGACTAATTTGACAGGTCTTTCAAAGACCAGCACAAGCACTATGGGGCAGAATGGCCCCCTTGCGTGTGTGGCTCTTGGATATTGACCTCCACTCCAGTGGAAATCTGTTACCCAGCGATGAGCTGCAACTCTCAGTTTTGAACAGTGGAAAACTGAAGAGTTTATTGCTGAGTTTGAAATGCAGCTTTAAACAGTTATCAACACAGACATCACAGCAAAATTCTTTAATCACCTGAACCAATTAGAATGTGCAGCTTTGAGAGGAGCTTTCCGCACATTAGGGCAGGAAATGAGGGAGTGGCAGAATGGTCAGTAACTAGAGGATACATATTTAAGGTAATGAGCACAAGAGCCAGAAGGGAGATGAACAGAGATTTTTTTTAAACACAGTGAACTGTTACGCCTGAAAGGGTGGTGGAAGCAGATTCAATAACTTTCAGAAGGAAATTGGATAAATACTTCAAGGGGGGAAAATGTACAGGGCCATGAGGAAAGTACGAGGGAACTAGATTATTTGGATGAGTTTTCAGAAAACTGATACAGACATGTTAACAGAATGGCCTAATTCTGTGCTGTTCCATTCTACAATTAGAATTATAGGAAAACATCACATCACAACAAAGATTGCTAGGAGGACCAATTTACTCAATCTCAATGATGCTGCTTGTGCACACTACCAACCTGGAAAAGAAACTATTGGATTTCATTTTTATTCCTCAAGCTGTAAATATTTCTTGTGACATTGTAAACAGAAACTAATCAGATCATAGTAGAAGCTACAGAAGTGTACGAAGAACTATATATTTATTATTGTATCTTTCTTACCCATAAATGCAGGAGACATCAATCACCACATCAATCATATCACAGCACAGCTCATATGACTGCATGTCTACAGGAGAACTGTCCGTGGCAATATAGATTTTGCTGACTACATCAAAAAGAAAGGCTTTTTCAATCCCAGAATTCTGCAGATAAAAAATTAACAGTTTAAACACCTATTTTATCATGCTTTGAAAAAACTGTTGATTTAAGAGCAATTTTCATTCAAAACCTTGACCCTCTCCCTTTGGTCTGTTACAACAGACAGTGCAATAGCACACACCAGAAACTGCCTTAGTTATGACAGACAGATAGAAGCAATTGGGATATTTTATTTGTATTTTGGTTAAGTTTCCCCCGCAATCACTATTTGGATGCCATGATCTACTCCTCTGTAGTTCAACTCAATTGATTCAAAGTATCTAATAATTCAATTCCTACTACTAAATTCCCACTTTGCAGTATTACTGATGCTGCTCAATTCAAATTGTTGGAAAATTATTTATGGCGCAAAGGTGACAATTACCAGGAGATGGCAACAATTATAATTTTAAGTATATTCTAAATAACACTAAAGGGGGAAAAACTTCAGATATAGAAAACATGTTACAGGATTTTGAAAATGCGCACATTCTTAACATAACTTACGACACCCACTAAATTAAATTCAGATCTCCCACAAATTTTCAATTGATGCAATTTGTTGTGGTAGGGAAGGAAGGAGGGAGAAAAGAGGAGAAAGGAAAGCAACTATTTACATATATTTAAAAGGTGGTCAACTGCAGTTTGCATTTTCCAATAAATACTCTGCTGTTTGCTAGGCAAGTAAGAGCTAACATTCCAGATATTTCAATGTGATGGCCAGACTTTAGGTCCAAAACAATCCATCTTAAATCACCCAGCCAGGTCCCATTTTAGAAAACCACAATCAGGAAATGCGCAAGAAATTTAAACAGATTTAATTAGATCAGCTCAACCAATTATCTACTCAGACCACCATTTTGCTGCACAAAGATTAGCACTGCCAGCTCAGCATCAGGGACCTGGGCTCAATTCCAGTTTTGAGAGAGTTGCACTTTCTCCCCATGTCTATGTGGATCTCTTCACGCAGTCCAAAGATATGGGGGTTAAATGGATTAACTATGGTAAATGTGTTGGGATACAGGATAGGGTGGGGGAAAGAGAGTTTATTCTGTCAGAGAGTCGGTGCAGACTCAATGGACCAAATGGTTGTCTTCTGCACTGTAGGGATTCTATGATTTTTAATCTATGTTTCAGTAGAAGGGATCAAATTGCACGATTTCCCTCTTACTGCACTTCTGCTGCTCAAGTTTCTGAATGAATGTCAGTCAACAATTTGAAAATGAACTGCAGCAGATTTCAAAATGGTCTTTGTGACTTCACTCCCAATTAATACTGCACACCTTGTTTGGATTGTTGTGAAGCAGGTTTGGTACTCCACTAACACAATGTTACAACTATCCAGATACAATTGATCAACTTCACTGTGAAAACTGATAGCTTTAGACTATTGACCTGAGATTGAAATGCCCCGACAAATTTAAATACATAAAAAAAGTATTATCTTTCATCATCTATTCTGTGTTGAGGCAGTTTCAATTTAGGTACTCACCGATATAAAGATGTTAAGTAGATTTTCCAGTGTTGGTAGCTGTGGGATAAGCTTCTGCACTACTTTACTAAATGCTTCAAATATTGAATGATCATAGATGCTGGTTAAGTAAAAGCTGGTGGAAGGGAAGGCAAGGCAACAATCAGTAATTGTACAAAGTCAAAAACTATCCAACATATCCACAAGTGCATCAGCAAAATGCAACTGAAGAAACAGTTTTTCATATAAATTAAGCCATAGTTTTAACCCAACATACTTTAGCTCATATTGTCCTTCATTAAAAAGCAGCCACAAAGATAATCTAGAAACTGAGTGCGCACAATTAATCTCTTTGTAGCATGCACATAATCAAATTCCTACAAAACTACAACTCAAGAACTGGGACTAGATTTGATTTTAGAGTTTGTACAAGAAATTGCTTCACAAAGAGGTATACTTATTTGGCACTCCATTGACAATTATTCACATTTTCCACCATCGACACACAGTGGCAGCAGTGTATAACATCTACAAGATTCACCAAGGTTCTTTAGACAGCACCTTTCAAACCAATGACCACTACCAACTTGAAGGCCACAGGCAACACTTACGGGAACACTATGACCTGGAAGTTCCCCTCCAAGCTACTCACCAGCCTGACTTAGAAAAGTATCACCGCTCCATCACTGACATGGGTCAAAATCCTGGAACTCCTTTCCTAACAGCACAAAGGGTATACCTACACAACATGGACTGCAGCGATTCAAGATGACAGCTCACCACCACCTTCTCAACACCGATTAGGGATTGTTGACCATCCAGCGACATCTACACCCGTTAAAAGAATTTTAAAAATAATTGTTAAGTAGAAGTCGGCCCATCCAGGAAAGAGTGGCTCTCCTTTTTGACATGCCTGTCAGGAGTTTTGCAATTGTAAACCAGAATGTGCAGTTCTGAAGCCAATGGTTTACAATACGAATTAACCACAAGGTTATAACTTAAAGTAAATGTACTGGGGATGCAGTGTATTCAAGTTCATAATTAGCAGGTTTCACTCTTCACATTGAGTTACTAATGTTGCTTCAGTCATGGAGAGAGATTGTAAAAATGACATATTTCAACAGGGGAGCTTTGAAAAGGATAAGGAGCACCAGTTACCCTAGACAAATGCTTTCGCAATCATGGGAAATTTCAAGAGACAGATCTCCATGCAACATTTTACCCAGAGAAAGATGGACATGATATCCTTACACTGCCACAATTAGTGGCACAAACAGGTTCACTGGTTAAAAGCAAAACTGGTCCCCAGGAACTGCCCAAATTTACCAATTTAGCATAGTGTCTTCTTTCACAGGTAAATAAAGTAATTAAAAGTAAACTAATGCTTTATACAAAATAAAAGGACAGAAATTGGATGAAAGAGCTACAAGAATAAACATTTAATGTGTGAAACAAAAATTTCTGACAGGGTCGTCTAGACTGGATGGAGGGGTGCTGGGTAGGTCAAGAACAAGAGGTCACAGTCTCAGGATATGAAGTAGGCCATCTAGCACTGAAATGAGGAGAAATTTCTTTACTTAGATGGAAGTAAACCTGTGGAATTCTCGAACACAGAAGGCTGTGGAGGCCAAGTCACTAAGTATATTTGAGGAAATAGAGTTCTAGACTCTAAAACTACAAAGTGTCATGAATCCGGTTGATATTAACTGTGAGGGTTTCCCAACTTGGAAGCACCATTTTGTGGTGTATAGTTTTATCTAGAGGAAAGGTGCAAGGGGCTACATACAATGATACCCAGTGAGAACTGTAATCAGCCCGGTTGTAGTATAACACTTAGCCGTAGCCTCTCAGCGCTAGGGACCCAGGTTCAATTCCAGTCTTGGATCTGTCAGGAGTTTGCAAGTTCTCCCCAAATCTGCCTGGGTTTGTTCAAGTGCTCTGGTTTTCTCCTACATTAAAAGATGTGCGGGTTACAGTAACTGGCCATGCTAAATTGCCCTTTAGTATCAGGAAGACTAGCAGGGTAAATACATGGGGTTGTGGGGATAGGGCCTGGATGGGATTGTTGTAGGTACCGGCTTGATCCTCCTGCACTGTAGGGATTCTATGATTTTATAGACTATTCATTACAATAAAGATGACACATACTCAGATAGGACTATAATAACCTAGGACAGTTACATATAATACACTGAACACACTTGCATATTTTAAGTAGGAATTACCCTTCTGATCCAAAGTACATTGACAAAATCTGAACTCTTTCAGGACTTCCCTTTTCCCAAACAATATCCAATTCAACAGATCTATAAGTAAAGGCCAGTTTATATTATCACACTGTATACAACTGAAGTTATTCTGGGGAATGTCTCTTCTTGATTCAGTGAAGATATGGGCTTAAACTGCTTCCATGAAAGGTACTCTGCAAGCTTGCTTCTGGTCTGCAAACCAGCACTGGCTTACAGGCTGCAAGCTGGACTCTGCACCTCAGGCTTCTAAATGGATACTGCCTTTTCTACAAAACGGTTGCCAATTGTATCATTGTTTTCCTTTGAAGATATTCTACATATCTGACTATTGTTGGTTCTAATATTGTAAAAAGTCTGACAACACCAGGTTTAAGTCCAACCGATTCATTTGATAGTAAACTCTCAAGCTTTCGGGGTTTGTCCCTTCATCAGGTGAATGGAGAGTTCTGGCCTCAGACAGAGCATATAAAGCACAGTTTAGAGATTACTGATTAGAATGCGAATCTTTACACCTAACCTGCTGTTCAAGTCCTAAAGTGGCTGAGAACGTGAGTGGAAGGAGCACTGATCACAGGTTAAAGAGATGTGTATTGTCTCCAGACAGTACAGTAAGTTCTACTATTCAGTTCTAATATTAACACATGTATGCCCACCCTGAATGTTCCCATTGTCTAACCCAAAGTACTTCCTATTAGCAGCATGTAGTATTTCCTTTCTTGGGCTGTCTACAACTTAACGTTGTTATTTGGATTCACATCTTGCGAAATGCCTTTGAAATGCTGGTGGCTTTAGACCTGCTGGCACATTCATAACACGACGGGTACGGGGAAAGTGCAAGAGTGTGGTGTTGAGTTAGATCATACAGAAAAGCAGAGCAGGTTCAAAGATCTGAATAGCCCACTCCTGCTCCAAGTTTCTGTTGAATTAAAACTATGGTGTTTATTTTGTAGTTTAAGGCTATTGCATCATAAACTTATTTTAATAGCAGTATTGAAGTATTGAGCATTTGCTGAGTTGTCACAAACTGGAAATGAACAAACAGTTATTCAGGAGAGATGATCTTTTCCTTCCGTGTGCTGGTAGCACAAAATAATAGATTGGAAACATAGAAAAGTCTGGTTAAAAGACCTGGGCTGCAATTATCCTAAAGCAGTCAGAGGCAATTCAACAAAAGCTACACCTGCATGAACAAGATAAAACTAAACCTAGTGCATGCAAGTTACTTTAAGATTGGTTGATGCTAAGTGATAAGAGGGAGTATTAGGAAACAGGGGTGTTCCGTTTACTAATGAAAACGATTCATTATTCTCGTCATGAGCAATAACTGACACCAAGATGCTAAATTAAAACAAAACTGTTCAGATTGACAGCATCTATTGAAAAATGCAATCTAGGTCAGCCAGCATTTAATCTTCAGCACAATTCAACTCTACTCTTTTTGTAACTACTTGCTGGGAGAGCAAGCTGCTAGCAACATAGCGAGAGCAAGAGGGCATCAGAATATCAGTGAATGATGGGCCCATCAGTTTACATGCTTAGCCAATGAAATTTAAGGATCAGGAAAGAGGGATGACTGAGGACAGCGATTTAGAGATAAATCAGATACAAAAAGAGCAAGAGGGGAAGATTGGATTAAGAGAAGGAAAAAAAGGCAAATGTTTAAAATTTGACCTTTTAAAATCTTATGTTCAACAGGTCTCAGAAGTGGAGTATCTTGTACGGTTGAAAATATTGATAACTCAAAAACTATGTTAAAAAGGATATAGCCCAAGCTGTGAGCCATGCTTGCTTCTATACAAGTCTGTCTAGTTCATAACCAATTCTGGTCTCAAGTCATGTGTTTCTTTACACCTGACTGTGGGCAGTACTGTTTCCCAGTCCTACATTAATCCAGGCGCCCTTATATTACACCTTCCCACAAGTCTGTACCCATTTTATTCCCTTTACAATCTTGCTATCCCTTCTCCCACCCTCAAATCTGAATTTGTAAATTCAGATGATATGAATTCTTTCAAATTTTGTTCTGTTCGCATTTGGAGAACGGATAGGCTCTGTTAATTTGTTGATTCAGAGTTTGAACTGAAGTTTGTGTTTTAGAACATAGAACATAACAGCGCAGAACAGGCCCTTCGGCCCACGATGTTGCGCCGACCAGCTTTTAAAAAAAAACACTAACCCACTAATCTAAACCAATCCCATTTCGTCCATAAACCTATCCACAGATCTCTTAAACGCCCCCAAACTAGGCGCATTTACAACTGCAGCAGGCAGGGCATTCCAGTCCCTCACCACCCTCTGGGTAAAGAACCTACCCCTGACATCAGTCCTATAACTACCCCCCCTTAATTTAAAGCCATGCCCCCTCGTGCTAGCTTTCTCCATCCTAGGAAAAAGGCTATCACTATCTACCCTGTCTAAACCTCTAATCATCTTATATGTTTCAATAAGGTCCCCTCTTAGCCGCCTTCTTTCCAGCGAAAACAACCCCAAATCTCTCAATCTCTCCTCATAGGATCTCCCCTCCATACCAGGCAACATCCTGGTAAACCTCCTCTGCACCCTCTCCAAAGCCTCTACATCCTTCCTGTAATGTGGGGACCAGAACTGCACACAGTATTCCAAGTGCGGCCGCACCAGAGTTGTGTACAGTTGCATCATGACGCTGCGACTCCTAAATTCAATCCCCCTACCAATAAACGCCAAGACACCGTATGCCTTCTTAACAACCCTATCTACTTGATTCCCAACTTTCAGGGATCTATGTACACATACAC
This sequence comes from Carcharhinus amblyrhynchos, assembly GCF_965287045.1. Lineage (NCBI taxonomy): Eukaryota > Metazoa > Chordata > Chondrichthyes > Carcharhiniformes > Carcharhinidae > Carcharhinus > Carcharhinus amblyrhynchos. Next base: position 18,895,198 of record NC_137347.1, read on the forward strand.
CTAGATCCCTCTGCTCCTCCACACTATTCAAAGTCCTCCCGTTAGCCCTATACTCAACACATCTGTTATTCCTACCGAAATGAATTACCTCACACTTCTCCACATTAAACTCCATCCGCCACCTCGCGGCCCAGCTCTGCAACCTTTCTAAGTCACCCTGCAAACTATGACACCCTTCCTCACAATCTACCACACCTCCGACTTTGGTGTCATCAGCAAACTTACTAATCCACCCAACTATACTCTCATCCAGATCATTAATAAAAATTACAAACAGCAGTGGCCCCAAAACAGATCCCTGAGGCACACCACTCGTAACCGAACTCCATGACGAATATTTACCATCAGCCACCACTCTCTGTCTCCTATCTGCTAGCCAATTCCTGATCCAATTACCTAGATCACCCCCAATCCCATACATCTGCATTTTCTGCAGAAGCCTACCATGGTGAACCTTATCAAACGCCTTACTAAAATCCATATACACCACGTCAACTGCCTTACCCCTATCCACCTCTTTGGTCACTTTCTCAAAGAACTCGATAAGGTTAGTAAGGCACGACCTACCCGCTACAAAACCATGCTGACTGTCTCTAATCAATTCATTACTCTCCAAATAACTATAAATCCTGTCTCTAATAATCCTTTCCAAAACCTTACCCACCACAGAAGTAAGACTCACCGGTCTATAATTCCCAGGAAAGTCTCTGCTCCCCTTCTTAAACAATGGGACAACATTTGCTGTCCTCCAATCTTCCGGTACTATACCAGAGACCAACGACAACCTGAAGATCAGAGCCAGAGGCTCCGCAATCACCTCTCTTGCCTCCCAGAGAATCCTAGGGTAAATCCCATCCGGACCAGGGGACTTATCTATTTTCAAACCCTCTAAAATATCCAGCACATCCCCCGTATCAACTGCAATACTATCTATTTTACACCCCTGCACCCCAGTGTCCTCCTCAGCTACATTCATGTCCCCTTGCGTGAACACCGAAGAGAAATATTGGTTCAACGCCTCTCCAATCTCCTCCGGTTCCACACACAACTTCCCTCTACTGTCTGTAACTGGCCCTAATCTTGCCCTAACCAACCTTCTGTTCTTGACATACCTGTAAAACGCCTTAGGGTTCTCCTTAATCCTATCAGCCAAAGTCATCTCATGTCCTCTTTTAGCCCTTCTTAACTCCCTCTTCAACTCCCTCCTAGCCAATCTAAAACTTTCTAATGCACTACCTGAGCCCTCAAGCCTCATCCGAACATAAGCCTCCTTTTTCTTCCTAACCAACGAATCAACTTTTTTAGTGCACCATGGTTCCCTGGGCCTACCAAATCCTCCTTGCCTGACAGGGATATACCTATCACAGACCCGCAGTAGCTGCTCCTTGAAAAATCTCCACATCTCGGATGTTCCCAGTCCCTGTAATCTCCTAGTCCAACCAATGCTTCCTAATTCTCTCCTAATAGCCTCATAATTACCCTTCCCCCAGCTGAAACTACTGACCCGAGGTTCATGCCTATCCCTTTCCATCACTAAGGTGAACGTAATCGAATTGTGGTCACTATCCCCAAAATGCACACCAACTTCCAAGTCTAGCACCTGGTCTAGCTCATTACCCAGCACCAAATCCAATATAGCCTCACCTCTAGTCGGCCTATCTACATACTGAGTCAAAAAACCTTCCTGCACACTTTGAACAAAAACTGACCCCTCTAACGAGCTAGAGCTATAGCAATTCCAATCAACATGAGTAAAGTTAAAGTCCCCCATAACAATTACCCTATTACTTTCACTCCTAACAAGGATCGTCTCCGCAATCCTTTCCTCAACCTCTCTAGAACTTTTTGGAGGTCTATAAAAGACTCCCAACAGGGTGACCTCTCCTCTCCTATTTCTAATCTCCGCCCATACTACCTCAACAGACAAGTCCTCATCAAAGTTCCTCTCTGACACTGTGATACAGTCCTTGACCAATAATGCTACCCCACCCCCCCTTCTACCTCCTTCTCTACTCCGACTAAAGCATTTGTACCCTGGGACCTGCAACATCCATTCCTGACCCTGCTCTATCCAAGTCTCTGAAATGGCCACAACATCAAAGTCCCAGGTACTGGTCCACGCTGCAAGTTCATCCACTTTATTGCGAATACTCCTCGCATTAAAGTATACGCATTTCAAACCCTGCTCCGCCCCACCCCCACAATGCCGTGCATTGCAGTCCCCATCTATGCCCCCCTCACTTTCACCCCCTCTACTCAGGATCCCAACCCCCCTCTGAATCAGTTTAAACCACTCCGCATAACCTTCACAAATTTACAAATTTGGACACTTATTTGCCTTCTAAGTTGCTCAAGTGTATAGAAGGAGATTTGCCTCGAGGGAGGAGGCACCTCCTGTTCCTCTGGATCATGTCTTCCAGTATATGGATGACATATGATTTTGGCTGTAACTGTAGCAAGTTTCTAGTGCAGTACTTCCTATTGTAGATACAAGCCTGCCACTGCCCATAGGACTGTTCTCAATTCCCGAATATTTCCATAGCTTTTGACCACCACTCCTGGGATTTGTTCCCTTGGCAACAGTGGGAGCTGGGGGCAGAGTTTCCTGCCCATCAGGAGCTCTGATGGCGCTAATCCACGTTGCAGAGGGCTGGACCTACAAGTTAAAAGAGCCACAGGGAAGTCATCATGCTCTCTCGGAAGAGCTTTAATAGTGTGTCCGCACCTTTTTACTTCAAAGTGTAATTGGTGATACCATGGGGTGTTGAAATCTATAATGAATGGCAAATTGGGTGGTCATTTGTGAATATGTGCTGTTATTGGACACCATGGGGTCTGGGAGGCTATGGCTCACCACTTCCTTCAAGGATTTCATAACTACCTCAGTAGCTGTTGGTGTGTAGTTGTTTCGTCACAATCCAAAGTGAACTTGCCATTAAAGACGAACAAATTGGCTCACAACTATTCAGTCTTTTAGTGAACATGTGGGGATGAGGGGTCTCCCTTGTCAGGCTTGTAATCATTACTTCAACAGCCCTGATATGCTTGGCTACTGTACTGTAGATTGGGCACAAGCTCTGCATTTTATAATGCTCAGGTGGCCTTGGCAAATTTTTTTTTGAGAATATCCAACCAAAGGCAAGCCAGAATAGCCATCAATTTATTGTATACCAGCAGTTACATTAGGCAGTGAAGTGTTTCTACTGCTCAAACCAAATGGTCATGCTGCTGCTGCCTGGCCTCTGCGGTAGCCACTCTTGTTGATAGCAATGGTGGATGCTTGCTCGCTCACACCTTGCAACAACTTCTGGTGGATCTACTGGCTTCTCCGAGATGCCAGCTGTTGTCTTCTCACCAACTGGGACTTGAGCTCCTTAAACCAGGTTGGCATCATGTGTTGCAGGAAAGTCAAACATGGCCCTGGATTGTGTACTTGCAGTAATTTGACATTTCCCTCGAGCATACGCCATCTGAATTCAGAGAGGCATCTATACAAGCTCCTCAATGTCTAGCAGTGAGACCAACGGTTTATGATCTGCTTCAATGACAACTTTCAGGCACGAGTTAGAGAACACCACAAAGATCATGTAAATGCACGAGCTACTTTTTTGATAACAGCATACACTTTGGTTGACAGTCCTCCAGGTGCGTAACATACCAGTTAGCAACATCCCAGTTAGCAATATCCATCTGGTTGCTCTGGAAATAAAACTGACCCTAGACATGTTGTAGTAGTGGGCAGGGATGGGTCAGAACGAGCCAGTCTAAATCGGGTGAAAGCAGCATTGTTTGGATGTGCTGAAACACTTGCCTCTGGTGCACGTCCCAGTACCATGCCTGGCCTTTTGTGAAAAGGTGTTGCAGTATTTCTGCAACGTTAGATAATTTTGCTAACTGCTTCACCATGCCCAGGAATCTCTGGAGGTCTGGAGTAGATGGAATTGGGAAATCACCAATTGCTTTTGTTTTGTGCTGGCTTTTTGCAATACAATTTGTCCTAAACACCAAATAGAGGTCATGGACAACTAATTTCTTGTTTAGGATCAACCTGCTTCCTGGAAGCATGCTAGACTACACACAACCTTCTGTCATGATCCTGTGGACCAAAGCATCACCGTTATGGCAGATGAAACCGTCCAGGCACTGCAAAATGACCAACACCGTGCCTTGAAATATCTTGATACTGAAGTAATGCTGAATGGCAGGTGGTTGAAACAGAATCTGCCAGAAGGGGTAATAAACGTACACTGCAATCAAGACTCATCTTGTGGAAGATGCCATAAGTTGCTGTTAAATGCCGTTTTGAGAGAGCTTGGTCAAGCTGTTGTCTACCGAGAACACTGAGCAAGCTTCTCTTGTTACTGCCTTGTTGATTTGTGTCAAGTTGACAGAGATACAGATAGACCCATTTGACTTTGGAATTGGGACTGTCTTGTGAGCAGGTGCGGTATTTTCTGTGTTGTGAACAGGCACACTGGTTTGGTATCCTCCATTAACGTAATACTGAATGCAGTCCCCAGCCAATCCAAAGTTTGGGAAACATTTTTAAATTTGGAACCAGACCCTTGCTAGTTGACTTTGATTTTCTAAAGGAGATTGAAGTCACCACAGTAGTAGATATTATTTGTTTCCTGCCTCCCTTATTTCAAGAAGGGAGGCAGGAAACAAAAAAAAACATAGGCCAGTTAGCTTGATGTCTGTCATGGGGGCATTTACAAAAACCCAAGGTAAATCAGGAAGTCAGCATGTGAAAGGGAAATCAGGTTTAACCAATTTGTTGAAGTTTTTTTTCAAAGGAGTAATATATCCTATAGACGCACTGTACTTAAGATGTCCAAAGGGCATTTGATAGAGTGCCACATCAGATATTATTGCAGGAAACAATATTCATAAACAGGTCTTTGTTTGATTGATATAAAGTGATGAGTGGAGTCCTGCAGGGGCCTCAACATTTTACAATTTACATCAATAACTTAGATGTGGGGAATAAAGGCATGGTAGCCAAATTTGCCACTAATACAAAAATAGTTGGGAAGTCTGCTGAAGATAATGAGTTTACAGATAGATGTAGATAAATTGAGTGGGCAAAAATCTGGCAAGTGGGACTAAAGTTTGGGAAAACATGACCGGAAGAATAAAAACAGCAGAGTATCATTAAACAGAGAATGACTACAGAATTCTGAGCTGTAGAGGGATCTAGGTGCTCCTGTGCACGAGTCATAAAAAGTTATTGTGCAGGTTCAGCATGTAATTAAGGCAGTTAATGAAATGCTGTTCTTTATTATGAAGGGAATTGACCATAAAACTAAAATAAGCAAAACACTGGGATACTAGAATTTGAAACAATTGAATGCAAGAACTGGAAAAACTCAACAGGTCTTGGAGCATCTATAGGGAGAAAACAGCTAATGTTTTAAGTCCATTTGGCTTTTCATCAGATCTAAAGATGGAACATGTGTTGGCTTGTACTCGTTAGAGTTTAGAAGAATGAGGGGAGATCTCATTGAGACGTATAAGATGATGAATGGGATGGATAGGATAGAGGTGGAGAGACTCTTCCCGCTCAAAAAAGACAGTAGGACTAGGGGGCACAGCCTCAAGATAAAGGGGAGGCGGTTTAGAACGGAGTTGAGGAGGAACTTCTTCACTCAAAGGGTGGTGAATCTCTGGAATTCTCTGCCCGTTGAAGTGGTGGAGGCTGCCTCGCTAAATATTTTCAAGAAGCGGGTTGATGGGTTCTTGATAAGAGAGGGGATTAAGGGTTATGGGGAGAGGGCGGGAAAGTGGAACTGAACCACAACAGATCAGCCATGATCTTATTGAATGGGTTCTTATATTAAACAGCAGCTGAGAGAGATTGCAGCAAGATGTAGCAACCTTGAGAGAGGCAGATGGCCTCGTTAGGGGGTAGAGTCAGAGGCTTTTGCATCAAGACAATAAATGTATGGGATATTAAAGAACATAAGAACATAAGAAATAGGAGCAGGAGTAGGCCATCTAGCCCTTCGAGCCTGCCCCGCCATTCAATAAGATCATGGCTGATCTGTTGTGGCTCAGTTCCACTTTCCCGCCCTCTCCCCATAACCCTTAATCCCCTCTCTTATCAAGAACCCATCAACCCGCTTCTTGAAAATATTTAGCGAGGCAGCCTCCACCACTTCAACGGGCAGAGAATTCCAGAGATTCACCACCCTTTGAGTGAAGAAGTTCCTCCTCAACTCCGTTCTAAACCGCCTCCCCTTTATCTTGAGGCTGTGCCCCCTAGTCCTACTGTCTTTTTTGAGCGGGAAGAGTCTCTCCACCTCTATCCTATCCATCCCATTCATCATCTTATACGTCTCAATGAGATCTCCCCTCATTCTTCTAAACTCTAACGAGTACAAGCCTAGTTTATTCAGCCTCTCCTCATAGCTCAATCCCCTCAACTCCGGTATCAGCCTAGTAAACCTCCTCTGCACTCCCTCCAGGGCCAAAATATCCTTGCGCAGGTGCGGCGCCCAAAACTGCACACAGTACTCCAGCTGCGGCCTCACCAATGCCCTATACAGCTGCAGCAAGACCTCCCTACTTTTATATTCAATCCCTCTCGCTATGAAGGCCAGCATCCCATTCGCCTTCCTGACCACCTGCTGCACCTGCAAGCTGGGTTTTTGCGACTCATGCACAAGGACCCCGAGGTCCCTCTGCACCGTCGCCTGCTGCAGTTTTTCGCCACGTAAGTAATAGTCCTTCCTACCATTCTTCCTACCAAAGTGGACCACCTCACACTTGCCAACATTAAATTCCATTTGCCATTTCCTGGCCCACTCGCCCAGCCTATCTAGATCCTTCTGCAGACTCTCCACACCCTCTGCACAATTTGCCTTTCCCCCAATCTTGGTGTCATCAGCAAATTTCGACACCCTGCACTCGGTTCCCTCCTCCAGATCATCTATATAAATGGTAAATAGCTGAGGCCCCAGCACCGACCCCTGGGGCACCCCACTAGTCACCAACAGCCAATCCGAATAGCACCCATTGACCCCCACTCTCTGCCTCCTATTTGACAACCAATCCTCTATCCACGCTAACACCCTACCCCCAACTCCATGTCCCCTGACCTTCTGCAATAACCTCTTGAGGTACCTTGTCAAACGCCTTCTGAAAATCCAGAAAGACCACATCCACCGGCTCTCCTCTATCCACTGCCCTAGACACATCCTCATAGAACTCCAGTAAATTTGTCAGACACGACTTCCCTTTAATGAAACCGTGTTGCGTCCGCCCTATCAAGCAATTCCCTTCAAGATGCCTCGCAATTTCCTCCTCAATGACAGATTCTAACATTTTACCTACCACAGACGTTAAACTAACCGGCCTATAATTCCCCGCCTTTTGCCTGGCACCCTTCTTAAACAACGGCGTAACATTAGCCGTTTTCCAATCTTCCGGCACTTCCCCGGAATCCAGCGACGTCTGGAAAATAACCACCAAGGCATCCACTATAACCTCCGCCATTTCTTTCAGAACCCTCGGATGCATTCCATCCGGTCCTGGGGACTTGTCCACAATCAGCCCCTCCAGTCTGTCGAGCACCACCTCTCTAGTAACAGTAATGTCATTAAGACCCTCCATTCCTACCACCTTTCCATCGCTAACACCCGGCAAATTATTCACGTCCTCCTCCGTGAAGACAGAAACAAAAGTTATTCAAGACCTTAGCCATATCCCCATCCCCTACCACTAGCTCCCCTTTCTCATCCTCTAAAGGACCAACGTTCACCCTAGCCAGCCTCTTCCTTTTTATATATTTATAAAAACTCTTGCTATCCTTTTTTATATTAAGTGCTAGCCCAGCCTCATAGCTTCTCCTACCCTCCTTTATCAACTTCTTTGTCAATCTTTGTTGACATTTAAACCTTTCCCAATCCTCTTCTCGCCCACTGCTCTAGGTGGTTTTAAGATGGAGGAAAGAGAGATGTCACAGTCTAAAGTTGAGAGCTGAGGATGTTGGGATATTAAAAGTAAAGATGTTGTTATGTTTCAGTTGTACAGAGCATTGGAGATATTTTAGTCTCCTTATTTAAGAAAGGGTGTAAACACGCTGGAGATGGTTTAGCAGAGAATTTCTAGATTGATACCTGGAATGAGTAGAGTCATCTTACGGGGATAAGTTGGATAGGCTGGGATTGTTTTTATTGGTGTTTAGAAGAGAGAGGCGATTTGTTTGAGGTATCTGATCTTGATAGCCTTGAATAACCTTGATAAGGTGGATATGGAAAAGATGTTTCCACTTTTGGGCAAGTCCAAAACCAGGAGGCATTGTTTTAAAATTAGGAGATATGGGGAAATGCTTTCTCAGAAGATTGCATGACTTTGGAACACTGCCTCAGAAAGCAGTGGAAGTGGGCTCACTATTTTTAAAAGGCAGTGATAGGTAAATTCTTGTTAGGCAAGGGGTTTAAAGATTAACCAGGGTAAGTGGGAATGTAGAACTTTTAACACAAATGGTTCAACAATGATGTTATTGAAGAGTAAAGCAGGTTTGAGGGGCTGAATGGCCTACTTCAGCACCTATTTTTTATGTTTGTAGACCTTTCTGCTCAAAAGGGAAATTTTTTGAATGTGGATTACAAATACTATCACACGTATTTGCTTATCTTTGCATTAGAGTGTCACCTGCAATGTAGCTTTAACCGGAAGCTTGACCCCTGCAGATCTGTACAGATGTATTGCGAGTAGCATCAGGTGGTGTGTCAACAGCCATGGTTCCTTTCTCAAGAGGACCTTGCCCCCATACCCAATTTGAATTTGGTGAGGTGACCGTTTCTGGGAATGTCTATATTTCCAAACATGAAAATCCAGGGTCCTGGTCCTCACCCAATCTCAAAATATTGTCTTTGGATCCCCTGCCCATCTGAGTGTCTTAGCTATGCCTAGCTTTCGCTGCATTGAGATTGCTGGACATTGCTCTTGCCTGCAAGGTTGTTCGCCTCTGAAGCACTGTAAAGGGTCACCCCACCCTCCCTGTGGTCAATTTGTATATTGCCTTCTTTGATCTGGAGTATCACTGCCCCTTTGTTGCTTTACTAGCTGGACAGTGGGGTTATTCGATGCTGTGGATTGCTTTCATTACCCAAAATGGATCAGCACTGTTAATGGATTTCAGATCGTGACTATTTGGATAGTACTTCCTAGTGTCAAATATTGGAGGATTTTTGGGTGTTTTACAACGGAATCCTAGCTTTGGTTGAGTTTTTAAGCCTGCTTTTTTTTCCCTCTTATAGTTTCAGCTGCCATGTGGTTATGGTAGAATCCCCTAATTGTGGCTGTGATTCTGGAAATGGGCAACTCAATTTTTAAATGGCACTGAACAAAAATTTCAATTTTAAAAATTGTCAGTTTTGCTAGGTTCTGTGACTCTGCACACTGTGGACACTCAATGGATCTCCATGTGGTCTTAAAAAGATCCTCAGCTGCCAAGTTTTTTTTTCTCTCTGCTTTTCTGCTTCCAATTCTGCAAAGGAGCTTTTTTCAGAAGATCTCCATGTCTTCCATTCGGGTGCTTTCAAACAGATCAGGATGCTGTTTCTTTACTTTTCCAACATCTGATTTCTGCTTCAGCATCTTTGATGTTCTGGGTGTCTCCGTAATCCGCCACCATGTTGACATTGTATGTTCAGTATGTCTTACAGAGGTTCTGAGTTTTGTGTAGTTCAGCATTAAGTGTTTATTAATAAAACGTAACTATATTATACAGGACATAGCCCAAGTTATGAGCCAAGTCCATGTTTGCTTCTATACTGGTCTCTGTGCAGTCCACAAATGATTCTAGTCTCAGGTCATGTGTTTCTCTGCACGACACTGGTGGTATTGGTCCCCATTTTTACATTAGTATTGGATATCTGGCTTAGCAAGGATTAAACTAAAACAATTTACCACCTGTAGGAATGAAGCTGTAGTTTACATGCCTTGTTAAAAAAAGGTACAATTATGACAAATTAACTGCATTTTTAGCATAGTAAAGTTGAAGCAAGTTTGGAACAGCAAATTTCCGGGAAATTGCAACTCATTTGCTCATCCTCCCCATAAGCTGTTACATAATTTACATATTGTTAGCAGAATGGAGTGACAATACATTAAAAATGCCTTAGGATTTAGAGCAGCCAAAAGCAGCAATTCTGACGTAAAACACCAAGAGTGTGATAATTGGTCAAATTATCTTCTTTCATATCAATAGTTAATTACAATATAAATGCACTTTTTTCCTAAAGGGAAACATATCTTTCAACAAGTCTGACAGTAATGCATCTACAACGCTTACCTCAGGTGGAGTTTCTCTAAGCCAGCGTCAGCAAGGTCATCATTGGCTCGTTGGTGAATGTCTCTTTGGGTTTCTATCTTGTGGTCATCTGACAAACCATCTACTTTGTGGATGAATACTTCAAAATTGATTTCAGGATTGACTTTGTATGCTCTGGATACTGTCAGGTGAAGTCTTGCCAGAGCTTCCATATAATCATCCTGCCAAGGACACAACATTCACCAGTAAGCTGACATTAGCAAGGAGGACAATGCACTCTACATTACATCATCAGCAACAAAAATATTTTTAAACCAATAAAGAACAAACTTGCTTGCTTTTGTGAAACAGCAATCACAGTACTGTTATTTTTTAACATCTGATTTTTCTGTCAATTAACCAAGCAACAGTTCCAATCACTGAAGTGGCTATTAATGACACATTTTTATTTCATTTCTTGTTTGGGAGCAGGGTCTGGGTGTGGTGGTAGGGGAAGAGAAAGAAAAGCAGCTCAGATTCTGGTTGATTTTATTAACTATTTCATGCAATGTTTAGATCAGGTAAAATGTTTTGCCCAGAAATTAAAATGCCAATTCTGGCAGTAGCAGCAATTGAGATTTACTATTTTGCAGCAGGATGTAGCATACGGGTCCTGGAATTGTAAGAAAATCTCAATTTTAATTAATTTCGAGGTGACAGCAATTGTTGTCCCTTCCTCTTTTGTCAATCTGATAACTATTCTCTCCTTTTGGTTGAAAAGTGAACTTTCAACTAAGCTTAGATATTTTTAGTCACTTAAAGTTGTACCCTTAACCAGATTTGAAAATTACAATGTTACAGCATGAATGAAATTTGCATCAGGTAAACTGCATGTATTTTTAATATACAACACAAACATATGAAGTAGAATAATATTTCAAGGGCATTCTTTTTAATATTCCTTCCCTTTCCTGCTCTGCCCTAAAGGCAGTTACTCACTTTTCATTTTCACATGTAGAAAAGCACTTACCCAAATGACCATTCAGTAACACCAAGCTATTCAACTTTTTAAAAATTATGGCTACACCAGCTTTTATAGCCCATTCCTAATTGCCCTCAAGGTAGTGGTGAGTTACCTTCTTGAACTACTGCAGTCCACGTGTAGGTACATTGACAGTACTGTTAAGGAAGGGAATTTCCCATTTAATTTTGACCCAGCAACAGTTAAGCAATGGCGATGTATTTCCAAGTCAGAATGGTGAGCGACTTGGAGGGGAACTTTCAGGTAGTGGTATTCCAATGTATCAGATGCTTCTTCTAAATGTTAGTGGTTTTGAGTTTGAAGAGCCTTGGTGAGTTCCTAAAATAAAGTTTATTTATTAGTCACAAGTAGGCTTACATTCACACTGTGATGGGGTTACTGTGAAAATCCCCTAGTCACCACACTCTGGCACCTGCTCAGACACATTGAAAGAAGAATTTGGCACAATCAATCCATCTAATCTGCACATCTTTGGACTGTGGGAGGAAATCGCAGCACCCGGCGGAAACTAACAGACACAGGGAGTATGTGCAAACAGACAGTGACCCAAGCTGGGAATCGAACTCAAGTCCCTGGCACCACAAGGCAACAGTACTAACCACTACGCATCTTGTAGATGGTACATACTGCTGCTACCATGCGGTGACGGAGAGAGGGAATGTTTGTGGAAGGGGTGCCAATCAAACGAGCTTTGTCCTGGATGGTGCGAAGCTTCCCCAGTACTGTTGGAGCTGTAATCAAAGAAAGGGGAGACTATTCCATCGCACACAAGACTTCTGCCTTGTAGGCTGAACAAGCTTTGGGGAGTCAGGTGGAGAGAGTTACCCTCTGCTAGATTCCTACCCTCTGACCGGCTCTTGTAGCCATGGTATTTGTATGGCTAGTCCAGTTAAGTTTCAGGTCAATGGTAACCCTCTGGACATCGATAATGGAAGATTCAGTGGTGGCAATCCCATTGAATGTCAAGGGTCAACAGTTAGATTCCTCTTATTGGAGATGATCATCGCCTGGCACTTCTTTTGCACAAATGTTATTTGCCACTTGTCAGCCCAGGCCAGGATAGCTTCCAGGTCTTGCTGCTTTTGGACATGGACTGCTTCGGTAGCTGAAGATCACAAATGGTGAATATTGGGAAGTGAACATCCGCACTCCTGACTTTAAGATGGAAGGAAGGTCATGAAGATGGGAGGGATGAGGACACTCCCTTGACAATCCTGCAGTGATGTCCTGGAGCTGAAATGACTGCTCGCCAACAACCACAACCATCTTCCTTTGTGCTAGGTACGACTCCAACCTTCAGAAAGATTTCCGATTCCCACTGACTCCAGTTTTGCTTGATGTCATATTCTGTCAAATGTTGCCTAGATGTTAAGGGCAGTCACTCTTATGTCACCTTTGAAATTCTGATTTCTTTGTTCATGTTTAAACCAAGGATACAGTGAGGTTAGAAGAAGAGTGGCCCTGGAAATGCAATAAGTTATAAGGGATTCAATTGTAAGGGGATTAGATACATATTTTTGTGGCTACAAGATACTCCAGGGTAGTATATGACTTGCTAGCACTTGGTTTTCTCAGGGCAGCTACAGGACATTCTGGAGATGATCAGTGAACAGCTAATGGTCATGATACACACTGGTACAAAGGAAAGAGGTTAAAAAAGGATGAGGTTCTAAAAGTAGAATATAGGAAGTTAAGAACTAAGCTGAAAAGTAGAATTGCAGAGGCAGTGATCTTAGGCACTTATTACCAGTGTCACATTAGTCAGAGCAGAAATAGCAGGATATATCAGACAAATGTGGCTGAAGAGTTGGTGAGAGAAGGTGGGTTTCTGATTCCTCAGACACTGGGACTCGTTCTGGGGCAAGTGGGATTATTATAACCTGGACAGGTTTCAACTGGGCAGGATTTGGACTAATGCCCCAACAGTACTGGCTACAGTGGTTGAGGAAGGTTTAAACTAAAATAGCAGTGGGATGGGAACTTATGCAAGGAGTTGGAGGGGGAAAACAAAAAAACAAAATACAGAAAAGGGGAATGAGAGATGTGACAGAGAAAGCAAAGACCAGAATCAAACAGGATCACAGTGAAAAATAATGGGAACACAACCAGAAATGTTAAACAGTCAAGCCTCAAGACCATATGCCTTAATATGGGGAGCATTCACAATTAAGTGTATGAATTAATCGCACAAATAGATGTAAACAGCAATGATATAATCAAGATTAGGTAGAGATGGCTGCAGGGGGACCGGGGATGAGAATTGAACATCCAGGGGTATTCAGTATTTACAGAAGACAGACAAGGAGAAAGATGGCGGGGTTTGCACTGCTGGTTAAAGGGGAAATTATCACAAATAGTGAGGAAGGATATTAGCTCCGACGATGTGGAATTTGTATGGGTAGAGCTGAGAAATATCAAGGGGCAAAAAAATTAGTGGGGCTATATAGAGACCCTTAGACTGTAGTGGTAATGTTAGGAATGGCATTAAACTGAAAATTTGAGACACGAAGAACATCTGTAATTATGGGCAACTTCAATCTACATAGATTAAGCACTCAAGTTAACAACATGAATGTAGAGGAATCCTTGTAATGTATATGGGATAGTTTTCTGGATCAATACATTGAGGAACCAACTAAAGAACAGGCCATCCCAGTTGGGATATTGAGTAAGAAAGGAATAGAACATAGAACACTACAGCACAAACAGGCCCTTCGGCCCACGAGTTGCGCCGATCACATCAACACCTACCAACCTACAGACCTATCTATAACCCTCAATCTCATTAAACCCCATATACTCATCCAGAAGTCTTTTAAAAGACCCCAGCGAGTTCGCCTCCACCACCACTGACGGCAGCCGATTCCATTCACTCACCACCCTCTGAGTGAAAAACTTACCCCTAACATCACTTCTGAACTTCCCTCCCTGCACCTTAAATCTGTGTCCTCTCGTAGCAACCATTTCAACCCGGGGAAATAGCCTCTGAGAGTCCACCCTATCTATTCCTCTCAACATTTTGTAAACTTCTATCAGGTCGCCTCTCAACCTTCGTCTCTCCAGGGAAAAGAGTCCCAGCTCCCTCAACCTAACTTCATAAGGCATGCCTCCCAGTCCAGGCAACATCCTTGTAAATCTCCTCTGTACCCTCTCAATAGCTTCTACATCTTTCCTATAGTGAGGCGACCAGAACTGCGCACAATACTCTAAATGAGGCCTGACAAGGGTCTTATAAAGTTGCAGCATTACCTCCCGACTCCTAAACTCAATCCCTCGATTAATGAAGGCCAGTACACCATACGCCTTCTTGACCACCTCCTCCACCTGCGAGGCCGATTTAAGAGTCCTGTGGACCCGGACCCCAAGATCCTTCTGCTCTTCAACACTACTCAGACTTCTGCCCTTGATAGTGTACTCGTTCATCCCGTTGGTTCTGCCAAAATGGACGACTACACATTTATCCATGTTGAAGTCCATCTGCCACTTCTCTGCCCAGTCCTGCATCCTATCTATGTCCTGCTGCAACTTTTGCCATCCTTCCAGGCCATCCACAACACCACCGACCTTAGTGTCATCAGCGAACTTACTTACCCATCCCTCCACTTCCTCATCCAGGTCATTTATGAAAATGACAAACAACAAGGGTCCCAGAACAGATCCTTGAGGCACTCCGCTGGTGACTGACCTCCATTCAGAAAAAGCCCCATCCACAACCACTCTCTGCCTTCTGCAGGCAAGCCAGTTCTGAATCCACAAGGCCAAAGGCCCTTGGATCCCATGCCCTCTCACCTTCTCAAGAAGTCTTGCATGGGGGACCTTATCAAACGCCTTGCTGAAGTCCATGTACACTACGTCCACGGCACTTCCTTCGTCAATGTGTTCAGTCACATTATCGAAGAACTCAATGAGGCTTGTAAGGCACGACCTGCCCTTGACAAATCCATGCTGACTATTCCTGATCATGTCAAACCTCTCCAAATGTTCGTAAATCTTGTCCCTCAGAAGCCTCTCCATCAGCTTACCAACCACTGAGGTCAGACTCACCAGTCAGTAATTTCCCGGGCTATCTCTGTTCCCTTTCTTGAAAATAGGAACTACATCCGCAATCCTCCAATCCTCCGGAACCTCTCCCGTCTCCACTGACGACGCAAAGATCGCCAGGGGTTCTGCAATCTCTTCCCTTGCCTCCCACAGTATCCTGGGGTACATCCCATCTGGTCCAGGCGACTTATCTACCTTGATAGAATTCAAAAGTTCCAACACATCCTCCTCCTTAATATTCACGTACTCAATCTTTTCCATCTGCTGCAAATCCATAACAAAATCTCCCAGATCAGCTTCCACTGTGAATACTGAGGCGAAGTACTCGTTAAGCACCTCTGCCATTTCTTCTGGTTCCACACAAACCTTTCCCCCCCCTCACCTTTTATAGGTCCTATCCCTTCTTTTCTTATCCTTTTACCTTTCACATATTTATAGAAGGCCTTGGGATTCTCCTTAATCTTACCCGCCAAGGTCTTCTCATTACCCCTTCTGGCTCTCCTAATTTCCCTTTTAAGTTCCTTCCTACAGTCCTTATACTCAAGATCTTTAACCTCTCCTAATTCCCTGAACCTCTTGTACACTATTCCCTGAACCTCTTGTACACAAGAGAATAATTGACAATCTAGTTGAGAGAGACCATTAAGGGATGGGTGACCATGATAGAATTCTTTGTCAAGATGTAAAGTGACGTAGTTGATCCTGAGACGAGGTTCCTGAATGCAAATAAAGGAAGTTATGATGTTATGAGGTATGAGTCGGCTATAACAGATTGAACAATGTTACTAAAAGGATAACATCAGATAGGCAAAAATTCACACATAGGTGAACCACAACAATTATTCTTTGCTGTGTGGCGCAAAAACAAAACCAGAAAGGTGGCCAACTCATGGCTTAAAAGAAATAAGATAGTATTAGATCCAAGGGAAAGGCTTACAGATTGACCAGAAAAATCAGTAGACCTGAGGACTGCGGGCAGTTTAGAAGTCAGCAAAGGAGGACAAAGGGATTGATTAAGGGGAAATTAGAGTACAAGAGTAAGCTTGCAAGAGAACATTTAAATTATAAAAGCTCATATAGGTAAGCGGAAAAAAAAAATTGGTGAAGACAAATGTGGGGTCTTACAGTCAAAAACAAGGGAATTTATAATCAGGAGCAAAGAAATAGGATTGACCAATGCAAAATGTTGAGGAACAGAGTTTAGAAAGAGGGAGGAACTGAAGGAAATTGGTATTAGTAGGAAAGTGATTGGGAAATTGATGGGATTGAAGGCCAATAAATTCCAAGGGCCTCATAATCCACATCCCAAGAGCATTTAAGTGGCCCTGAAAATAGTGGATGCATTGGTATTCATCTTTCAAAATTCTACAGACGCTGGGACAGTTCCCACAGATCAGAGGATAGCTAATATAACCCCTTTAAAAAAAGAGGTAGAGAGAAAACAAGAGAATTATAGACCAGTCAACCAGACAACAGTTGTGGCAAAATGCTACAGTCCACTGTAATTTAATAGCAGAGCACTTGATAAACAATGGCAGGATCAGACAGAGTCAGCATTTTTTTTTTATTCACTCATGGCACATGGGCATCAATGGCTGGCCAGCATTTATTGCCGATCCCTAGTTGCCCAGCATGGATTTATGAAAGGGAAATCAGGCTTGACAAATCTACAGAAATTCTTTGAGGATATAACTAGTAGAGTTGATGACAGGGAGCCAGTAAATATGGTTTATTTGGATTTTTAGACGGCTTTTGATAAAGTGCCAAATAAGCATGCAAAATTAAAGCACATGGGATTGGGGGATAGTATATAGAGATGTATAGAAAACTGGTTGGCAGATAGAAAACAAAGTAGGAAGAAATGCATATTTTTCCCAGATAGTGGGGTACCACAGGTATCAGTGCGAGGACCTCAGCTATTCACAATATACATTAATAGTGAGGGAGCTAAATGTAACACGTCCAAATTTTCAGATCCTTTCTCCCTTGAATAAACCTCAATTTTCCTGCCCTACCAAACTAGGGAGGTTTAACAGTTAGGGTTCGTCGAGTACTTATATTTAGCGATGCCTGTTGGGTGTATACATGTCACATTTGATTTTACTTTGTAGCACCTTTGTGCTGCTCTTGCCTAATAGTGGTAGGAATGAGGGTGAAGGGAAACGGAGAAGCCAAAATACTCTAAATTAAACGAATGTTCCTCTCATTTGGCAGCACCATGCTACTAATACATCTCTACAAATATTCACAGATCAAGTTTGAGATTTCCACTTGTCAAATTCATTTGGTAAAAACCCACATTCAACATTGCTAGAGGATCATTTTCCGAACAGGAGAATACAGCATTTAATCAGCTTGTAAATGAAAATGATTCCTGCTTTTGGTTGAAGTGCTGTTAATCTAATAATAGATTGGTCACTGAGACAAGAACATTATAAACATACAAAGACAAATTTGCTTCTTTAAACAAATGTACGACCAACTTTGCATCTTTTCTAAGAGCCTTGTCTCCATTTAATCGCCATCTGCTTAAGGATTTTTTGTGAACACACATTCTGCGCTCACTCGAGAGTCACCTGCTCGTGCTCTCAAAGTTTCTACAAACACTTCCCTACAACTAGCTGCTGGCACAATATGTGGGAACAGCTTACTGAGCTCTGCACTATGACAGTTTGGGGTGTTAATGCCCTATCCCATTGCATCACTGAATCCCATTCTTTTTACTATTTTCCTAATTAGACAGGACAAATGTACAGAAACAGCATCTGTGACTTTGTTACCGACCTCATCCGCATCAGGTGAGAAGGGAAATTAAACACAGTTTGGACACTTCACATTCTAACACATGTTTTGGCATCCACTAAACTTCAAAATAATTTAGTTTTGTGGAAGTGTTCTTTGATGCAAAGGTATATGAAAAATAGCAATATATAAAAATGTACACATTTTTCTAATTGAGGCCAAATTATTTGGCAAAAGAGAATTGTGCCTATTTTTATAGCCCATTACTTTCCAGGCAAGCAGAAGGGACAGCCTTTATCTGATTAAAAATTAATCAGATTCAAATCTTACAAGTGTCATTTACCACTAGCTAAATTGCAAATGACTGTTCGGCACTGAGAAACTACATTGCTGGAGCAATAATTTAAATATAAAACCAGAATCTATTAGGAAAACAACTGAGTTTAAAATGTACATTGTTACTAATGTGCAATTCAAGCAAATCTGTAGCAAAGAGATACAGAATTGCGAATTGCTGAACAATGTGTTGCTCCGCCTTTGGCCTTGCCAAAACAGTAGCTGGTTGTCAATTCACCCATGATTTTGAAATCTGCTGCAGTTGCACTGTTAAAATAAATCAAACTCACCATAAAGTTAAAACTGGTATTTAAAAAGTGCTTAATGACAAGATTTGTTCCTGCAATACTGATTTATTCTCTCCTGGCACAGAAACAGCACAACTGAAACTGCGCAGTCTCATACCTGCAGGTACTAATACATTTCTAGAAATTTTTAAAAATGTCAACTAGCTTTAAAAAGTTTAGCCTTTTCTCCCTCTCATTCAATCTTTGTGTCTAAATTTCTGAGTTTTAACTCTACTTCACTGTTATGGCTCAGAAACTCCAATGTGTTTTATGAAAGCCACCTGAATCATAAGTTTTGCATCTGGAATTTGACTAGGATAAGCATGGGATGCTTCACTTCAGATATGATTCAAATGACCCACTAGGGAACTTTTATTAAACAAAGTTTATTTAAGAACACAGTTAACATGTATAGTAAGAAAGTTAGCAGGAACTTTTATCAATTACAAACAAGAAACAAAACAACCACAATATGTATAATCCAACCTATAAACAAAAATACCCTTTTCACAGGTTTAACACAGTACAGATTAACGCTCATTTGATACTGGGATTGAGGCAGTTAGTTGAATTCTACAAAGAATTGTTCTTGAGACTCAGAACAGTTTGAAGCCAAGACAGCTTCCCAGGATATCTGTGACTTTAGGCAAATTAACAGCAAATTGTTTCCTTCAGGAAGGTAAAACCTTGGTTACTAGCAGAATTTCCAAATAAAGGAGAGACTTCTGTTCAGCTTGCTATCCCTGTTAAAACCCTACTGTAGCTCAGAACTGAAAATGAAATTCACTGGGGATAAAAATCCTGTCAAAAAACACATGACCAACCTTCTAACAATGCAAGATCATAAAACTAACCCCAGAGTGGATCCCCATTTACCACTTAAGCAACAATAATCGGACACATCATAGTTAAACCAAAGACAACACTGAAGCTGTGAGCTGCAGAAATCATGTTTTTAAAAAACCTTTGAAGGTACAATGACCCAAATAGATTTGTTTTTAAAAAGGCAAAGACAGACAGATTATTGGCTGACAAGCAAAGAAATGGAATATTATCGGGGATAAGAAATATGGAGCTGAGTTTACAAATCAGATCTTATTGAATGGCAAGCAGGCTCGAAGGGCCGAGTGGCCTACTCCTATGTTCACCCATTTCCTTCTCTTGTCATTTCTCTATTTTTAAATCTCACTGGTCGAGATATTGTTGAACGACTCATTCACCAGGATCCAACATTTAACTAACAAGAAAGAATCTAACAAGTGTGGCATCTCACAAAATGCCCACTCTAGCAAATTCTGGGCTTTTCGTGTTCAAGACAACAGGCAAACTCCTCAGGCATTATGCAATTAATCTGTGGAGATCACTTGGCAATAACAATAAATTGCATACATTTAATAACTGATTAAATTAAATTTATCAGAACATAATCACTAATTTCAGTTTTTCAACGATTCTGATAACCTGTAACATTTTATACAGAGGGAGTGAAGACCAAGTATTATATTTAGGGAATTCAGGATGGGCGTAATTAAACCTAGGTGCACTGACGTTATTCAATTCCAATTTTAAAGTCAATGAGTTTGCTCTTATGTTTATATTTCCATTATATATATTTACAATGGAAATACTATGATCATACTTTGTCAGTGATGGCATTGCATTCACTTCAGAGGTAGGGTACAATTACAGTGTGGCAAATTTGCATAAGCAGTTTCCATTACAAACATGGACATCAATTTAGAACAGAAATGTGTTGTACTGATGGCAGATTCTTAATATAGATTCTACTTTGCATTACCCTAACCCTGTAAATAACCTCAACTGCATAATATTCTAATCTGGTATCCTTAACACTACGGACAGCTATCAGTGACAGGACCTTATCTGTCGCTATAATTCAAGAATCTCGGTGATTTGATTTATCCAGAAATGGATCATGGGATGGGTTTTATTCACAAGCCTAATTCAAGGCTTATTTCAGAACCAGCAGAACAAAGGAACTAAAACCATCATGTCATGCGTAATAGAACCATTACTTGCCCTGTTCAGTCCAAACTGTTTCTGCAAACCACAAAGTTTAAATTAGTGTAACCTCTATACTACCCATTTGACCTCCCATTGGCAGATTCTGCATATGCCCTGAGCCCAAAAAAATACTGACCAATACTAAAATATCCATCCATTGCATTTAACCCATAGCAGCACCCAAGGAACCAATATAACGAGCCAAGTATATTAAAAGAAGCAAATACAGAACTGCTAAAAGATAATCCATGCTGTCATTAATGGTGATTTAAATGTTAATGTTGTTCCAAATTTGGTGACTGTATGACATGGGCATACACAATGAAATAATTTATTTGGGAAAGAAAGCTGAGGCTTCAAGGTATTTTGATTGTCCCAAAAACAATGTAGCATTTGCCTTATTCAAAGCTACACAACTTTGCTTGTGTTTTAGAATAGCAAATAAAGAAATAGGGCTGATTTAATGAACATCGAATAAATAAACTTGGCACAACAGTAGTCATCAAGAGAAAGAAACAAAATCTTACACAACATACAATGGAGAGATTTGGTCTGATGCTTAAATTAGCCAGGCATTAAGGATTAGGAAATGCTACTTCCTCATTGGCTTTCATATTATCTTCAATAGGGCTTGGAATCTTCAGCTACTGAAGTTTGAGCTCTGGATTCTGAACAGTGGTGGCAGGTGCTAGTGAAGCAGCAACAGCAGGGAGGGCAAGTACACAGAAGGGAGAAGATGCTGGTTGGCCAGACAAAGCCAGGGGCCGGTGAATAACAGGGCAGAAGGCCAGACTAGCAAACTAAGAGCAATGGGGTAATTAAGGTGCAAGGGCTTTGTCTGGGTTTTTAGAGGTGGGGGGAGGGGTGGTGAAGGAGGATGGATTTTTATTGTTCTGTGGGATAAGAGTGTATAGGAGCAAAGAGATTAGAGCACAATGAACCACCAACATGCCCATGTACTGTGATTTTTGCACATATTTTGCTCACAGAAAAGAAACAAAAAAACTTTAGGTTTTACATTTAAATTTTGCATGATATGAATATCAACACAAAATCCAATAATCATTAGATACTAAATCAGAAGTGATGTTAATACTAAGCCATACAATAATTGTGTTACTATGTAATGTTTAGATAGCAGGGTTATTTACTGTGCACTGCTAAATCTTAGCACCAAAAAGAGGATTGTTACTCGCAACTTTTTTGAAATCTCGTCAGATTTAAAAGTCTGGCAGAAGCTTCAAGAAAAGCAAAGAAGATTTTAAGGATTGCATTTTTTTTTAAAGACAGAATTTTGTGGAACAGAGCTGCCAGTTCTTTTGCACGCAGTTTGTGTCAGAGGGCAACATTAAAGAATACAACATCCAACACCACTATAGAACTAGACTCAGCAAGATTTGGCACATTTCGGAAACTTTCCCCTCTATGAATGGGTAATACATTAAAACATTAAGTACAGTATCATATTTTCTATCAAGAGTAATACGGAGATGAACAAGTTAACATCCAGCCTTCCTTTAGTAAACAGTTGTGAAACCCTTTTCAGATCAGTGCTTAAGCTGTGCACGGTAGCAAACATTTATCCATAGATATATCTTTTTACAGATTTTTCCCAGCACAATTCAGAGAAAATGCACCAACTGTTTCATATCATCACTTTAACAGTTTCAAGACGACCCTGATTAAAACAGCAAAAATATGGACACTCTAACTGATCACCTTTCAAACCAGAGAGTTCTTCAATCATCTGGTAAGTAATACATCACCCACAAAAATGCTACAACTTTTATTATTTCAACAATTAAAAGTAATCCATCACACTTCAAGCAGACATTTAAATGCTTGAAAATGCCACAGTCTACTTACTGGTACTTGGGAACAGAGTTAAGGCAATTATAAAGATGATGTCTATCAACAAGTTAACTTCTGTTAAATCTGTGCTGCCATGGAAAGTGTCTAGATTAAATAGTCCCATTTGTGTTACAAGTTTACAGAGCCAGCTCAAGCAACCACCACTACACAACACCTTAAGCAGAATCAGCAACCCACTGCCTACAATGGATATGTCTTATGATATAGTCCTTCATTCAAGTAGGAGAGTTGACTATTGCCAGTTTTGAAATTTAATGAAGTGCACAAACAAGGCTCTGCTGTGCATGTCACCTCGATCAGTGCTGTATTCAGGGGCAATCTGCATTGTGCCATTAAATAGGCACACCTACTCAGAGAAGAAGACCTTGCTCACATGAATTATGGCCGGTAGACTATGCACGTCACAACTAAGCAACTAGTCTCAGCAAGAGGTCGACCAGGTTTGACACAAGTGTTTAGTCATGTGTGTGCTTGAGAAAGCATGCTTTAGATGTTTGACAGCCAGCTGGTTTATGGCCAAGTTAGTGCACTTCCCCTTAGGTGCTGTCATTCAGAGGTCAAGATTGCAGCCACTTCTTTCCAACAATGAGGGATGAAACATTACTGGTAATATCAAGACTTCTGTAATAAATTGCAACAATTGGGGGTGCTTGGAAGCCTTTATCCCTTTAACATTTACAGTATCCTACATCAAGTGGTGTGGAGGAGTTAGTGATCAAGTTCATATAGGTGTGCCAAGATTCTACAATGCTGCTGAGGGGAATTTCAGGAACTGTGATGTAATTATTTGATTGCATATAGGTGTGTAAATATTCGTACAAATTTACATGTTAAGATTCCTGGTAACATCTGGCAGGACATGGATACGTTTGTTATCAATGGTGAGGATGAAATCAATAGTGAAAGACTAGGAAAAGCAGAAGTAAACTCCTGACGGAGAAACTGGCCAGTGGTGTTATGAAACAAAACAGTTGTCCAACACAAGTGTATTTTGTTGCAAATATAAAGCCATAAACTTGCATCCAAAGTGACATTCTACAGGAATGTGTGGATGTTTAATAAACATACAAATGTTTTAGAGAGATAAAAGAAAAAGATGCAGTCATTCATGGTGTTTAATTGCAATTGTTTGCGCAAAGTGATTCATCACATGCAGCTTGAAAAAGTTGGCACGCTGTTCAAAAAGCAAAAACAAAAAATTGTTTTTTATTTATGACTTACTGACATTACCCTCAGGTAGCACAGCAAAAACAATACTTTTAGTTTAAAGAAATGAAACGAAACCATTCGCTAACTGTCTCGCTGAAGTTTAAAAATGAGTGATGACAGCTTTAACGTGAAATTTTAGTTAAAGAAGTTTCTTGCATTTACCTTCCAGCTTGTTTTCAAATCATTTGGGAAAACATTAAGAAAAACATCAGCTACAATAAGAATTAAATAATAAATAATTCAGGAGGGATATGGTGGCATGGTGGTAATGTCACTGGACTAATAAACTGGGGAGACAGCCTAATCCTCTGGGGACATATGTTCAAATCCCACCATGGCAGCTGGTGGAATTTAAATTCAATAATAAATCTGGAATATAAAACTAGTCTCAGTAATGGTGACCATGGCAACTATCATCGATTGGAAAAACTCATCTGGTCCACATATCCTTTTGATCTGTATGCAACTCCAGACTCTCAGCAATATGTTTGACTCTTAACTGCCCTCGGTTCAAGGGCAATCAGGCATGGACAACAAATGCTGGCCTTGCCAGCACCACCCACATCCAACAAGAGAAGGAAGAAAATAAAGCGTGTGTTCTAAATCAAATAATTTTAGTTAATAGATGAATATAAAACTGGAAAGCTTGTATATTAATTTTCCATGTTATTCTCAATTATTTGGGGGAAAAGCCCAAAAATCCTATCTGAATGAGAAACAGTGATTAGAAAGTTTCATATCAGTTCAGGATACAAAAAAACTGGGAACTGGAGTGACTGGCTTTGCAGCTAAATAGAATAAATATGACTTAGTGATGGAGACTTTTTCCTTACTGAGCTACAGGTTTTGGAATAACGTTCAAATCAGCTATTAAAAATAATTAATTGCATTTATATGGAGTCTTGTAACACCAAGTACTTCCAGGATATAAAAATAAATCACTAATACCTAATCTTCTGGTTTCCACACACATTATACCAATTTTACAAGAATCTAAGTATGAATAGATCACTCTTGACCAATTAATGGTTCAGACAAAAAAAGATAGGCAAAAACAAAAAGCTTCACAAGATGTCAGAGCATAATTTAAGGCTACAATTGCCATTTCTATAGATAAACTTTAAAATGCCACACTTGCTCTTCGTCAGTCCTGATTCTCACTTGGATTTCATTATCAACCCTGAAAATTGGCTCCTCGTGGTGCAAGAGTTATATAACTCACCATATGGACCAGTATTAAGTAAAATCATTCACAGCTCGGTTTATTTGGTGGAGGATGAATGGCAAAGATCTTCTGGCACAGTTTATAGCACCTCCACCACAGAGTAGAGTCTTAGGATCAAGTCCCACTTCATGCTCGATGGCCACGTACGATGTATTCTTAACATAATCAACAGATCAAACATCAGCCTATAAATCCTCCCAGCAAGCAGTAAGGGCAGGAGTGCGTTCTGGTCAGCCATACTGCAGAGGTAAAGGCAATTATGCAGTACCTTGTCAAACATAATTATGGGCCAATCCAGCACAAGTCAATGGTCACCAATGCCTTCACAGGGCATGGTAGCAGGGTAAAGAAGGGGAGAGTTGAGAGAGAAGCTGGCAGCAGCACAAGAGCAAAATCTGTGCTAAATTGTTTCCATGCAGCACCTCCCCAAAGAACAAACTGGATCCACATTTTCCTTCCAATGGTGTCACACGTAAATTGAATTGATATTGAAGATGTTAGTTGATGTTCATTCCATACGTTAATTGAAGCAACATTGTTTCAAACTTATTTAGAGCAAAAAAAAGTTAGGGTCTTGGACCAGAACCCCAAGTTATACTAGGAAGCCAGACTCAACTAACATTTTCTCTCTTTTTGGTATAAATATTAGGATAGGATATTTCTGTAAGAAAACGCTCCTGCTCTTACTGCTTGCTGGAAGAATTTAGTGATTCCACTAAAAATATGGATCTTTTACAGTAAAACAATTCTATTAAATAACAGTTTAAATATAACAAAAATTAAACAGCTTGACCATTAACAGTTGAATATTTAAAAATGAGGGAAAGCAACTTTATTTTTTAGATTATGACTTTCAATTCCAAATAAATCCCATTTATGCATAGATCGATGCCACTTAACTAGCAAAGCCAGGCATAACTTGTTAAATTGTGTTAACAGTCTTAAAGTTTTCAGAGACAAACTCCGCAGGAAGAGTCTGCACATGCCTCTGACTTCAACAGATCTTCACTTGCAACTCTAAACTGCAAAAGCTTCTTCCTCTGCTGCAGACCCAACTCTGCACATTAATCACATTATCACATGGCCCCCCTCAATCAACTTCCCTAGGAATCTCCTGTGCAAATAAAATCTCATTAGCTCTAAAGTAACCAATTCCTAGCTAAAAATGGGCAATTAGCTTGCTTTTACAACTCTTGAGTTAAAATGTTTTCTAGATACCAAGTGTCTACAGAATAAAGCTAAAATTTTAAACATTCTACAGAAACATTAAAAACCAGCATATATACCCATAGCAATTGCCCACTATCAGCACAAAACTTACAGCAGCTTACAAATTTTGATTCTTGGATATGATTATTCAACACCCAAGTGATGCAAATCCTGCCAACTTGTGCAGCTAACATTCACTGTAATTCTCACTTAAAGCAGCATTATACTGAATTACAAAGCTTGCTCAATAAAGAAAATTGTAATTTTTCACACAAATAAATTGTAAATAAATTAAACTAGTTACCTACTAAACCTAAATGGATAGCAACATTTAATCTTTTTGTTTTAAGTCAAATATGTGCTTTATCTGAACAGCTTCTAATTAGTGCTTTTCAAATCTTCAGCATTTGTATTAATTATGCTGACCTCCATATTCTTTCGAATTTACAGAAAACCAGACCAGGCAGTTCACTGTGCCTCACTCTTTGTAAACTGCACTGCAAAAAAAAAAGTTCAGTGCAAGTGTGGGAGAGATATAGAAAAAGAACAGGAGGATGGTCAGCCATAAATCTGCATACTAGCTCAGTTTTGTGTCCACAAATAGGTCAGAATGTTTGATTTTCATTTTAGGAAATCTCAAATCTTCGACTCCAAGAGTCTCACTATTAAGACTGACTTGATAAGCAGATAACAAGTTCCAGTTAGCTAAGCATTTTTCCAACACTGACTTAGATACAACACTGTGCTCTGGAAATGTTATACATCTGATGTTGTGAAACTGTAAATTTACAAATACCTAGAAAAGTGATTTTGCACACAATGATATTGAACAGAAGCCCAGGGAGCAGGCTGCAAGCCCACAAAAGGTACATTTATATAAGTAAGATTTTGCACTAAGTCTGCAGCTGCTTTCTTTGGTGCTCTTACCCTGGCCTCTTCCCTGGTACAGCCTTCAATCACCACTACCACAAATCCTAAGGCCACAGACTTGAAAGGATATAGCGACCAACTACTTTAGACATCCACTATCCAGGAGACCCAAACTCCGGCTCCCTCGACCCTATTCCCAATTGAACTGCTGACCACCTAACTTCCCCTCAGTCGTGATGTTTGCACATACTGCAAAAGGTTCTCTTCTTTAGGTGCTGAGAGGTTCCTCTCCCCTTCAAAAGTAGTTTCCTCAAAAAAAAACTCCTGATCTCACAGTCTTTGGAAATTACTACCCCATCTCCAAAGTCCTCAAATATGTTGTTAACACCAAAGTCAATGCTCACCTTTTCTAAAGCCCCATTTTTAAAATGCCTCCAATCAGGTTTCCCTCCTGTCACAGTAAAGAAACAGCTTTTATCAAAGTCACAAATTATATCCTATGATTCAAAACATGCATAATCCTTACCCTCGTTGACCTCTCTGCAGCCTTTGACAAGATTGACCACATCATCCTTCTCCATTGCACCTTCAGTCATACAGCTGGGTGGAACTGTTCTCACCTGTTTCCCTTCTTATCTGATCATAGCCAAAGAATCACTTGAAATGGCTTCTCTTCCTCCTCATGCACCATAACCACTGGTGTCCCCCAAGGATCTAGTCTTCTACTTCTCTTATTTCTAATCTAAATGCAACTCCTCGGCAACACCACCATAAAGCATAGGATTAGTTATCACATGTACACTGCTGGCACCCACTACTATCTGTCACACTCCACCACTGTTGCTGAATTATGAAACTGCTCATCTGATATCCAATATTGGGTAAGCAGAAATTTTCTCCAATTGCTTGTCAGGACAATTCTGATATTAGTCATCACTCCTAACTCTTCCCTAATTATCAACTACATCCCTCTCCCTGGCAGCAGTCTGCCTAAGACTTAAACTGTCCGCTTGCAACATTATTTTCATATTTGACACCGAGATGAGCTTTAACCACATATTCATGCCATCACAAAGACTACAAATTTCCACCTCTGCAACATTACTGACTCTGACCTGTTACAACTGATAGGCTGCTGGGACCCTCGTGTGTTTTTATTACCTCTAGGCTTAACTATTCATCATATTCCTGGCTGGTCTCCCAAATTCTATCCTCCGTAAACTTGTGTGCTGCCTGCATCTAAACTTGCACTGAATTCCTTTCGCCTACCATCCATGCTTGATGATTTAGATTGAATCCCAGTCAAGCAATGTCTTGATTTTAAAATTCTCATCCTTGTTTTTAAACCCCATCATGGCTTCAGCACAGAGAGCAAAGTGGAGTTGAGACACAACCATGATCTTATTGACTGGCAGAGCAGGTTTGAAGGACTGAATGACTTACCCCACTCCCAAGTCATATGTTCCAATGACATCATCTGTCTCAATAACCCAGGCAAGTATTGCTTGAAATGTCATTCCTGGTTTAAACAATATTCAAAGTGGATGGGGGAAGGCTTTGATAATTATAACATCAGTTTTTCCTGCTTTTCAATTCAACAAAGCAGAACAATACCCTTGCAGAATAAGGTAACACATTTACCCTAATTTAGATTACATCTGCTCTCTAGTTTGTTAGACAATGTTTAAACCAAATTGGAATTGTGTGACTGCCTCTTGTAAGCGATCTCAGACTACTCCTTTCTAAAAAGTCAGGAATGTTATACTGCAACTTTCATGCAGCAACACAAATCAGTATGATGATTTTTTGATAAACACAAGAATCAACTCATTCAATAAATTACTATCCTCCCTGAAGGGTTGATTCTTGTAGCCACAAACTCAGATTCATAGTACTGGAATAATGTTGACTCACGCAGCAAGTGCAATGACATCAAAGAAAAAAGGAATAAAGTAACTTTTTGCTGCTAGAATCAATTATTCAGGTTTCATATGTAATAGAATGTGGATTAAAAAGATATTATAAAAAGAAACATTTGCCAAAATCAGTGAAAGCAGGGAATAGATGTAGCCAGGTGTAACTACTTACATTTATTCAATGTCAAATGATCACCAAACTCCAATATAACCTCCAGATGGATGCACTGTCCTGGCACACCTTTCCAATACCCCAGTTACTGGCACTGTCAGTTCAATCCCACCGCTGGTACCATTTGCAAAGCAGTGCAACAGACAGACAACCATTTATAATAGCTGTTCACATCACTGACCTCCTCGTATGAAGTTAAAGCAGCCAGTGTATCTTCTGATTGTTAGCGTGTCTCAAAAGGGACTGAATGGAATAGTGGTACAAGCAAATACAAATAAAACCTCGACACAAAAGGCTCAAACTTACACTGACAATATTTTAATCTGCTCTTGATTCAAGTACTCATCTTAGCACTAGGTTCCCAAGTTCCTTTTTATTCACTTTAATTCATTCAAATTGATGGATAATTTGAATTATAGACAAAGAAACTACTTAGATGTACGAGATGACTTGCAATTGGACCATTCTACATTTTATGGCTAACATATGAACTTTGGTGCAATATTAGACCCAAACAATCAGAAAGCTGATGAAATATCCAGTTGCAATCAGACCTGATAACTCATGTTACCATCTACACTTCAGATTCAGAATATGGTCAGAGGCCTAGGGTACCATAAGGAACAGATCACAGTCCTATATATTCCAAATCTTGGACCCACGTTGAAAATGCTTAACAGTTAAAACAACTGCATGTTTCAGCAAAAGCTGTTTTACAACAATTTCTCACAGCTCCTACTACCTTAATTTTAAAAACCAAGAGAGGATCTGAAAGTGATGAAAGAATTCCCCTACCTGCACAGCTGCATGATGATGGGCACCATAGCTAAGCAGGAAGTATAAATACAAAAGAGAAAATATAGATGACGTGCTGAGACACATCAAGACCAAGTTGTGACTTTGATACAGGAAGGGTAAATGTGTGACATGTTAAATGATGCAACTTAACAGGGCTAGCAAACATGGCCTGAGTATTGATGAGGTACAAATCCCTAACTTCACTGCAGAAAATTCAGTGCAAATGTCATTGTTAATAGAAGCAATTATTTACATTCTTATAGAAATAAAAAAGTCCAAGAAAAACATCAATAATATTTTTAGATCATCTTTATCATTAAATATCCCACAGTGCTTCACAGGAGGATTATATAACAAGATGCGACACTAAGCCATATAAGAATATACTCGATCAGATGCCCAAAGACTTGATCAAGGGGACATATTTTAAGGAGTGTCTTAAACAGAAAAGTGAGATAGGAAGGGAATTCCAGAGTTTACATACTAAGCATAAGGTTCAGACAAACCATTAAAATTGGAGAAGCTCAACGGG
Organism: Carcharhinus amblyrhynchos; assembly: GCF_965287045.1. NCBI lineage: Eukaryota > Metazoa > Chordata > Chondrichthyes > Carcharhiniformes > Carcharhinidae > Carcharhinus > Carcharhinus amblyrhynchos. The sequence goes on from NC_137347.1 coordinate 18,925,735, forward strand.
CCAGAATTGACGAGTGCAAGTATCTGGAAGTGTTGAGGGGCTGGAAGAGATTATAAGGATAGGGAGGGACCAGACCATGGAGGGATCAGAAAATAAGGACAAGAATATCAAAGCGTTTAACCAGAAGCCAATCGAAGTCAGTGAATGAAAGGATGATAAGTAAACAGGATTTGGTGAATCAAGATATGACAGAGTCTTTGATGACCTCAAATTTACAGGGAATATAATGTGGGAAACCAGTCAGATGTATATCAAAATAGTCAAGTGTAGAGGCAATGAGCAGAAATAGGAACAAATCTAGAAGTTAGGAGGTGGAAATAGGGGATCTCAGTGATGGTGTGAGCATGCCATCAAAAGCTCGTCTTGAGGTCAAGCAAAGACATTAAGGTTGCAAACAGACGGGTTTCATCTCAGACTGTTGCAAGGAGAGGGATGGACTCTGAGTTGAGTTTGGTTTCAATCTTCCCAACATTTAATTGGAGAAATTTTCTGATCATCCAAAATTGGACGACAGATTAGCAATTTGATATTTCACAACAGAGAAGTTGAGAAAGATGGTGGCAAGATAGAGTGAGATGTCATCAGCACAAGTGAAAATAACGTGTCACTTTTGCTACCAAGGCAACATGACATCAGCATTGAAAAGAAATCAGGAATAATGTAAAGATCAAGATGTTAATTTCTGTTAGTCGTTAATTTTCTTTAAAAAGTCTAAAATGTCCCATTTCTTAAAATTAACAAAATAGAAATTTTACGTTTTAGCAGGGCAAAATCTAACAGAAACTGAATGAAATGCTGCATTGCTACAAAAAGGTCAAAATAATTAATACATGTGAGCCAAGTGGAAAGACAACTTCGTGAGTAATCCAAAGATATATGCAAAAAAAAAATCAACAAATTGCTGCATAAACCTTTTATCTACCATCTGTTGCACCAACTTGCAACATCCTTATCTTGGGGAAATATGCCATGGTTACAAGCATACAAGAATAAAATTGCCATAAACAAGGGGCTTATTCATAATAAAAATAAATTGCATGTGTGTTAGGACAAGACAATGGTATATTCTGATTATTTCTGGACTGAGCACATTCTACTTGACAAGTGTGTATATGCAATTTACCTTCAGTAAAACCATCAGCAATACACTTTGTTAATTTTACAGAATGTGGGCTTTGCTGGCTAGGCCAGCGTTGATTGTTCATCCCTCACTATCCTTCAGAAAGTGGAGGTGAGCCACTTACTTAAACAGCTACTGTCCACGTTGTGTAGGTACAACCACAGTGCTATTAGGAAGAGTTCCAGCATTTTGACCTAGTGAATGTGAAAGGATGGCGATACACTTCCAAGACAGGTTAGTGTGGGGCTCAGAGGGAAACTCGTAGGTGCTATTCCCATGCATCTGCTGCCCTCGTCTTTCTAGATGCTACAGGTTGTACGTTTGGAAGGTGCTGTCAAAAGAGGTTTGGTGAGTTGCTCCAGGGAATGAACATTTAAAGTAGTGGATGGGCCATTAAACGTGGGCTGCTTTGTCCTGAATGGTGTCAAGCTTCTTGAATGCACTCACTCACACAAATCAAGAGTATTTCATTACTCTCTGACTTGTGCCTTTTAGGTGTTGGGCAGTCAGGTAGTGAGTTACTTGTTGCAGAATTCCCAGTTTCTGGTCTGCTCTTATGGTCAGTCATGAATCACCTAAAGCAGTGAGATTTCAGTTACATAATACATTAGTTAACATTTTTGGAGCAACTGGGCTTCCATGATGCAACCAAATATGAAAAGAATGATACAGACATACAATTTTAGCTTAGCACATGGAACTACAAGTACCAATGAGATTACTCTTGCTGAGATAACATGCAATCCGAGTCCACATCTTCATTGGCTGATAATTTCATGTTTGCCTGTGTTTTCTCCAAACTTGACTGTTCCAAAGCACCCATGGCTGGTGTCTCACATTCTACTGTCCTTAAATTTGAGCTCATCCAAAACTGTGATGTCTGTGTCTTAACATGCCATGACTTATTCACCTTTGAACAATGCATGACGACCTATACTGGCTCCCAGTCAACTTCTTGATCTTAACATTCTCTTGTTTACAAACTGCACCACGGTCTCACTTTTCACTATCTCAGTAATCACCCTCCCCAGTTTTACAATCTCCTCCAGCCCCCACAATCCTCCCTATCTCTAATCTCCTCGAGCTCCACAACCCTAGTAGACATCAGCCCTCTTGAACATCCAAGATTTTAACTGCTCCACCAGAAGTGGCTGGCTTTAAGTTGCTTAGGACCCAAGCTCTGGAATTTCCTTCCTAAACATTTCTGCCTATCTCAATTTCTTCCTTTCAGACACCCTCAAAAATCTACGTCTAACAAAGCTTTTGGTTATTTGGACTAATACCTTCCTACATTTTATATGAGGCACCTTGGGACATTGTCTCAAGTTAAATGTGCTATGCGATATAAAAATAAGTTATCTGTGTTCAATCTTCCAGCTTTAATATTAAACAGCTGATAGGACAGGAAATCTAAACAATTTTACATTTCACAGATATTAAATTTCCTTTGATTGAACTATAGAGCAAACAGTATCTGCTTGAGAATATTTCACCACTTATCTTGACCTAGAGAATAGCTTTGGACACAACAACGGCATGGCACACCCAGACTGCACAGTGACTAACATCTGGGCACTTATACCAAAGCCAAGGGAGCTGTCTCAAACTAGTTAAGCAACAGCCTGACATAATCATCCTCACTGAATCACAACTTCCAGCCATGTCCTCCCATCACCATCCTATAATATGTCCTGTAGCATCAATAACCACAGGTCCACCACAACTGGCAAAAGCAGCATACATTCAGTTCTCATCAAGCCCAGACTGTATGAAGTCTCACGGCAGCAAATAAAACATGGGTGAGAAAGCCTCATACTGAACACCCTGGCTCAGCTGATAAAAATCAATACTGCGTGTTGAATTCCACTTGGAAGCAATCCTGAAGATAGCAAGAGCACAGAATGCACTCTGAATAAAGTGCATCACTTAAAGTGGCATGGTGGCACCACTATTGATCAAACTGGCAGAGTCCAGAAGAACACAGCTGAGACTGCAAATAGATAAAGAACGAACACAGGGGACAAAAACTTACTTGACTTTATGTGTCTGTGACAAATGAATCGATCTGTGACAATCAGTGGAACTGACCACATAATCCTTGCGAATACAAAGTTCCTTCTTCAAATGAAGACACTCCATTGTGTGGTGTAGCACTACCATTGTGCTAAATAGGATGGATTTTGAACAAGTCTAGCAGAATTGTATTTCCCCCCGTATAGTATATAGAAATAAATATACACAGGTAACCTCATGACCTGACAAATCCCACACTCATTACTATCAAAACAGGGGACTAACTTTGGTTCAATCTGTGCCAAGAACAGCATTAAGCATACCTAAAAACAAACTGCCAACCTGATGAGTTACAACAAAACTACATGCATGTTAGCCAGCTGAAGCAGCATGTAGACAGAGGTTAAAAAAATACAACCATTGGATTAGATCAAAGCTCTGCAATTCTACAGTCGTGAATAGTGGTGGGCAATTAAACAACTAATGGGAAGGGAGGCACCATGAATATCTGTTCTCAATGAGAGTGGAATCCAGTACATGAATTGTTTGCAACCACCTCTGCTGATGCGCCAAATGGATAATCTCTCTTCTCCTGAAGTCCCCACATCAAAGATGCAAGTCAACTAATTCAGTTCACCATACGCGACATCAAGAAATAGACAAGTGTGGCAGTTACAGTGGAATCTACGGACCCTAACACCATCTTGGCTGCCGTATTGAAGATCTATGCTTCAGAATAAGCCAAGTTTCTAGTCAAACTATATTAATACACCCTCAAAACTTGCATTTACTCAATTGGAAATTAGCTTGGTATACCCCCATGCACAAAAACAAACAGTCCAGGTAATTGTCCCAGACAATTCCTCCCCCCTCCACCGATGGTCCAAAATGGACAAAAAGCACCAAATTTCAGCGGTTCCAACAGTGGTAAACAGAGACAGCAGTGGGTACCATCTACAATATGCACTGCAGCAACTTATCTGGACTTCTTCAATAGCACCTCCCAAAGCCAAATGACCTTGCCACCCAAGGACAATGACAGCATCCAAACAAGGAGGATCATCACCTTCACGTTGCACACCCTTTGCTTGGAAGTATACTGCTGCTCCTTCATCACCACTGGATTAAAATCCTGGAACTCCCTACCTAACAATATTGTGGAAGTGCCTTCATCCCTTGGAATGTAGCAGCTCAAGGAAGCAGCTAAGTTACACCTTGACAGAAATGAGGGATGGGGCAATAAATTGTCAGTGACACCCACATCACGTGAATAAAACAGCTAGTCTAGCAATTGCATACTTGCGTTGAAATACAATTTGCAAAGCAAAGTTGAATTTGATTCATACACTAAGGATGCAGTGTATCTGATCTATTGTCTTCTCTACGCAAAATAAAATTGCTAAACCCTGTGAATAGCTGATGCAAGTCATGAGATAAACATATGCATCAGCTTTGCAAATGGAAGAACAGATGAGACCAGAATTGTATAAATGTGGCATGTGGTGCCATATTGGGTGAAAAACAGATCGATTTAGGGCTTAGTTACTGCAAAGCTCCCTCAATTTAGTCAAGTAATCGAGAAACATTTCATGGTACAGTGCTGCCTCACAGCATCAGAGTCCCAGGTTAAATCCCAATTTTCGGTGACTGTCTACATGGAGTTTGCACATTCTCCAGTATCTGTGTGGGTTTCCTCCAGGTGCTCCAGTTTCCTCCCACAGTCCAAAGATGTGCAGGTTAGGTGGATTGGCCATGTTAAATTTCCTAGTGTCCCAAGATGTGTAGATTAGGGGGATTAGCAAAATAGATATGGAGTTACAGGGATTAGGCTTCTGTAAAATACCCCCAGAAGTCCTGCAGACTCAATGGGCCAAATGGCCTCCTGTTGCATTGTAGGGATTCTATGATTCTAAAAGATGTTTACAAAAACATGGCCTTATGTTTTGGTGACTTGAGCAAGCAGGTTGAGGGAGGAGGTTTTTGTAAAAACAATACAGTACAAGCTGATTGGAATTGCTCAAAGCTGTGTGCAGTGACCACAGAGGTGGGGAAATTAAAATCCGAAAATGATGAGAGCTGCACAGTGACCACAAGGCAGGAGGTGAGATATTAAAACCTGAAGACTCAGGGGCTGTGTGCAGTGACTGCAGGGGAAGGAATTAAAATCTGAAAATGCTCAGAGCTGTACAGTGACCACAGAGGTGGATAAGATTAAAGCCTGAAGACTCAGGAGCTGTGTGCAGTGACAGGGTGGGCGAAGGGAGAAAGAATTGAAACCTGAAAATGCTCAGAGCTGTGCAGTGACCAGAGTGCAGGAGGGGAGAGATTATAACCTGAAAATATTCAGAGCTGTGTAGTGACCACAGAGGTGGGGAGATTAAAAATGCTCAGGAGTTGTGTGCAGTGACCACAGGGGAAGGAATTAAAACCTGAAGACTCAGGAGCTTGTTGCAGTGACCACAGAGATTAAAACCTGGACAACTTATCAGCCCTCTCCCGCCCATCTTAACCGGATGAGATCATGGGTTTTCCGGAGGCTGGGGTAGATCCTCTCTCAGCATTGGGGCTGCAGTCCGTTTACCTGGGCATCAATGACGAAGATGAGAGCCCCGGTTCCCCTGAAGATCATCTCATAGTCGAAGGTGGGGTCGAAGAAGTCCACCTGGCCGGGGAAATCCCAAATCTGGAAGTTGACGAAGGAGCTGTTGGAGATGTCGTCCTTGTAGATCTTGTTGGTGCTCTCCAAGAAGAGAGTCTCGTTGGGGGACATCTTATGAAAGACCACCTTCTGGATGGAAGACTTGCCGCTGCGCCTGAGGCCCATCAGCAGGATGCGGGGCTTGCTGTCCGACTGCGACTCGCCGCCCTCCATGTCGGCCTCCTCCACCCCGTAGCCGAAGTCTTTGGGGAAGGAGTCCACCACCCCGTAGCTGCCGGCCAGCGGCTCCTCGTCCCCGTACTGGATGGACATGTCGCGGGGCTGGGTGAGGGGAAGCCGCCGCTCAGCTCCGGCCACCACCGCTGCCGCTCGAGCTCCTGCCTGCCTGCACTGTGCAACCAAGCTTGGCTCACCTACCCGCCCCCGCCGCCGCCTCTCCCTCCCGCTCATTGGCTGCCCGCCTGCCGCCCGCCCCCTTAGTCCAGGCTTCCATTGGTCCGCCTGCACGTCCATCAGGACTCGAGCCGCCCAGCAGGTTTGGCTGCGGCCGTCATGTGTTAACGTCACCTGACTGGCGCTGACGACCTTTGACCCCCTTCCCCTTTCCTGGGCCAGGACATCAGCAGCTAGGGGGAGTCAGGTGAAGGGGGGGAGGGACCGGGCCAAGGAGACAGGTAGATGGCACAGGATTGATGCCTGCAGAGAGGGGGAAGGAGGTGCCTGGGTGTGGTTAAATCCTAAGGTCTTTTAGGATAAGGGGTGGCAGATTTAAAACAGATGTCCAAGAGTGGTTGAATTTCTAAGAATGGATTTGATTCAGTCCCTAATATTTTTGAATTTGGTTGACTTGATTTGTTTATTATTATCACATAGGAATTAGGAAGAGAAGTAGGCAAATTCTGCTCTTTCAGTCTGCTCAGATCATGGCCGATCTCTCCCTGATCTCAAATCCACCTCCCCACCTGTTCCCCGTATCCCTATTTTTGTTAGAAATATACCTATCTCTTTGAAACCGTCCAACGATTAAAACTTCACCATGCTATTGGCAGCAAGTTCCACAAGTTCACCACCCTCTGGGAGAAATAGTTCCTCCTCATCTCAGATTTAAATCTTGTCAACTTATACCTGTAGCCTCTTATTCAAGATTGCTCCATAAGAGGAAACATTTGGTCTACATTTACTTTATCAATCCCTCACATGTATTGGGATACAGTGAAAAGTAATGTTTCTTGCACACAATACAGACAAAACATACCATTCATAGAGAAAGGAGAGGGTGCAGAGTGTATTAGCCACAGCTAGGATGTAAAGAAAGATTAACTTAATATTAGGTAGGTCCATTCAAAAGTCTGATGGTAGCAGCAAAGAAGCTGCTCTTGAGTACGTGACCTCAAACTCGTATATCTTTTCCCCGACCGAAGAAGCTGGAAGAAAGTAACAGGTGTATTCCAGTCAGACTGGCCATAGTACAAGCTCCATCATGTGACTGGTGGAAAGGATTTGTTTACAATCAGATATGAGATTGTAATGTACAACAATCCCCCTGGATCATTTAGCTAAATCCAGGCAGTAAACTGCCTGTAAATTGACTATGGGAGATAGCTAAATGCCACGGTTTCTCTGACGGTGAACAATGTTCAGTCCCTTGTGCAAATCAGCCTCCCACCCATCGACTCTATCTATACTCCCCACTGCTTCGGAAAAGCAGCCAGCATAATCAAGGACCCCATGCACCCTGGGTGTACTCTCTTCCACCTTCTACCGTCAGGAAAAAGATGCAGAAGTCTGAGAACATGTACCAACCGACTCTAGAACAGTTCTTCCTTGCTGCAATCAGACTTTTGAATGGACCTATTATATATTAAGCTGACCTTTCTCTTCACCCTATCTGTAACTGCAACACTATATTCTACACCCTCGCCTTTCCATCTCCCCTATGTACTTTATAAACTCTATATAGTGTTCAGGAAACAATACTTTTCACTCTATCCCAATACATGTGACAATAACAAATCAAATCAAATTATACAGAATCATTGTATGTTTTAGCACAGATGGCCTCTATCCTAGAGGCTTAAAGGAAGTGATGTTGGAGATAGTGATGCATCGGTTACAGTATCCCAAAATTTCCTGGATGTGCGAATGGTTCTGGTGGATTGGATATAATTTTAGGATAAGGGGTGACAGATTTAAAACAGAGATGAAGAGAAATTACTTCTTTTAAAGAGTCATGAATCTGTGAAATTCAGTATGCCAGAGCATGGTGGGTGTTGAGATGTTGAGTGAATTTAAGGAAGAGGTGGGCATATTTTTAATTAGGGTTTGATAGACTATGGTGAACAGGCAGGTAAGTGGAGTTGAGGCTGAGATGAGATCAGCCATGAATATATTAATCATAGAATCCCTGCAGTGCAGAAGGAGGCCTTTTGGTCCATGGAATCTGCACCAAAAAACAATCCCACCCAGGCCCTATCTCTGTAACCATACGTATTTACCCTGCTAATCTACCCAAGACTAAGAGGCAACTTACCATGGCCAATCAACCTAACCCACACATCTTTGGACTGTGGGAGGAAAGCAGAACACCCAAAGGAAACCCATGCAGACACAGGGAAGAACATGCAAACTCCACACAGACAGTCACCCGAGGCTGGAATTGAACCCGGATAACTGGCACTGTGAGGCAGCAGTGCGAACCTCTGTACCACGATGCTGCCCAAAATACGCAGCACATTAAATGGTGGAGCAGGCTCAAGGGAGAGGTCTATGATTCATACAAGCAGACCATTCGGCCTGTCAAGCCTGTGTCAGCTCACTGCAGGATCAGTTTAGTTACAGCTCCACGAGTTTCAAAGACGAGTCATATTACACTCGAAACGTTAATTATTTCTCCCTCCACAGATATTGCCAGACCTGCTGAGTTTTTGCAGCACTTCTGCTTTTTTTTCCCCTGGCACTTCCTGTTTTTATTACAGTTCTCCAGCATCCACAGTATTTTGCTTTTTATTTAATCCCACTCTGTTTTGCTGCAATTTGTTTTCTTCAGGTGCTTATCCAATTGCATTTTGAAAGCCACAGTTGAATCTACCTCCATTATCCTTGCAAGCAGGCATTTCAAGTCACAACCACTAACTGCATAATTTTATTTTCCTCATCTCACCTTTGAATCTTTTGCCAATCACTTTAAATTGGTGTCCTCTGATTCTTGACCCTGTACCTGTGGAACAGTTTCTCGCTAATTACTCTGTCCAGAACCCACATGATATTTAAAATCTCTAGCAATCTCCCCTCAACCCACTCTAAGGAAAACAACTGCAACTTCTCCAGTCCATTCACATAACTGAAGTCCCTCATCCTTAGAACCATTCTTATAAATCTTTTCTGCACCCTCTCCAAAACTTTCACATCAGCCTCAAGTGAAATACCAGAATTGGGCACAATATTTAAATTGAGGCCAAACCAACATGTTGTAAAAGTTCTTCATAACTTCCATGTTCTTTTTTGCATTTTGTGCCACGAGTTATAAATCATTATTTTGTAAATTGAGTTTGTGTCTTTACATGCCCTGTTTGTGAATAGAACTCCCACTCACCTGACGAAGGGGCAGCGCTCTGAAAGCTAGTGGCTTTTGCTACCAAATAAACCTGTTGGACTTTAACCTGTGTTGTGAGACTTCTTACCATGATTTATAAAGCCCAGGATCATGTGAGCCTTTTCAACTATGTTCTCAACCTGCCCACTATGGTGAACGATTTGAGTACGTACTGCATATATATAAAATATATATAAAACATTCCAGGATGCAACTACAGATCAAAATGTGGATACATTCCTCAGATTTTGATCCCATGTCAGGAACAGAATTGACTTGAACTTATGTAATCTCAGTAATGTAGAAAAGTATCCGAAAATGCTTCACATAATCAGATTTAAATTTAGAAACTAAATCAAACCAGGCCAAAGAACAGGTCGTTCAGAGGCATGTTTCAAGAAAGGTGTTAAAGAGGGAGAGAATACTGGAGTGCCAGAGTGAGTTAGGAAGTGACCAAAGCAACAGCTGCCAAAGGTTTTGATTCCATCTCATTGAATTTGAAAATTTGGATGAAATCCAATAAAGTTAGAATTTAAACTCGAGCATGTCACTACTCTGCTGTGATATTGTAATGACTTCAATCAGGCCATTGAGGTTGGCCTACTGGAGTATGGACTCCCTGATTAAGGATCTCATCCTGACTGTCTGCCCCTCTATCATGGCTATATTCGTGGTCTGGAGAGCAGGATGTGGTGTCTAAGGACACAGTTGATGCCTTCCATGCCCACAGAGCACCGTGGGGACTGGGGTGTATTATCGACCCTGATAGTCCCCTTTTGATTTAATGTTTTAACTTTCCTTTCAACTTTGTTTTTTGTTCCGGCTGTTCTCCTTCCTTTTAGGGAGTATCCCTTTTACTTTGTCCCTCAGTTAATTTGAGTTGTTTATTTGATTGGTATGCAAAAGAGATCCCTGATTAAGGATCTCACCCAAGCTGACTGTATGCCCCTCTACCGTGGCCATATTCACGGCCTGGAGAGGGAGGATGCGGTGTCTGAGGGCACAGTTGATGCCTTCCATGCCTGCCCATGCCCATGGCCACTGCAGGGACTGGGGTGCATTATTGACTCCTTTAATTACACTTTAATTTGATGTTTTAAGCTTCCTTTCTGCATTGTCTTTGTTTCGGCAGTTCCCTTTCTTTTAGGGAGCTGCCCTTTTTGAGTTGTCCTTAAGTTGTTTTTGTTTTTTTGGTTAAACACAAAAAGATATCCCTGATTAAGGATCTATTTGATAGGCCAATCAGGGAGTCTTTGCCTTATACTTAACCGGGAGTGTCAGTTTCTCAGACACCCCTGGAGATAGATTGCTAACTACTAGCACTCTGTATATTGCTGTTAGAGTTTGCAAATAAAGGGATTTTGGTGAAGAAACTTCTGCCTCCAATTACAGACATATTCAGCCATTTCCCTTTTAGGAACAGGATGCACCTCATCTATCCTAACTGGAACCATCAACTTTGATGGTGTTAATGGCTAATTGAGGTTTTATGAGGAATGGATTGTGTCAACTCCTGAATTAGTTGATCAGCTTTGATTAAATCCACTATTTTCTGATTTTGAGCATTCACTTCAACTTTTAATAGGAAGTGTATATGTGCTCATAGTTGGTTTCACATACAATTTAATGAAAACAACTGAGATCCAGAAAGAATGGTAATATGTACAGAACGTGCCATCATTCTGTCATGTAAATAAAACGCGAACTTCAGTTCAAATTATGCAGTACCATATCACTGGCGTTCACAGCAGCTGTCTACAATGATACAAGTAACAAAAGAAAGAAAATAAGTTATAACATGGGGAAAAAAGAATTAAGCCACCATCACTTCCCGCACAATCCCCCACCAAAATCAATCTAGGTGTCCTTATTGCAAAAAACACAAAAATGCATTTAAATTGATACTTCACATTTTTAGATTAGATGAATGATTAGTTAATCTTTGTGGTGTTTACTGAGGGACAAAAATTAGCCAGGTTATCAGTAGAACTCCCTCACCTTTGAACGGTTTCTAAATGAATAGTTAGACAGGGTCTTAGTTTGACATCTTATCCAAAAGATAGTACCTCCAACAGTGTAATACATTCGCAGTATTGCACTAAAATGGAGGCTTAGGCGATGTGCTTGATTCCCAGAGTGGGGCAGGCTTGGAGGTAACAGCATTGCAATCTAACATATTCTGCAAATAATTATAAAGGGATTTTAACTCCCTCTACCCTGTGCAAATCAGACCATCCAGGAGTTAAAATCTAAATATTAGATTAACCTCTGATTTCCTGCACTGGCAGGGGCTCAATGGATCAAATGTCTTCTGTGTTTTTAATGACTCATCACCATCTCACCATTCGTTTAGACAGCAGCAAAGTACTTGCCTGGCTCAGAAGGGATCTTCATAAATATGTTTGAGTTAGCGTCCTCTTACATAGCCAGTATTTTTATGATCTATTGGGCAACAAATCCAATGTTGGCCAAGAAACAGGCGCTGTGAAGAGCAGCAGTTCATAGAATTTATAGAATCCCTCCGGTGTAGAAGATGCCATTTGGCCCATTGAGCCTGCACTAACTCTCTGGCAGAACACCTTACCCAGGCCCTCTCCCCACCCTATCCCCGTAACCCCACACATTTCCCATAGCTAATCCATCTAACCTACACATCCTGGGACATTAATGGGCAATTTAACATGGCCAATCCATCTAATCTGCGCACATTTGTTCTTCAGCGAGACAGCAAGAGCTAAGCCCTCTCCACGGCCTCACTATACTGCAATAGGCTATACTGGGGTGCTCCTTCGGGACAAATAGTTAATCTATTTAAATAAGCCCCCCCCCCGCCACTCCCCCATCTTCCACTCCACCACCTCTTGGGTAGTTGGCAAGCACATACTGCCAGCTATCTGTGCAAATGATAACATGCCAGCTCATATTTAAAGGATGTATTCCCATCCAACTGCAGCTAGTTGGAGTATATCAGTAGCAGTACGTTTATATCTAAATCAGTAGGTTGTCAGTTCAAGCCGCATGGAAACTTGAGCAAAAATCTAGACTCCGGTCTAGAGGTAGGGAGTGTCGCGCTGTTAGAGTTGCTGTCGTTAAAATATAACAATGTGGACATAAAAGATTGTACAATACTGTTTGAAAAGAAGAAGAAAGTTCTACTTGGTGTCTTCTCCAAAATTTATCGCTCAATCAACGTCACTGAAACAGATTATCTGGCCATTATCTCATGCTGTTTGCAGGGCCTTGCTATGTGAAAATTGGCAGCTGTGTTTCCTCCAATTCCTCAAAAGTCATTAATTGGCTGTGAAACTCTTTAGCATATTGTGACGGATGTTATATAAATGCAAGTTATTATATATGGTGCAATAATATTGGAATCCAGTGAAACAACGTCCATGTCAATAACAGGCTGATAAAAATCTGATCTATTACACTAAACGGAGCTTCAAATGTGTGGTAAGAAAGCAGAAGCAGAACTAAGCTGAGTTTCCCCAAATTAATCCAATGGAGACAATGAGGCAAGCTGAACCCTGTTAAAAACCACTGATGTAAGGAAAATAGCTACGTACAAACTTGAAGCAGGAGTAGGCTATTCGGCGTTTCAAGCCTGTTCTGCCATTCATTTTGATCATGGATGATCATCAAATTCAATATCCTGATCCCATTCCACCCCCCAATATCCCTTGATTCCGTTAAGCCCAAGAGCTATACCTGATTTCTTATTGAAATCACAACAATGCTTTGGTCTTTCTGTCGGGAAACAGTGGCATAGTGATAATGTCACTGGACTGACAAAAGAATACAGTGACGTCAAGCATGATATCTCAGCATGTGGTTGTGAATGTGCTATATCTGCTGTATTTGCCATAAGAGTGAACCAACCTAATTCGTTTTCAAGTACAGATGATGCCATCTACTGATTGGTATGATTTAATTTCCCTGCACTGATAGGTTCTTCATTTACAATGTTTTCTTTGAAGTGAGGCAAAGCTGGTATATACCAGCAGTGCACCATTAAACTGTAAGAGGGGTGAGTTAGAGCAAAGGGAAAAAAAAATCACAATAATATTGCACAGAAATTTAAACACTCAAACAAAGGAAGGAAAATATAAATTAATACATAATAAACAACTAGTCTTCTTACTTTTAAGATATTTGGGATACCTCTTCATGTGCACATTTCTTTATGGGCAATGAAAGTTTTGTCACCAAAAGGGTAGCACGGTGGCACAGTGATTAGCACTGTTCCCTCACAGCACCAGGGACCCAGCTTCAATTCCAACCTTGGGTGACTGTCAGTGTGGATTTTGCACATTTGCTGTGTGTCTGCATGGATTTCTTCTGGGTGCTCCAGTTTCCTCTCACAGTTCAAAGATGTGTGGGTTAGGTTGATTGGACATGCTAAATTCTCCCTCAGCCATGATGTGGATTTGCCTCTGTTGGACTGGGGTAGGCACAGTAAGAAGTCTCATAACACCAGGTTAAAGTCCAACAGGTTTATTTGGTAGCACCCTTTATCAGGTGAAGGGGCAGCGCTCTGAAAGCTCATGCTCCAAAAAAAATCTGTTGGATTTTAACCTGGTGTGAGACTTCTCCTTCAGTGTCAGGGGAATTAGTAGGGTAAATAAGTGGGATAACGGGATAGGGCTTGTTGGGATTGTTGCTGGTGCAGTCTAGATGGGCCAAATAGCCTCATCCTGCACTGTAGAGATTCTTTGATTCTATTCCATGAAAAAGTCAATTAGAAGGGTCATTCTAAGAATCATCTATGAAGACTATTTAGTCTCCCATTTGTTTACTCACATATTAGAGCCTGAAAATATCACCTTCTTAGGACAACATGGTACACAATTTCAAAATGAAATTTTGACTTTCATTGCTGACAAATTGTTAATGCAAGAAGTTGAAACAACTTGACATACATTTGTTTTACTTATTCGTACCTTTAGCACTTTGGCTGCATTGTTGGGAGTGCTGTTCTTTGGGTGAGATGTTAAACTAAGATACTGCCTATGCACCTTTCTCACTCCCCCTCTCTCACTCCCCCTCTCTCACTCCCCCTCTCTCACTCCCCCTCTCTCACTCCCCCTCTCTCTGTCTTTGTCTGACCAACCCACAGCATTGTTTAAATGTCAGCAAATGTCTTGGCTGATGATTGTTTCCTCGGTTGAACAACCAAAACCGGATAAACTGGTCATTCGTTTCATTGCTATTCACGGAATGCTGTCCAGTATAGAAAGTTTGCTTTCAAACATATTTTTCCAGTTCAAAGTGTATGAAATGTTTTGAGATGTTCTTGCTGAGTAATGGTTGCTTAGCTTTATATTGTGTTTTTCTCTATCAATGCCTTTCAGTTTGGTTTGCCCCAAGGCCATGGCTGCACAATAGATAAATTGGCACATGACAGAAAATATACAAGAAACCCAGAGATGGATTCTTAATATTTTGATTAACCCCACAGTCCAAATTCAGTTGAAATTTGCCTATGTGTCCTTTTGGTATTTTAAATATGGTACCATATAGTTGTCACTGAATGCATTAAATGAAGTCAATACATTGGGTGATAACTATATGGTACCATATTGTCACACCTGCCAGAATTGAGTTGCACAAACATTGTAAATGCACGTTGTTGGTTTTTTTCTTACAACAATATAAACTACCAAACTGTTAAAACCTCTTGTGGCTTTTTCAAAGCAAGCAAAATTATATCGGAAGTCCTATTTCTGCATAGATTTCCTCAGGGTCTCATAGAATCCCTACAATGCAGAAGGAGACCATTCAGCCCGCACTGACAACAGTCCCATCCAGGCCCTGTTCCCATAATCCTCCTTATTTACCCCGCTAATCCCCTTAACACTAGGGTTAATCCAGCATGGCCAATCAACCTAACCCCCACATCTTTGAATAATGGAAGGAAACCAGAGCACCCAGAGGAAATCCACACAAACACAGGGAGTGTGTGCAAACTCCACATTGTGACCCAAGGCTATAATTGAACCTGGGCCCCTGGCATTGTGAGGCAGCAGTGCTGACCACTGTGCCACCATGTTACCTGAGTTCCTGAGTTGCAGACTTACTAGATTTTTCTGCTAAACTTATTTCCATAGATCTTGACAGTCGTCATTGAAAGTGTAATGGTAACCATGGAAGCAAAGCCGATTGTCATAAAAACCCATCTGATTCACGAATGTCCTTCAGGGAAGGAAATCTGCCATCCTCACCGGGTCTGGCCTACATGTGACCCCAGATCTGCAGCAATGTGGCTGACTCTTATATGCCCTCTGAAGTGACCTAGCAAGCCACTCAGCTCAAGCGCAATTAGGGATGGGCAATAAATCTTGACCCAGCCAGGGATTCCCTCATCTCATGAACAAAAAAAAAACCTAACTACAAGGTCATCAATTAGCACGGGATTCCAAGATGTGCAGGTTAGATGGATTGGCCACGCCAAATTGCCCCTGAGACTGGAATGTTACAGCCATTCATGCCAGTGGGATTTTCCCATCCCGCTGCAGCGAACAGATATTTGGCTGGCTGCCAAATTCTCCGGCCTCACGGCAGCAGAAGTATGGCGTGAGCAACCGGTCAGATCGTGCACTTAGTGTCCACAAATGTGTAGTTAAGATGGAGTAGTCATGGTAAATGTGCAGTGTTACAGGAATGAGGCAGAGGGGAGGGCCTGGATGGAATGCTCTTTTGGAGAGTGAGAACAGACTTGATGGGCTGAATGGCCTCTTTCTGCACTGCAGCCATTCTATGTGCTTTCTCTATATTCATACCTTCAGGAAATCTCAGTTTACAGCACTGTCGCCTCAGAATGAAACCTGATATTAAGTTTCAAGTTTTCAAGTTTATTTATTAGTGTCACATGTAGACTTACATTAACACTGCAATGAAGTTACTGTGAAAATCCTTTATTCTATATTAATGCATAATAATATCGAGAAATTTGGAATGTGATTCAGTGTTTCTCTTTACTGAAACAATATAGCCATTAATTCATAATGCATCGTCCTTCATCCAAAAGGATTTGAATAATGAAGGTATGGTTCTGGCCAGCAGGGGCCACTACAGCAAGACCCACAAACAAATGTTTCCACAATGTATACAGTATCTCAGCTCAATAACTAATAAGCAAAATACTGCGGATACTGGAAACGAGAACAGAGAACGCTGGAAAAACTCAGCAGGTCTGGCAACCTCTGCCGGGAGAGAATTAACAATTCGAGTCTGTTTGGCTCAACATTAGAATTAAAGAAAAGGAGCAACAGACAAACGGAAAATCTGTCTGACAGAAAAGCAGTACTTCCTCAAGAAAGGCATTCCTGGAAGAGAAATGGCAGTGGATCAAACACTAAAATAAGGAAAATAGTGCAGATGCTGGAATCTGAAACAAGAACATAATTGTTTTTTTCTTCAATGGAGTCTCCATGTCTTTCTCCCTCTCTTTAATTCTAATCAAGAGCCAAATGGACTGGAAAGGTTTCTCTCCTTACAGATGCTGCCAGACCTGCTGAGTTTTTTTCCAGCAATCAAAGAATCCCTACAGTGCAGAAGGAGGACAATTTACCATGGCCAATCAAACCTAACCCATACATCTTTGGTCTGTGGGAGGAAACCGGAGCACCCGGAGCGAATCCATGCAGGCACGGGGAGAACTTGCAGACTCTGCACAGACAGTAACCTAAGCTGGGAATTAAACCTGGGTCCCTGGCACTGTGAGGCAGCAGTGCTAACCACTGCGCCACCCCTTCTCTGTACTCATTCTAAATAATGAATGCTTTTTACAAAGTAAACTGGAAATGTTTATTTCTTAGTTTAGAGCAGATTTCTCACTTTGGCTAAGATCAAGTGTAGTATCGACATACTGCATTTGGTTGAAGTCATTAGGTTACATTTCAGTTTCATTTGAAGCAATTTTTAAAAGTGGCGTCTCGGCCTTTTGACTAAGATGCAAATGAGACCAAGCCTTGGAGGAGGAGCTGCACCTATTCCAATCAGCTTGGATCATGTAGATCAAGCCCAAGACAGGAGGTGAGAGCCCTGTCTTGTCAGCTTGGATCGGGAATGTCCCAACTTGTTGAGACTTTGAATTGGACTTGATTGGATTGAACTGGATTAAAAACAAAAAAAAAAGACTATTTGTTAAATTGGCTAGTTAATGAAACTACTAATTTAAGACAATTAATTATGTTAATACTGACATACTTCCATGCCTACCAGAGTTAACATGCTTCTATCTGTTGATGTTTTATAACTATTAGTGGAATATTAAAGTCCCTTAAACATCATAATCCAAACACACACCAAATTAACTAATTTATAGATTCATAGAACCCCTACAATGCAGAAGGAGGCCATTCAGCCCATCAAGTCTGCACCGGCTACAATCTTACCCAGACCCTATCCCCATAATCCCATGTACTTATCCTGCTAATCTCCCTGACACTAAGGGGCAATTTAGCGTAGCCAATCAATCTAACCATCACATCTTTGGAGTATGGGTTAGCATTCAGAGGAACCGACGCAGGCACTTCAAATAACTTTACATGTTACTGATATGTTTAAAGGGTGGTGGTATGCATTGATGTGCCTTTATGCTTTGCAACGTGGCAGAGAGTAAGTTCATGCCAGTGACTACCAGTTTCATTCATGCAATCAGAGAGAATCACAGCTCAAGGAGAATCAGAAGAAGATTTAACAGAAAAAGCTATCCAGACAAGTACAATCAGGCAGGGCATGTGCACTGTTGTAGCTCTTGAAACAGACAATGGGGAGGTGCTAGCTGAGAGGTATTGTCACTGAACCAGTAACCCAGGGTAATGCTGTCAGGACTTAGGTTCATAATCCCATCACAGCAGATGGTGCAATTTGAATACAATAATTAATTTATTATTTATAACAATAACAATTTAGGAACTTTCAAGCAGTTATTGGATAGGCACATGGAGCACACCAGAATTATAGGGAGGGGATAGCTCGATCTTGGGATTGGACATAACTCGGCACAGAATTGAGGGCCAAAGGGCCTGTACTGTGCTGTAATGTTCTATGTTCTAAAAATCTAACGGTGACCATGAAAAACCCATTAGGGAAGGAATTCTGCCTGGTCTAGTTTACATGTGACACCATGCCCACAGCAATGTGGCTGACTCTTAGGCCATCTGAAATGGCCTAACAAACGAATCTGTTCAAGGACAATAAATGTTGGCCTTGATGCCAACATTCCATAAATAAATAAACAATCTTCGCACCCCTAATTAGGGAATGGAGAGGTAAAGAGAGAAAGCACGATTTTAAAATTGCAAAGAAGAAATAGAAAAATATATTCTTAAACAATTATTCTCCAATCTGCAAGTTACCATTTTGCAAATAATTATTGTCATTAATTGAAAGCATTGAGCAAAGTTCAATAAACCATATGCAAAGTCATTTTATATAAACCATTTCCTTTTTTTCTCCTTATTTCTCTCTGCCCTGCCTCTGGTCGCCTCTTATGTTGGCGATTAAGGTTGCTCTTCAACTAATTTGTTCTATGCTAAAATTATCTTCTGAACTCAACATAAGAGCTGACCCTGACCCCAAGCTTACCAGTCTTTAGAGAAACTTTCCTGTCAGCCAAGATCAGAAAGAGCTGTGCAACCTGAACTCCCCAGGTCACAGTGCACTGCCACTGAATCTCTACGTTGTCACTGAATCCTCTGCACTGTGAATTTAAAAAGATTTGTTTCAGACCTGAGGCAGAAGGACTTTGCTGAGGATCATTTCATATGTTGATTTGATTTGCTTTGATTTATTATTGTCACATGTATTAGTGAAAAGCATTATTTCTTGCGCACTACACAGACGAAGCATACCGTTCATGGAGGAGGAAATGAAAGAGTGCAAGATGTAGTGTTATAGTCATAGCTAGGGTGTAGAGTAAGATCAACTTAATGCAAGGTAAGTCCATTCAAAAGTCTGACAGCAGCAGGGAAGAAGCTGTTCTTGAGTTGGTTGGTATGTGACCTCAGATGTTTGTATCTTTTTCCCAATAGAAGAAGATGGAAGAGAGAATGTTGGGGGTACGTGGGGTCCTTAATTATGCTGGCTGTTTTGCCGAGGCAGCGGGAAGCGCAGACAGCGTCAATGGATGGGAGCCTGGTTTGAGTGATGAATTGGGCTACATTCGTGACCTTTTGTAGTTCCTTGTGGACTTGGGCAGAGCAGGAGCCATACCAAGGTGTGATACAACCAGAAAGAATGCCTTCTATGTTGGAACAACTATCCATGACACACCAGATTAGTAAATTCAACTTATACATTGATGGTCATTTTAGAGAACAAAATACCACACATATTAAAATGGATTATTTTATCTTTATTTGTCATCACTCAGCTCTCTGGAAAACTGCTACAAAATACTTTACTGATTGTTCATAAGGGGGATTGTGGGGAATAGAACTGTAACAATGATCAAAAATTACAAATGCTCTTCCTTCCACCAGGGTAAAGGATGTTTGTGGTCAGTATTTCCTGTAGTTCAACACATCCCGCCACTGCACTCCCCAGCTGAGGTATAGTACAAAATGCGCAATGTTTGGTTCACTGTGTGCTGTCCCATCTCAGAAGAGCACCCTCAAAGCACTCATATGGCATTTCTTACACCAATCTTATGATGGTCTTACAGAAGGTGATTGCAAATAAGTGCTTAATTCACAACAGGTCAGTGCTATGGTCTTTTCCCTACAGCAACTGGACTGATCTTTTGAATTATTTTACTCCAAATAACTCATTTGCCATTAAGGGTGGGTTCAGCTCCAAGCCCCAGAGATTGTAACACATCGAGTTCCACCAAGTGCCCAGTGGAACCTCCAATTAATTCTAGTATCAATTGAATACAAATTATTTTTACTTCCTCTATTGCAGATCATTTAGATGTTTTACAGTTTTTCAAATTTATTGTTCATATTTTTGACTAAATGATCAGAGGTAATAATATCAAATAATGGTAGAAATCTGGAATTCTCTTCCTGAAAAGGTTGTGGATCTTGGTACAATTGGAGTTTTTGAGATGTTAGATTGAAATATTTTTGTTATGCAATGAAATTGAGTCATGAATCTAGTACAGATAAGTGGATTTGCTACATGAATCAGCACAGATTCTACTGACCAGCAGAGCAGGCTCAGGGACTTACTGGCTTACGCCTGTTCCTATGTTCCAAATGTAAAACTGCTCATTTGAATCCGAGTCTCCCGAAGCATGAATTAGTGCTGGGTCTAAATTAAGTTTTAAGCATACTTTTTGGGTGACTAATTGTCAGCTTCCTGTCAGTCTGCTGGCATGAATCCATCCACAGAGGATTCCCAAAAAGAAAGTCTCGCTTGAAATCTGAATGCACAGTATTTATGCAATGCATGGCTGACATCTCCTCTTGTCTGAGGTTTAAATGGCGAGATAGGGACTTAATTTCATTTTAAAATGACTGTAATAAATTGTATTAGAAAATGCTGAGGGTAATCAGAGTGGATTTTGGAGACAGTTCCTCGATACATTCACTTTCACACAGATGGTGTTTGATCAATTACAGTAACTACCTATGAAGGTGCCTAACTGAAGTCCAACACCATCTTTCATAGTTTGTCTAACACTTTCAAGCATCATTAATAAAACTGTCACCGTCAGGCTCCTCGAACTGCAATTAGGGTGAAGCGAGTAGCTATTTAAGCAAATAATTCCATCTGGCTGTTCAACTGGTAATCATAAAACCTGTAATAGATCACGCTGATTATATAAAAAATGTACCTTGGAGTCAGCACCATACAGGCACATTCTGGACAAATTTCACTGCAGCGTACATCTCAGCTTTCAACTTTTCTTCACGAGATCGTAGGTGGTAATGTAGGTCAGAACTGATGAACAGTGTAGTGCTGGGAACGAATGGAAAGGATGGACCAAGAGAATGGGTTGGCTGCGAGGTGTTTTAAAATTGTCAAGGGGAAACATTTTGTCGATTATTTTCTAAGGATAAGCACACTTTGCTTTGTCTTAAGAATTTAATTCAGCAAGGCATAAAAACCTTAGCTTTTACCTCTAAAATTAAGCTTTTACACAATTGTTCAAAAGGAAGAAAGCAATAAAGGTTGTGATTTTAATGGTAAAATTACATTAAAACTAGGCATTTTCTTTTGGTTAAGTGATTATCTCTTTTCAGATAGTTTTAGCCAACAACTTAACACCAAGATATCCTTCATAATGCTCTTAGAATTCATGGAAAGATGCAGTTTACCTTTTCAGAAGAAACATAAAAGCAGCATTATTGTAATTTTGTGAAATTAAAATAATAATTTAAGATGCGTGATTGAAAATCAGAAGAGCCCAAAAAGTACCTGGATGAAGACTTGGCATGTCATAATATTCAAAACTATAGACCAAGTGCTGGTAAATGGGATCAGGTGAGAGTTCAGGTGTTTCTTGTGCACTGATGCAGACTTGATGGGCCAAAGGGCTTTTTCTGCATTCTATGATTCTATGAGTGTGCTGAGAATGCCTTTGACTGAAGTCTGAGTGGCTGGTACCCAATTGCAGATGAGAACAACAGTCTCTGTCTTTTTGTGTAATTGCTACAATACAGCCCCTTGGAAGTTACTTACCAGGAAGTCAAGACAGTGTTGGGCAGCCAGTTCTTTCAATTGCTGCTAATACTTCACAGCTGAAGCAGGATGGATCATTTTCATAAAAGTAGATATTAGAAATCTAAAAAAAAATCTGCTAGAAACACTCAGGAAGTCAGGCAGCATCTGTGGAGAGAGAAACAGAATCATCTGCTGGAATCAGCAGGGATTCTCTGACCGTTCATGCCCCGTTGCTGCAAGAGAGATCAGAGAATTTGGCGCTCAGCCAAATCTGTTCACTCTGTTCAACGGCCTGTGAACTCCTGCCAACGTTTCAGGTCAATGACCTTTTCTCGGAATCGATCTGAAACAAGTTCCTCTCTTCACAGATGCTGCTAGACCTGTTGAGGATTTCCAGATTTTTTTTACATACCACAATTTGCCTCTGAAGGCTTTTTAAAGTTTATTTATTAGTGTCACAAGCAGGAGGGAGTAAAAATAGATTCTTGGAGGATTTGAAAGGCAGCAGTGCAGAAATTAGATAAGTAATTCTCTGGCTCAGACTGGACAGGTTAGAATAGATACAGGCAAAAGCACTCAGCTGGGTGATAGTGGGGAGGTGTGGGAGAAGGATAGTCTGGTCAACTGTGTCAAAGATGTGGAGTCCTCCACATCATGGCTACCATCGACACCACAAACTGTCGGCTCCAAGTGGAGAGGATCTCCAAGAAGATCGCACATATCGACACAGACATCAAGTTTCGACAAGACTTTTAATTGTGACAAAGGCAGCAGACAGATCAAGAAGGATGAGGAAGGATAATTTACCTTGTTACAAGTCGCATTGTCTATCATTTGTGACTATGATAAGGTACATTTTATTACTCTGGCAGGGATGGTAACCTGTTTGGAGAGATGCAAACATGAAGCTTCAAGAAAGGATTGGCTCATATCTGAGAGATGACAACATGTTCAAGGATTTTGGAGAAGAAAATAAGGTTGGAGATGGGGCATAGTTTACAAGGACAGAGGATGAATGTTCTTTTAATGTTTTTGAAAAGACTGATAATTGCAGATGTGAAAAGGAGGGAGATAGTACAAAATTTCCCCTGGTTATTCAACGCTGCTGCTTTACTTTCCCCCAAGCCACTTATGAATCAGTTAATTTGCTGTGAAGCCTTTACTTATACCTTTCTATAAATAACTTCTCAGTAGTGTACAACCAGAACCATCTGGTGACTCAAGTAGTAGTTTCCTGACTTTGCTTTGCAGATAATAAACATGTTCCTGAAGTAAGCCAAGCACTCTTATCCGTCACGTGACATGGGGGCGGGGGCGGGGGGGTGGAGGTGTGTAAAATCAACTTCCCACTGCTCTCAGCAATCTACTTCACTGCACCCACCTTTGTACCACTGGGCCATTTTTGCAGCATTAGCAATGTGATACCAAACCCTCTACAACCAGGAGCCAGCATAAGTATTGGAAATTCTCAAAATCTAAATGGATATTTGGAAGATAATTGACACTTGCTGTGTTTTTGGTATGTTAATTTTGTTCCAGTGAGATGCAGCAGTGATTTTCTTACTTCAAAATGTCAATGTATAATTTGATTAGGATATCTCTTCTAACTCTGACTGCTGGATAGTAAGATCTGTCTATTCTCAGCTATTCATTACAGGGCCTGTGGTGGTCCTAGTGAGTGTAATAATCTTTTCCAGTTCAAATGCAAAATTCTCAGCTGCTCCTAAAGCCATTGGTTACTGACTTCATTTTTTCATAATGGTTAAAAGCTGAAGGACAGTGATCTGAAAGGGAAAAAGAGGAGAGAGAAAAAACAATCATAGCAGAGGAATTAGGCAACATTAACATTTATCTTACAGGGAAAAACAAGGAATCAATTGCCACATTTTACAAACAAAGAAAATGCTACAGGCGTAGACTGTAGGGCTTGGTTACAGAATTGCATGACATGTGCCCAATGCATAAGAGTGCTGAATTATATTAGGGGTGGCACAGCAGCACACTGATTGGCACTGCTGCCTCACAGTGCCAGGGACCTGGGTTCGATTCCAGGCTTGGGTCATTGTCTGTGGGGAGTCTGCATGTTCTCCCTATGTTTGTGTGGGTTTCCTCCAGGTACTCTGGTTTCCTCCCAACTGTCCAAAGATGTGCAGATTGTGTGGATTGGCCATGTTAAATTGCTCCTCAATGATAGGGGGAACTAGCTAGGATAAATGCATGGGGTTATGGGTTTAGGGCCTGGGTGGGATTGTGGTCAGTGCAGAGAATGGCTTCCTTCTGCGCTGAAGGATTCTATCACTCTATAAAATCCCAGGCAGTGAATGTAATCAAAAGCCAGACCTTATCCTACTATCATGTGTTATCCTTCACTGTTTATGGATTCCATTACCATTAAATATTATGCTTAACTTGCCATCATATATGTTCTCATAAAATAGCATTTTTCCTATAAAAATTCAGTGAACCGTTTTTAATTCAGGTAATTAAAAACACCCTTGATTGATAATTGATAATTATGAATGCATCTTGGCCATAACTTGATTTATTGCTCAGGCTTTGCATCAGATTGATAGTTTAAATACATCTCAATCTTGTTACTATCAATCCTCATTAATTTTTTTTTGATTAATCATAGAATCATAGAATCCCTACAGTGCAGAAGCAGGCTATTTGGCCCATTGAGTCCGCACTGACTCTCTCTGACAGAGTACTTTGGCTAGGCTCTTTTCCCCATCCTATCTATTCCTGTCACCCCACATATTTACCATGGCTACTCCATCTAACCTAAGAGACAATTTAGCATGGCCAATCTACCTAACCTGCATATCTTTGGACTGCGAGAGGAAACTGGAGCACCCAAAAGAAACCCACACAAGCCCAGTGATCTCTCAATTCACTTTTCGTTTTGTTTGAATCCCAACTTTAAAGAATTACATATTAATGAAGGGATTAATAATTAGGATTTTTGGGAAGGAGAATGAGAAATGATAATAGAACAGTCCGCCTAGGCTGGAACATAGCAAGTTATGAACATTATTAAACCATCTATCAGGTTCTGGTTCCAAAACCACAAGATTACAAAGAAAGTTCTCTGGTCACTGCTTGAACCAGTCACTCACCATCCCTCTCCACTTCTCTCCCTGCCAAACATGGGACTAAAACAATCACCTTCTGAAGAAGATTTTAAAGTGCAAGTTACTGCAATTAAGATTCTTTTTAATATAATTTGCCTCAAGTAATGTAAAGTCACAATACTCCCAGGTGACCACAGGCTGCTCTTCCCTTTGAGGTGGAAAGCTGACTGGTGGTGATTTAACCTGAGGATCACCACATCTCAGGCAAAGGGCAAGGTTGAGAAGGCAGGGCCTTCATGAATAACCTCAGCCATTACAGGAATTGAACACACACTATTGGTGTCATTCTGCATCATAAGCCAACCATCCAGCCAGCTGAGCTCAACTGACACCCAATTTGCCTAACTATTTCCAAATGAACAACAGACAACCATTACTGACATCATTCAACATAGTTAAAAAGCTCAGTAAGGCATATGACTTGATATTTGCTTAAATTCTTTAACTTCTCTTTAATTAATCTATTCCATATTTTCCATGAAATTAAGTATAATGAATTATTAGTGAGAAATAAATTAATTAAGTTAAATAAGTTAACATGGGGTGACACAGTGGCACAGTGGTTAGCACTACTGCCTCATAGCACCAGGGATCCAGGTCCAATTCCCAGCTTGGGTCACTGCCTGTGTGGAGTCTGCATGTTCTCCCCATGTCTGCGTGGGTTTCCGTTGGTTGACTCTGGTTTCCTCTTACAGTCTGAAAGACGTGCTGGTGGAATTCATTGGCCATGCTAAATTCCCCCTTAGTGAACCTGAACAGGTGCCCGAATGTGGTGACTAGGGGATTTTCACAGTAACTTCATTGCAGTGTTAATATAAGCCTACTTGTGACTAATAAATAAACTTTATTAGAAGAGGCCAGGTCAAAATCATATGTACCTTTGAGGAGTTTAGACAAGTACATAACTGGCAATGGGGAGATTGGGGGGAATTGTGATTTTTGGTGTATGTACTTAATACATAGCTCATAGTCACCTATCCCTACCCACTGCATATTATTTAGGAATATGCAATGTACCATTTCTTTAAACAAAGCTTCAATTTCTCATCACTGTAGAATTGACAATGTTTCCTATCCTTGCTCTGCATCTCGAGTATGCACCATTGCAGTTTCTGCATATATTGAAAAGAATCCAAAAACATATGAAAACAAAAATCATCACTGCAGTACCCAGTCAATGTGCCTTTTTTGCTCTCAGAAATACAGTGCAAATTGGTGTGAGAGGGAGAAATATTTTGTAATATGCCACTAAAATATTAAAACACATGATGTGTCTTAATTATCCCAGTGCAGAAAATTTGCCTTTGAGTGTCTATATTGTCACCATGGAGAGGTGACAAGTTGAGGCATCTTAAGGCCTGACCTGCTTCACAAAAACTCCTCTGACCATGCTGGGAAACAGATTACAGCAGATGGCGTATCTGTTACAGTAACACCCTGAACTTAGTCCTTTTTCCAAAAGCATACAAGTAGCATTTAGTGGGGCATGAAAGTGCATGATTAATAACTCAATCGCACACCATGCTTACAAATGACAACTTTTCATCCATGACACAGAATCATAGAATTGTGACATAATCCCTCACAAAATTACACTTGCGTTTTAGTATTTGTTATGATTAGCGTAGTTAAAGAAACAGGGTGTGCAATTTATTCAATGGAAGGGCAATTCATAGAATCCTACAACGCAAAAAGAGGCCATTCGGCCCATTGCGTCTTGCACCGACCACAATTCCACCCAGGCTCTATCTCCATAACCCTTTGCAATTACCCTAGCTAATCCCCCTGACACTAAGGAGCAATTTAGCATGGCCAATCCACCTAACCCACACATGTTTGGACTGTGTGAGGAAACTGGAGCACCCAAAAGAAAGCCACGCAAACAGGAGGAGAATACGCAAACTCCACACCAACAGTGACCCAAGCTGGGAATCAAACCCAGATACCTGGCGCTGTGAGGCAGCAGTGCTAATCACTGTGCCCTTTATAAACTCATATAAATATATATAAAACTCATATTATAAACTCACAAGTTGGTAAAAAGATTTCTGTAATTGGTAGAGAGAACATGGGTTAACTTGATTGCACATTATGTGTCCTCTTCATGGATATTATAAACAGGAAGCTCAAAATTAGAACTACTGAGCAAATTAGCTAAAGTTTGGGAACTACTCCAGCAACTAAATACTCGCTTTCCCCCTGCTGGCATTATTCTTGCTTCATCCATTCTGTCCTACAACCCAGCTATCCAGGGTGTACTGAGCAATGTTGGTTCATTAAGGATTCTCTATAATTGTAAGTTTTGTAATTGTTAAGGAAGAAAGGTTGGGGAAACTCATGAGCATCTCCATGCTGCTGTTTAAACAACTTGACCCACAATTCTGAGTTGAGATGTAAAGGGTGATTCTTCCCAAAAAATTCAAAGTGTCGCATTTGTGTAAAAGCTGAAGTAAATTCCGTTGGTTTCTTCAGTAGGAGTTTCAAAATGAATCTCCCACACTCTGCGCACTGCAGTGATTCACATGAAAAATCAGGGGGTGGGGCCTATAGCTGCTGGAGAGCCTGGCAACTTAACGCTGAGTGGTCCACTGCACATGTGCTGATCTGTCAGAGCCAAGATTGATGCATGGGTAGTAGCCCCACACTGCCAGCCTTCCAAGCTTTTATGCTGCGAGTTAGGCTTCTTACTTCTGCTAATTATTCTTAACTTTTAAGAATTGAGGGTAGTTAGAGTTCAAGTGAGGTGGGCTCAGATGTATCAGCTGCATTGTAGGTTATGTGCATATGATTTAAGTTACAGCTAAGCGAACAACATTGAACATAGAATCCCTACAGTGCAGAAAGAGGCCATTTGGCCCATCAAGTCTGCACTGACTCTCTGACAGAGCATCCCATCCAGGCTTACCCCCTACCCAGTCCCTGTAACCCCACATATTTATCCAGCTAATCCATCTGACCTACATATCTTGGGACGCTGAGGAGCAATTTAGCATGGCCAATCCACGTCACCTGCACATCTTTGGAGTGTGGAAGGAAAATTGGAGCACCCTGAGGAAACCCATGCAGACATGGGGAGAATGTGCAAACTCCACACAGACAGTGACCCAAGGCTGGAGTTTGAACCCAGGTCCCTAGTGCTGTAAGGCAGCAATGCTAACCATTGTGTAACCATGCTGCCCAGATGACATGACTCATGTAACAGCACCAATCTTCTTTATGATTATTACTGTATTGAATTATTGTATTTCAAATCTTGAGCTACAAATGTCATTTTGTTTTGTTAAGTAATGTAAAAAATACCCATGTGCATGTTAGAGATTCCTGTGTTATTGTCGATTGATGGGGTAGCCCCCAACTTTAAAAGTCTAAATCTGATGAAGTCAGGGGACTAAAACAAGCCAAGGAATAGCAACACTTGGGTAGAAGCCCTGTGGGACACCTTTGAATGTTTAATGCTGAGCACACAGGTTAAATACTTTGCAAAACCAGCTGGCTTTAACTAAGCGAATGCAGCTCTAAATTAATTAGCAATAAATGAGAAATGATTTTAAGAATGAAAATGGCCCCAAGAAATCATCCAAGGAGGGAAGGTACTGACTGGAGTGAATATTAGAAAATTCAGAAGTGATGAACATGTGGAATAAATGTCATAATAAAGTCGTGGAAGGAAATACTGTGGAATTACTTAAGGAAAAATGGAAAAATGTCAGGGTCTCTTGGGATGGATGAAATGAAGTGGGATAATGTCTTTCCTCCATGCTACGCAGCAGTAAAAAACCCTAAGTTGCAGCAGTGTTGTAATGGTATTGTCACTGGGGTAGTGACCCAGAGACCCAGGGTAATGCTTTGGGGATTCAAGTTCCATTCCCACAATTAGAAAATGGTGGAATTTGAATTTGATTAAAACTCTAATGGTGATCATGAACCCTATGTCATAAAAACCTATCAGGTTCACCAATGTTCTTTGGGGAAGGAAATTTGCCATTCTTACCTGGTCTGGCCTCCATGTGACTTCAGATCCACAGCAAAACGATTGACTCTCAAGTGCCCTCTGAAATAGGTAATAAATGCTGGCCCAGCCAGCATTGCCCTCATCCCATGAACAAATGAAGTAATTATCCCACTAATTAGAAAATCTGTCTAACTTGTCTTCTGATACTAATCAATCTGCAGCTTATATCTTCAGGTGTACACAAGCTGAAGTGATCACAGCAGAATGAGTGTCCTGCAGAAGTATCATATAACTGAACTACACGATCTACTTTAATATATCTTTATCTATCTTTTTTCTTATTGTTGCCAATACCAGTTCCATTCTTCATTTATTTGTCTATTAAAACATATATTGGCTGTGTAGGGCATGAACCTACACACTCAAGATGCAGCATTGCACCTTCCTACATTAATTCACTTTCACAGGGCCAGAACTTTTTAATATCCTAAATCAGTCTGCTTGGCTACAATCAACAAACTTTTAAAGCCCTAGTTCAGGTTACCTGCTCATTTTTTCCTGATATTCTTATTTGTTTAAAAGTTGTTGGCGTCCCCAGCACCATTGGTTTAGTTTTGTCCCTCAATAAAAAAAATTGATGATTTCCATGGATTCTTCCAAGTGCTCCAGTGTCCTCCCTCAGTCCAAAGATGTGCAGGTTAAAGTTAATTTAGTAGTCACAAGTAAGGCTTACATTAACATTGGAATGAAGTTACTGTGAAATTCCCCTAGTCCCCCACAGTCCAGCGCCTGTTCGGGTCAATGTACCTAACCAATACGTCTTTCAGACTGTGGGAGGAAACCGGAGCAGCTGGAGGAAACCCACAGAGACACAGGTAGAATGTACAAACCCCACACAGACAATGACATAAGCAGGGAATTGAACCCAGTCTCTGGCACTGTGAGGCAGCAGTGCTAACCATTGTGCTACCATGCATAGGTTAGGTGGATTGGCCATGCTAAATTGTCCCTTAGTATCCCAGGATTTGTAGGTTGCGGGGGGATGGTAAATGTGTGGGGTTATGGAGATAGAGAAGGGGAGAGGATCTGGGTGGGATACTCTGTCAGAGGGTTGGTGCAGATTCAATGGGCTGAATGACTTCCTTCTACACTGTAGGGATTCTATGATTCTATCTATGTACTTAAAGTAGTCTTACTTTTCATAGTAGCGAATAAAGAGAGATATGTCTGGGATATTATTGAATCTTTATTCACTGTTTCTGCTCCATGGACGTGGTACAATAGATATTGATATCAACATAACTACTGATCTAAAGGTGAACCCAAGTATTTGAGACATTTGAGACACTTTGCTAAGATCCAAGTTTATATCTTGTATTTAACAGAGATAAGGTATTAATTAAACT
The DNA here is from genome assembly GCF_965287045.1 of Carcharhinus amblyrhynchos. Lineage (NCBI taxonomy): Eukaryota > Metazoa > Chordata > Chondrichthyes > Carcharhiniformes > Carcharhinidae > Carcharhinus > Carcharhinus amblyrhynchos. The sequence continues at coordinate 18,956,226 of NC_137347.1, forward strand.
AACACTCATATCCGGAGATCGGTGGGGGCACGTCTGCCGCTGGCACTACTTGCCAATGACATTCTCCGGGAGGGAGAGTGAGCCTTGGGGCTGCCGCCATTCCCACTGTGCTTCGACTCAGAGCTGGATTCGCAGATTGATTCGGGGGTATCGGGTCGGCTGGGCCGCTTCAGGACTGTTTTTGAAGCTGCCTGGGCCCTGGTTGTTCCGAAGCCACATCTTGCCTTGTTCCCGGGCTCAGATTCTGTGGCGGAGCCGCTGCGCTCTGCTACCGTGGCGCAGTTAAGGGAGGCGCTGACTCGGCGCAGCTTGCGGCTGGTGCTGGCGGGAATGGCGGGGAAGGAGGCCATGCCGGAGTGGAGGGGCGGGTACAAGGCAGAGGCTGCGGACAGCTCCATCTGGCTGGAGGAGTATGAGTTGGTGGTGAGACCACTGGTGGGGACAGAGGAGGCCGGGTTGGAGTGTTCAATTAATTCTTCACCCCTTTGGCTGGGAACCTCAGTCGACTTCTTTGGCTTCTCGCTGCAGCTCAGTGCGGTGTCAGAATGAGCCTGGAATGGACTGACCATCGGACGCTGCTGTGGCTCCTCTTTCTGACTGTGCTTCTGATCATCTTGGATGGATTTGAACTCAGGCTTTGGAGTAAATATTGGATATAGGGTTGTCTCTGCTTGCTTCTCCAGCAACAAGCTGTAACCACTGGGGGCGGTGGGCATCATGCTCTGTGCGAGCCCAGTTACAGAGAGAGAGATCTGCTGAGCACTGGAGTTCTTCTGAGATTTGTTGATGCAGATGTCCCCCAGTTCCTCTTTTAGTTTGGGATAATATCCAAAGAGTCCCAGTTCAATTTTCTTGCAGCCCAGGTGAATGATTTCGAGGATGTTTAAAAACAGGGACACAGCTGCAATGCATTGCATGAAGAACATGAAAACTGACTTCTCTGTGGGCCTGGAGACAAAGCAGTCAACAATATTGGGGCAGGGAGACCGCTTACATTTGTATAAAGGATCCAGCTCAAGTCCATAGAGCAGGAACTGACCCATCATGAATCCTACTTCCACCACAGACCTGGAGAGAATGTGCAGGACGTATGTGCGTAGCAGAGACCCTCTCAGTGGTGCTTTGTTTAATTTTCCGCGCTCCAGCTGCCTTAACTCCCGCTCTAATCTGCGCCTGTCTTCCACCATCGTCTCGATCTCTTCCAGTTCGCCCTTCAGCTCCAATTTCTTCTTCTGTCTTTCTTTCTCCAGCGTCCGGAGCCTGTACAGGGCGTGGCCCATGTACACCAGCGATGGTGAAGATACAAAGATGACCTGCAGGACCCAGTATCGTATGAGGGAGATGGGGAAAGCCTTGTCGTAGCACACGTTCCGGCACCCTGGCTGCTCGGTGTTGCAGATGAACTCCGACTGCTCATCATTCCACACGTCTTCCGCAGCCACTCCCAGGACCAGCATGCGGAATATGAAAAGGATTGTCAGCCATATTTTCCCAACAATGGTGGAGTGGACATGAACTTCCTCCAAAATCCCTCCAAGGAAATTCCAGTCACCCATCCTCACTGCTTTATTTCAGTGCAGAGTCCTAACAACAAAAAATCATTGTCTTTTTAAATGGGCAGTTAGTTCAACTAACAGTTCCTTGATATCTTAGAAATTGATAGATTTGTTAAGAAAGGGTTACAGACCCAAGAAAGGTCGATGGAATTAAGATAGTTTACATTTACTTATTAGTGTCACAAGTAGGCTTACTTGCAGTGAAGTTATTGTGAAAATCCCCCAGTTGCCACAATCCAGCCACTGTTCGGTACACTGAGAGAGAATTTAACATGACCAATGCATTTAACCAGCATGTCTTTTGGTCTGTAGGAGGAAGCTGGAGCATTCAGTGGAAACCCACACAGACATGGGGAGAGCAGAAACACCACACAGTGACCTGAGCAGGTATCGAACCCAGGTCCCTGGCTCTGTGAGCAGCAGTGCTAACCACTGTGCCACCCGCGCATATAGATCAACCATAATTTAACGGAATGACAGAAAAGGCTAGAGAGGTTGAATGGTCTCCTCCTGTTCCCCTGTTCCTATATATAATTTCAAAATGATGATCTGAAGTTTCCAAAGGGGAGGAACAGATTAATTTCCTTTGAGATAACATAATGGATTTAACAAGATTATTTTATCAAGTCTCCATTTGCTATACCTGCCACCAATAAATACTCTAATGATGAACAATGAGCATTGGATTAACCCTTTTTTTGGATTTCACAACTGAAATATTTATTTGAGGCATTGGGAATTTATAATCTAGACTCTACTAAATTATCGCATTTACAAATTGTTAATCACAACAGACTTTGGGGAGGATTGAATAAATAGTTTTACCATTTGGGGCATTTGTTCTTCTAACCTTTGATTAATTTTGAAGTAGTCCATATAAAAATGTGTAAGTCTAATACTAACATCCAACTTGTCTTTACAAATCCTCCCTTATGCACACTGATTAATAATTGCTCTAAAGATCAATTTTCATTTTGGTATCCCATCAAGCGATAGAAAGCCCACAAAAAGTGCAGCATTGGGCACATTTCTGTATGAAAGGTTTATGAGACTTGAGGGAAAACTTGCATGCAAAATGTTTAACACAAGTGGAATTCTTTGTAGTTTCAAAGTAATGGGTATGTTTATTGTGGATACATGTGATTTTCCCCGTGTGGCACCCTGTACATTGAAGAAACGAAACATTTCCATTCCAATGTGGAACATGGCCATTCAGACTGTAAGTGTGACCCTGCCCCATCTTGCTTCCACTCTGACCTTACCCAAATGTAGTATTCCAATTGAGCTCAATGCAAGCTTGCGGAACAGACCTTAGCTTTCGACTCTCGACATTGAGTTCAAAGTCATAATCTCCCCTTGGATACATTGTGTGTTTCTTCTTTTTTTGTCTCATTTCTCTGATTTTCTTTGCTTACAGGTGGCAACTATTCAGGATCCTGCCATTCACACCTCCTCTAGATACATTTTTTTGCTTTTTTACTTGTACTATTAGCACTGCCTTTGGCCTTGGACCATTCTTCCTCCCACCCTGTGTCCTTTCTCAAAACCCATTGTATTTCTAACTTTTCCCAATTGCAACACAAGGTCGCCAATCTCTCCCCAGATGCTGCCAGACCTGCTGAGTATTTCCAGCAATTCCTGATGTTATTTCAGACTTCCAGCATCTGCAATACTTTTTGATTTTTGCAACGTAAGTTCATAAGGATTTATGGTTACTTGTGCCTGATTGGAACCCTAGCCTTTCCAGCCACATTCTGCAGCATCTGCCGGGTGCAAGCTCAACAAGTTCTTACAGCACTGCCAGGTGGAGCATTGTTAGCCACACTGGTGACAATTAGGTTTGAAAGGTGTGGCCATGTTAAAGGACAACATTTTAAAAGAGGCCTGAAATGGCAGTGCATCGACGCACGGTATAACTGTTATCATTACCAGGTCAGGTTTTCCTGTTATCAGTCATTTCATTCCAGGAGCTTTTTCTCAGGGATGATGGGGAGAGAAACACCAGCAACCACAGAGAAGATTGGGCAGAGAATTGGCAGTGGGCAAAAGGAAAGAATTGGCAGAGGGCACGGGGAGAGGATCAGCAGTGCACATGGGGAGAGAATTAGTAGCGGGGACAGGGAGGGTCGATGTGAGAACGTTGGTCACAGGCAATGTTAGGGACAGTAACAACATTGGAAACAGGGTTTGGGAAGGGAATCAGTGGTGAACACGTCGAGAAAGATCACGGGATAGAATCAGCAGTGGACTGTTGTTCAACACGGTCCAATTTGCTGTTTCAGAGTATCAGGTGCCTAGTCTTGGAAGCCTAGTCTAGCCTTTTGTCTCTAGTTACTGTGTAGCCCAGGAAAATTGATTTAAAAAGCAACAAAACGAAATGGAAAATATATTATGAGCTCTTCAGTAACTCTGTTCTTTATGCATATTGCATCCTGAAAAATATGACCTTTGCAAGTTTTCTTCTTGGTAATCAGATGATTGACGTTTGTGAACCTTCTATTATGTACCTGAACCATTGCATTCTCCAATCAAAGCACTATTAAATTTGAGTCATTCGTATGTAACTATTGTAATTAGCTATTCCTTATTTTATTTGTTCTTTATTTCTAAAGGGCATTTTAGCCAATTTCAATGAATCAGTACCTAAACAGAAGCAATCATTTGAAACATTTCTATCTAGAATCATAGAATCCCTACAGTGCAGAAGGAGACCATTCGGCTGCCACATTACTGCTAACACTCTTGAAATTGACACTGATTACAATTTTCAGTGAGTGATGGGCATAGCTGTACCGAGCACCAAGACAGCGAAGCACTGACCTGTGTTAAATCCATTGAAACACCCGAGTTGTAGAATCCAAGCACATGCAGGTTTTGCCTTTGTGCTTTTGAGTTCAATCAAACATTGTCAAGCTGGGAACTAAAGTACTTTCGGCTGGTTCATGTTGGACCAAGTTCCAAATAGTGCTGGTGTTGTTACTGATCTCTGCGGTTGCCAGTGTAACATTTATAGCAGGAGAGAAATCAATTTGCAGCGGACTGCTTGGAGGCTGCTAGAAGAATAACCCAAATCAACATCCCTGTACTCACCAACAGAGATACCCGGAGGATATAAAGGCTAACTGTTTGCAAAATTGAATTAAGCTGAAACATCTTAACAGATAAAGTAAAGAGAAAAGATTTGTATTTATATAAAATCATCGTAACATACAGACTTCAAGATTAAATTCAGCATTTGTATGTAAATCATGTGGAGGATTAAATTTGTTTTGTGAGGACCATGACATGTGGTTTCAGAGGGTACAAACAGCTGATCAATAATTTTGTGTTTTACAGTCAGGAAGCAATCAATCGGTCATGTCCCATTTCACAGTTAACTGAATAATCTTTTGTTCCACTTTTTTCAAAAAGCTGCTTCTGCCCAGCTATGAGGGGTGAGGGGCTTTCTTTAAAATGTTTATGAAAAATTGTAATTTAGCTGGTTTGATGGGCCTGAGATTATCTCTTGTGCAAGAAATAATGGTAGGAAGGACTATTACTTACGTGGCAAAAAACCGCAGCAGGCGACGGTGCAGAGGGACCTGGGGGTCCTTGTGCATGAGTCGCAAAAAACCCAGCCTGCAGGTGCAGCAGGTGGTCAGGAAGGTGAATGGGATGCTGGCCTTCATAGCGAGGGGGATTGAATATAAAAGTAGGGAGGTCTTGCTGCGGCTATATAGGGCACTGGTGAGGCTGCAGCTGGAGTACTGTGTGCAGTTTTGGTCGCCGCACTTACATAAGGATATTTTGGCCTTGGAGGGAGAGCAGAGGAGGTTTACTAGGCTGATGCCGGAGCTGAGGGGGTTGAGCTATGAGGAGAGGCTGAATAAACTAGGCTTGTACTCGTTAGAGTTTAGAAGAATGAGGGGAGACCTCATTGAGACATATAAGATGATGAATGGGATGGATAGGATAGAGGTGGAGAGACTCTTCCCGCTCAGAAAGGACAGTAGGACTAGGGGGCACAGCCTCAAGATAAAGGGAGGGCGGTTTAGAACGGAGTTGAGGAGGAACTTCTTCACTCAAAGGGTGGTGAATCTCTGGAATTCTCTGCCCGTTGAAGTGGTGGAGGCTGCCTCGCTAAATATTTTTAAGTTGCAGGTTGATGGGTTTTTGATAAGAGAGGGGATTAAGGGTTATGGGGAGAGGGCGGGAAAGTGGAACTGAGCCACGACAGATCAGCCATGATCTTATTGAATGGCGGGGCAGGCTCGAAGGGCTAGATGGCCTACTCTTGCTTCTATTTCTTATGTTCTTATGTTAATTACAAATGCTGCCGTCAGAACCAGTGGTTCCGACTGGGGGTGAGATTGGCCGAATGAGAAATTAAGCTGATTGGGCATTGCAAGTGCCCATGGAGATTCAGACTGGTTACTCTGACGCATGCACCCCCACTAGGGGCTAATTGAGCTTGGTGCCATATTGGTGATGGTGTTAACATGCGTGTAGTGAATGGCCATGATCTACAGAGCAAGCAGATCATAGTATCAACCAGCATACTCCATGGAATGTTGAGCCCCGTGCGTAGGAATGGTGGTGCACGCTCAAAATCCAAAGAGTTTTGAAATGGGCGATTCTCGCTGACATTTTGCAATTGTGGACGAGGTTCGCGGGTGGAGTGGAACAGATTACGGAACGTCAGGAACTTCATTTCAATACATTAGTATCTCATTATCGAGCATTCACTTCAGATATTGAGCCCACACCAAATATTCAGCAGGTGTCGGTCTGATGTCATGTGGGCACCATTTACAACAGCTCTACATAAGCGTGAATGTGGCGCCTTCACCTCCAAGGGAGATATCAGAGGCCATTAAGGCAGCCAGCACTTCTTAGCCTGTCCAAGACTCAAGGGGCACCAGAGAGAAAGCTGGGAGACAGACAAGGCAAGGAGGAGGAGGAGGAGGAAGGCAGACCTATGGACAGGGCCACAATGGGCTGCTGATAAAGGGAGGTCCTTGTAAGAAATAAAAACTGAAAATGTTGCAGAATCTCAGCAGGTCAGGCAGCATCTGTGGAGAGAGAATAGAACCAATGTTTCGAGTCAGGATGACCCTTCATTAGAGCACTGCCAATTCGGTGCCTATAACTTCCTACTCTTCCTTATCCTCGCATTATGTCTAGGTGCTTCCCCAGGATCCATAGCTGAGGTTAGGGAGGCCTCCTGATTTCCACGCCCTGTTGCCTGTAATAACCTCGTGGTCCTGGCTGTTTTTGGGCAGCACAGGTATTGCAAATTCCTCTATTCCTTTTCCTTGATGTACTCATCTAGATTCCACTTAAAGATATCCCTGTCCTTCAACAACAACTTCCATTTAAATAACACATTCAACATAATAAAATGTTCCAAGGTACTTTACAAGAGCAAATCCTGTACAGTTCACAACCAAAGTAGTGCACGAACTGAATGGTTCATAACCCAGATGTCACGGTGCAATGTCCATAACTTACATCCTCACTGTAAAAACACTGTGTCGTTCGAGCTCTGACCATCTGAGTTTAAATGTTCACAAACCAAATCTCCTTTGACTTGAAAGATGAATCCTCACTGTGCCATCTCTGAACTGGAGGTACAAGCCCAAGGCCTTGATCTGAGTGTCTTAGAGCACAGGATGAGAGATCTATGGATTCAAATTGTTTTTGTTTATAACTTTGAGGCACCCAACCTGAAGTATTTGGCCTGTGCAAAATATTTCCATGGACTATGTAAATAGACTGTTGGAGCAAAAACAAATACAGTGTTTCCCCTGAAAGAAAACTCCTGTTGTGTCACATGGAGGAGCTGAAATGGGAAAGTGAATTTTCTTCATCCGTATTCATCTTGTGATATAATTTGCAATGCCCAAAACTAACTCACTAGAACTCAAAGTGTGATAGTGTGGCCCTTTAACAGGGTGGTGTCTGAGGGCCACATGATCAGGCTGGAATCTATGAATTGTCAAGGTGGGAAGCTAAGCCAATCAGGAAGAGCTTGTAGCCGGGTTGAGGCGGTCCCACAGTTGGAGCCAGGATGGGAGTTGTTCAGTTGTATAATTACTTCAGTCTGACCTTTTGTACATGTAGTTACTTATTGTTGGCATGAAAGCCTTTATTAATTCAAGCCACATCGAGTCACCCTAATCTTGGGCGGCATGGTAGCACAGTGGTTAGCACTGCTGCTTCACAGCTCCAGGGTCCTGGGTTTGATTCTCGGCTCGGGTCACTGTCTGTGTGGAGTTTGCACACTCTCCTCGTGTCTGCGTGGGTTTCCTCCGGGTGCTCCGGTTTCCTTCCACAGTCCAAAGATGTGCGGGTTAGGTTGATTGGCCATGCTAAGAAATTGCCCCTTTAGTGCGTAGGCTAGAAGGATTAGTGAGTATAATATGTAGGGATATGGGGGTAGGGCCTGGGTGGGATTGTGTTCGGTGCAGACTCGATGGGCCGAAGGGTCTCTTTCTGCACTGTAGGGTTCTATGATCTATTATACAAGGGCTTGGTGGACATAATTTCCTTCTTGGGCACACTGTTCTCTTTAGCAGCCAATGGTACTTTTTCTTGTGTCCCATCTTCACCACTGTTCTTACTTCATAGATTTTTTAGACTTCCTCTAAATATGTTTCCATTTTGAATAATTTCTGTTAGTCTCAATCAGCACCTCCAAATGAATTAAATTTTTGGAATTTTATTTTGGGGCTAGTTCAGGCCAGATATTGATGTCTAGTAGCTGGCAGCAATTTTTTTTGGCGCCAACATGTTCCTCTTAACTATCAATAAACTGATTAACTAGGCTGTAAAGCATTCATGCGTTCAAATAGATAATGATTTTCCATATCACTTCCTTGCATTTGCAGCATTAGAATCTATGACACCATTGCGAGCGATTATAATTTGAACCTTCTCATTTACATTAATGCAACCAACTTTCTTCTACACTACAAGCCTACTGATAGTAATAAATTACACCAGTAAATACAAAATTGTCTCACCATGGTTTGGTGAAAGCTGCGTATGGTTATGGCAGAGTGTCATCAAAATAGCCTTTCCAATCACGGGTAGAATGATTCTGGTCAAAGTCAGTCACTAGTAAAATATACCGAGCTTCATAGAGAAAAGGACAGGGAAGGCACGAATAATGAATAAAATCTGCAATTAGGTCAAAGGTACCTGAAATACCAAAGATAGGGCATGTTGTGATGAGGATTCTGTGAGTCAGCAGCAGGATATAGATAGGTTGGGTGACTTGGTAAACTCCATTTGCCAGGTTTTTAATGTGGGCAAGTGTAAACCCATGCACTTTGGTAGAAGGAATCAAAAGGCAGATTATTATTTAAAGAGAGACTGCAGGTGAGTGAAATACAAAGGGATCTAAGTCTTCTGGGACAAGTACTTAAGAAGGAAATGGCATTTTGGCCTTTATTACAAAGGAGTTTGGAATTTAAAAACATGGAGGTTTTGTTGCAATTTTACAGGGTGTTGGTAAGGCCTCACCTGGAATACGGTGCACAGTTTTGTTTCCCTTACCTTATAAATGACATAGTAACACTGGAGGCAGTCCTAAGGAGATTCACCAGGCTAATTTCTAATGAGAGGGTTGTTCTGTCAAGACAGACTAAATAGTCTGGGTCTGTACTCCTTGGAGTTTAGAAGAGGGGTGACCTTATTCAAACATATAAGGTGCTGAGGGGGCTTGACAGGGTAGATAGTGAGATGTTTTCACTTGTGGGAGAGTCTTGAACAAGGGGACATAGCGACAAGATATAGAGCCGTTCATTTAAAACAGATACGTAGAAATTTCTTCTCACAGAGGGTGGCGAATCTCTGGAATTCTCTGCCCCAAAGAGTAGTGGAGGCTGGATCATTAGAAGTATTTAAAGTGAAGGTGGATAAATATTTGGTAGATCGAGGAATAACGCGCTGTGGGGAAATGGCACAGAAAAGGAATTGAGGCCAGCATTGATCAACCATGATTGTATTGAACGGCAGGGCAGGCTTGAAGGGCCTGGTGATGACTTCTATTTCTTGTTTGTCTTGAGTGAAATGGCTTAGACTTTACACATTTCAGAAGTAATAGAAAAATGAGAATAATTTCTACATTTGGAATTTTCTATTTTAATTATTTCTTAATTTATTTTTTATGGGATGTGGGCATTGCAGGCTGGGTCAGCACTTATTACCCATTCTGAACTGCCCTTCGTTTTAGAGGGCACCTGAGAGTTAACCACACTGTTATGGGTCTGGAGTCAGACCAGGTAAGGACAGCTGATTTCCTTCTCTAAAGGACACTAGTTAACCAGGTGGGTGGGTTTTTACAACAATTTCCATATTTATATAGGGGTAAGGCTCCCTGATTGGGCAGGCAATTATAACCAGTCATTTTGGCACCTCCACCAGAGGCTAAGTCCAGTTAGGTTAATGTTTTCTGACGGTTGCATTTGAGGTCGCCCTCACAGGCAATTTTGACCTCAATCAGGGAGATCATACTCCAAGTGACAGTGGTTTCATGGTCAGCATTAGAATTTTAACTCCAGATTTTTAAAATTGAATTCAAATATCATCATCTGCCATGGTGGGATTTGAACCCAGGTCCCAGACCTTGCCCAAGGTCCTTGGATTACTAATCTAAGTACTAATGTTGCCACATCATTGTCTTTTTTAAAATTTTGACTTTGAAGCAGCAAATTCCTTTCCAGCTACACAAATAACTCATGTCATGTCCTAAAGTAATGGAAAACTCTATGTGCAAAGGGGAAAAAAACTAATCAATCATGCTGTATTTAACTAGATGCCGTTGATGTTTTGATCACTGGCTAAATCAAGCCAACCACTCCAGTCACTTCCATTTAAAGGCGACAACCTTCCTCAGCTTGTTCGTATGATCAGGGGAGAGTCCAAACAGGTGCTTAGTGATTTCGACAAAAAAATGAGAACTGTGCAATGCAATTCTGCTGCTATTGATGAATGTCTTTAATGACTTCGATGAGACCCATGAGGTTGGGCTCTTGGAGTATGATCTCCCTGATTGAGGTCAAAATTGCCTGTGAGGGCGACCTCAAATGCAACCGTCAGAAAACATTAACCTAACTGGACTTAGCCTCTGGTGGAGGTGCCAAAATGACTGGTTATAATTGCCTGCCCAATCAGGGAGCCTTACCCCTATATAACTATGGAAATGTCAGATCCGTTGGCACTCCTAATTCTGAAGCACCCTAGGAGTGGATAAGAGTTTGTAAATAAAGGGAATCTGGTGAATGGACACTGACTTCTGAGCAGTTATTTCCATGCCGAGGAATGAATTATCTGCCCATCCACCCAACCAGATAAAAGCCAGGCTGGCCCACACTATGTAGTTGTCGGGTGCCCATCCAAAATATTGCAGTTGAACTAGGGCCAGTGATTTGGCGGACAAGTTTTCGGTTATCTCAATCGAATATTAGTACCAAAAACTGTCATAATTGATGATTTTTCAGAAGATAGATCAACTTACCTTATTAAATACAGCAGTACTGACAGTGTTGGAAATGCTGAAGAATATGTGAAGCGCATCCGTGTGAGAGGAATAATGTGGCACCAGGAGAGTAATTCATTTCACAAGAGCCACTGGGCAAGATTCTTTGTTTCAATTGTATAGTTTTCATGTGTTTGAGTGAATTGTAAGTTAAAAATTAAAAAGCAGAAGGGAGAGGAGAAGTTTTGGCATGTGTCACTGGAGTCAGGTCTGAACTTCCTGCTACTGAGATTGATGACAACATCTATCATTTTAAACCACGGAGGCTGAATTACAATTTTGGAGATTCCAGTGATCAAACACACATACCTATAAACAATTGTATATTTACATGTACTTCACAACAGTGCAAACATTTGCAAGAAACCCACAGTCTCTTTCATGTTTCACCTAATTTTGCCCTTGACAAACATACACTTAAATATTAGTTGTAATTTTTTTCATTCGTCGCAGGATGTGGGTGTTGCTGGCAATTGTTTGCTATTTATAAGCATTTATTGTCCCCCTTGAAATGCCCTTAAGAAGATGGTGAGGAACCTTTTTGGTTACAACCAAGTGGTTCACTCGGACATTTTGGAAGGGGCAATTAAGACTCAATCACATTGTTGAGGGTCTGAAGCTACATGTTGGCCAGACTGGGTAAGGATGGCAAATTTCATTATTGAAAGACCGTTAGTGAACCAGGTAGGTTTTTAGTATAATTTGGTAATTTCAAGGTCACCTTTACTGATGTTAATTTATTATTCCAGATTTATTTCATTAAATAAATTTAAGTAAACCAGCTGCTGTGATGTGATGGCAACCCGTTCCTCCAGATTAGTATTTCTGGATTAGCAGTCCAGTAACATAATCACTGCGCTATATTTTCGAACAAGGTGAAGGCCAATAAAATATACTTTCAAAAATAAATCAATCTAGGGATAATTCCACTCCAGTGTTTGGACCATAGATGGCTCGGCAGCACAATGGTTAGCACCGCTGTCTCACAGCACCAGGGACCTGGGTTCAATTCGGGCCTTGGGTTACTGTCTGTGTGGAGTTTGCATGTTCTCCCCATGTTTATGTGGGTTTCCTCTGGTTTCCTCCCACAGTTCAGAAGTGTGTAGGTGGGTTGGCCATGTTGAATTGTGCCTTGTTATCCAAGATGTATAAATTAGGAGAATCAGGGGGGTAAATGTGTGAGGTTACAGGGATAAAGCCTGGTTAAGATTCTCTGTTGGAGAGTCAGTGCAGACTCGATGGGCTGAATGGCCTCCCTCTGCACTGTAGGAATTGTATGATTCTATGAATAGAGTAGATCCTGACCCAGATAAAAACACAATAAAATTTGTGCATTACAAAATACATCACTCATTTAGGGAACATTGTCCCACATTACATAGATTTATTTATTAAATTTTATTTACTAACAAAATATGTACAGGCTAACCAATTATTTGAATATTTTCATATGTAAGTGCACAAAAAATTGCATCAAAAAGGTTATAAAGTAAATCAGACGTATAAGTTACATTCCAGACTTTTAAGAAGAGAATCTGAAATGGACTGGAATCTGATACCAAAAAGAGACTTGATTCATTCCGACAAGTTAAAAAACGACCAGTGAAAAGTCGTGTCACAAATTTGGTCCAATTGAATTGCTGGAATCTCATTCCATTTGGAGAAATTCTAATAAGTACAAAATGGCAGGTCAATAGTGGTTAAAGACAAGGTCATAACTAGCTAACCAACAAGACATTTTACTGCTAAATGTTCAAATACAAAAAGAAAGGGCCCTTAAAAAATATAACGATATATTTTATAGACAGAAACTAATTTGATGAAGATTTATACAAAGCAGTTATGTCGTTTGAAATAGGTTAAATTTTAAAGAACTAAATATATCACAAAGGAAATGAATAAAAACAACTCATTTAGTGAAGCAGTTTCTGCAAAAGCAAGTTGAGACATCTGCTGAAACTCAGGGTCCAGGCCACTGGTTCCCAGAATCTCAATTCTGGAATTATACATCTTTCTTTCTCTGGCGTGCAGCACCTGTAACATACAACAGAGCTCATCCTGATGCCAAAGGTTGGGTCAATAATACAATGGACAAAATTTTCTGACCCTTGCCACCAGAGGGTCTTCCAGTCCCACCGAACATGGTCCCCTGCAGCAGGTTCCCTGCATATGGGTGTTGAATTTGGCAGGACGGAAGATCCTGCTGGTGGCTAATGGAGAACTGACTCTGCAGCCAGAAAACCCGGTGCAAGGTAGAGGGGAGGGGGAATCCCGGTCAGTGGTTCATTCTGACGTTAGATGACAATTTAGTAAGGACAAAACAAGGTTGAGGAACAAAAGCTGTTTGTTCTGATTTAGGTCAGCATATCTGAAGAACATTTGCAAAGAGAATCCCTACAGTGCAATAAGAAGACCCATCGAGTCTGCACTGACCACAATCCCACCCAGGCTTTATCTCCGTATCCCCACATATTTACCCTGCTAATCCCCTTGACACAAAAGGGCAATTTAGCATGGCCAATCCACCTAACCCTGCAACTTGCTTGGTGTTTAACATCCTACCATAAGCGTTTACTGAGTACCCCTGCTCCATAATAGATCTATGTTGCACTACAATCATTGCCACACAGTTGAAAAGATACTGATATTTTCACTGTCAGAGCAGTAAAACTTGTCAGAAATGGTTATGTTTCAGTCAGGCTTTGCTAGCAGGTGATATCATAACACAGATTTAAATATGACTCAGTTATGATTCATTGATACATTTTTGAAACAGACACAAAGATCACCAAACAGAGGCGATCTTTAAGCCAGTTTTACTTAGGGTCGCTAAGTAACTGGACTTTAATGATAAAAATAAAACGCACATCTCGTCATCTTTTTTTTCCGTAACAGAGAACTAAATATTAGCTTCCTTCCATCGCAGCAACTCTTGTCAAATAAGCAATTGAATTCTCTACCTGCACACTTTATCATAGCTCAAAGGTGGGATTTTAGGGCCTCACTCAATCCAAGACTGGAAAATCCTGTTCAAGGTCAACGGACATTTCCATTGTCCACCCCTCACCCGCTCTGATCTCGTGGCAGGCGGGGCAGTGCGGTAGAATTCCAGGGCACATGTTCCCAATGTGTCACTAAATGTAACAGTTTAGATATTTCCCTTATGTTAAGAAAGTGTCCTGTGTGACATGTAGAGTGTGTGACATGTGGAGTGTGGTACATATAGGGAAGCAACATATATGTTGTGTGGCAAGTAGGGTGGTTGGAGGCCATGCAGCACTTTGTTTTCCTGGAATAGAATTCTTCTTGTATTAAACAGTTAAACAAGTCAATGAATTGCAAAGGCCACAACTCCTTAATGTATGAAATAAAACCTCCAATTGCATTAAAATAGGGAGGGGACACTAGACAAACCTTCATACGACCTTTGAGCTCATACTGAAGTGTGGATAACAACTGTTAATGTTTAATATACCTTTGATCTCTATCTTTTTCAATTCATAACACACCCAATAATATCACAGTGCACGATAAGATGTGTACGTCACATTGTAATAATTTTACAAATCTGCATACCCAGTCTGAGCTTTGTCCACAGTGAGTACAATCCCTGAACCGTGGAGAGGGAGCCCAATATTTTTCATTCATTACAATACATAGACAGAAAATAATAATTTGTAAAGCCACAGGAAGCTTATGCCCAAACTCCTGGACGGATGCTCAGCCACCAAAGATTGTTGCCAGAAAAGCAATTTAGTAAAATTACAGTCACTGACTCAGTCTGAATAGCATTAGGCAAGTAAACCTCCTACACATGCCTCATTACTGGCTGTCAAAGAAAGTAACACCCACACACAATAGATTCTTCTCAAGAATTGTCCTTCGATTAATTCTATACAACATTGGCAAGTAATTTTTAATCAGTATAGTATCTATTAGTGCAGTAATTGCAGAATGGTATCCAGCAAATGAAGTAAACAGATACTCATTGTTCCATTCCATGAGAATTTTACACTCCCCTCTTGGCACGGAAATTGCATTTTTAATAATTACAATGTTTATGTATGCATATATTTCTTCAGGCTACATGTGATTGTCTAGTTGAAACTTTAAGAGTTGCAGTGCAGTTTAAATAGATTTACAAATTAGACACAGAAATAGATCAGTGCACAATAATATTAACAATCCCAGGATGCAATATTAAGGCAAGGAGTAAGGCTTCCTTGGACAATATTTCAATTATTGGTTTGCGAACAGTTGTATACTGAAATTTATAACCAAAACTGTATCACTATAAACAAATCGCCATCAGCAACCTGGGTCTTACAATTGACTGGACTGAACTAGTTATATAAATACTGAGGCTACAAGAGCAGTTGTGAGCTGGGAATCCTGTGGTAAGCAACTCATCTCCTGGCTCCCCAAAGCCTGTCCACCATGTACAAGGTACAAGTCAGGAGTGTAATGGAATACTCTCCACTTCTCTGGGTGGATGCAGCTCCAACAACACTCAAGAAGCGTAACACCAGGACAAAGCAGCCCATTTGATTAGCACCATATCCACAAACATTCACTCCCTCCACCATCGACACAAAGTGGCAACAATGCATATCATCCACAAGATGCACAGCAGGAATTCACCAAGGCTCCTTAAACAGCACCTTCCAAACCTACAACTGCCACCATTTAGAAGGAGAAGGGTCTCTACCCACATGAGAACACCGCCACCTCCAAGCCACTCACTATCCTGATTTGGAAATGTATCACCGTTCCTTCACAGCAACTGGGTCAAAATATTGGAACTCTTTCCCTAATGGCATTGTGGATGTACCTACACAACATGGACTGCAGCAGTTCAGAAAGGCAAATCACCACTGCCTTCTCAAGGGCAATTAAGGATGGGCAATAAATGCTAATCTAGCAAGCAATGTCAACGGTCTATGAACAAATAAAAAAATCCATTGTCCAGAATTAGATCTTCCAATTAGGGTTAATTTAAGAACAGTGTTGATCTCAATTGTTTAAATGATGTTATGACCATACTGTGCCTTTAAGAAACATAATTGTGTCATGTTTCTTGTGAAGGAGATGTTAAGATTCAATTCAGCTTTGTCTGTTCCAAACAGTCCACCTGCTGAGAATACAGAACAATAATTGCTCCTAGATATCAGAGTGTTCGTTTTAACCTGAGTTAATGCAGTTTTGTTATTTTTTCAGGTTGCCCTCAGGGGTTTCAGAGTAGGGTTTGAGTAGTTTGATTGACAAGGGTGCCTCTTGTGCTAATGGAAGGAGCTAGGCTTACAGAGGAAAAAGCAGGCAGTTTCTGCTTGGATTTTCAAAGAGCAGCAACTGTTCTCTCTCTCTGGAAAATGAAGTCTGGAAAATGCTAGGAAATAGGTGCCACTCTCCAAAGGTATTCTGGAACTTTGGTAGCCCACGTACCAGCATGTAAGCCTATTGTTTGCTAACTGATTTTGAAGAGGAGATAACATCTATGAGGGATATTACTTAAATTGGAACTAATAGAGATAAGATAGCAGTTAAGAATTGTATCCTGGCATGTTTAATTATTTCAATTGGTAAAAGCTGCACTTATTTTTTTTTGGTATAGTTAAACTATATTGTTAAATAAAGTCTGTTTTAATAAAAGCTTCCGAGTAGGATAATAGAATCACACCTGGAGTGAAACAACTTTTCTCATACTAATACCAAAATCAAAAAAACTTGGGGACCAGTGTAACTTCATAATATACGTTGGAGATTCTAACAATGTCAATGTTTAAATAACGCCTACCAGAAAACATATCTTGGTGATTAACTGCTCTAGCACCCCTTAATTATATTTCCAAAGTTAGTTATTCTCTCACTCAAATATTCCATGTCACCAAGTGACATGGACACATCTCTCTATTACATTCTATCAAGATCAGCAAATAGAGAGATGTGCATCAACTTTATGCAGGCTGAGATCAAAGAGTAGTATCTCCTCCTCAAACTGATCAACCTGCCATCACAAAGAACATTAACTCACACCACAGCTGATACCAGAAGGGCAGAGGCCTGGAAATGACAGAGAAATTCTGAATTACAAACCCAGATAGCCAAAAACCACCATATATCAGAAAATGACTACAAACTAGATTATTAGGACAGGCGTAATCAGGATCAAGTATGTCGAGAATATAAGAAAATAATAGGAGATGAGAAGAGAACAAATAGTTGCACTGTAGTGATAGTTTAGAAAATGATGCTGCATACATGAAGTCTATCCTGGAAGGGTGACTGATGTCTTCAAGGTAGAATATGGCCAAGTTGAAATATTTACTAAACTAATCTCAATTGCTCCCAACCTGGTTACACTGAATGTATAATTCAATCTGCTGCTCAAACCTGCAGATGTGCAGCTAGTTGAGTAAACTGCAGATTGCATTTCCAGTACTGGGATCGATAAAGTCAACACGACCCAACAAAAATAGGACAAATTGAGGGAAGGTCAAATATTCAGCACCATTCAAAATACCAAAAGGAAAACAAATCAATTCTCTATTCATTCTTCTCTTTCTTCAAATTCAAGACAAGTCAGAAGTTGACATGCGATGATGATTAATAAAAGTTAACACTACAAACAATACCGGTGCGATGTGTCAAAGATAAATTACTGGCATTGTGTGATTTTGAGATGTTTGTGGGAAATGATTGTTCCAATTTCCCTTCAGGAGCTGTGATGAATTTCTTGTCATCAGTGCTTGAAGAATATTCTGTCAGCCTTACTGTACAGTTAAAAAAAAATTATGACCAATCCATTCTCCTGCCCTATTGTTTAAGGAGCAGGAGACAGGAAGATGTTGAATATAACGGCAAACACGACACAGGCTACATACGCCAAAATTGAAACCCAAAATCTGATATCCTTTAAGAGTTTCTGGTTATAGCAGCTGAAAACCACATAGCCGATAGTCATTCCAGCCAGACCGCCTGCAATGTGAGCCACAAAGGATACCTGTAGGGTATAGAAGCATATAGTTTAGAACAAATCATCAAAATGATTATTTTTAATGTCACAATAAAATTCGGCGGAATAAAATCATGCAATAACTCAACATAATTTCCGCACCTCAATCTGTGGAAGTTGCCACTTCTTTCAGTTACAAATACTTTGCATTTACTCTGTAAATATAAGATGAATTTACTGATCTACAGGTCCCATGACCAAAAATCCAACACCCTCAGAACTGCGATCACACTGGGCTTTGTATTTTCCTGATTTTGAACATGGAATTTGAATGCAGTTGGGATTCTCACAGTCAGAAGAATTGGTGAGAATCTCCAATACAATCCCCCTCCATGGAATAGGTAACTTTCTGTTTGGAGAATAGGGAGGGTAGTGGTACAGGGGGGTTTGGGACAGGGGGAGTGCAAGTGGAGTAGGGGAGCCGGGGGTGAAGAAGAGGGAGGATGATCTTAAAGTGCTGTAATGGACTCAAGGCCTGCGTGAACATACTTCTTGCTGATTCCATCCTCTGGGATCAGTCCAAGAATGGCTGTATGTATGAAATCAAAGGATTTAAATAAATATCAAAAATATCCAGTTTTCGTACAGTGGGATTTTAGAAAGCATTAACAGGATCCAAGCTGAAACAGAAACCAAGACACAAACTTTTCTTTATAGATAAGGTTTATTCTTTTTTTGTCCCACAGTTTTACTCCCACATAACCCAGTGTCCCAGTTATCCCCAATTATATACGCTCAAAGACAATTAATATCCATCATCCATTTCTGCTAACTGTAACAACGTATTTGACATGAACAAACTGTAACAATGTAATTGATAAGACATTGACAGAAAACACTGGAGAATGACAGAGGCAGTTGAGGAGAATGACTCATTGAGATCTTGAACTATCTTTTTCTCTTTTTCCACTCATTCATGGGACATGGGCATTGCTGGTTGGCCAGTATTTATCGCCCATCCCTAGTTGCCCAAGGGCAAATGGCAGTCAACCACATTGCTGTGGCTCTGCAGTCACATGTAGGCCAGGCCAGGTAAGTGCGGCAGACTTTCTTCCCTAAGGGATATTAGTGAACCAGATGGGTTTCATCGACAACTGACGATGGTTTCATGCTCATCATAGATTCTTAATTCCAGATTTTTTTATTGAATTCAAATTCTGCCATGGCGGGATTCGAACCCAGGTCCCCAGAGCTTTTGCTGAGTTTTTGGATTAATAGTCTAGTGATAATACCATGAGGCCAAAAGGCTGGTGTCAGTTAAAGACTCTGCCTTTTTTTTCACACATTGGTGAATGAAGAAAAACATATCCCCTTGCATGAAAGCAGCTATTCTTTCTCACACCAAAAATAAATATATTTACATTAATTTTGTACTTTGAGCTTTCAAAAGACCATCACCTCATTGTTCCAAAATGGTGTTGTTTTAGTCTTGCTTATGAGTCAATTTTTCACCCCTGTATATTTCTCTTCTGTAGCTATACCAACTGAAATCCTTTAGCTGAACCATAAATTCAATCTCCTGTCTGTACTAAGTGATCTTAGTGAAAGAGGTAAGAAATGATGATCCCACAGTAGAACTCGTGTCATTAAATCAGCCAGCATTGCTACTGATTACACTCTGGTAACCTTTGCTCAAAAGTTCATCTGGGATGACGTAAAGTGAGGTTCAGTTTTGATGCCTTTCTTAGATGAACAGCCTGCCAAACCTTGAAGAATGGGCAATTAAATGGTGCCCCAGCAAGTTTAACATAGAAACTAGAAGCAGGAGTAGGCCATTCAGCCCTTCAAGCCTGCTCTGCCATTCATTTTGATCATGGCTGACCATCAATTTCAATATCCTGATCCCCCTTCCTCCCATATCCCTTGATCTCTTTAGCCCCAAGAGCTGTATCTAATTTCTTCTTGAAATCAAATCTGTAATGTGTTAGGTAATATCCTGGAACAACATATCGGAAAACCATAATTATTTTAACTTATTCATGGGATGTGGGTGTCGCTGTCTGGGCCAGCATTTATTGCCCATTTCTAGCTGCCCCCTATTTCAAAAGGCATTTAAGAATCAACCACATTGCTGTGGGGCTCTGGAGTCACATATAGACCAGACCAGGTAAAGATGGCAGATTTTCTTTCCTAAGGACATGAGTGAATGACAAACAACATTGGTTTCCTGGTTGTCTTTAGAATATTTCCAGATTTTTAAAAATTAAATTCAGGGCCAAAAAATTCTGCTCTCAATTTGAACCCAAATCTTGCCCTGTGTCTCTAGATTATCAGTCTTGTGACAATACCACTATGCTCCTCTGGATTATGCCTATTTTTCAAAAGGAAATCGAGTATTTAAGTGATTATAAGTCACAGTGTTGCCTACATTCTCAGCCATTCATTGCAGTCTCTTTCCACAATTTGTACTTCAATAGTTTAGCTCTTACCTTTTGTTATGCATCTGTGGTTCCATTTTTCACGGTGGAAGTTTAATAAAGAAATTCTCAGCAGAAGAAAATCAGAACAGCAAGGATGGAAAGCCAGAAAAAAATGTTTATTTCAAACAAAACAGGAAGAAAAAGAAGGCAGAATGAGGGGAGGATAGAAAGTAGATAGATACACTGCCGTAACCACCAGAACACCTCCAAGCAAAATTCAAATTACCAAACCATTCATATTTATTTCTATTTAACAATCTGAGCTACGAAGATTACAGGAATCCAGGCTTGAAACTAATTCTGCTCAAGTCGGGTATTGCTGTGTGCTTTGTTGTCCTCATCGCAACAGGAAGTTATACAATACTCGTTATAAAGCAGAATGGATGGAAATGCCAGCTTGGGGAATTAGATGCTACTGAGACTTAACAATGACTTCAAGGGTGATTTTGACTCTGGACGATAGCGTGAAATTAGCATTATTAGCTGGTCATCTATTAAACATGTTAGAAAATCACGAGAAATAGGAGCAAGAGTAGACCATTTGGCTCATCGGGCCTGCTCCACTGTTCAATATGATCATGGTTGCCCTGATGGGGCCATAACTCCACCTTCCTGCCCCTCACGTAACCTTTGACTCAGTGGTGGGCACTGCCATGGCAACTTCAATTTAATGCAGACCTATAAACTCGCCACCATATCTGGACTTTCAAGCGACTGAAATACAGTAAAGCTGCTCAGATCCAATCACAGGGTGGATCTCCCCAGCATTTTCTCTGATAGCTGAACCTATCAAAGCAGATCAGAGAGAAACCAGCCTGTGATTGGATGAACAGCAAAGTTTGTGAAGGTAATTATTGAAGGTAAGCTTCAGGGCCCAGAATGTGAGGCAGCTGGAGTGGCAGTGTGGGGCTGAGAGAGCTGGAGTGGCAGCGTGGGGCTGAGAGAGCAGGAGTGGCAGTGTGGGGCTGAGAGAGCTGGAACGGCAGTGTGGGGCTGAGAGAGCTGGAGCGGCAGTGTGGGGCTGAGAGAGCTGGAGTGGCAGCGTGGGGCTGAGAGAGCAGGAGTGGCAGTGTGGGGCTGAGAGAGCTGGAACGGCAGTGTGGGGCTGAGAGAGCTGGAGTGGCAGCGTGGGGCTGAGAGAGCTGGAGCGGCAGTGTGGGGCTGAGAGAGCTGGAGCGGCAGTGTGGGGCTGAGAGAGCTGGAGTGGCAGCGTGGGGCTGAGAGAGCTGGAGCGGCAGTGTGGGGCTGAGAGAGCTGGAGCGGCAGTGTGGGGTTGAGAGAGCTGGAGCAGCAGTGTGGGGCTGAGAGAGCTAGAGTGGCAGTGTGGGGCTGAGAGAGCTGGAGCGGCAGTGTGGGGCTGAGAGAGCTGGAGCAGCAGTGTGGGGCTGAGAGAGCTAGAGTGGCAGTGTGGGGCTGAGAGAGCTGGAGCGGCAGTGTGGGGCTGAGAGAGCTGGAGCGGCAGTGTGGGGCTGAGAGAGCTGGAACGGCAGTGTGGGGCTGAGAGAGCTGGAGCGGCAGTGTGGGGTTGAGAGAGCTGGAACAACAGTGTGGGGCTGAGAGAGCTGGAACAACAGTGTGGGGCTGAGAGAGCTGGAACGGCAGTGTGGGGCTGAGGCAGCTGGAGCGGCAGTGTGGGGCTGAGAGAGCTGGAGCGGCAGTGTGGGGCTGAGAGAGCTGGAGCGGCAGTGTGGGGCTGAGAGAGCTGGAACGGCAGTGTGGGGCTGAGAGAGCTGGAGCGGCAGTGTGGGGTTGAGAGAGCTGGAACAACAGTGTGGGGCTGAGAGAGCTGGAGTGCAGTGTGGGGCTGAGAGAGCTGGAACGGCAGTGTGGGGTTGAGAGAGCTGGAACAACAGTGTGGGGCTGAGAGAGCTGGAGTGCAGTGTGGGGCTGAGAGAGCTGGAGCGGCAGTGTGGGGCTGAGGCAGCTGGAGCGGCAGTGTGGGGCTGAGAGAGCTGGAGCGGCAGTGTGGGGCTGAGAGAGCTGGAACGGCAGTGTGGGGCTGAGAGCTGGAACGGCAGTGTGGGGCTGAGAGAGCTGGAACGGCAGTGTGGGGCTGAGAGAGCTGGAGCGGCAGTGTTGGGCTGAGAGAGCTGGAGCGGCAGTGTGGGGCTGAGGCAGCTGGAGCGGCAGTGTGGGGCTGAGAGAGCTGGAGCGGCAGTGTGGGGCTGAGAGAGCTGGAGCGGCAGTGTGGGGCTGAGAGAGCTGGAGCGGCAGTGTGGGGCTGAGAGAGCTGGAACGGCAGTGTGGGGCTGAGAGAGCTGGAGCAGCAATGTGGGGCTGAGAGAGCTGGAGTGGCAGTGTGGGGCTGAGAGAGCTGGAACGGCAGTGTGGGGCTGAGAGAGCTGGAGTGGCAGTGTGGGGCTGAGAGAGCTGGAGCGGCAGTGTGGGGCTGAGGTGAGGCAGCTGGTACATTGCAGCCCACTGGTGTCTGAATACGTGAATTAGTACATGTGACAGAGAATGTGGAGAGTGACTGTGAAGGGGTGGGGAGAGAATGTGGAGGGAGAAGAGAGAGTATGGAAGAGGAAAGAGAGAGTGTGCAGTGTGGGAGAGAGGGCATGGAGGGGGAGAGACAGTGTCGAGTGGGAGAAAGGGTGTGGAGGGGGAGAGAGAACAAAGAGAGGATGTGGCGGGGGAAAGAGAGGGCATGGAGGGGGGGAGAGCAATGGTTTGGAGGGGGAGAGGGGACATGGAGGGGAAAGAGGGTGTGCAGGAGGAGAGATTGTGTGAGGGGGGGAGAAGCAGGGTTGGGCAAGAGAGTGATTCACATTCATTTCTTGGCTATGTTGGCCTGGGAATGTAAGGTCCGGAATAGTGTTTATATTTCCCAATGGCAGTTTTACATGGGACTCCAGCACAGAAAAAGGCCATTTGGCCCATCCCATCTATGCTGGTCTTTATATTCCACAATAGACTCCTCCCACCCTTCTTGATCACATTATCAGCTTTTTTTCTTCCTCATGTTTATCAATTCCTTTGACTAAATCTAAACTAGATTCATGGTTATAAATGTGAGGTTATTCACTTCGGAAACTGAAACAAGGCAGTAGACGACCTGAATGGCTGAAAATTGGGAGAGGGAAGTGTGCAGCAGCACCTGGGTGTCCTTGTATCAGGCTGAAGATAAGCATGCAGGGGCAGCAGGCAGTCAAAAAGACAAATGGTTTGTTGGCATTCATTGTGAGAGGTATCGAGTACAGAAGTAGTTGCAATTATACAGGGCCTTAGTGAGGCCATACTAGAGTATTGTGTTCAGTTTTGGTCTCCCTTTCTGAGGAAGGATGTTCTTGCTCTCGAGGGAGTGCAGTAAAGGTTTACCAGGCTGATTCCGGGGATGGTGGGACTGATGTATGAGGAGAGATTGATTAGGTTAGGATTATTTTTGCTGGAGTTCAGATGAATAAGGGGGATTTAGACCATAGAACATTACAGCACAGAAACAGGCCTTTTGGCCCTTCTTTGGTGTGCTGAACCACGGAACTGCGCCTTAATGAACCTGCTAAATAAAAGTCTGAATTGGGCGCTCCAGCTTCTGAAGAGCGTTTTCAGAGCTTCCAATGGCTCTCTGACTCAGATCAGTGGTGGGTGGGAAGGAGGGAGGCGGGTCATATCATTCTCTGGTTGGAGGGGGGAGGAGGGAAGTGAGGTCAGATCGTTGCCTGGTTGGGAGGGGGAGGAGGAGGAGGCGGGTCAGATGTATCGCCGGCAGGGGGGCGGGGGGGCAGGGAGCAGGGGGTTGGGGGGGGGGTGGCGTTGGTGGTAGGGCAGATCGTTGTCTGGTGGTGGGGAGGGAAGAGGCGGGTCAGATGCCCCTCTGGAAGGGAGGGGAAGTGAGGCCAGATCATTCTCTGGAGGGGGGGCAGTGAGGCAAATTCATTGTCGGGGGAGGGGGTGAGTGAGGCCAGATCGTTGTCTGGGGGAGGTGGAGGGGAGTGAGTCAGATCATTGTATTGGGGGGGAGGTAGGGGGGAGTGAGCCAGATCATTGTATTGGGGGGGAGGTAGGGGGGAGTGAGTCAGATCATTGTATTGGGAGGGAGGCAGGGGGGAGTGAGTCAGATCATTGTACTGGGGGGGAGGTAGGGGGGAGTGAGCCAGATCATTGTATTGGGGGGGGGAGGTAGGGGGGAGTGAGCCAGATCATTGTATTGGGGGGGAGGTAGGGGGGAGTGAGCCAGATCATTGTATTGGGGGGGAGGTAGGGGGGAGTGAGCCAGATCATTGTATTGGGGGGAGGTAGGGGGGAGTGAGTCAGATCATTGTATTGGGGGGGAGGTAGGGGGGAGTGAGCCAGATCATTGTATTGGCGGGGGGGGGTAGGGGGGAGTGAGCCAGATCATTGTATCGGGGGGGAGGTAGGGGGGAGTGAGCCAGATCATTGTATTGGGGGGGAGGTAGGGGGGAGTGAGCCAGATCATTGTATTGGGGGGGAGGTAGGGGGGAGTGAGCCAGATCATTGTATTGGGGGGGGAGGTAGGGGGGAGTGAGCCAGATCATTGTATTGGGGGGGAGGTAGGGGGGAGTGAGTCAGATCATTGTATTGGGGGGGAGGTAGGGGGGAGTGAGCCAGATCATTGTATTGGGGGGGAGGTAGGGGGGAGTGAGCCAGATCATTGTATTGGGGGGGGGTAGGGGGGAGTGAGTCAGATCATTGTATTGGGGGGAGGTAGGGGGGAGTGAGTCAGATCATTGTATTGGGGGGGAGGTAGGGGGGAGTGAGTCAGATCATTGTATTGGGGGGGAGGTAGGGGGGAGTGAGTCAGATCATTGTATCGGGGGGGAGGTAGGGGGGAGTGAGTCAGATCATTGTATTGGGGGGGAGGTAGGGGGGAGTGAGCCAGATCATTGTATTGGGGTTGGGGGGGTGGTGACTGAGGCCAGACGATTCTCTTTGCAGGGAGAGGGTGAGGCCAGATCATTGTCTGGGGGAGTGGGGGGGGCTGGGGGGGGGGGTGGTGGGGTGGAGGGGGGAGGGGGAGAAGGGAGACCGGCAGGTAAGACGTATCTTGAGGTGGGGGGTTGGAAAGATGGATCTCTGATGGGGGGCTGATGGATCTCTGATGGGGGGCTGATGGATCTCTGGTGGGGGAGTAGATGGGTCTCTGATGGGGGGGGTAGATGGGTCTCTGATGGGGGGGGTAGATGGGTCTCTGATGGGGGGCTGATGGATCTCTGATGGGGGGCTGATGGATCTCTGGTGGGGGAGTAGATGGGTCTCTGATGGGGGGGGTAGATGGGTCTCTGATGGGGGAGTAGATGGGTCTCTGATGGGGGAGTAGATGGGTCTCTGATGGGGGGGTAGATGGGTCTCTGATGGGGGAGTAGATGGGTCTCTGATGGGGGGGTAGATGGGTCTCTGATGGGGGGGTAGATGGGTCTCTGATGGGGGGGCAGATGGGTCTCTGATGGGAGGGGTAGATGGGTCTCTGATGGGGGGGGTAGATGGGTCTCTGATGGGAGGGGTAGATGGGTCTCTGATGGGGGGGTAGATGGGTCTCTGATGGGGGAGTAGATGGGTCTCTGATGGGGGGGTAGATGGGTCTCTGATGGGGGGGTAGATGGGTCTCTGATGGGGGGGGTAGATGGGTCTCTGATGGGAGGGGTAGAGGGGTCTCTGATGGGGGGGTAGATAGGTCTCTGATGGGGGGGCAGATGGGTCTCTGATGGGGGAGTAGATGGGTCTCTGATGGGGGGGTAGATGGGTCTCTGATGGGGGGGTAGATGGGTCTCTGATGGGGGGGGGTAGATGGGTCTCTGATGGGGGGGTAGATGGGTCTCTGATGGGGGGGGTAGATGGGTCTCTGATGGGGGAGTAGATGGGTCTCTGATGGGGGGAGTAGATGGGTCTCTGATGGGGGAGTAGATGGATCTCTGATGGGGGGGGCAGATGGGTCTCTGATGGGAGGGTAGATGGGTCTCTGATGGGAGGGGTAGATGGGTCTCTGATGGGGGAGCAGATGGATCTCTGATGGGGGGGGCATATGGGTCTCTGATGGGGGGGTAGATGGATCTCTGGGGGGGGGTAGATGGGTCTCTGATGGGGGGGGGTAGATGGGTCTCTGATGGGGGGGGGTAGATGGGTCTCTGATGGGAGGAGTAGATGGATCTCTGATGGGGGAGTAGATGGGTCTCTGATGGGGGGGGCAGATGGGTCTCTGATGGGGGGGTAAATGGATCTCTGGGGGGGGGTCGGGGATAGAGGGGTCTGCTGCCACTTTGCGGGCAATCGGTGGGGGGGAGGAGGGGGTAGGGGTGGCAATCAGTCTGCGTAGTGGGGGGGTGATAAGGGGGATAGTGATGTGTGTGGGTAGTGGGGGGGTAGACAAGGGGACAGTGATGTGTATGGGTAGTTAGGGGGGTGAATAAGGGGGACAGTGATATGTGTGGGGACCATCACTCCCACTTTTCACTCCCGGGCTGCTTTCTCCACTTTCTGAGGCTCGGGAGCGATCTAACACAAGCACGCTTTTTCCAATTTTTTTCTAACTGCGCATGCAGTTCAGAGCTCCGATCATTCCGGCTGCGCTAAGCCCCGTCTACAGCGTGAATAGGACTGGAGATGGCTGAGTACGTATGGGAGCACCTCAAAGCAGATTTCTAAGTCGGATCTGCATTATGTCCAGATTCAGCACTTAGAATGAAAATGGTAAAATCGGGCCCTATGTGCTAGAGCGTGGGGAGAGGTTGGAATAAACATCAATGGTACTTACGCGGAAAACAACTCCTTCGACAAGGAACCGTCTGTATAAGGCAAACCCCACATCTGTGCCCACTGCAAATCAATATATTAACATGATCAAGTTAAGACTTATCATTCAGTAATCAGAAAATATAGACCAACAATATGCAGGTTTGGTGGATTGGTCATGCTAAACTGCCGCATAGAAGTGTATGTTAGATGGGTTATGGGGATAGGGTGGGGGTGTAGGCCTGGGTAAGATGCTCTTTGGAAAATTGGTGCAGGCACGATGGGCTGAATGGGCTCCTTGTTCACTTGTAGGGATTCTGTGATTCAATAATACCAATAAACTAATTTTAAAATATGTCTAATGTAGGATTCCTTGAACACCACCAAAACAAAATCTTGGAAATTGTGCATGGCAGGAAGATATAAATGAAGGATGCATGTCAACACATGGAATTGTTTGTTTAAAGTTGAATGACAGAACATTGGGAGAATTGCATGCAATGGGAGATTAAATTCCTGTTTATGTGAATGTTTCTTGTTCATACATGCTTAAGAACAATTAATTGGGGACTCCAAATTTGTGATGTTAATTAATCCTCTCCCACACAAGGTAGTGTTACTGAAATCTCCAAAGGAGGTTTTATTTCCCTGATGTTGAATTATAGAGTGGCTGTTAGCTACATCGCTGCAGTTCAAAAGTCCCCTTCATCACAATACCTCAATAAAGTCAAATGGTCAGGACTGGAAATTAGAGGAAGGAGCAATTAGAAAACAGTATAATAAAACTTAAAAAAAAACTTACCTATAATCAAAATGAAAGCTAATCTGAAAACACCAAACAGTGGCACCATTTGTTTAAAATTCTGCAAGCAAACAAAATAAAAATATGATGGAGCTACTGTTTTTAGATCTGTCACAGCGATAAGTCTCATAAGTCACCTTTGATCTGATACCTTTGTTTATGGATGATGGATCTATGAGGGAATCTTGCTGAGTTTTGTTGGCAATTAAGTTCTCCTGCTTGCAACTTGCATTTGATGTTGGTGAACTGATCAGAGCAACACAATGTAAATGTAGGTTTACGAGGATGATCCCAGGAATGAAAAGCTTGACGTACGAGGAGCTTTTGAGGATTCTGGGTCTGCACTTGATGGATTTGAGAAGGATGAGAGGGGATTTCATTGAAACTTACAGAATAATGAAAGGTCTGGACAGAAGGGACATGGAGGTGATGTTTCCATTAGTAGGTGAGACTAGGATCTGAAGGCACAGCCTCAGAATAAAGGGATGACACCTTAGAACTGAGATGAGGAGGAATTTCTTCTGGCAGTGGGTGGTGAAACGATGGAATTCATTGCCACAGAAAGCTGTGGAGGCCAGATCATTGAGTATATTTAATTCACCTGATGAGGGATCAGTGCTCCGAAAGCTTGTGATACCAAATAAACCTGTTTATTTGGTATCACTGCCCCACTGTTTAACACTATCTGTAACCCCCACGACTTGCCTGGGTTTGCAAAATCTCACTAACTGTCCTGGCTGGAAACAATACACATCTCTTTAACCTGTGCTTGACCCTCTCTCCACTCACATTGTCTGTACCTTTAAGACTTGATTACCTGTAAAGAATCACATTCCAATCATTATTCTGTAAATTGAGCTTGTGTCTTTATATGCCCTGTTTGTGATTAGAACTCACACTTACCTGACAAAGGGGCAGCGCTCCAAAAGCTAGTGGCTTCTGCTACCAAATAAACCTGTTGGACTTTAACCTGGTGTTGTGAGACTTCTTACTGTCCTATCATCCCCAGCCAAGTTGGTATTCGTGTTGCGATTGTCCCTTTAATTCCAAGAGCTCTCATTTTTAACATGTCTGCAGTGTGGAACTTTATCAAATGCCTTTTGTTAGTCCATATACGTCAAAAGGCATTATTCTTATTAACTCTCTTTATTACCTCACCAAAAGCTTAGGCAAACACAATTTGCCTGTAATAAATTTGTGCTGACTTACTTAATTAACCCATATTTGGCCCAAGTGACTATTAATTCCACTGTGAGCAAAGTGTCAGCAGCTTGTCCACCCTTAGCCACGCTGAGGCCCTTAAGTAGCCAATTAACTGCTATATGAGGCTCGTAATCTGCCTCTGCCACAATTGTTCAGTCTTTGAGTTAAGGATGAGCCATAGTGAAGAGCCAAGCAGTTTTCATTATTTGGGCTTTTGTCAGACAGAAAGGGAGGAGGTACCTCCATTAGGGAACCCCTTATGCCTATTTATGACACCCTCCCCCACAAGATTATATGCCCCACTAATTCGCTTCTTAAGGGCCTCAAAAGGCACAAGACAGGGTGGCTGCCCAGCGCCAGTCCAGCCCATCATTACATGGGGAACAGGATTGGGGGTGGGCGAGAATGTGGTGGGAAGGCCACCCTTTTTCTTTTATGAGGCCCTCCCAAACCCTCCTCCTCCGGGCTTAAACTACACCAGTGAGCGAAAGTCAAATTCAGCCGCATACATTCAGACACAAATTTCCCACAGTATAATTTCCGTGCTGATGTGTTTTTCAATTGCTTCTCCAAACTCACGCTTTTCCCTTTGTCTGTTTGGCTCAGTGTCAGGTTACTCTATCTGCCTTCCCCAGAGTTATATATTCCTTCCTTCCCCAAACTACAAAGAAAACAATGAACAAGAAAGAAAGGAAGCCGGTAATGGGCCTAATTGCTGAGTATTCTGTCAACACAGAGATTCTGATACAAATTAAATATCTGGATTGCATAGTCACAAGATCAATCTATCGTATTTTGAGATTAAAAGCCACAATTGGATAGAGACTGACATTATAGATTGATGTTCTCCAATTTTTTCCTAAATTTTCTTGAAGGTGTTCGACGTGGGTTACCATGTTACCTGTGAGCCTTCCAATATATAAAACAGGAGATCACTCAAAACGCTTTTGTCTACCAATCATCCACACCCCCTCCCACCCCCATGCATACAATTACATGAATGAAACATTAATTAATTCTGAGCACTTACCACCAGTACATTCATAAAGTAGCCTCCCATTAGAGCATAGCCTCCCCCAGAAGCTCCAACTAATCCAAGCTGTGGGTCAAATATTGAGCTAGCCAATGAGCCTGCAACAAAAGAATGACAAAGGATAATGGGGCATTACTTCACCAGCCTAGACTGTTTGAACTGAGTATAGCATACCTTACCAGAAATTACACCTTGCCAGAGCTCATTTACAGAACTTCTAGTCTGGTCACAAAGCTAAAACACATTGGCTGGAATTTTACCGTTCCGCCGCCACAGGAATCGGAGCGAGCGAGGGGCAGGCCATGGAAAAATCCGTTGACCTCGGCAGGGATCTTCCGATTTTGGGACAAGTGAGGCTGTAAAATCCCGCCCATTCCCTGGGTTAATCCAACCCTCCCACCCCTCAATAGTACTTGTCTGACATTCTTTGTCTTCAGCTCTGATGAAGTGTCATCCTGACTCAGAATGTCAGCTGTATTCTCTCTCTACAGATACTGTCAGGTCTGCTGAGATTTTCTGTTTCCTCCTCCCCCTATCCACCCTGACCCTGGTCTCATGTGTACGTTGTACACATAGCACGTTGAAGTTTGGCTGCAACAAACATCAGAGGCATGCCACACTGTCGCATGCTCTGCCACAGATTAAGTGACACCTAATCCCATGCAACAGATTGTATTGATTATTTAACCACTTCTGACTGTGCCCACCCCAGTCCAACACCAGCATCTCCACATCAACACTTTCACAAAGTACATTCAGCTGCCCCATAATCAACAGCTGTACACCAGAGATTACAACATTCCAGAATTGCAATGTCAGATGACAGGAAATATATTTGGATAACGTTTGAAGACTCCTATATTTAGGCTGGCATGTTCTGTGTGGTTCCACCCGGTTCATTTCTGTCAAGAATCTAGGTTCCTAAATTATTCATCTCATCACAGTGAATGTAGTGCTGCAATGGAAGTCGGCAATTTTAGGAATGTGAAACATAAGGCCCATCCAGATGGAATTTATCGTTGCTATTAGCTTATAGATATCCCGGTTACAATAACACTAGTTTCTTATATACTCTCTGGGGCGGCATGGTGGCACAGTGATTAGCACTGCTGCCCAGGCCCCAGGGTTCAATCCCAGCTTGGGTCACTGTCTATGTGGAATTTGCACATTCTCCCTGTTTCTGCATGGGTTTCTTTTGGGTGCTCCGGTTTCCTCCCACAGTCCAAAGATGTGCAGGTTAGGTGGATTAGCCATGCTAAATTGCCCCTTAGCGTCAGGGGGACTAGCTAGAGTAAATGCATGGGGTTACGGGCCTGGGTGGGATTGTGGTCGGTGCAAATTGATGGGCCAAATGGCCTTCTTATGCATTGTAGGGATTCTATGATTAAGTGTGAGTCATACTGGTCAGACACACCAGCTTGCAAAAGAGACCCAACACAGCAACGTGCACATAATGGGACTTAGTATCAATACAGGGCCTGGACTGGTGGTTATCAGGGGGCATTGGAGGTGGGGAAGCAATTGTGCATGAGAAACACATAACATTGTAGCATGCATGGGAATGCCCCATATCAACTGGGACTCCTTATTATCATTTCACTTCTGGGTTTGTGTTTCCATTGTGTGTGAGCGGGCATAATGCAAACCTACACGATGCAACTATTTAAAGATCCACTTTGCAGATGCAAGGGACGGAAAGGATTGAAGATTTATATGTTGTTCACAGTCAAGTAGAAGCAGAATAATTGGAGCCGGGAGGGCAAAGACAGCATCCAGGTATAACAAGGTACCCGTGGATGTATGGCTGGGTGCAATAAGGGCAAGAAAGTCAGTTCTCTCTCTGAGCAATCAGAAAAAGAAACCTGTAGTCAGAACATAGAAGGTGTGATTGAAGGTGGTCCAACAAAAAATAATTTCAGTTATAGTAATTTTTTCACCTTGCCCTTTCTGCGCCAATCACTGCCATTCACACCAGTCTTCATATAATTGGACTTGATCCCCTGATTCTCAGCATACATCTTCAAATGGCATTTCCTACAAATTTCCCACATGTATGTCATTGCTACTCATGATGTATCTATCTGATGGTTGTCTTCACTGAATGCACTGCATTCATCACATGGACACATGGCTTATAGATGTCCATCTGTCTGTCACGCCACCCTTGCAGGAGCCACAGGGGCTAACCACATAGATGTGCCAGAGATAGAGAAATGTTTTGTAGGTCACTGGGTGCACACACATGGGCGTTTCCGAAAATGAGTTAATTTATTTAATTTATTATCACTTTAAATACATTACTTTGCACCACTTTACATTCCCCACTCTGACAGGTGCTAACTCGACTTTCATTTATTTGTCACTGATTGTGAAGGTATGGAACTACCCGAGATCTGTTGATGTGTGCCTTCCAGTTCAGTGCGAGTAATTAGTTTTCCCCCAAGTTATTAAGACTGTTCTGGCAGCCTGAATGCGATTACTGTCACTAGAGAGGTAGTGCTTGATCGACTACCGGGACTGATGGTGGACAAGTCCCCAGGACCGGATGGAATGCATCCCAGGGTTCTGAAGGAAATGGCAGAGGTGATAGTGGATGCCTTAGTGATTATTTACCAAACTTCGCTGGATTCCGGGGAAGTGCTGGAAGATTGGAAAATGGCTAATGTTACGCCGCTGTTTAAAAAAGGTAGCAGCAAAAGGCAGGGAATTATAGGCCGGTTAATTTAACGTCTGTTGTTGGAAAAATGCTTGAATCCGTCATCAAAGAAGAAATAGCGAGGCACCTAGAGAAGAATTGCTTGAAAGAGCAGACGCAGCACAGATTCGTTAAGGGGAAGTCGTGTTTGACGAATTTATTGGAATTCTATGAGGATGTGACTAGTGCGGTAGACAGAGGGGAATCGGTGGATGTAGTGTTTCTAGACTTTCAAAAGGCGTTTGATAAGGTGCCGCACAGAAGGTTGCTTCAGAAGGTTAGGGGGCATGGAGTTGGGGGTAAGGTGTTAGCGTGGATAGAGGATTGGCTGTCAGATAGGAGGCAGAGAGTTGGTATCAATGGGTGCTATTCTGATTGGCGTTTGGTGACTAGTGGAGTGCCGCAGGGATTGGTGCTGGGGCCTCAGCTATTTACCATTTATATAGATGATCTGGAGGAGGGGGCTGAGTGTAGGGTGACAAAATTTGCTGATGACACAAAGATGAGTGGAAAAGCAAATCGTGCGGACGGTGTGGAAAGTCTACGGAGGGATCTAGATAGGCTGAGCGAGTGGGCGAGGACCTGGCAGATGGAGTACAATGTTAGCAAGTGTGAGGTTATTCACTTTGGCAGGAATAATAGTAGGAAGGACTACTACTTACAGGGCGAAAAGCTGCAGCATGCTACGGTGCAGAGGGACCTGGGGGTCCTTGTGCATGAGTCGCAAAAACCCAGTCTGCAGGTGCAGCAGGTGATCAAGAAGGCGAATGGGATGCTGGCCTTTATAGCGAGGGGGATAGAATATAAAAGCAGGGAGGTCTTGCTGGAACTGTACAGGGCACTGGTGAGGCCGCAGCTGGAGTACTGTGTGCAGTTTTGGTCGCCTCACTTGTGCAAGGATATTTTGGCCTTGGAGGGAGTGCAGAGGAGGTTCACTAGGCTGATACCGGAGATGAGGGGGTTAGACTATGAAGAGAGACTAAATAGACTGGGTCTGTACTCGTTGGAGTTTAGAAGGACGAGGGGGGATCTTATAGAGACGTATAAGATAATGAAAGGGATGGATAGGGTAGAGGTAGAGAGATTCTTCCCGCTCAGAAAGGACAGCAGGACTAGAGGGCACAGCCTCAAGATAAGGGGGGGCAGTTTAGAACAGAGTTGAGGAGGAACTTCTTCACTCAAAGGGTGGTGAATCTCTGGAATTCTCTGCCCATTGAAGTGGTGGAAGCTACCTCGCTAAATATCTTAAGACACGGGTAGATAGGTTTTTGGTAGACAAGGGGATTAAGGGTTATGGGGAGAAAACGAGAAAGTGGAACTGAGCCACTTCAGATCAGCCATGATCTTATTGAATGGCAGGGCAGGCTCGAAGGGCTAGATGGCCTACTCCTGCTCCTACTTCTTATGTTCTTATGTTCTTATGTCCTGAGCAGTAATGTGATTGACTGGACTGGTGCTGGGTTATCCATCTTCTACTTAGTATTGGAATCCTTATCAGATAAGAAGTGCTGAATAGCTTGTTCCTCCTTCACCCCTAGCACTCACTCTAGTGCTATGTTACACACGTTACAGTATGCCACATCTGTCCCAGGCTGTCAGTGCTGTATACTAAAGGGTGCCTCCAGACCTGCCCAGATACCTGAAGACAATCTCAATGACTTTCTCAATCTGGTTGTCATACAGCTCATGTTTTAGCACTCCTGGTGTTCATTGGTGAGGTTCGTCATTGGGCAGGTTTAAAAGTAATATCCTTTGTCATCTGGCAAGCACACTCAAAGCCGGATTCCAAGCCTGAGCAGGTCGAGGGAGATGGACTGCCATTGTATGAGTGCATCCTTGGCAGCTCCCAGGGAATCTGGCATAGAGTTCTTTGAATTTATTTGTGGCTGTGCACCAGCTTAACACGGATTTAGTGAAATCCCTTGCAGCTGCTAGTTGATCTGGGGGTGTTTGGAATAGAAAGAAAAGAAATAGAATAGAAAGCATTTAGCACAGGTTAAAAGGATGTGCATTGTTTCCAGACAGGAAAGTTAGTGAGAGTTTGCAAGTCCAGGCAAGTTGTGGGGTTACAGATCGTGTGACATGAACCCAAGATCCCGGTGGCAAGGCTGTTCTCTTCCTGTTGGGGAACACTTCAGCTGTCACGGGCATTCGACCTCTGATCTTTGGGTAAGCGTTCTCCAGGGCGGCCTTCACGACACGTGACAGCGCAGAGTCGCTGAGCAGAGACTGATAGCCAAGTTCCGCACACATGAGGACAGCCTCAACCAGGATCCTGGGTTCATGTCACACTATCTGTAACCCCCACAATTTGCCTGGACTTGCAAAATCTCACTAACTTTCCTGTCTGGAAACAATAAACATTCTTTTAACCTGTGCTTAATGCTCTCTCCACTCACATTGTCTGTACCTTTAAGACTTGATTAGTTGTAAAGATTCACATTCCAATCATTATTCACGTAAATTGAGTTTGTGTCTTTGTGCCCTGTTTGTGATCAGAACTCCCGCCCACCTGATGAAGGGACAGCCTGTTCCGAAAGCTTGTGGCGTTTGCTACAAATAAACCTATTGGACTTTAAGCTGGTGTTGTGAGACTTCTTTCTGTTTTTACCTCAGTCCAACGCTGGCACCTCCACATCATGTGCTTGGAATGCCATGTGTGGACAAGTAATGACAGACTCTGCTTGTAGAACATCAATCAGAGGTGAGTTTCCAAGTGTCTGCTCGTTTCACTTATTGTCATCACAGGGAAAGAGTTTATAACTTCCAGGCCTCCAAACAATCCACCCACAATCTGTCTTACACATTACTGTGCCACTGGCTGGCTGCCAGACCACTGCAGAGTCTCTGATAGTCCCTTTAAGGAACCAGAGGCAACTTCCACAACCAAAAAAAAGGACTGAGTATTCTTTTAGGAGGCTGCAGATGTCTGTGACCTACGTAGAATCATAGAACCTATAGTGCAGAAGGAGGCCATTTGGCCCATCGAGCCTGCACCAACAACAATCCCACCCAGGTCCTATCCCCGTAACCCCACATATTTACCCTCCTAGTCTCCCTGAACATAAGGGACAATTTATCATGGCCAATCAATATATCCTGCACATCTTTGGAATATGGGAGGAAACTGGAGCACACAGAGGAAACCCACGCAGACACAGGGAGAACATGAAAACTCCACACAGACAGTGACCCGAGGCCAGAATTGAACCAGGTCCCTGGCGCTGTGAGGCAGCAGTGCTAACCACTTAGCTGCTGTACCTGACCTGACAACCTCAAACTCCTCTCCAAGCTGAAGGAAGTTAAGTCTGTCTACAGTTCCTGTGAAGTTGATAGTGTCTCCAGAAAGCCTCAACCCCTCTGCTGCCTCTACTCCTATCCATCTGCAGCTCCCTCCACACCATGGTACCTGGCTACTGATGGGTTCATCTTCTTAAAGTTAAAGTTTATTTATTAGTCACAAGTAAGGCTTACATTAACAGTGCAATTCCTTATCCAATGTCCATTCAAAAGCAGCCACATCGTCATTCTCCATGATGTTCACTGTAAATATCTCCACTCATTGTAAATATAACCTGTAATTCTGGGGTGTTGTGAGGCACATCAGAATACCACATTCAGAACTGGAAGAACTTCAACCATGTTGCATTTTATGTAATGTCAAATTTGAACTGTAATATTTATCAAATTTTATGAATAAAGTATATTTTTGGAAGATTCCAAAATATCTTCCAAATTCCAAATCAGGATCACAACTTCATTATAAGAGTCAGATTTAAATATTTTACTGACGGGCTACCCTGGAGGGATATTGAGACATCTCAGTGTCCAATTCCAATACAAATAGTGGGTGCATGTGTGGTAGGTTAGGGTCATGTCTTGAGTATTTGGTAGTTCAACACAACTCTCAATCTCCACCCATTGTGTGAGGTGGAGTGGTTAATTTTGAAGCTGTGGTCTTTTATATGTAGTACATGAGGCAGAAACGAACTTTGATTTCTAAAAAAACATGTCGCTGAAGTTGCAACATGTTGTGCCTCTTGCAGTGTGGAAATGTTGGGGAGAGTTATACTGCAGAGTTATGTTGCATCATGCTGTTTGTAATTTTCATAAATGGCCTGGATGAGGAAGTGGAGGGATGGGTTGGTAAGTTTGCCGACGACACGAAGGTTGGTGGTGTTGTGGATAGTTTGGAGGGAAGTCAGAAGTTGCAGCGTGACATAGATAGGATGCAAGGCTGGGCAGAGAAGTGGCAGATGGACTTCAACCCAGATAAATGTGTAGTGGTTCATTTTGGCAGGTCAAATGGGATGAAGGAGTACAATATCAAGGGTAAGACTCTTAGCAGTGTAGAGATCAGAAGGACGTTGGGGTCCGGGTCCATAGGACTCTTAAATCGGCCTCGCAGGTAGAGGATGTGGTTAAGAAGGCGTATGGTATACTGGCCTTCATTAATCGAGGGATTCAGTTTAGGTGTGGGGAGATAATGCTGCAACTTTATAAGACTTTGGAGTACCGTGCTCAGTTCTGGTCGCCTCATTACGGGAGGGATGTGGAAGCTATTGAAAGGGTGCAGAGGAGATTTACAAGGATGTTGCCTGGATTGGGTGGCATGCTTTATGAGGATAGGTTAAGGGAGCTCGGTCTTTTCTCCTTGGAGAAACAAAGGATGAGAGCTGACCTGATAGAGGTTTATAAGATGTTGAGAGTACTGATCGGGTGGATTCTCAGAGGCTTTTTCCAGGGCTGAAATAGGTGCTATGAGAGGACACAGGTTTAAGGTGCTGGGGAGAAGGTACAGAGGAGATGTCAGGGGTAAGTTTTTCACTCAGAGGGTGGTGGGTGAGTGGAATCAGCTACCGTCGGTGGTGGTGGAGGCAAATTTGTTAGCGTCTTTTAAGAGACTTCTGGATGTGTACATGGCACTTAATAGGATTGAGGGTTATAGGTAAGCCTAGTAGGTAGCGATATGATCGGCGCAACTTGTGGGCCGAAGGGCCTGTTTGTGCTGTAATTTTTCTATGTTCTATGTTCTAAAACCAGTTCTCCCAGGGTAGATATGAAAATGTTCAAACAAGTTTGGAATGCTTAGTTAGAATCATAGAATTCTACACTGCAGAAGGAGGCCATTTAGCCCATTGAGCCAACACCGACAATAATCCCACTCAGGCCCTATCCCCATAACCCCATGCATTTACCTTAGCTAGTCCTCTGACACTAAGGGGCAATTTAGCATGGCCAATCCACCTAGCCATATTTGGACTGTGGAAGGAAACCGGAGCACCCGGAGGAAATCCACACAGAGACATGGAGAAAGTGCAGATTCCACACAGACAGTCAGCCAAGCTGGGAATCGAACCCAGGTCCCTAGCATTGTGAGACAGCAGTGTTAACCACTGTGCCACCGTGTTGCCCGTTAAGTTGTTATTCAGATATATATCATAGTGCAAAAAGATAAGCACAACACTATTTACCTGTGTACAATATAAATTAGTTTGTGAGGACTGAAATGCTTACTTTTGATAGACCTTCAGCTTAATGTTCTTCTTAAGATATATTTTACTCCCCGCCCCCACAACACTTCATGCCCCCCCATTGCCTGCATCCTCATGCTAAAATTAAAGCATTCCATTCCTCATTGCTAAAGACATGATTTGGAATAGCACACAAAGGATCGTGAAATTGTAGAATTAGCTCACCTCCAAGTACACCTGCAAGGTAGACCAAGCCCACCCGATGGCCCTTGTGAACCAACTCTAATGGAATTCCCAGAATGAGTTGCATAAACAGGTTTCCTATGATATGCTGGACACTGCAGGTACAAAAGAAGAGGTAATTTGTGATTATTTGCATTTCACCCTTAAGACTGGTTTCATGACCAAAAGTTGGAAAGAGGATTGTGGCGTTCCTACTCATTCTGAAATGCTCAAGAAATGTATGGTCCCAATGACACACATCCTTTGGTTATCACTGCAGCATGTATCCTAGCAGACCACAGACCATTCCTCATTCCAGAAAGCAAAGTCACCCTTCAACAAAACACATTTTCTAGAGAACAACTTGTTTGGTCAAATTTGGTAGATGTTTAGAATTCCTATCATTCTGTTGAAGTGATTTGATTATAGATACAGGGCCAGAACTTTACACATCTGGCCTGGGCATGCAGCACACAAGAGGCCACTGGTGATTTCCGACGTCAAGGCGCACACACGTGATTTTAAGATCTGTAGGGACGTGATCAAATTGGATGCGTTTCCACTGACAATTAAATGGCCAATTAAGGCCATTACAAATTCAATCTGCAGGAATTTTGTGCTTGTGCTTAAGGCAACATAACATAGAACATAGAACACTACAGCACAAACAGGCCCTTCGGCCCACAAGCGCTGTTCAGATCCCTACCTACCAGGCCTATCTATAACCCTCAATCCCATTAAATCCCATGTATTCATCCAGAAGTCTCTTAAAAGACCCCAACGAGTTCGCCTCCACCACCACCGACGGCAGCCGATTCCACTCACTCACTAGCCTCTGAGTGTAAAACTTACCCCTAACATCTCCTCTGTACCTACTCCCCAGCACCTTAAACCTGTGTCCTCTCGTAACGACCATTTCAGCCCTGGGAAATAGCCTCTGAGAATCCACCCTATCTATACCTCTCAACATCGTATAAACCTCTATCAGGTCACCTCTCATCCTTCATCTCTCCAGGGAGAAAAGACTGAGCTTCCTCAACCTATCCTCATAAGGCATGCCACGCAATCCAGGCAACATCCTGGTAAATCTTCTCTGCACCCTTTCAATAGCTTCCACATCCTTCATGTAATGAGGGCAAAAAACATACCCTGCAGATGCTGCATTTGGTCCTTTTTCCCCTCGCTGACATCAGCATTGGAGGCAGCTTACTGACATTGCTGTTGTGTGGCCATGATGACCTTGGCGATTGTCCTCTGGCCACTGGTACGTGAGTTGGCTCCGGCTGGGCAGGTGCATCAAGCCCATGACTGGGCACTCCTCAGATGTTGTGGCATTGTCCAATATGGCAGCCATTGGCAGAGGGGTGGAAGAGCTGCTGCCCTAGCTCAGAGTACCCTGGAGGAGTCCACAGAGACAATTGGCCGCTCATCCGCCAATGTGAGGTGTGTTTGCACGGCCCTACACACCTTTGATGGA
This sequence comes from Carcharhinus amblyrhynchos, assembly GCF_965287045.1. Lineage (NCBI taxonomy): Eukaryota > Metazoa > Chordata > Chondrichthyes > Carcharhiniformes > Carcharhinidae > Carcharhinus > Carcharhinus amblyrhynchos. The sequence continues at coordinate 18,996,330 of NC_137347.1, forward strand.
CAGGCACCTAGCAGAAAGACTAGGTACCTTATCCATCTCTAACACTGGCTGTGGTGATGTGCCAGATTGCAGGTCAGGGCATGATCGCTGGAACTCCTGTGGGTGTCCCTGTAGCTGTCTCTATAGAAGAGTCATCACTTTCTCAATGACGGAGGCTGTGCACTCGGTGCTTAAGATCGACGCAGTGCTCAGGGTCAACATGAACTCCTCAATGAAGGAAGTCATGGCACACAAATCCTCACGGATCTCTATCAGATCTCCTCGTGCATCCTGCTGGACTTACAGCAACCCCCGCCTGACCAGAGGCTTGCCATCTGCCTCGGACTCAGCGTGTTCCTGGTCTCCAGCAGTGCTCCCACTGTCGGCACGCTGAAACCTCTCTACCCATGTCACTTCCTCATGCAAGTGTGATGCACCCTCACTATTGTGCACTGCTCGCGGAGGTGACATCCTAATGTCCGCTGATGTGTGAGTATCTGTGCTGGTGCTGGTTCTGACAGAGAGTGTGATGTTTCTGCAGGCAGAGTGGTTTCTTCAGAGGTCCTCGGGTGGTCCTGGGCACTGGCAAATGGTGCATTTGCAGGAGGAAGCAATCGTGTCAGTACAGTCATCATTCTTTCACTGTGTATGTGAGGTGGGCAGATAGACAATGGGGACAACCTGTGAGATATCATCTGCACTGCAGTTTCAATGGGCAGTATCATTGCAACATTGCCTTTTGAAACAACAGGACTTCAATAATGTTTGCAGCAGTCACTGAACAAAAACCTGTGTGCTGCACTCCCACTTCAGCACACCCTGTGCGATGGGCTGGGTGATGGAAATTAGCTCAAGAACCTCCATCTAGAACCAGGTGAGGAAGTTCAGGTTTGCAACCCATCTTCCATCCTCCTCTGCTCTGCTGCATTCTCATTTCTCTTCTCCTGAAAGTAACAAATAGATTGCATTATTAATGCACCCATACCTTAAAGGGCCGTTCACACTAGCAACCACCCCTCCTCCCCCCACCCCCACTCGAGCTAGCTGGCCATGTCCACCTCACTCTCCAATGCACAGAGACCAAGTGGTCAGACATCCCAGCTTTGGTGTCACATGTTTCAGTACCAGTTGTCACACATCACTTTACAATTTTACCCGATCCAGGGAACAGGCACTCACCTCCCTACCTTTCTCCACACAGTTCCACGTCCTCTTTACTTCGCTTGACGATCAGAGTTGGTCATCTGACGTCTTGTGGCACTGAATCCCTGTGTGACGCATCACACCATGCCCAATGACCTGGGCAGCCACCTCCCTCCGAATCTTCTCGGTCCTTGGACATCAGGATGGCCCACCTAGCTATTGCTTCCTGGGCAAGGACAGGCTGGCATGGTGTCACAATGGTTAGCACTGCTGCCTCACAGCGCCAGGGACCCGGGTTTGATTCCAGCCTCAGAATGTTTGCACATTCTCCCAGCGTCTGTGTGGGTTCCTCTGCATGCTTCGGTTTCCTCCCGTGGGTTAGGGGAAGGTTAACTGCATTGCCCAGGCTAAATTTCCCATTAGTATCCCAAGATGAAAAGGTTCGGGGGATTTAGTAAGTGTGTGGGGTTACGGGGATAGGGCGGGAGGAGGGCCTGGATAAGACACTGTCAGAGAGTCGGTGCAGACTCAGTGGAATGAATGGCTTCCTTCTGCACTGTAGGGATCCTATGACAGGCCCTCATCCAAGAAGGAGGGGTTCGCTGGAACCCCGCAGCCATCTCCGTGGCCACCAGGTACTGAGGCCTTTGCCATACAAATATCCTATTTCAGCACTTGATTGTTCAAGAGCTCCATCAGCCTCCCAGACACTCTCGTGGCAATGTTCATGGAGCTACTCCTCCACTTTTTAAACCCAGTCACTGGGTCCCCATTGGACCCAGCACCTGATGCTTTCCTGCCCCACCCACTCAGAGACCCAGTTGGGAATGCGTTTCACACCGGATAGGATTTAATTGACCACCCAGCATGATATCACATTGAAAATGAAATCTGGGTGAGAGTGGGTTATGCCTCTAATTCTGGCTGCACTGACCTCATGCACACGCCCAGCGAGTCTTTTGATTTCCTCAACTGCAAATATCACTGGCATTGCTGCGGGGGTTTCTGCTGTTGGATTTGCTGTTTTCTGCTCCATTTATGTTATCAAAAGCTTTCTAAAAATCCATATACACCACATCCCTGGTTCTCAATTATTACTGCAAGCATTATCCTCAAAAAACTCTACGAAGTTTTGTCAAACATGATGGGAGGAATTCTCCTGTCCCACCCACCACGGGAATTGTAGCGGGCAGGGATCGGACCACACAGAGATCCATCGACCTTGGGCAGAATTCTCTGGTTTTGGGGCAAGCGCGCCGGAGAATCCCATCTGACTTCTTTCATAAATCTATGTCGACTCTGTCCAATTTTATCCTTCTTTTTTAATTGTCCAGTTATCGCTTCCTTTATAATAGAATCTAACATTTTCTCTCCAACTAAAGTCAAACTAACAGGTCTGTAGTTCTGCATTCTCCCTCTTCCTCCCTCCTTCAATAGTGGAGTTCCATTTGCTACTTCCCGGTCCTCAGAAACCTTTCCAGAATCTACTGAATCTTGAAAGATAACTAATAATGTACCCACTATCTCTCTAGTCACCTCCTTCAACACTTTAAGATGAAGCTCATCTGATCCATGGTATTTATCACCCTTCAATCCAGTTAACTTTTTAAATCATTCACTCATTCTAATTTCCTTTAGCTCCTCAGTTTCACAAGTTCCTTAGTTGCCTAGTATTTCTAGGGGATTTTTGGTATATTCTTCCGTGAAGACAGACGCAAAGTAACTGTTCAGTTTCTCTGCCATTTCCATGTTCTCTTCAATGAATTCTCCTGTCCCTCACTTGTAATGGGCCCATATTTGTCCTCACTAATCATTTTAGAAATAAAACAATATTTCTGTTCGAGACACTTACCCAGCATGCACAAGCATGTAAGAAATAAATCTCCAGGCTTCCTGTCTCTTATCGGGCCTATATATAAATGGACTCTCCCACACCCCTGTGTCCAAGGTAATCCACTGCTTCTGAGGCATCCAGACTGCATAGTAAATGAAAATAGCCAGCTGAAAAATAAAATGAGAGTTTCACAATTGCCTATTCAAACACAAATTCTCCAGAAGTAAATAATTTAGCCAACTAAACAGTAAAGTTGTGGGAGTTATGAATTCTTGGATTTGACTTATTGTACTATTCTATTTGGAGATCCAATATTTGCATATGTATACGACTCATCCAAAGAATCTGATCCCACACGACGTGCAATAGTCCTCCTAGGCCACCTAGGGTCTTTTATTTAGTAACCACATTTTATTCTCATTTTATCTTTCTCCCCCTCTCAGAGAATTGTGCGCCACTGGAGAAAACTGTCTCCAAACGCCCAATCTCAGTGCAAAAAGACAACAACAAAAGGACAAGGGCTAAACATTTTAGAACTGAGGTGGAGAAATTTTTTCACCCAGAGAGTGGTGAATGTGTGGGATTCACTACCACAGAATGTAGTTGAGACCAAAACATTACCTGATTTCAAGAAGAAATTAGATATAGCTCTTGGGACCAAAGGTATCAAGGGATGTGGGAGGAAGAGGAAATCAGGACATTGAATTAGATGATCAGCCATGATCAAACTGAATGGTGGAGCAGGCTCAAAGAGTCAAATGGCCATTCCTGCTTCTAGTTTCTACATTTTCTATGTAGAAGGGAAACAAACACTTCCTTAGCCGCAGGACTCTCACACTACAAGTGGCAAATTAGGAAGAGGCTGAAACCCTCTCAGTGAGTAATGATATAGCCAGAAATCATGTATAGTATCTGCTCTTGCATTTAAACCTCACCATATTTTGAAGCAACAGACATCTCTAGAGTTTCCTAAGTGGGAAATATGTAAGTATTTGTGAGTTAATTCCAGATGAATTTGGCTTCGATCTCATTTTTACCAACAAGCATTGTGAATAGTATGAACATTGTTAAAGTCTGATTGTATTCTTTATTTTGTTCTCCAAAAGTGAGCGATGACCTTCTTATATCATAATAAAATAAGTTATATTATTTTTAACAGAGGAACTAGGAGAAGCCCAAGAACAAACAGCATGGTTGTGCCAACTTAACGGACAGAAATACAATTTTCACCAGCATAGTTTGAGAACTGCACAAGCCACAAAATATCTCAATCAAATCAGACTACACTAAACAAATAAATCAGATCTGTTCTGACTTTTCGTGTCCCATTCAGCAACTTATGACGTAAAAGGCAAAAATTTTGACTCAGAGTAATTGTTCTGTGCAACTCAAATTATCATATTTAAATTTCCTATGCAAATTGCTTTCATTTCTGAAAACACTCGATTATACATTTTTAAAATACATTTTTCAAGATCCAAAAAGCATTTTTTTGCATAAAAGAAATGCAAAATACAGTGGATGCTGGAAATCTGAAATCAACACAGAAAATGCTGGAAATACTCAGCAGATCTGGCAGCATCTGTTGTGGGAGAGAAATAGAGTAAACATTTCAAGTCCAATGCGAGTCTTCTTCAGAACTGAAAATTTGAAAAGGCTCAGTAGTCCTCGTCTCAAACTGTGGTTTGAGTTTTCAAACTGTGGTTCTCCCAGGTGTCCACTGAACTTTTTGGTGTATAAGACAAAACTTTACTCACCAAAAGATCAGGCCTCATCTTAAAAGCAGTTTTGACTTATCTATCAAATAGTCATTGATTAGTCAGACTGGACGCATGAATTTTAGACCCTTGTGCCTTTTGAATTGTGAGTATAAATAAATCCAAGCAAACCAAAAATCTCCAGTCAAGTCACACCAATGCTATACAGCAGCAGCTTCTCTAATGTAGAGTAAACTGCGCTGAAAGTGTTCTTGGTCAGTGATCCATTAGTGTAAGGATTAATATGCTAATGTATGCTTTTGCAGTTGTCCTGGGAGTCATGTCTGTTACAAGTTTATCTGTGTTTGTGCTGGATGATTTTCCTTCATTAACAAATGTATCAATAAAATATATGTGACTAACCTGGTCTCATCGTATACAGTGCTTCGACTTGTATATGAGTGGAGTTTGGAAAAATTGGAAATCTAATCAATTTGACTTATGCCCCGCATCAACTTACACACCAGAAAATATGGTACATAGGATCCCAGGGTTGCAAGAACTTCATAAGCAGCTGCAATATTTTCCGTATTTGTGGACTTGCTAGCACAATATTTTGATGCAGTGAATAAAATATTTCCTTTGGGTATGGAAGCTCTCCAAAGTTAGGGTACAGGTTCGGCGGAAGTGCCTTAATCTTTGCTGGGCTTCCTACAGAGAAGAGCATGAAAATCACTGCTCAAGGCCAAGGTGAAAACCATAGCACAAACAGAAGGAGAATTTTAGAAATCCATAAAATTGTATGATGAAGACAGAAACATGTCAGTTGATAAGAAATAGGTGTCATCATCTCAAGATCTCCAGTTTATTATTAGTGCATAGGTCTTGCAGATCTAGTGAAGTTTCCTCCCACACTCCAAAGATGTACTGGTTAGGTGGATTAGCCATGGTAAATGTGCGGGGCTACAGGGATAGGGTGGAGGGGAAGGCCTGGGTGGGATGTTCTTTTGGAGAATAGGTGCGGACTCAATGGGCAGAATGGCCACTTTCTGCACTGTAGAGATTCTATGAAAGAAAACGCTATCAGATCTGCTGAACATTTCCAGCATCCTCTCTTGTTATTATGGCTTGAAATGCTTGTTCATCAACTGAGTACTGAAGTTGTATTGCTATCATTTATCATGTAATAGACAGCTATTCTTCATAGTGAAGAGTTTTAACATGTATAATGATTAGTGTTCCTTTTGATAATCCTGGTTAATGATGAATAATGAGGAATGTAATTGTTATAATGCTATAATGTTGCATTTCTGAATATATAAAGACAGGAATGTAAAAGACTGCAAAATGTATTTTTGGTCCATCTGGCCTGTCGCAATATGAAACTGTAAAGCAAATTCTTAGAAAATCATCTTACTTGTAGTGGCAAATCAGAGAAAGTCATTGTTCTCCAATATGCATTCATCTATTCGAGTTATATTAGTTTAGCATAAATGTGGACTGTACCTCAGCCAAACTTATGGAGATAATGAAGATCGGTGGAGGAAGACAGTTTGCTCTTTCCATATAGCGACTTCTCGTGTCTTCAGGAAGCATCCAATTAGACACAGTTGTGTGAACCTTATGACACCATGAGCAGCATTGTGGCGACTCTCTATTCGCCGCTTCATTCAGATTTTCAGTTTCTTCTTCTGTTGGTTTCATCTCCATCTTCAGCTCCTTAGTAAATCCAAATTCCGTATTATCTGCTTTTATTAAAAAGTCACAACAGTTACCAGGACATCAAAATTCAACAATTCAGAATGACACATGCTAGGATCAGAGACATACTACTTTTGGCTTATCTGCAGAAAATAGTACAGCAAAGAAACATTGTAATATTGTGCTTGATTTCTATCCCATTATATCATCAGTCTGGATAAATACTGACTATTCAAATTGCTGGTGTTGAATTAATAGATTTGATCACATAATCAGGGTATATTCACTGAGCTCTTTCACAGCATTCAGCACTTTTTGTTTTGCTCCATCTCTAACATCTGAAATACGAATGCACCTGTGGCTCAGTTAGTAATCCCTTTTATGCTTCTAAACTGCAGGGTTCTGGGTTCAGTTCCCATGGCAGGGTTTGAACACAATGTCAATGCTGACACCTCAGTGCATTGCTGAGGGAGCACCGTGCTGTTGGAGATAGACTTTTTCGATGCGATATTAAAATGAGGTCCATCTACCTGCTCAGGTAGGTGTAGAAGATCCTATGATACTGTTGGGAAGAGGAGCTGGGGAGTTACAGAATCATAGAATCCTACAGCGCAGAAGGAGGCTATTTGGCTCATCGAGTCTACATCAACCACAATTCCACCCAGGCCCTATCCCCATAACCGCACTTATTTACCCTGCTACCCATTGGCACTAACAGGTAATTGACCTAATTCACATTACAGCCCCATACAGGCCAATCAACCTAACCCGCACATCTTTGAAGTGTGGGAGGAAACCAGAGCACCTAGAGGAAACCCACGTAGACACAGGGAGAACATGCAAACTCCACACAGACAGTGACCCAAGCAGGGAATTGAACCCAGGTCCCTGGCGCTGTGAGGCAGTTGTGCTAACCACCGTGCCACCGTGCCGCCCTCAGATTTGTGGGAGTTTGCTGAGTGCGTGTTGGCCGCTGCATTTTGTACATTTCAACAGTGACTACATCTCAATGGCACAGTGGCACAGTGGTTAGCACTGTTGCCTCACAACACCAGGGACCCGGGTTCAATTTTGGCCTTAGATCACTGTCTGTGTGGAGTTTGCACATTCTCCCCATGTCTGCGTGGGTTTCCTCCGGGAGCTCCGGTTTGCTCTCACAGTCCAAAGGTGTGCAACTTAGGTGGATTGACCATGCTGAATTGCCCCTTAGTGTCCAAGATGTGCAGGTTCAGTGAATTGACCATTTGCAGGGTGACAGGGCTAGGGCAGGGGATTGGCCTAGATAGGATGGTTTTTCAGAATGTCAGTGCAGATTCAATAGGCTGGATGGCCTTTTCTTTTCTTTTCTGCACTTGATTCAATGATTCTAAAACTTCATTGGCTTTGAGACATCCTGTGGCTGTGAAAATTCCTATATAAATGCAAGTCTTTCTTTCAGTGAAGGACACTTTGATTAAAACTACTTTAGTTGAGGACAGCAAAGCATGCAATCAAGTCAGATCTAGTGGTGAATTATCTCTTTTCGATTATCTTCTCCTTGCCTGGTTCCATCTTTATCTGTCCAAACCAGAAACGACCCTGAAATGACTTCTCTTCCTGAAAGTTTCCCTAGGATCTGTCTTGACACCCTCCAATATCTCACCTACACACTGCAGATCATGATAGCATCATCCCAAGACATAATTTCAAGTTCCACATCCATGCTGATGGCTTCCACCATATCGCTGGTCTCCTTCACTGCCTCTCTCATGTCAGGTTAGTTGTGTGACATGAAATCATTGGATCAACAGAAGTTTCTTCCAATTAAAAATTGGGAGTGTTTTTGGTTGTCATCCCAAACTCCATTCCCAGCCAGCACTCTCAAGCCCTCCTTTTTCATTGCCTCAGACTAAATTACTTCCCAACCTCGGCATCCTATTTAACTTTGAGTGAATTTTTCAACATCATCAATACTATTTTCTTCCACCCCTGTGATCTCTGCCCCATTTTAACCCAACTGCAGCCCATCCATATTTTTGTTATCTCCAATTTCATCTAATTCTGCTGCTCCCCCCGGCCTGTCTCCCCATCTTCCACCCTTCAGACATCGGATCCAGAACTTAATTGCTTTATCACAAAACTTTATTAAGTTCATTCTCAAGTTGAAAATCCTCCAGGACCTTAAGTTTCTCCAGTCCTGCAACTTGCTTTCCTTCACCCCACAATTGCGGGCTGTGCATTGAACAAATCCGAAGATGTGTGGGTTAGGTTGATTGACCATGCCAAATTGTCCCTCAGTGTCAAAATGGGATTAGCAGGATAAATACATGGGGTTATGAGAATAGGTTGGGTGAGATTGTTGTCAGTGCAGACTCAGTAGGTCGAATGGCCTCCTTCTGCATTGTAGGGATTCTATGAACCATGAAATCTGTATTCATTCCCTGAACCCCCTCATTTTTCTGCCTTCTTTTAAGCAGCTCTTCAAAGCATTTTGGTAGCCCACCCTGATCTTCCTCTTGGTTTAATTGCTTTTTGATTTTGTGGAGAGAGAAACAAACTTTGCAGTGCAAGTCAATGAGCTGCATCTACCTGAAATGTTAACTCTGTTTCTCTTTCCACAGATGCTACCAGATGTGCTGAGGGTTCTCCACGGCATGGCCTACTCCTGCTTCTATTTTCTATGTTTCCATTTGCTGCTTTTATTTCAAATTCCCAGCAGCTGAAACATATTGTCCAATTTTGCTCCATTGAAATACTTCGGGATGTTTTACTAAATTACAGGTGCTATATAAATGTGGGTTGCTGATGCCAAGCTCTGTTTTCTCCACTAAGTTATTGAGGGAGCCAGCTGAAAGAACAGAAAACAATTGGGATTAGAAGAGGGATGTAGGAAATAAAGGAGATAAAGAAATGGTCAGAGATTGCTTCCAAACAATGGGTGAAGAGAGGTCATGAGAGATAAAAAGGCTGATGAGATAGCCAAAGGTATGATTCAGGCAGTTTGTATGAAGAGAAAAAAAGAGGCAGATAAATCAAAGGAAAGGACAAGTAGGATTGGACCAAGCATGCACATCGTAGAGCAATAAATAAACAACAAGGATTTGATAGAAGATATGTGCTAGATGGAAGAGACTGAGGTTCTTAAAAAGAGGTATGGTTTCAGAAGAATGGGGAAAAAGCAACAGAGAAATTTGTAATAGGACCATTGTCACTGCTGTTTTGGGCAGAAAGTCTCTGCCTGGGACTACAGTTCAGCAGGCCCAGTCCTGGGTGGGCCTTATGAAAGACTTAAGCAATGATTTCCAGCTGAGCAAGCCATTGCCTTTTACCAGAGGAACTCATAGCCAATGAGCCCCACAGGGAGATCACTCAGTGATTTCCCATGGATCTCATAGAGGTTATCACACCCACCAAAATTAATCCCTAATTTTCTATCAGTGTCAATTGCCATCATAATAATTTATGATCAATTTGAAAGTGACCTTGTGTTTTAGGTATTTGATGAGGAATATAGGAAGGGCAGTAGAGATTGTTGGTTGAATAGGTGGAACTGAGTGAATATAGCATAATGTGTAAATGTTGGAGAGATTAAATCCAGGAGCATTCAGAGGATTGGATGATTATTGGCAGCAAGGAATGCAGGTTTCCGATGGCTGGTTCTGTGAAGGACACATAAATGACCCAGGGAAGAAAAATTGAACAAATGTATGGACTCTTTTGCTGCTAAAAGAGTACTTTAAAAGAGTTCTCCCATACTAACTACATTGAAGGACAAGGGCAGCAGATGCACGGGAAACCACCAACTGCAAACTCCCTTCTGAGCCACAAACCATCCTAACTTGGAAATATATCGCCGCTTCTTCACTGTCGCTGGTCAAAACCCTGGAACTCCCTCCCTAATAGCACTATGGGTGCACTTATACCTCAGGGACTGCAGCGGTCAAGGAGGCAGCTCACCAAGACCTTCTCGAGGTCAACTAGAGGTGAGAAATAAATTCCAACCTAGCCAGTGACACTCACATTTCATAAAAAAATTTCAAAAACTGTTCCAACAGAAAGGATATTGCAATCTACAGCATCCATATTCCATATGCAAAACAAATGCTTTAAAATGGAACACTTCTGTCCCCTCATTCCAGAGGTTTTTCCCTGTTTTCTAATCACTGACACAATGCAACTTGAAATAGGACAGGACCGAGTACATGTATTATTATGATTCGTCAGTGTGACATGCTTGGAGACTGCAGCAGCACATAAGATTTGGCATTCTACCAAAAAATTGCCAAGATGTTTGTTTCTAAGTGGAAATCCTGTTTAGACAGGAAACTACGCACAGATGTTTAATGATATGCAACATTTGGAATATTAACATGAAGCCTTCAGAGTTTATTCTGAACCCTTGATGTGGCGCCATTCAAGTGCATGGCTATTTTCCTAATGATTACAGAAACGTCCTTTTGATTTATTCATCTGGTTTGAGATTTGTTATTTACGTGACCCACAAACTCCAGGGCAAGTATTTTTAGGGTCATAATTACTTCCTGTGCTTGAAGCTCTAATTAAACTACCAACAAAGAATGCTGGACAACACACATATATATATAAGAACTTGAGAGATGTTTCAACATCATATAACAGTAAAATGCTGCATGGTAAAGTACTGTCCTCAGGCCGCCCTAAATCATTTCGCATCACTGCTTCAGTACTACACAATTATGTGGATAGGCTTGATACCATAACCTTCTGATAAGCAAGTTGAGGCTGGTTGAGGCAAGATGACACACAGATTGTTCTAATTATTATTAGGTCTGCAGAATCTGTTGAGTAAGCTGATCTGAATCATCTTCATTTACAAACAAAGGCCCTGATTCTCATGAGAACTTGTTTCACTTGGTGCATCTCGGGTAATAGGGACTCTTGAACAGCGCTAATGAGGAAAATATGAAGTGAAATATACCATTAGTTGTACCACTCCATATACATCTGTGTTACTTTTCCATTACCATCACCAAAAACTGAGAAGTTAATTAGTTTTGTCCCTCATAAATAAATGATAGCTGCTATTTTCCTGCATTTTATAGAATAATCATAGAATCCCTACAGTGCAGAGAATGGCCATTTGGCCTATTGAGCTTGGACTGACAATAATCCCACCCAGGCCTATCCCCGTAACCTCAAGTATGTATCCTGCTAATTACTCTGAAACACTAAGGGCAATTTAGCACGGCTAATCAACCTTAACCCTCACATCTTTGGATTTAATCCAGTTTTCACATTGTTGCCATCTAGAAATAACAATGATGGCACTGATAATCTGGTAGTGGCCTGATTTAAATTGACAAGTCTGTCATTTTGATACTGTGCAAAAGCGATTGAAGGAAATGGATCTTGTGAGTTGGTGAGTTTTCTGTTCGATTTGCCAGTTGTATTAACCAATCTGCTCCCAACAGTTCCTATACTTCTAATACAATTCAATCAGGGCAGATAAAGTTGCATCAAAGCTCTCCATCCAGATAATCAGGGCAATATCTCATACTCCCTCCCCTCACCAACCTTCTCTATCATGCAGAATCTGTGCTCTTCCCAATAGGGTCTGGGATTCCCTGCTGGTTTTATAAGCAGCTGTAACTGTATTTTGCAAACTTTTGCAAATTTCACAAAGCTCTTTTACACCTCCTGTCTAAATTAATTTCTAGGATAAAGAATTGTTTAGTGTTTTAAAATACATTAAAGAACTAATTTAGTATCATCATAATATTACAGGTAAAATTACGATTTCACTATTTCACTAGATCATCTTAATAGTGAGAACAACTCAAAATAATAGAAATTTCTTACTAATTAAAACTAAATATTAATATTTGACCAAAGAGATCTTGACAGCGTGTGAACACCACTATGTGGGATTGGTTGATAGAAACGACTGCTAGCATTGACCATGCTGTAGAAGAAATGTAACTTTTTGTTTGCACGTTGGTTTGCCCGATCTGACAAAGCCAGATTCCACGGATAGGTGTTTGTTGATGTAAACAAGAACTGACGGAATATTTATATGATACCTCTAATGCAATAATACATCTCAAGGCACTTCACAGGAGTGTTAAGAAGCAAAATTTGGCATTGTGTCACTGAAGGAGATGTTTGGGGGTGGCATGGTGGCACAGTGGTTAGCACCACTGCCTCACAGTGTCAGGAACCCAGGTTCAATTCCAGCCTTGAGTCACTGTCTACGTGGAGTTTTCACATTCTCCCCATAGTTGCATGGGTTTCCTCCAGGTGTACCGGTTTCCTTCCACAGTCCAAAGATGTGCAGGTTAGGTGGGTTGGCCGTGCTAAATTGACCCTTAGTTTCAGGGTGATTGGTAGGGTAAATACGTGGGTTTGCAGGGATAGGATCTGTGTGGGATTGTTGTCAATGGGTCAAATGGCTTCCTTTTGTACTGTAGGGATTCTGTGTTAAGGGAAATGATCAAATGCACAATCAAAGTTTTGAGGGGCATCTTAAAGGACAAAGAAATGGTAAAGAAGTGGGGAGATTTAGGGATGGAATTCTAGTGTTCAGGGCTTAGCAGCTGAAGGCACGTTCACCAAAGGTGCAATAATTAAAATCAGGAGTGCTCATGAAGACAGAATTGCAGGCATGCAGGTATCTCAAAAGACTATCAGCTTGGTGGAAAATATACAGAGAGGGAAGAGCAAGGCCAAGGAGGAATTTGAAAACCAGCATGAGAATTTTAACATTGATGCACTGCTGAACCAGAAGCCAAAGTAAATCAGCAAGCATGGGGATGATGTGCGAACATGACTTGTTGAGAATTAAGACATGGGCTGTAGAATTTTGGGTGGCTTCAAGTTTACACAGGGTGGAAAGTGAGCAGTCAGTCTGGGTGTATGAACTCCATCCAGTGTTGTACTTCTAAATGAGAGAAGTATACAAACTGGGTCCACAGGTACTTCTTCACTTAATGAAATTGCTGCTGTTATAAGATCAAATGCTGTAAAACTGAAGCTCCCCCTTCGCTTCCTGTTTTTTTGGAAACTGCTAGAGAACACTATGACCGTTGAAATCCTGGCAGATGCAATAGGCAGGACAAGGTCAGAAACATATGATGTTATGGAATAGAGTATATGCAGATATATTTCGGGCATATTATGTTGATGTAAGTGAGATAGACTTCTAACTTTAATCTAGTTATGTATTGCATCTAACTGTAGTTTATGCTTTAAAATAGTTTTTTTTACAAGCACAGTGTATGGTAGGCTGAATTGTGCCTGGCGGTATTTTAGAAAACACTGGTTTTAAAAGATTACATGTTTCTTTCTCTCATTGAGGTCAGTTCTTTTAGCCACAGCCTGCTATTTTGAAATTCAAGCACTTGTCCCAATTAGGTTCTTTTCTCAGTTGGACCCCTGTTAAATGTCAGTTCACAATGGTGGCTGAATATTTTTACCTTTAACTTAGCAAATCCTTCTCATAAACATTTTAGAAATCTGATATTCTATGGAAATCATTAGCCTGCAGTAATAAATCAGGTTCAATTTTCATTAATGGACCAAACCTGTTAAATTCTAGAGCTTCACCACATAACAATGGTGGTAATGCAAGTGTCGCCATCACTTTCACAAGGGCAATTGGCTGGATTGGGCAATAAATGTTGATCTTGCAAGTCTTATCCATTTCCCAAGAGTGAATGAATTAATTCCATTACTTTATGGATGAAGATGGTATCTCTCTTTCTCCTCCTCCCTTTTCCTGCTAATCAGTTGATTGAATATGTTTCATCACTAGATTTCAGAAGCTGCAGGCCACTGAAGGAACATAAGCAGCTGTTCAAACAAAAAGTGTTGTTATTTTTTGGGAATTGCCTGTGCAACACTACAAAACATCAGAGAATGAAAATGATGCCGTTGACAAGGTTAGATAAAACCTGATCCAATATAAATTGTGATGCTTGGATTTGGACTTAAAAAGGCACCTCTCACTTTCAAAATCACCATGGTGCAGTAGATGTAAATTTTATTGTGACCTTCATCATGAGCCATTGTTTCTTAATCAGTGTGTACTTTGAAGATTCCTGTATTATAAGCAAGGAGGAAATAGTTTTATCTTCAAAGCCATTGTTTACTTCATCTGGCAGCATGAGTAAAGTTTAAATTTGCATTTGTGAAGGGGCTCACAGCAACATTTTAACGTGATCTAATTTGCAGCTATCAAGCTTTTTTTTATTGAAATGTTACTTCAATGTGCAAGCATTTTAACTAGATCATAGAATTATAGAATCCCTACAGTGAAAATGAGGCTCTACAGCACATCTAGCCTGCACCTACACTAATTCAGTCCAGGTCCTATCTCTGTAACCTCACACATTTATCCCGCTAATGTAATTCAGCATGGCCAATCATCCTAACTGGCAGATCATTGGAGTGTGGGAGGAAAACAGAGCACCCAGAAGAAGCCCACACAGACACAGGGAAAATGTGCAAACTCCACACAGTCACCTGAGGCCAGAATTGAACCTGGGTCTCTGGTGATGTGAGGCAACAGTGCTAACCATTGTGCTACCATCCCACTCTACTAAACCTATTTTTAAAATAATGCAGGCTTCATAATATAAGTTTTTAATTCCTTTCAATTATGGCAGTACACCCATTTAAACCTGAAATCATAATAGTTTACTTTGTAGACATGCTTGCCAAGTGGGAGTACTTGGGTTGCATATTTCATAAGAACATAAGAACATAAGAACATAAGAAATAGGAGCAGGAGTAGGCCATCTGGCCCTTCGAGCCTGCCCCGCCATTCAATAAGATCATGGCTGATCTGTTGTGGCTCAGTTCCACTTTCCCGTCCTCTCCCCATAACCCTTAATCCCCTCTCTTATCAAGAACCCATCAACCTGCTTCTTAAAAATATTTAGCGAGGTAGCCTCCACCACTTCAACGGGCAGAGAATTCCAGAGATTCACCACCCTTTGAGTGAAGAAGTTCCTCCTCAACTCCGTTCTAAACCACCTCCCCTTTATCTTGAGGCTGTGCCCCCTAGTCCTACTGTCTTTTTTTTTATTTCCATGAGACTAGAAAGCAAATTTTCAATGGAAAGCAAAATCAGACAGGATTTACACTGACATCTGACACAAATCTGCCCAGGTTAAAACTGAGGTTTAAGATTCAGACTATCTGTTCAGCTGTCCTACTTCTCCAAGTCAAATCTCCTTTCCTGGCTCCACTTCACCTTAGCCCTGATGTCACATCTTCCATTAGTTTCTCTAACTCCTGTCACACCTTTGGCCCATACTGCTTCACCAAACCACGCTCAATCTCTTCTGGAAATTCGGACCTTTAATTATTGCTGATCGTCTTTGGCAGTTTAGCCAAATCTCAGTTTGTTTGTCCATCCTCTTGTCTTCACTTATTGATCATGATCCACTTCTGCTGTTTCAATGGACCATTTCATCCTGGCTCCAGCATTGAACATAAGAACATAAGAAATAGGAGCAGGAGTAGGCCATCTAGCCCTTCGAGCCTGCCCCGCCATTCAATAAGATCATGGCTGATCTGTCGCTGCTCAGTTCCACTTTCCCGCCCTCTCCCCATAACCCTTAATCCCCTCTCTTATCAAAAACCCATCAACCCGCGTCTTAAAAATATTTAGCGAGGCAGCCTCCACCACTTCAATGGGCAGAGAATTCCAGAGATTCACCACCCTTTGAGTGAAGAAGTTCCTCCTCAACT
This sequence comes from Carcharhinus amblyrhynchos, assembly GCF_965287045.1. NCBI lineage: Eukaryota > Metazoa > Chordata > Chondrichthyes > Carcharhiniformes > Carcharhinidae > Carcharhinus > Carcharhinus amblyrhynchos. Next base: position 19,012,395 of record NC_137347.1, read on the forward strand.
CCGTTCTAAACCGCCCCCCTTTTATCTTGAGGCTGTGCCCCCTAGTCCTACTGTCTTTTTTGAGCGGGAAGAGTCTCTCCACCTCTATCCTATCCATCCCATTCATCATCTTATACGTCTCAATGAGATCTCCCCTCATTCTTCTAAACTCTAACGAGTACAAGCCTAGTTTATTCAGCCTCTCCTCATAGCTCAACCCCCTCAACTCCGGTATCAGCCTAGTAAACCTCCTCTGCACTCCCTCCAAGGCCAAAATATCTTTGCACAGGTGCGGCGCCCAAAACTGCACACAGTACTCCAGCTGCGGCCTCACCAATGCCCTATACAGCTGCAGCAAGACCTCCCTACTTTTATATTCAATCCCCCTTGCTATGAAGGCCAGCATCCCATTCGCCTTCCTGACCACCTGCTGCACCTGCAAGCTGGGTTTTTGCGACTCATGCACAAGAACCCCGAGGTCCCTCTGCACCGTCGCCTGCTGCAGTTTTTCGCCCTGTAAGTAATAGTCCTTCCTACCATTCTTCCTACCAAAGTGGACCACCTCACACTTGCCAACATTAAATTCCATTTGCCATTTCCTGGCCCATTCGCCCAGCCTATCTAGATCCTTCTGCAGACTCTCCACACCCTCCGCACAATTTGCCGTTCCACCAATCTTGGTGTCATCAGCAAATTTCGACACCCTACACTCGGTTCCCTCCTCCAGATCAACAATTTAACACTATTGGATCAGGGAGGTCCACAAAGAAGCACTGGGAAAAGCTTTTCGGAAGTTCCCAGGTAAGGGATTATCCAGCAATTGTCTAAAAGGGCTAATTTCCCCTGTACTATTGTGTTGAGTTGGGAACCATCCAACATAGTGACTTAAATCATCAGGAGGGTTCTACCAGTATCATACTCCTGGGGAAGGGATTTACTACTCTGATGTCCACCCCACTCCAATGTCTGGCAACTCCCTTTATAGCCCAAGGTCCAGAACCCCCACCCCCACAATGTGTGTTCACCCCACCCTCCAGACTATTTCCCCAATGGTCCTCCCCCAATGTCCGAACTCCCCTCCACCCACTCCAAGTTTGCACTCCCATACTCCATAATGTCCGGACCCCCACTCTCCACAAACCCCCCCATGTCAGGACACCACATCCCCCACCCCAACCTTCAATATCCACCTTTCCTTGTGTCCAGACCCCTGCCCCTGATATTCAGAAACCCCAAAGTCCGGATGCCCAACTCCCCAAAGTCCACACCTCTCAACCCCTGCCAATATCCAGGGTCCGACCGCTGAATGTCCAGTTCCCCCCAATATCCAGATCCCCCTATGTCAGCCCCCCATAACATCCAGATTCTCACCATGTTTGAATCTCACCTTCCCCCGTCTCCCTCAGCTTCTTATGTCCAGTAACTCCCACATTCCATTCACTTACCTTAGAAACTTAGCTTCTCCCTTTCAATGGGACCTTTAAACTTACCATGTTTTATGGCAGCTAGTGCTGTAATAAGTGGGTGTATCTTTCTTTGCTCTGCTCCTTTTGCACTTAACTGTTGGAGCCAGGGCTGTGTTTCGTTTCTTCCATCTCTCCCAGCCTGGGTCAAGCAGATTGAGCAAGAGAGGTGCTTTCCATTTCAAGCGCAGATATATCGCCACGGAGTGGCAATCCACCACTGACTGCCACACTGAGGAAGTTATGTCACAAGTCACTGAATTCATGCAAGAAGTGGCTTTATAAAAGATCACAGTTTTTTTTTAAGAATCAATTGTCTTTGCCATTCTTCCTTCCCTCATTTCTTTGATTTTGCAGCCACCATTCATTTACTCCAAGTGTCAGTCAGGATCTCAAGTCAATTTCATGTTGCAAGGAAAGGGCCACCCTGAAATTGTCTAAGAAAATACTTCATGGTGGAACGAGTCTACTGTTTTAAAGGCCACAGGGTAAATTACAGGGTCTTGGTAGTTTTTTTTTCAATACTATAGTTAACTAGTGTAATAGAAATGCGTTTGGAGTTGGGTTCCTGTGCCACACAGCAATTACCATAGAGATGGGAATCAAATTTCCATTGAGTGCAGACTGCCTTTCTTTCCAAATGAGCAAATTATATCTAAAGCATATATGCAAACTACATGGGGAAAAAAAATCAGATGAAACTTGCAATGCGCTAAAGTGCACCTTTAGTTCCCTATCTTTGCCAAAGTCAGAAATACAATTTTAAAGCAAGAATCCATTGTGCCCTATGCAAAGCCAAAACCATTACAATTTATGCTGTGTAATGAGCTTAGTCACAAAATCATAACAAAATAAGTACTGGCTAAACGTGCTGAACGCAATACTTGTTTGTCAAGAATGATTACAGGAAGTCACTCAACAACAACTATTAGAGATTGGAATACTCTATAGTACCACGCCCAGTTTTATTTCTCTTTGGTAATGAAAGGTTCAAAGGAGAGCTATAAAAATTATTCTCAGCTAAAGAACTTGTGTTACCTGCAGATAGGCTTCAAGAGCTGGATCTTTATATACCTTAAAGCAGTATAGACTTGGAGGCAACCTGGTTAAAGTATCTGAAATAATAAGTTGGATTTACCTAATGATAGATTATTTCATTTTGTAGCTTGGGGAGGACCAGTGAATATGCATTAAAATTGCACAGAAGTAGGAAATATCCACAATATCACTAAGACTACTTATTTCCAATTCCATAACATTGCCCAATTCAGCCAACAGCCGTCCATGTCTTTGGTACCTCTACATTTGAATATTCCAGCACTTTTGATTAGCCTTTGTAAACTTGAAGTCATTCAAAACTGCCCGTACTCTAACTCACAACACGCTCTATTCATCTATCACCCATGTGGTCACTGACCTTCAGTGGTTCCTAGTTAAGCACTGCCTCAATTTTAAAATTCTGATCCTTATTTTCAAATCATCCTTCCCTATCTTTAATGGCATCTAGGTTTATAATTCTCTAAGATCTCCGCATGCCACCAATTCTGGTTTCCTAAGTATTCTCAATGCAACCTTGCTTTCAGCTGCCAAGCTCTGAAATTGCCTCCCTAGATCTCTCCTTCTTCTCTCTACTTCTCCCTCCTCTTTTGAGACACTCATTAAAACATAATTCTTTGGCCGAATGTTTTGTCATTTAGCTTAATATCTCCTTATGTTACTTGACATCATTGATATCACCTGAAAGACACTTCGGGATGTTTTATTAAGCTAAAGGTACCAAGGGCTAGATCATAAGCAGTTTCTTCTTCCCCCAAGAGTCACAAGTTTCTTGAATGGGTTCTCAACTTGGCCAGTGCATGCTGACTCTTCCCTTCAAAGGGACAGAACTTATATCACATAAAATTTAAATGAATGTATACATGGTTAATGCGACTCCTAGACTGAGTTCAATTGTCTAAGGGAGTCAGAGAACACTTTTCAAACATTTACTTTTCCCTTATTGTCCTGGCTCCTTACATATTGTTTTCTGCCTCTCGTGGTAGCTGACATGTCCGCTGAGGAAGAAATAGAATGTATGTAGTCAGAATAATCCAGGCGTGCTTAGTGTAGGGCAGACAACCAGTCTCTTCCTGTCTGTCAATTTTATATATTTCAAGCCTTGTGCAGCTGACTTAGGTGAACATTAAATTGTTCAAACTGCAGTTAGGCTTCTACAGAAAGTGTCTTTATTTCCTGAAAAATGTTAAACTAGAGACCCATGTTGTATTAGAGATGGAGAGGATTCACCAGAAGTGTTTATCCATCAATATCATCAGCAATAGTTTATAGACTCATATGGTGAATGAATGAAAGTGTAGTAAGAATTGTTGAGTGGTTTCAGATTGACCTGCTCAGTAAGACAATCCAGCAATGAACCTTTGTGAACCTTTTCAATGGTGAATTTTTGTATATCTACAAGTCTGCTAAGTAGGACAATCAATTGATAACAAAGAACAAAGAACAACCCAGCACGGGAAACAGGCCCTTTGGCCCAACGAGCCCGCGCCACCGCATCCTCCTACACCTACCCTGCCCTGTGTGTATGTGAGTGGAACCCCTAACTTAGCCAGATTCAGGGGAGAATAGTGTCAATTTGGTACAACAATCAGCCTAAGAGCACATCTTTGGGGTGTGGGAGGAAACCGGAGCGCCCGGAGGAAACCCACGCAACCACAGGGAGAATGCGCAAACTCCCACAGACACAGGCCCAAATCCATGTATCTGCACAGCTAGCAGTGATAGTCACTGAGCTGTTGCGGCGCCCGTCTACTGGTCCAGGATCAAGCACACACACCGACACGAAGTACTAGGCCACTCCAGGAACCTCCAAGAGCAGCCCACGCACGACCCACCGTGTGCATGCCCCTTGTTTGACAACAAGGTGGACCGACACCTGCGGAATAAAAAGACAAAAACGTTAACATGTAAGTCTACATTTCCGGTGTCTCCCGAGGCTCTGACCCTATTTAATACTCTCTACCGTAACCCTCCATCCTTGTTTCGCTCATGTGTCTATCTAAGTAAACCTTAAACAAGTCCAACGTGCCTGCGTCCACCACCCTACTTGGTAGCGTGTTCCATACCCCCACGACCCTCTGCATGAAGAACCTTCCTCTCATATCCAAATTATACTTCTCCCCACTCACCCTTAGATCATGACCTCTCGTAATTGTCCCCAATCTAGGGAACAGCCTACCACTATTGACTCTATCTATTCCCTTCAGTATTTTATATACCTCTATCATGTCCCCCCTTAATCTCCGTCTTTCCAAGGAGAAAAGTCCCAGTTTCTCCAACCTTTCCTCGTAACTCAGTCCTTCCATGCCAGGCAACATCCTGGTAAACCTCCTCTGCACTCTCTCCAGAGTCTCCACGTCCTTCCGGTAGTAAGGTGACCAGAACTGGACACAGTACTCCAAATGCGGTCTAACCAACATTCTGTACAACTGAAGCATTAGACGGCAGCTCCTATACTCTATACCCCTTCCTATAAAGGCTAGCATTCCATAAGCTTTCCTCACAACCTTCTCTACTTGTGTCGCCACCTTCATAGACTTGTGAACCAGCACTCCCAGGTCCCTCTGTATTTCTATACTCCTAATCGGTCTACCTTTTATCACGTAGCTCCTCTCTGCATTATTCCTTCCAAAATGCATCACCTCACATTTGTCAGGATTAAATTCCACCTGCCACCTATCTGCCCAATATACCAACCTATCTATATCCTGCTGTGTCACCTGACATTCCTCCTCGGTATCTGCCAATCCTGCCATCTTGGTGTCATCCACAAACTTGCTGATCACACCACGTACGCTCTCTTCCAAGTCGTTTATATACACTACAAAGAGGAGAGGTCCCAGCACTGAGCCCTGCGGCACACCACTGGTCACTGGCCTCCATCCTGAAAAGGTCCCCTCGACAACTACTCTCTGTCTCCTACTGCCCAGCCAGTTTTCAATCCACCTAGCTACCTGTCCTTGTATCCCACGTGCCTTAACCTTTTCTACCAGCCTACCATGAGGGACTTTGTCAAATGCCTTACTGAAATCCATATAGATGACATCAACGGCTCGCCCATCGTCAACCGTTTTTGTCACCTCCTCAAAGAATTCCACCAGATTCGTAAGGCAAGGCCTCCCCCTAACAAAGCCATGTTGCGTATCCCCAATCAGATCGCAACGCTCCAAATGCTCATACATCCTACCCCTAAGAATTTTTTCCAATAATTTTCCTACCACCGATGTCAAACTCACTGGTCTATAATTACCAGGGTTATCCCTACTACCTTTTTTAAACAGCGGTACAACATTAGCTACCCTCCAGTCTTCTGGGACCTCACCTGTGTCCAAAGAAGAGACAAAGATTTGCGTCAGAGGCCCAGCAATTTCATCTTTCACCTCCCTAAGCAGCCTGGGGTAAATACCATCAAGCCCCGGAGCTTTATCTGTCTTTATGCTACCTAAAAGCCTTAGCACTTCCTCCCTCGTAATGGATATTTCCTGCCACTGATCTACAGCTCCCTCCAAGACACTGCACGACACCGAACCCCTCTCCTTCGTGAATACCGACGCAAAGTATTCATTCAGATTTCCCCCATTCCCTCCGACTCAATACATAACTCCCCTCCTTTGTCCCTAAGAGGACCAATTTTCCCTCTAACTACTCTCTTGCTCCTAATATAGGAGTAAAATGCCTTTGGATTTTCCTTAATCCTATCAGCCAAAGCCATTTCATGCCCTCTCTTCGCCCTTCTAACTCCCCTTTTTAGCTCCCTCCTACTCTCTCTATATTCCTCCAGCGCACTCACCGTACCCAGTTGTTTTGACCTAACATATGCCTCCCTCTTCTTCCTGACCAAGTCTTCGATACCCCCTGTAATCCACGGCTCTCTAATCCTACCTTTCCCATCCTTCCACTTAACCGGCACATGCCTTTCCTGCAACATTTTCAGTTTGCCTTTAAAAGCCTCCCACTTGCCAACCGTGGACTTGCCAGCTAACAGTCCCTCCCAATCAGTGTCCTTCAGCTCCCTCCTAATCTGGCTATAGCTCGCCTTCCCCCAGTTCAGCACCCTCCCCTTCGGACGGCACTCATCCCTTTCCATTTTTATCCTAAAGTACGGGAATTTAAGCCGCAATGTTCACCACCTTAACGTTGAAAGATTTTAAACTTAAGGAAATAATGGAAATTATAGAAGCAAATACGATAATATGCAACTAAAAATCCTCTTGCTACTGGAATTTTAAACAAGTGCTGCTGAGCCTCGAGTATTCAGAGAATCTAATGGTCAACTATATGTAAGTTTCACCAAGAATACAGCAAGAAAATAAATAATTGCTTTAAAGACATCCAGGTAGATGAAGGACATCTCGGGGCATGCACTAGTTTGCATAGCATCACAGATAGCACTAATTCCCTGGGAGATTGACTTAAGTCTATGTAGTGCTACCAGAACTGAACACATTTCTCTCTCTAATGAGCTTACTGGTTCAGAAACTCCATGGCAGTTCTGCAGTGAATGCCATTCAATGGATGGACTTACTGTGGAAGACACCACACAAAAGAAAAGGAAACCATTTCTGTGTGTGAAGAGCAGTACACTCACAGCAAAGGGGCTGGACCACTTTACATGCAAGTATTTTGCTGGAAAGAAGAAAAGCAAACTGATAAGGATGGTTCTGAATAATCACTCGATTGAAAAGGTTGATACCATCAAGTCTCAAGGTAAAAAGTGATTTGTGACTGTTAGAATGATGACTGCAAAAGGACAAATCAAGCGAATGTGAAGTGTCAGATAGACACTGGTGCTATGTGTAACATTACGATCTTTGTAGACCTGTGTGAAATTGCTCAAGATAGTGGCCTGAGAATGAAATCATTGAAGGTAATGTTGAGGCTGTATGATAGAATGGTGTTCATCCCAAGTAGACATGCTGAGCTGAGAGTTGCAATGGCAATGGGAATAAAGAAGATCTATAGTTCCAAATAGTGAACATGATACAACAGTTTCCTCATCTTTGCTGAAACAAGCTTGAACGTGTCAACTTCTACATGACAGAAGAAATTTTCAGTAATCTGAACAGCAGTAAATGATAATCATTCCAACGAGAATGAAGAGGTTTGCTCCAAGCTTTATCTATGGTTGGTCTGGGATATCATGCACAGCTCTAGCTTGCTTAGACTGAAGTTAATTGAAATCATTGCTATGGCTGATATGATCCTTAATCTCAATGCTTGTGCGTTGGTCAACAGTGCATTTCTCTTGCCTTTTTCAGTCTGGACTCCATTCCTTGATGACTTGCCTGGATGTGTTTCACCATGACTTTTTTCACCTCAAGGACGACCAGTGAGATCCTAGAATGCCTGAAAACATGAGGAATGCCTTCAATCCTCATGGCATTCCTGATATTGTGAGCAGCAACAATGGTCCTAGGTTCATGAGTGAAGAATTCATGATTAATTGGGCAATTAAGAATTACACATAATCTTACACTCCCTCCAGTTAAATGAAAAGGCTGAGGCAAAAGTGAAAGTTGCCAAAGGGATTTTCAAAAAAATGATTGGAGACAGCACAAATATATACAAGACAATCTTCGAGTGGAGAAACACACCTATCGAGAGCATGGAAAGTTGTCCAGTTCAGTGACCAATGTCATGTTGCATCCAAATTAATCTTCCAATATCTAAACACTACTGAAACCAGGAGTACTAACAGAAGTGAGTGATAAAATCAAAGTGAAATAACAAAATGCTGAATTCCTCTTTGACAAAACTGTCAAGTCATTGAATCAGGTCTGAGAGTTGGAGAGCAAGTCACACTGCAAACATTCAACATACTCAATAAATGTCAGCCCAATTGGCAACTTGGGACCTGTGTAGAGCAGTTATCAAAGTGAAAGTGAATAACCAATCTGTTGTCACAACTGTCAATATCCATGTGCAACTGGAGAGGCGACTTGCTCACAGCAGCTGATGAGGCAGATTTGATTCTCCAAGTGAACAAGGATTCAACCATCGGTCACAGAGATCAACTATTTCCCAACAAATGCAATAGGTCAGTGGCAACAAGAACAGCAGCATCTCACACCAGAGCAACAACATTCTCCAGAACTGCAATGTCACTCCTGGAACCAGACACACCCTACACATGCAGTATTAGAAGACCTGAATGCTTTATAGATTTAATACAATGAAGTGTAAGTGAATTTGGAACAGACCAAAAATAATAATTCTAATTACTGTTGTTAATGCGTGATCAAAATGATAGCACACGCATTTTGTTTCATAGGATCATAGAATCCCTACAATGCAGAAGGAGACCATTTGGCTCACCGAGCCTGAACCAATAACAATACTACCCAGGGCCTATCTCCGTAACCCTGTGTATTTACACTGCTTGTCCTCCTGACACTAAAGGGCAATTTAGCATGGCCAAGCAACCTAATCCATATGTCATCGGACTGTGGGAGAACCAGAGCACCCAAAGCAGTCAGTCACCTGAGGGCAGAAGGTGCAAACTTCACACAGTTGGCAAAGGTGGGAATTAGAACCTGGGTCTCTGGCACTGTGAGGTAGCCGTGCTAACCACTGTGCCACCATGCCACCCTATTTTCATTCTTTTTATTTAAAGGGCATGTTTGGATAAATACTTTTGTAATCTGTGACTTGACATACACGTGTAACCTCTGATTTTATGTAAACACAGATTTTGGGCTGTAGCCATTTTACACACCACATGGAATATTATCCAACACTAGCTTCCTCACCTGCAACCTTGTGGCTTTATTTCAGCTGCTCTGGTGCAGAAACCTCATGCATATCTATCACTTCTGGGCTTGATTATCTCACCCTCGGTCTTTAGCTTGTCTGCAATGTGTATCCTATTCTACAGTAAGTCCAGCTCAACTATGATCCAGTTCCTCCTAGACTATATAGTCTTCAAACTCTCAAAACATTCAACTTTAAACTACTGGTCCTTGTCTAGAAATCCCTTCATTACCTGGGTTCCATCTCTTATTTACTTCAGTCCTTTATCCCCTCTCTAATTCTCCTGATGCAGCCCTCCCCAACAAATCTGCCTTCAATTCACCATTGGTAACAATGCTGCTTTGGTGCTCCTTTCTAGAACTCTATAACTTTCCGTTACTGAATCTCTCTCACTCTATCTTTAAAACCTTCCTCAACCCATATCACTCTGGTCTATGAATACAGACACTTAGGCAAACTGCAACTTTGAAGAAAGGAATCAATAGTTTAAGGAGAAAGGAATGGACATTAGTGAGAAATGGAAATTGGGGTAAGAATGCCAGAGTTTTTTTAAAAAAGTAGTAATTCCAATTACTGTTGACTTTTGAGATTAAATATTTCAGTATCCATTCCAGCATGGTCTAAAGTGCTACACCTCTAATTGGATCCATCAAGAAGCCTTAAATTCTGTTTATGTTTCAGGAAAGTCTGGCACGGTGGCACAATGGTTAGCATTTCAACCTCCCAGTACCAGGGGACCTGGGTTCAATTCCAGCTTCAGGTGACTATCTGTGTGGAGTTTGCACGTTTACCCATGTCTGTGTAGGTTTCCTCTAGGAGCTCTGGTTTCCTCCCACAGTCCAAAGATCTGCAGGTTACGTGGATTAGCCATGCTAAATTGACCCTTAGGTTAGGGGATTCGTGGGGTTATGGGGATAAAGCCTGGGTGGGATTGTGGTCAGTGCAGACTCGATGGACTGAATGGCCTCCTTCTGCACTGCCGGGATTCAATGGAAGCTTAATTAAAAACACCGACTGAATCACTGCAGCTTTTGATTAGTCTACGAATGATGATAGTCCATTCTATCCACAGACCTCCTTCCAAATAAGAACACCAACCCTGTAACTAGCTTCACTTCCTGGGGGCGAACACATCGGATTGCTATTTTAAACTTTTCTTGTGATCAGTGTAACAGAACAATCTCAGCAAGGGGATCTAGCCGTTGTTTAAAAAAACAAAATTAATTACAGGAAATAACATCGAATAAACTGTGGCTCAATCGTGGTGTCTGTCAATCTTTGGATTTCAGGTTACAGTTGTGAACGAAATAAAGTAACAAGATAAAAGATTCTCTGTCACTGTATTTACAGTAAGTAACAGGAAAGAAGGCGAATTGATGGATTATTTTAACCCCGAAAGCAAACAGGTGGAACTCTTGTTTACCTGCACAGGTACTTGGTGCCCTTGACGCTCTCAAACGAGATGGCGCTATGAATTTAAAACCCACACCGACCAACCGGTTGCCTGCCGCTGTGTGCCTGGATCCAACAAACTCTCTCCGCAGCCTTTCCCGAGAGCGTTCCTAAAAGTTTCGATTGATTTTTCCGGCCGCCGGGACCTAACTGATTGGTGCATTCGAGAGCTCAGGAAGATTGGAGAGGCTGGCCGAGCTGTCAATTATCCCATGTCTGGTGCCTGTGTACCATCAGGAGGAAGTGGTTTTCAACAAAAATAACTTTAAAGAAGGCAAGTGGAAAATATGGCCGTCAAAATGTTCATCAACAGGAAAGAGACACAGGAGAATAGAGTGTCAAACGCAACATTACATTAGCGGTGCGCACTTGTGATGCTCTGATAGTGAAATGGTAATAGTTAGCGCCATTGGTAGCCGGGTGGGTATAAGAGCGGTAAACAAAGCAATATTAAAAGCAACAATTGTTTTCAAAGGGATGCTTAGCGAAGTTTCCGCTGTAGGAAACTGAAGATCCATGAAATTATTACCCGATAATAATTATTTTTTGAAGTTTTCTTTAATAGAAGGTGTTCATAATCAGTTTGAAACACATTTCCTACATTGCAGTAACTACACTTCTGTGGAGAGCACATTGGTTTGTCCCCCGTTTCGGGAAAATAATTATATTAATCCAAGTCTTTTACTTATCTTGTGCTGTGTACCACACGTAATGGGTAAAGGCAACAGAAACTCATGCACTCTCTGGATTTTTTTTTGCCCCCGACCACAATGTTTCCTTCTTTACATTCTCTCCCACGGTTTCCCAGCTGCAGGCGGCTCTTTGACACTTCGCTGGAAGGAACATTTGTTTTAGTTAAGCTGGATAATAGTAATCAGCAGATTCTTCAGTCTGACAATGTTCTGTCCGTACACATCCAACAAGGCTAGATCTAGAAGATCTAAAATTTCATTGTTAATGAAACGGAACCCCGGATATTTGTGCTTTTTAGCTTTCCCCTTTTTCAGCATTAAGGAGTAACTTGGGCGGGGTGGGGGGAGGTGGTGGGAGGGGGGTGGGGTAGAGAAGGCAAAAGGAGAGAAAATTATAAATGATGTACATATGTGAACATCGAAAAGTTTCTTAAACACGAGTAAGCAAAATACTACGTGGACCTTTGCACACATGGAACTATCATTCTACCTGTGTTGGCGGGCCAGTATAGTGATGACATAGGGCTGTTAGCTCGGTTGGCTAAGAGTGTGGTGCTGGGATTAATAGGTCTGACAGGGTCTGTGAAGAGAGAATAGGTCTAACGTTTCGAGTCTGGAGTCATCAGAGCTAAAGACAAGGAAAATAGGACGAGATTTGTATTGTATGGATGCTGAGATGTTCTGATCTTGTCTCAGATTCCAGAATCTGCAGTATTTTGCTTTTATCTCGAATTTAATCCCACGCTAGCTGAAGTGCTTTTTGGGAAGAGGGGGATGGGCAATTGTGATATAGTGACATCCATGATAAGCAACCCTCAATAGACTGCAGCACAGGTTTAAGCAGATAAATACGCTGCATTGGTCTCCCAGATGTCTTGTGATCTCCTGCGCCTCTGGGATAACGGGAAAGTAACTTATAGAGTGCACCCAGCCTCCAAGATTTCTTTACTGTAAAAATCACTTCGGGTAGAACCCACTCAAACAATGGGGAATGTCCTATATTGATGACATAATTTACAACATTTTGTCCCTTTCTACACTTCAACATTTGAAATGCTACCAATCTTGGGATGTTATTATACTTTAAAGTTTCAATAATTTAAATAACCTTTTTTTTGTTTGCGAAATCATTCAATACTTTACTTGTATACATGTATGAATTAATGAATATAATTATCAATTTTGACTATAATGCTCCATTATGTTCATTTCTGAAGGATCAAATTCAGTATAATACAATCTGTGACACATTGCAAAGGAAATTGCACAATCTGATGATGTCTCCATCTTCTACCAAGTACAATGCAGATTTCATTTCTGAATCAGGGCATTGTTGTGCTCTTGGAAATTTCCCACTGTTTTAGTTTTAAAATGTTGACTGCGCATAAGAAACCTTATTCAGTTTGGTTCACTGATTTAATTAGCTATCAATGTGATTTCTGTAAAATGCAAATTTAAAAAGACCAGAGCTATGTCTGACATTTTTTACAGCTTAGTTTGAACTAATCCTTGTTTTAGATATAGTTTAGGCACGATGGGCTGAATAGCCTCCTTCGGTGTTATACCATTCCATATCCTCCAAATTAGAGATGTCGAAACTTCTGTCTTCATAGTCTACTCAGCAGTTTAACATATTTCCTACTTAAACCCTTCTAACTCTTCATCCTCTCCATTTCTTTAGACCCTCTTTAAAATCTATCACTTTGATCAAGCATTTGGATATCCCTGCTAATAACTCCATACTTGGTTCATTTTCAATATTTGTCTCATTATGCCTTTGAATGTTAAAGGTGCTACATTAATGTAAGTTGTTATTGTTGTTACCATAGGAAACATACTTAGGATGGTCATAGGTTTTAAATTCTTTCACATGCTTTTGATCTTATCTCTCTTTTCTTCTTCCTGCCTTTTTAACCCCACTCTTCAAGGTGGCTCATTTTGCCTTCCCCCACCATTCACAAATCAAGTTGTCCATATTTGGCCTTTCTTCTCAATTCAAGCTGGCACTTTTTTCCACCTCCATTGAGTTCAAGATGGTTATATAACCCTTAATCCAGAGTTCAAGGTGGTACTTTGCCCCACTCCTTCAATTTCATACTGGTACTTTCATCCCTGTGACTCTCCCACCTCACATCAATCCCACACTCCTCACTTCATACTAGTATTGCCTCCTCCGCGCCCCTCCACTCCCCAAATTATGCTGGTATTTCTTTGCCCACCCCACCCCCAGCACCTTCAGCTAGTGATGTTTATCCCTCCAATTATTGTTTTCAAACTTTGTTCCTGCATTTTTTAATTGTCTTGAGTTATCTCTCAACTGGCACAAGATAAATCTAGAATGTAACTGAAGATTAATTAGCACTCAGAATATTAATTGACACTGAGAAGAATCTGAATTAATAAATGTCTATATAGATTTGTTAAAAGCAAACTATGGTTGGTGAACTTGATTGAGATATTTGATGAAGCAATGGAGAAGGTGACTGAGGTAGAACAGTGTGGTTGATGCTGCGTAATTAAACTTTCAAAAAGAATTTGAAAAAGTATTAAATAATAGACTTGTTAGGAAAATTAAAGCCCTTTGGATTGAAGAAGCAATGAGGGTCTGCATATGAAATTGGCTAAGGAGAGGAAAGCAGAGATAAGTAGGAAATGGTTGTTTTTCAGACTGCAGGAAAATGTGAAGTGGTGCCCCCCCAGTGGCCAGAGTTGGGACAGTAAGAAATCTCACAACACCAGGTTAAACTTCAACAGGTTTATTTGGTAGCACAAACCACAAGATTTCGGAGCACTGCTTCTTCATCAGGTGAGTGGGAGTTCCGTTCACAAACAGGACATATGAAGGCACAAACTCAATTTACAAGATAATGGTTGGAATGCGAGTCTTTACAGGTAATCAAGTCTTAAAGGTACAGACAATGACAAAGTTAACCCTCTCTCACTCACATTGTCTGTACCTTTAAAACTTGATTTCTGTAAAAACTCACATTCCAACCATTATTTTGTAAATTGAGCTTGTGTCTTTATATGCCCTGTTTGTGAACAGAATTCCCATTCACCTGATGAAGAGGCAGCACTCTGAAAGCTTGTGGCTTGTGATACCCAATAAACCTGTTGGACTTTAACCTGGTGTTGTGAGACTTCTTACTGTGCTTACCCCAGTCCAACATCAGAATCTCCACATCAGAGTTGGGACCACAGTACTTTTGATATGAATGACAAGTGGTGTGTCCTCTCTGCAAAGGTAGGTCCTTGGCTTATTGTCCAGTGATGTTTCATACTGAGCTATTTACTTGACAATTTTTGTCAGTTTAGCATTGCCTTTCACTTTCAGGCCCAGGGCAAGGGGGTGGATTTCAAGTCTGCCTTAACTGGACTGAGAATCAAACCTGACTGTTGGTGTTATTCCAAACCACACACTAGCTATCTAGCCAACTGAGCTGTCCAGATCCATTTTTGATATGCCAGGTTGTGCCCAATTTATGAGTGCAAAACAGGCGTAATGAGAGCCAATTTTAGGCACCCATATCCTCTGTCCAAAGTGCATCAGAAAGACTTCTGACTTGAAACAGGTATTAATCCTCTTTATGTGTGCACAATGCCTGTTCAGTCTTCCTTGCTAGGCTGAAGAGCAAGGAGCAGAGCAGGAGCTGCATTTAAAAATCTTTAGCAACTCAAATAATATTAATGAGATTCACAGCCCAATTTCTGGATGTCAGTCTTCATAGTTGAGACAAATGCTCCTTCTTTATATAGCCACCTGAATATATTTATTATTCACTCAGATCTCTTGACTCAAAAGCACAATCCTGTTAACTTAAAAAATAATTTACAATTGAACTATTTAATTTTAAGCAGACCAATAAAGATAATCTCAGTTACACTAACACCCAACAGCAACTCCTGTTCTCGCCAAACTCATTTCCTTGCCTTCTTTTACAAAACTTCAGTCAGCCTCTGGCGACTTAGGTAAACAGAAATAAGGAAACTAAGCTCCAAGTGGTAGGTAGATTTAACTTAGGCTTGTTGCAAACATGTAGTGAACTTTCTATTCGAAAGTATGCTTGTGATGGATGTCCATGTTGTAATAAAGTGCAAATAATTAAACTATTAATTTACATATTAGAGCTTCATGATCTCCTCACCCCTCCCTAACTCCCCTTCATCCTTACACACTTCCTTCTCAAACTCTTCATTCCTTAGACTGACCTCTTGAGATCCCCCCTTCCTTTAATCCACTACTGGCAGCTCAGTCTGCTGTCACCTAGACAGCACATTATGGAATTGTAAAAATTCCTTCTAAACACTTGTGAAAAACCAATTTGTATTCTATTTTGCATTTATCATTACCTCCAAAATCCATGGCTTTGAAGGCAAGGGCAGTAACAGCATGGGAACACAATCACCTAGAAGCTTACCTGCAACTCACACAGCATCACCATTTGGACTTAAAGCACCATTCCTTCATCATCATGGGATATTACCTAACATATTATCTAACAGCATTGTGGCAACACCTTTATCACATGAACTGCAGCAGTTCAAGAAAAAAAAATGCTCACCGCCACTTTGTCAAGAATAAATAAAGATGAGCAATGAGTGTTGGCTTTGCCAGAAACAGTCATATTTCAAAAATGATTTTTAAAAAAAAATTTGAACATTTTAATTGTGTGCCTCCATAGAACTGAAAGACAGCTTTAGATTTAATTTGTATTTGCATCCTTTAATTACCTATTGCATTTGATACTCTCAACTACTTGTCAATATCATAAATACCTAGAGAAACAGTCAAGAAAAGCTATGCCTATCAAGAATCAGGAAAATAAAACTAAAATCATGAATTACTTTCTATTAAAGTTCAATAACAACAAAATTGCGTTACTTAAAATTGTGAATTTCTTATTCAATGAATATTCCTTCCAAGACACAGGCTTAATTTCCAGGTATAGACTATTCAACCTGTGGAAAATAAATGACACTATCTCCTTTAGACATATCCCTTAATAGTTTATTAAAGCTATTAAGCTGTACATTCTGTTGTTGTCAAAATGTCATATAGGACTACATGCTGTATTACTGTTTTAAAAGGTGTTGTTCTGTAGATAACTGTAAATGTCCTAACAATTGTTCTTCATCGCTGTCAAGATTACAATTCTTAAGTGGTTACTTAAGCCTGCTATTATAAAATACAACTATGCAAGATGTTGAAACGAATTAACTTATTAATAAGTATCTCTAATAACTCACATTAAAATACAATCCAATAGAAAATCAGGTTAATTACAATTGAGACTAAAATAAATTATAATATATATAGAAGTTATTCAAGAACACAGGTTAATTGCAATTATCTTGGGAAAAATTATACATTTAAGTAAAGAGTATATTTGTTTAATTCATTCTTCCTTTTATATTCTGATTCAATTCTATTTCAGAACAATTTATCAATCCTTCTAATTAATCAGTATCTTGCTCTCTGGTTTTCCAGGTCTGCTTTCATTTAACTCTATTTTCCTTGGAATCTCTGGTTCTTCTCCCATTAGTGTGTCTCTCTCTTCATCTTGGTGCTTTGAAATCTCTGCCCCATCTCTTTTCTTCTCTGTCTCTTTTTCCTTAAGCTCTTCTCTTTGTCTCACTTTTTCTTGGTCCTTCAGAAACACCAGTTCTTCTGTTCTTTGCTTCTCCTTCTCCTGGTCCATCAGAAATCCCACATCTTCGCTGTTCTCTTTCTCTCTCTTTTGGTCTATCAGACACTCCAGCTCTGCTTCTCTTTGCTCACTGTTCTCATGGTCCTTCAAAATCTCAAGACAAATTACAGTGTGTTTTTCTGCCTCTTTGTCCTTCAAAATCTTCAACTCTATTCCTATTTCTTCTTTCTCTTTCTGGTTCTCAGTCTCTTTTTGTTTTTCTTTACCCTCCTCTTCCTTCAGAATATCGTCGACTTTTACACCTTTTCTCTCCTGGTCCTTTGGAATCTCCAGTTCAGTTCTCCTCTGTTTCTCGCCCTCTTGGTTCTTCAAGTTCTTCACCTCAGATCCTTGTTGATTTTCTTTCTCTTGGTCCTTCAGAATCTTTAGGTTCATTCCTCTGAGTTTTTCTAACTCTTGGCCACTAGGGTTGTCTAGATCGGTGTCTCTGTGGTGCTCTCCCCCCTGGTCCTCAAGTATCTCCAAGTTATTTGGCCTTGGCTTCACTTGGTCTTTCAAGCCATCCAGTTCTGCAGTCTTCTGGTTCTGTCTGTCCTGCTCTTGGATGTTCTTCAGCCCTCCTATCTGTGTTTCTGTCTCCTTATCACACAGAATGCCCAGTTCTGTTTGGGCACCACTGGTCCTGTCCTCCTCTGGCTCTCCGGTCTTGCTGCACCTGATCTCCTCTCCCTCTTTCCTCTCTTCCAGCTCGACCCTAACATGTTTCTCCTTCTCCCTCCGGCTGCCCAGGTGAGCCCCCAGTTGTCTTTTCCTGCCTCGGATTTTGCAGCCCTTCTCCCGGTTCCTCTTTCTCCGCCGGATTCTCCAGCTTCGACCCCATTTCTCCCTCGGCCTCTCCCTCTGAACCTCCATCTTTGATTCTGGACAATCAGACCCTCGGTGGCTTTTCCCCTCCCCCCCCTCCCACCCTGTTGGGTGGTTTCTCCGTGGCCGAGGCGCAGTTACCCTCTCCCCGCTCTGCTGAGCTGTGCCGTTTCCAACCGCCCCCTCTCTTCAAACCGCGCCCCCCCCCCCGCCCTCCTCGCCCCCCTTTGTCTCCAGCTCGAGCCGCACAGCTGCTAACGGCCAACGGCCGCAGCGCGCGCTGCCTTTTGAAAAGCCCCCTCACTCACCCCCGATGAACAAACAAACGGGCGGCATTCAACTCAGCCACCAGCAGAAACTCATTAAAATTCCACCCTTCCTACCCTGCCTCACTCACCACACTATTAATTATCTCTCCACTGCATATTATTATTAAGCTCTTATGGTAGTGAGGCGTACCTGGGTCAGGTTTGATCACTCTGTCCTTGCTACAGTGACTATGGTTTTACTGAATGTAATGTCTCTCTGCTTCATACTAAGCTCCTTCAGACCTGTGGTGGTGATGGCATTACCCCTACAATTCTCCAAAGATACCTAAATGGATTTTTCTAAACCATGGATGCTGCTTTGGCCATTGACCTGAGCAGAGCAGGAACTTAGCAAAGCTGTGACACAACCAAGTCAGAAAATTTAATCGGTTTTATACTGAATGTGATCTCTCTACTGCATATTAAGCTCCTTCCGTCCTATGATGGCGGTAACATGAAACCTGCAATCCTCCAAGGATACCTAAATGGATTTTTCTAAACCATGGATGCTGCCTTGGCCGTTAATCTGAGCAGAGCAGAAACCTGGCAAATGGAAAACCATGGCAACTCAGGTCAGAAAGTTTAATCGGTTTTATACTGAATGAGATCTCTCTCCTGAATATTAAACTCCTTCAGACTAATGGTACTGGTGACATTACAACTGCAATCCTCCAAGGATACCTGAATAGAGTTTTCTAAGCCATGAATGCTGCCTTGGTCATCAACCTGTACTGATATAGGGGAGCAGAATGGAAACCTGGTAAAGCTGCAAAGGACCCAGGTCAGAAAGCTTTATTGCTACAATGGCTGTGGTTATACTGAATGGTTTTGATGATTTAGAACAAAGTACAAGAGTTCCGCATTGTTGGAGGTGCCATCTGAGAGGCAAAACTGAGAAAGTGCCAGCTGTTCAGGGGATATATATTGTGTGCATGGTTGGAAGATCAGCAGCGGAGATGTCCAAGTATCCTAGCCAAATATTTATCTTTAGAAAGAAGTCTCACAACACCTGGTTAAAGTCCAACAGCTTTATTTGGTATCACAAGCTTTTGGAGCCCTGCTCCTTCATCAGGTGATTGGAGAGTCAGGTTCATAAACACGACATACATAGACAGAGACTTACTTGCAAGATAATGGTTGGAATGCGAGACTTAACAGGTAATCAAGTCTTTACAGGTACAGACAACATGAGCGGAGAGAGGGATAATCAGGCATTGTACATCCCTGATGGACTCTATTCGTTCCTTAGTTATTTTCTTGCACTGAATATACTGATAAAACATCTTTGTGTTTTCCTTGATTTTACCTGCCAATATTCTCATATCCTCTCTTTGCTTTCCTGATTTCATTTTTGCTTCACTCTGTAATTTCTTTACTCCTCTAGGCTTCCTAACTTTTTTTTGCAGCAGTCGGAAGCTTTCCTTTCATGTTTTATCTTACCCTGCATACATCTAGAAAACCAAGTTGTTCTAGATTTGACAATCCCACCCTTCTTCTTTGTGGGAGGATGCCTACACTGTGCAATTTAGGTTTTGAATGTCTCCTAGGTCTGACATTGGTTTCACTTCAAGTAGCTGTGACAAGTCAGTTTTCACCAGATCTCAGCTTCGTAAAATTTGTCCCCAAGTATTTTCACATTGATTTTTGCACTTAAAAATTTGCATACATATTTACTCTTCTGTATTCCTCCCACTATTTGACGGTCTATAGCAGTGGTTCCCAACCTTTTATATGTCATGGCACTACAAAATTTTTCAGGCACACCTCCTGCTTTCTCTGTCTTCTTCTGTTACTGGGAACTTCGTTTTTAATTTCTCCCTGTATTTTCAACTGTTATTTTAACTTCTCCTTGTCTACCTCATTTCTCACAGTTTTTGTACTCTTGTTCAGTTTTTGATTTTTGTTCAGAAGGATGAGACCATTATATTCAGCTCCAAGTCCAGTTAATCACGTGCATGGGCCTGACCAAATAAAAAATCTAAACGGTGCATATGCGGCTCTTTCCCAGCCAGTGTATATGGGACATCCAAGATTCATCCAATCTTGGAGATGCCAACCACAGAGCTGAAGGTGAAGGTTAGTTTTAGTTTAATTACATGAATTTTAAATCTTTTTAAATCTTTTTTTGTGGCACACTTGGGGTATGCCATGGTACACTGTTTGGGAATCATTGGTCTATAGTACACTGCTAGTAGTGTTGCTGCCCCTTTTTTATCTCCAAGTTTCTGAGCTCAACCATTTAGTTCATTATCCCCTGACCAACTCAACCAGATTAGCTGGTTAAATTTCACTCATTACTCTTGATAGGAAGTTCCTCTTTCCAAATTGGCACCTACATTTATCTATGTAAATATATATATCACTGTACTTCAAATATAATGAATTAGCAGTGAAATGATAAGACATCCATTAGTGTGATCACCAAGAACAGGATTAAAGAAGTAGGTCTTGAAAGAGCATTTAAAGAAGGACTGAGAAGTAGCAAGGGTGGAGTTTAGCAAGAACATTTAGAGCATTCAGCTGGGATGGCTGAGGCTGTGTCATGAGAGCAAGATATAAAAGAGGGTTACAGAGAAAGGAAGAGTAAGGATTTTGAAATTGATTTGTTGGGGAATGGAGTGCCAAGAGCAGGAGTAACTGTCAAATGTGGATTGAAGTTTGTGAAATGCAGAGCTTGGGAAGCCTAAAAGGAGATCACTGAAGGCTAGAGTAGGACAGTACTCCATTAACAATTTCCACAGACTAGTCAAGCAATGACATGGCAATGAAATACTCAGAATTATACCAATCAACCAACATTTTTGTATCCTTCATCATTGAGTATATCCCATCACAGATGGGGAACAATGGAATGAAATACTGTTGGATACATTTGACCGTGAGAGTTCTCAATGTTGACTCAGGGCTGGCTGGTCTCATGGCTTCAGGTCAAACAGGACCAAGGAAAACTACTGATTAGGATCCACCATCTTAACAAATCAGCATTCCAGGGCTCGGAATATGTTATGGAGGAAGACAGCAATGTATGCCACTAAGACTATATTGGTATTACAATCACTGACCAGTTTGACCAAGTGCTGATTGACAGAGCTGCCGAATTGAAGCCATATCAGGTGGTCAGTAAACTGTGCGTTGGTGGAGTGAGTTGTATGTTTGTGGATGGGATGCCAATCAAGCTTTGTCCTGAATGGTGTAAAGGTTCTCAGATGTTGTTGCAGCTGCATTCATAAAGACAAGTGGAGTGCCTTCCACCACACCCTGACACTCCAACACATCCCTGATGCTTTGTAGATGGTGGACAGGCTTTTGGGAGTTAGAAGATGAGTTACTCATCACAGGATTCCTAACCTCTGACCATCTGTTGTAGCCACAGTATTTATATGGCTAGTCCAGTTCAGTTTCTGGTCAATGGTAACCCTCAGGATGCCTATAGTGGAGGATTCAGTGATGGTAATGGCATTGAATGTCAAGGGGCGATAGTTAGTTTCTCTTGCTGGAGATGGTCATTGCCTGGCATTTGTGCGGTATGAATGTTACTTGCCACATGTCAGCCCGAGATTAACAGGGCTTGAGTCACGTGGACTCAAAACATTAACTTTGTTTCACGAGTCTTTCCAGCATTTTGTTTTATTTCAAATTTCCAACAACCTCCGTATTTTGCTTTTATTTCAATGCAGGAGATGGAACACACAGTCAAAGGCTCTGTAAATGATGGGGGGGTGGGGTATATCCTGGGATAAGAAAAATGGAAGGCGTATCAGAAACCCTGGTATAGAAGATTATAATATTAGAATAGATGAGACAAAGAAACTAGGAGAATGGAATCGAGTCTTTCCTGAAGCAAGGTGTGAGGTTCAAATAAGGTAGCTATGATAAAATTGTTTTTATTCGTGGGACATGGGCCAGCATTTATTGCCCATACCTAGTTGCTCTTGAGAAGGTGGTGGTGAGCCATCTTCTTGAATCGCTGCAGTCCATGTGCTGTGGGTTGACCTACAATGCAATTAGGGAGGGAATTCCAGGATATTGACCCAGCGACTGCAAAGAAGCAGCGCTATATTTCCGAGTCAGGATGGTGAATGGCTTGGTGGGGTACTTGCAAGTAGTGCTATTCCCATTTATCTGCTGCTTCTAGATGGAAATGGTCGTGCGCTTAGAACTTACTGTCTGAGGATCTTTGGTGAATTGCTGCAGTGCACCTTGTAGATAATTGGTGAGCTTATACTGAATATTTGATATCCTAACCCAGAAAAGTTGAGGAAATGTGCAATTCATCTATTAGAAACTGCACATATTTTAATTGTATGGAACTGTTGCAAACTAAATGCATTTTGGTTGATTTTTTGGGGGGGGTTGGTTAGGGAATTGAAGAGGATATAAAACTTTTAATTGTAAAATGAATCAATAGTACAATCTTGGATGTGTAGTTTGTTACTACATGGATAATTCTGGTTTAACTGCAAATGATGTTATGGAATTACTAATATCCATCTGAGAGGAGTGACAAGACCCTAGTTTAATATATAATCTGAAAGATAGCAGCTTCAACAGTGCAGCATTCCATCTGTACTGTGCTGAAGTGTCTGCCTGGATTATGCTCAAGGATCTGGAGCAGAACCTAAACTGATCATCTAAGGGTAAGAATGCTACCATTGAGCCAAGGCTGACAAATAAAACATCACATGGTTAGGCATGGTTTGCAGATGTCACCAAGATTGGTGGCGTAGTGGATAGTGAAAAAAGTTCTCTCTGATTGCAACGGGATCTTAATCAATTGAGCCATTGGGTTTAATTTAGACAAATGCAAGGTGATGCATTTTGGTAGACTGAACCAGGGCAGGACTTACGCAGTTAATTGTAGGGCGTTGGGGAGAGTTATAGAACAAAGCGAACTAGGGGTACATGTTCATAGCTCCTTGAAAGTGGAGTCACAGATGGACAGAGTGAGGAAGGCGGCATTAAGCATGCTTGGTTTCATAGGTCAGAACACTGAATACAGGGGTTGGGACTTCTTGTTGAAGTTGTACAAGATATTGGTAAGGCCACATTTGGAATACTGTGCACAGTTCTGTTCACCCTATTATAGAAAGGATATTATTAAACTAGAAAGAATGCTGAAAAGATTTATTAGGATGCTACTGGGACTTGATGGTTCAAGTTATAAAGGAGAAGCTGGATAATCAGGGACTTTTTTCTCTGGAGGATAGAAGGCTGAGGGGTGACCTTATAGATGTCTATAAAATAATGAGGGGCATAGATCAGCTAGATAGTCAAGATCTTTTCCCAAAGGTAGGGGAATCTAAAACTAGAGGGCATAAATTTAAGATGAGAGGGGAGATATATAAAAGTGTCCAGAGGGGCAATTTTTTCACGCAGAGGGCGGTGGGTGTCTGGAACAAGCTGCCAGAGACAATAGTAAAGGCGAGCACAATTTTGTCCTTTAAAAAGCATTTTGACAGTTTCATGGGTAAAATGGGTATTTGTGGCCAAACGGAACATCTAAAATGGTGATTTGTAAAGCACTCTGGGACAATTGGGCAAGAACTTAAACAACAGGCTGCAGCCTAAAAGACAGATAAACAGATTGCAACCCAGACGAGAGAATACACAGGATATGGGTCATCTCCAGGACAAAAGAGATTTTCTGGTCAAACTGGGTTGTTTACCAGACATGAGGGCGCTGTAACCCCTTATTTGGGAGGGAGGTGTGAACACAACATGGCCCCAGCACCTGCAGACATGACCGCTGGGGACACACCTAGAGATTGGTGTGGCAGCACCCGATTGGACTTTATCAATTGGGGTGATCAAGTTCTGATCGATTGATTGGCAATGGCCAAAAGGAGCGTGAAACCCAACAGAGTATAAAGGGTGCTGCACAACCAAGAATCTCTCTCTCTCTCTGACCCCACGGATGTGCCACAACACCGGTGACCATCGCCAGCGATGATCAGCGCGAGGAGAGCCGCCACACCCGAGAAGGAAGGAAGACCAGAGCCAGAGTGCCAGACCAGACCAAAGGACCAGACTATGCAAAGGACGACCAAGACCAGCGCACAGATAACGGTCAATATCTGCTTGGGTACTTCAAACTCTTAATTTCTCTTCTCAATAAATGTCAGCTAATATTTTATCTATATATTAACCTTAAATGAAATACCTTCTCTGGAAAACTGTTCCACATAGAACCACAGAATTTAAGTATTAGGTGATAGATTGTATCAGCGGTAGTAGTACTTTCCACCAAGAATATCACAAGTTCAAGCCTACTATGGAGACCACAACACATAATTCAGGCTGACACTTTTGTACAAGTACTTCAGTAACTGTACCAAATACTAACAATGCACTAGATTACATATAGAATTTTAAAATCTTTGTACTTTAATTTTTTAAATTGGAGAATAAACTGAGGAACTTCAAAAAAATAAAAGTACTATAAAACATCTTTCTGAAGTCAATGGCTTTAACATCATAAAAAGAGAAACAAAGCAAAACCATAAGCAGGATCTGCTCCCCTTTGTGCCTGCACACTCATTGGGTCAGGCTCAAGATTGCCACAACGTGGTGCAATGTGGAAACGCATTTTTTTTCGACATACAACAATTTGTACATGTACACATACTTTCCTTATCATATAAATCTTAAAATCAGATGTGCTCATGAGCATATCTAGATTAGCAAAACAGAACTCTACTTTATCAATGCAAACATTTTTAGAACAAAACTCTATTTTTGTATGCTGTTATTTTCTTTTAGGAAGGTAGTAGGGCTAAAACTAACCATCTTTTACATTGATGTATTACTACTGCAAAAAAAGCTTTATTTTTTTTAAAAATTCAACTGTTCAGATGTAGTTGTTAATTCATTGCTTTCCTCTAGATAGCGTTGCGTTAGACAGGAGTGAGAGTGCTGAACCCTCCCTTTTACTGTCTGCAATCAATGTGTTTTGAAAAGAAGGATGTGTGCATTTCTCACCCCAAGTGTATGGTCAAATTTTGAATAATCAACAGCAAGCTGTCATAGGTTTAAATAATGAGGATTATTTATTCCTACATTATTTATTTATTTCAACCTGAAAAATATAAAGCTAAATCAAACACTCAGCATACACACATACAAACTCGAGTGTACCTTTACATATTGTGAAAGGAAAAAAAAGTGTCATTCAGACCTGTTGAAGATGTTTTACCCTGAAGAGTAATCTTGATGGTTCAATAGTTGGGGCTATTTCTTATGGTTGTTGCAAGATTCTCTTGAACAGATGGATTTTTTCAGCAGGTCATGAAGTTGGTTACTTGTGTTTTTTTTAAACCAGGTTTCTGTACAGGTGGGCTCTCGACTCTGAGAGGCATTTAAGATGTCATAGTCTCCAGGTTTCAAAAAGGCATGGGTCTACTGCTTTTTTGCTGGTGTTCTGTATAGACAGACCAGTTTCACTCTGGTTCTTGGAATAAAAAATTTATAATCTGAAATCAATTTCGGTCACATGATTAACTGCTATTGTCCACCCAGAATGGTTTGGCAGTCCAAAGCCATTGCTACACAATGGGGACATATGATGCTCATCCACACTTAGTCATGATTAGCTGACTGTTTGTTTTTGTTAAACATTAAGCTTGGGGGTTGGGTGGGGAATCTTGGCTTCTTGTACCACTAGTTGTGGGCAGGGCGAGCCAGCAAGATCACGCGAGAAAGAAAAATGGGGATTGCGCCCGGTTTCTCACCTCTCATGATCTTACTGGGTACGGATTTCTGACGAGATCAGCCTCAAGTCCAGGAAGGGCACAAGATTGATCTTCATATTTAAATCCATGTTAATTTTGATTTAAATATTATTAGTGAGCCTGGGATACAATTGGGCTAACTTGGCTTAGGGCCTTGCTGGTGAAGGAACACAGTGGCAAGGATCAGGTATGGTCCCATTAAGGACAACTTGATGTGACGGCCTTGCCAGTAGGACTGTACGCCATTGAGGCCTCCCAGATGGCTGGGGCAGAGGAGACACCCTGACACTGCCCACTAGACACCAGGTAGTGACAAGGGGCAGTGCCTGAGGGGGTGGGGTCTAAGGAGGGCAGTGTCATAATGGGGAGGGGTGTAAGGAGAGGCAGGCAGACAGGCAGGTTTGGGCTGAAGCTGCTCAATTTGCAACCGGGGATTGGCACGCTTTGCAGCAGGCAGGGGGTGATCAACCAGGCCAGGGCCGGGGGTGCAATCAACCCGGGGTGAGTGGGGGACAATATCCAGGAGAGTGAGCACTCGGCCACAGAGGCAAGCGATCAGAAGGGGGGTTTGAAGCAGATAATATCCAGGTAGTGGAGGGTTGATCGGCCAGGGATCAGGTGAGAGGGGACGGAGCAGAGCAGGGGATGGGCGATATCCAGAGAAGGTGTCAGTGTATGCACAACAGCGCCCTCTTCTATGAGCAGCTGACTTCCTGGCATGCCCAGGGCCCTCCCCCTACAGGTGGGAAAGATTGTACAAATGCACAAAGTGGTGTAAGATTTCATTTGTAGCCTTGCTGAAAAAACAGATCTTAAACTCACCCTTTTTCATGCTCGTTTAGCGGATAATGTTTTGGTAAGATTGCCTCCCATGAGTCTATTGATTTAGTATTTCAAGTTGAGAAATTTCCACACCCCAACAAAACAATTTACATTTAGAAGATACTCCAGTAATGCAATTTGTTGTTTTGTGTTATATAGAAATAGCATAAAATCATATCAAAGCTTAAAGGTTACCTTAAATTAACTCAGCTCACTTTTTTTCCTCTGAGAACATTGCCATGGTTTGTACATTAGATTTTTTAAAGATTGTTTTTCCACACCTTTACAGTTCCATAACAAGGGATTAAAATGATAATAGCAGCAGCACTGTTTGACTATTCCCCACCCCAATTTGTTTCTTTATAGATGTAGTAGAGCAGAGACATTGGAGTAATTCAAAATGGTATATCCTGGATTAGATGAGGTTGTTTCTGGTTCTTGACATTTTCTTTCCTTGTATGGCCAGTTATTTCATAGATATACAGTTGAACCATTCCTTCATTTTAAATGCAAATACTTTATACTTACTAAAAGTTTACATGTGGCCAGGTTAGGTAGGCTAACTTAGCTATCTTAATGTACCATTAAAAAAAAACTAATGTTCTAAAATAATCTTTAGAGACAAAAAAAGTCTCTTTCTTTCAACAATACTCAAGTTCTGCACTACCACACAACTATTTATATACCTGAGGCAGAGGTACAACAAAGATCAAATTCGGGATATCAATAACATAATTCGACTTATAAGAACAGGTAAGCTATACCCTGAGTTTCTTCAAGAGTCTATTAACTCCAAGGTTATGCCTTCATTTCCAAGTTATCCATAATACTAAAGTGACTCACTGTCCTACAATCAAGCAAGCATTTATACAAGATTAGATTGAACAGATAGGGTTACTAATTTACGCTACATGCATTCGGGGTGTGCAAATTTTTCATTTTTCAATTGGATCCATTTATACCAATAAATTGTTTCAATAGATGACTGCACCATAAACAGTCATCATCAATAATAGAATTTTAGGGAATAATCATCATTAATAAGCATGTCGCTATCAACAGATAGCCATTCTTAGTGAAGGGTCCAAATTTGTATCCATTGGATCTGCTGCTCAACATGACTGGACTGCCTTGCTCGAAATTAAGCTAAAAAAATGTTTGCTGGACTTGTGCAAGAGTGATGAGTGCCACATGATGTATATGGCAGGGTTCATTCTCATGGCTCTCTGTATCCATGTATGTATGAACTTCCCAAGACAGACAAAAATGATGTTCCTTTACACCTGCTCTCATCTATGACTGGTTCTGCACAACATAACACTTGGCCAAATGGTTGGGAGAATTGTAACAACTAGACTTGAGCAAGTTTTCCACATTTGTGAAGGCATACAGGGGCTTGCATGTCAACAGCAATGCCACTTCCAGAGTCTCATTTGATATAGCTAGCCTTTCACCACTTTTCAACTTAAGGAAGCCAAAGATATTTTACTGCAGCACTAGGTCATGGCAATCTAAACTCATCACCATTGTGTGAATCGGTTTTCATTGAACTTATGATTTATGTAACTCACATAGTTGAGTTTAGTTTTAATGACACCCCCACATGTGCCTAAAAATGAGCTGATGTTACGGTATGCCCTCTAGGCACAGCTTTTGCAAACATTTTTGTACACTTCCAAGAGAAACATGTCTTTAAAGGAATGAGACCTAATCTCTATCCTTTGCATATTTCTCATAAGTGGATTATACATTTGCTATATTGGTACTGGTATTTGCTATCTTTGGTACTGGGAAGATGGTCGTCGTCTTGAAGTTGGGACCTCAGATTGGTGTAAAGAGGGGTTGAAGAGGTCTGCAAATACTCCCGCCAGCTGGTCCACACAGGACCCGAATGCTCGTCCTGGTACCCCATCTGGGCCAGTTGCTTTCCTTGAATTTATTTTTGAGAAGGCTGCTCAGACATCAGCAATGGAAACCTTGGATGCAGATTCATCCGAGGCTTCCGACTAGAGGTTGTAATCTCACTGACCTCTTGCTCAAAACATATGTAGAATGCGTTGACCTCATCAGAGAGGGGTGCGTTAGAGCCAGGGATTTTACCTGCCTTCATGTTGTAGTCTATGTCTTGCATACCTTCTATAGTCGGCAGGAGTCTGTGTGGCTAGCCTGGGATTCTAGCTTGGTCTGGTACTGGCTTTTGGCATCTTTGATGAACTCCATGAATCAAATCTAGCTTTCTTGTATAGATCAGGATTGCCTGACTTGAATGCCTCAGACCTGGACATTCCTGTTCATCCATGGCTTCTGGTTAAGAAACATGGATTTGCTTCTTTGGCACACAAACTTTTACAAACTAATGAAGTCAGTTACTGTAGTGGCACACTCATTCAGGCTGATCTCAGAGTTTTTAAATACTGACCAGTCTACTGACTTTAAGCAGTCCTGTAGATCATCAGATTCCTCAGACCAACATTGCACGACTTTCTTTGACGGATTCTCCTGTTTCAGTTTTTGCTTGCAAGGTGGGAGCAGGAGCACAGCCTTGTGGTCTGATTTACCAATGTGAGAGTGGGTGATAGAGCAGGAGGCATTTTTGATACTTGCATAGCAGTGGTGTAGGACGTTTGGGCCTCTGGTGAAACAGGAGACGTGTTGGTGGTATTTTGGTAGAACGCTCTTGAGCTTGGCCTGATTGAAATCCCCGGCCGCTACGAACAAGGCCTTGGGATGTTTCGTCTCAAGGCTATTTGTGGTGATCTTTTCATCTGTATTTAGACTTTGCCTCTACCTTGCCCTGCTGATACTTTCAGATACTGTGTTGGATTTCCCAGAGAAATGGATTTAGCTGTCCAGGTTTAAAAACAGAAAATGCTTTAAAATCTCAGGTCTGACAGCTTCATTGGGAAGAAGTGCTCTGATGAAGGGTCATCTAGACTCAAAACATTGGCTCTATTCTCTCCCCAGAAGTCTCAGACTTGAGATTTTCCAGCATTTTCTGTTTTTGTTCGAGTCTGGCATCTACAGTATTTATCTCCTTTATTTTTTGCTAAGTATCTGAAGACCATTAAATAAACATTCATTTTTATTCTGTATCTGGACAATCTAGTAAACTTCACACCACCAATCACAATCCCCAGCCCCTTGTAACATCACAGTAGAAATAAAGTATCAGATGTTTTCTCTTGGCTGCATTCTGCTTGCCACTAATGGACAAGATGAGACCCCATCTCCTCCACATAGACCACTGGCCAGGAACCTCTGGGAACAAATGGCAATTTTCAGATCCTAGGGCCCAAAGTGATCCTGTGCTAGTGTCAATTATTGACTCGGGGAGGCAAAACTGTGCCCCAGATACTTTGGGAATTGGAGTTAACTGAACTTTAAATGTTTGCATGGTAGAGGTATGAAGACAATGACAAGAGTTCTTGAAACATTCTTACTGACCCCCTACTCTAGCACCAAGTGAGGAAAAATGTTAAAAGCCACCTAAGCATATGTTTGTGTATTGTGTCCAGGTTTCTCCTCAACTTCCAATAGTTTCAACAAGCCTATTTCCGCCTACTGCATTATGCTTTAACGATTTCTAACCATGAGTGCCAATCATTGATTTCTAAAACTAATTTCGTCATGAAAAAAACTTAATACTGAAAGACAGAGCAGCTTACTGAAACATCCCAAAATACACAAAGTTAGGAATCATTAAGTTAATGTTTGTATTTGTTTAATGAGTTTCAATGAAACAAATGGTATTTAATGATGACTTAAAATAATTTTCTAAACAAAAGATGTGGTATCCACAGACAATACATCTAATACACAGAACACTTCAGTAATTAGCAAATGTAACCTCAGTGAGCAAACAACATTATTTGTTTTGCAAACAGCCAATAGCCTTGTCACCAGCTGTCTTGTATTTGTTAGGTAAGCACATGAATATCAAGTATGATTTCAGGATTTCTCATGAAAGTACGTTTGCAAGTGATTAGAAAAGTTGTGTCCTCTCTGTTAATTTAAAATCTAGATCTCTGGGATTCCAATTTGTGTTGCAACAAACACCCTGGCAAAACTAAACTGTTCTAAGCACCAACTACTTTCAAACTTAAAAAAAAATTGAGCTCCACGCAAGTCTTAATTTGAACTTTATTCTGTTGTTTATATCCAGCAATTTTTTCTCCTGGATATTCTAATGCACCAGGAATCAGCTAGTACGATACACTGCCAATATGATACACTAGCCATTTTATAACGACTTCAATTTGTAATAGTCAGGGAATTATAAAGGCAAAACTGTAAAAGAAACAGATGGGAAAGGGTTCAAAAAACAGAATTTGTTGGAAAACTTTTTTCCGAAAATACAGGCACACAGAAACAAACATGCTTTACTGTCATCCAAGTCTTGTTCAAATTTAGCCCACTTACATCCTATTCCTCTTCGCCATCTCTACCCAAAACAGGCTTAACCGACATACCAGTTTTGGAAAATAAAGTTCATATTTTGTTTTGGTGATCTTTCTTCACAGTAATGTCATTTAGAACATCTCATTCCATTCTATAAACTAACATCCTTCATTGCAGTGTCCTTAAATGCAATGGAATGGGAGATCAATTTCTTGCATCAAGTAGTTCAGAGGACTTTTTCCTTTTTACCTTGCATGAAAGAAGTGACAAAGTAAATAGAATGTAAAATGGTTGAATGGAAGGCACTGTTCTTAACTACAGTACTGGTTCTATGAAAGATTTTCTAGTAGCAGAGAGTTTACTTAAAATTAGAAACCAGCAAGTGAAAATGAATGCGTCAAACTCACTGGTTGAAAAAAAATACGGTATTCTGATTAAAAGGCTGACTTCAGAATCAGTCCAATTCCACAACATAATGGATATCAACCCACAATGGAACTAGAGCTTTGGATGAAAGTCAGGAAAATTGTCAGAATACCGAAAGGTTTCGAAAAGGGCAAGCATCTTTTAAACAATCATGCTGATACAATGACAGCACTTCCTGCCACTGCCCCCACCCCCCCACAATCAATCCAAAATGCAAATTATGGTTACTATACAAAGAATTTAATTTTGTCGAATTCAGTAGGACTTTCTAGCTATCTCTATTTTCAATGCCCAGAGCAAAAATTCTATTATGTTGTTTTGTTACACTAAGACCACGACTGATCTTACCATGGTCAGATGTGACTAGATGAAGTTTGCAGCAATTGTTTCTAGTTTTGTCTAAATTGATTTCAAGCACAAGGACATAATTGATTTAGATTGTAAAATACACCCAAATAATGCAACTACACGCTGCTAAAATGCCTACGATTGGAGGGAAAAATCTTACAAGAAATCATTGTCTCCAGAGTGTGAATCCACTTCCAAGATTCCAGTACTGCTTCCCTGTCCAATACCATAAGAATTTTAAGGTATGGTGTCAAAACTAGAGGGATACATAATTACATGTTGCAACCCCCATTTTCTACACAGTAGCCAGGTGTTTATAAAGCACTGTCAGCTTCAAATGAGTGTGTCCTTAATTCTGACAATGTTGTAATCCCAAGACATTTTTAACCATCTAGCTGTTTTTATAAGGCCACTCTAGATTTATTAACACAAGTCAACTAAATCACAAGTAGGTAATAAAATTCAGGTAAACAAGCAAATGCAATACTAATACAGGTTACAAATCAATTTTCACAGTATAAATTAGGGATGCAGAATCCTAAATATTTAAACTAAAATAGGATATAAAAAGGAGATGTCTAGTTTAGATCATTTTTAATTTTTTTAAACCAAGCTTGTTAACACTACACAGGGCAAGAAACATACAAAGAGCAAGGTAAAAGTTGCACTTTTTGGTTAGGTATGCTTAAAAGAAACAAGCATTCATTGCAATTCATTCTAACTGCTGAACAAACCCTGTTATTCCTGCACATTGTGAAAATGTCATAACACAATGATGGTTCAAATAATGCCAGTTTG
Organism: Carcharhinus amblyrhynchos; assembly: GCF_965287045.1. NCBI lineage: Eukaryota > Metazoa > Chordata > Chondrichthyes > Carcharhiniformes > Carcharhinidae > Carcharhinus > Carcharhinus amblyrhynchos. Next base: position 19,045,126 of record NC_137347.1, read on the forward strand.
TTCTTACACAGTTGTAACCTGTTAACCTGATAGTGACGATCTATACATTTGATACTACAGTCAGGATACAGAATATCAAAGACAGTAGGAATCAGAGTTCAATCTGATTGGGTAAGCAAATTAAGAGTCCTGCAAAAGCCATTTTTTTCCAAATAGATCAGTTTCTGAAACTCAGCCCATGATCAAATCCATTTTGTGATCATATACACATTGTACTAGAAACTATTGGCTGAGCTAAAGGTCAATATTTATCATTAGAGGTTTAGAAGCATTTTAGATTAGAAATGTAATCTGGGCAACAACCTTTAAAGAGCCAGCTCAAATAATCTTGCAGACATATCCAACTGCCAAAAGTTGGCAAATAAGATTGAAAGCCAATCTAAAATTCCTGGTACAACAGGTAAAAATTACCACCGTTTAAACAGACAAATTACAAAATTAAGTTTAAACCAAGAACACAGGAATATTTAAGGCAATTTAGCCCATTTTAACCCTTTGTACCATTTCACAAATGATTATTGGCTTTTCCATCTTCAGGAGATAAATTTAATACAAACAAATCCCTGACACAAATCATCTGTTCCCCCTTTCAGGATTTCTAATTTGAAACCAAAAATTAGCACTGGTATTGTGACTTCCACATGTATAGAATTTATATATGAACGTTCATATTCTTGGCACAGTCAGTTTCTGCTTCAGACTAACAATGGGTTTTTGTGCCATTTGCAGATCTCCAATTCAAAGTTTGGATCCAATGACTAGATTGGATGTGCACATCGCACAAAGTAGCAGTGTTATATTTTCAGCAGACAGTAACAATGCTCCACAGAATTAAAATAAAATCTATTCTACAAGAAATGGAGATTTCTGCAATATTACTGTAGTGCACTGTATTTTTCAGATCAGTACAGAGAAACTGAAATTTCTACTTTAATGATGTTCAAAATTCAGATTAATCACTTGTGACAGAACTTTAATCCTTTCAAAAGGTTTATGCGCTAACAATCCCATATTCAGTGCCACTTCTTAAAAGCAGATTAACTGTTGCTTGGTATTCAGCTTCTTGAACTGGAAATAAATGGCAGGTTATTCTCACAGTAGCAGAGTTAGCAGTGGAAAGTAGACAAATCTCTGTACTGATAGCACATTGACTGGTAAAGTCAGATTTTTTTTTATGTTTTTGTTTCATTTTTACAAGAGGTAGGGTGGGCCAGCAGTGAAGAGTTAAAATCCCTCAAGTAGAAGGTGGGTAAAACATGGCACCAAAATTAGTTCTCATAAGTACAGCAGCTGACTTGAGGTGAAAGCCAACACCCGTTCAATCACAAAATGCTTCAGGACACATCTGTAAGAAAAAAGAAAAAACTGTTACAAAACAAAGATGGAATTTTTTTTAAAACCCCCCATATAAATTGGCCCAGTAATCCAGTTAGCAAAAATTCCTACAATTCACTATTCAAACTAATACAGATTAATATTAATCAGTCAAGGCAGTATAATTAGGGAAGTTTATTGTCCAATGTTATGCAAAGACAAAATGCATTGAAACAATTTCAGTACTACAGTTAACAGTTGTCCAAGAGCATCCACACGCATTGCAGAAACTGTTGTAATGATTACTGCAACAATTAACCAGCAATTTAAGAAAAACTAGCGATTTGCAGCTTTTATCCTCCAGCGAATCATAGAGTGCAGATTAGGCCATTTGGCCCAGAATCTGCACTAACACACAACACCTGAACTCCCAGCTAATCCCACCTCCCCCGCATGTGGCCCATGGCACGTCATAACATTCAAGGCTAAGTGCTCGTTCAGGTATTTTTTAAAGGATGCAAGGCAACCCACCTCTACCACCCTCCCATGCAGCACATTCCAGACCCTCACCACCCTCTGGATAAAACACTTTTCCCTCATCTCCCCTAAACCTCCTGCCCCTCACCTTAAACCCATATCCCCATGTGACTGACTCTTCAACTAAGGGGAACAGCTGCTCCTTACCAACTCTGTCCATGTTCCTAATCATCTTGTACAGCTCAATCAAGTCACCACTCAGTCTTTTCTGTTTCAATGAAAAGCCTAATCAACATCTCTTCATAACTCAAATGTTTCATCCTAGGCAGCATCCTGGTGAATCTCCTCTGTACCCTGTTCAGTGCAATCACATCCTTCCTATAATGTGACAACCAGAACTGCACACAACACCCTAGCTATGGCCCCACCAAAGTTTATAGAACTCCAACATAACTTCCCAGCTTTCATAATATATGCCTCACCTTATTAACATGTCCTTCTGCCTTCAGAGATCAAACACACTAAGGTCCCTTTGTTCCACAGAACTTCCTAGTGGCCTGCCATTCATTGATACTTCCTTGTCAAATTACTCTTTCTGAGGTGTATCATCTCACATCTTTCAGGGTTAAATTCCATCTGCCACTTTATCTGCCCATTTGAACATTCTGTCTATACTTTCTTGTAGCAAAAGTGTTAAGTACGTGGCTAATCTTTGTGTCACCAAACTTACTAATCCTACTCCCCACAGTCAATGTCGTTTGTATAATGATAAATAAGCGGGGACACAACATAGACCCCTGCAGTATACCACTGGACACTGGCTTCCAGTCACTAATACAGCTTTCTGTTACCACCCTCTGTCTTCTACAACTGAGTGAGTACATAAGAACATAAGAAATAGGAGCAGGAGTAGGCCATCTGGCCCTTCGAGCCTGCCCCGCCATTCAATAAGATCATGGCTGATCTGTCGTGACTCAGTTCCACTTTCCGGCCCTCTCCCCATAACCCTTAACCCCTCTCTTATCAAAAACCCATCAACCCGCTTCTTGAAAATATTTAGCGAGGCAGCCTCCACCACTTCAACGGGTAGAGAATTCCAGAGATTCACCACCCTTTGAGTGAAGAAGTTCCTCCTCAACTCCGTTCTAAAACGCCCCCCCTTTATCTTGAGGCTGTGCCCCCTAGTCCTAGTGTCTTTTTTGAGCGGGAAGAGTCTCTCCACCTCTATCCTATCCATCCCATTCATCATCTTATACGTCTCAATGAGATCTCCCCTCATTCTTCTAAACTCCAATGAGTACAAGCCTAGTTTATTCAGCCTCTCCTCATAGCTCAACCCCCTCAACTCCGGTATCAGCCTAGTAAACCCCCTCTGCACTCCCTCCAAGGCCAAAATATCTTTGCGCAGGTGCGGCGCCCAAAACTGCACACAGTACTCCAGCTGCGGCCTCACCAATGCCCTATACAGCCGCAGCAAGACCTCCCTACTTTTATATTCAATCCCCTTCGCTATGAAGGCCAGCATCCCATTCGCCTTCCTGACCACCTGCTGCACCTGCAAGCTGGGTTTTTGCGACTCATGCACAAGGACCCCGAGGTCCCTCTGCACCGTCGCCTGCTGCAGTTTTTCGCCACGTAAGTAATAGTCCTTCCTACCATTCTTCCTACCAAAGTGGACCACCTCGCACTTGCCAACATTAAATTCCATTTGCCATTTCCTGGCCCATTCGCCCAGCATATCTAGATCCTTCTGCAGACTCTCCACACCCTCCGCACAATTTGCCGTTCCCCCAATCTTGGTGTCATCCGCAAATGTCGACACCCTACACTCGGTTCCCTCCTCCAGATCATCTATATAAATGGTAAAAAGCTGAGGCCCCAGCACCGACCCCTGGGGCACTCCACTAGTCACCATCCGCCAATCCGAATAGCACCCGTTGACCCCCACTCTCTGCCTCCTATTTGACAACCAATCCTCTATCCACGCTAACACCCTACCCCCAACTCCAAGTCCCCTGACCTTCTGCAATAACCTCTTGTGAGGTACTTTGTCAAACGCCTTCTGAAAATCCAGAAAGACCACATCCACCGGCTCTCCTCTATCGACCGCCCTAGACACATCCTCATAGAACTCCAGTAAATTTGTCAGACACGACTTCCCTTTAATGAAACCGTGCTGTGTCTGCTCTATCAAGCAATTCCCTTCAAGATGCCTCGCAATTTCCTCCTTAATGACGGATTCTAACATTTTACCTACCACAGACGTTAAACTAACCGGCCTATAATTCCCTGCCTTTTGCCTGGCACCCTTCTTAAACAACGGCGTAACATTAGCCGTTTTCCAATCCTCTGGCACTTCCCCGGAATCCAGCAACATCTGGAAAATAACCACCAATGCATCCACTATCACCTCCGCCATTTCTTTCAGAACCCTCGGATGCATTCCATCCGGTCCTGGGGACTTGTCCACAATCAGCCCCTCCAGTCTGTCGAGCACCGCCTCTCTAGTAACAGTAATGTCATTAAGACCCTCCAGTCCTACCACCTTTCCATCGCTAACACCTGGCAAATTATTCACGTCCTCCTCCGTGAAGACAGAAACAAAAAAGTTATTCAATACCTTAGCCATATCCCCATCCCCTACCACTAGGTCCCCTTTCTCATCCTCTAAAGGACCAACGTTCACCCTAGCCAGCCTCTTCCTTTTTATATATTTATAAAAACTCTTACTATCCTTTTTTATATTAAGCGCTAGCCCAGCTTCATAGTTTCTCCTACCCTCCTTTATCAGCTTCTTTGTCAATCTATGTTGACATTTAAACCGCTCCCAATCCTCTTCTCGCCCACTACTCTTAGCTACTCTAAATTCCTCCGCTTTTAATTTAACACTTTCCTTCACCTCCTTCGTTATCCACGGCTTATTACCTCTCCTCCTACTGTCCTTTTTGACCATCGGAATAAATTTCTGCTGAGCACCAAGAAAGATCTCCTTAAAGATCCTCCACTGCTCCTCAGCAGACCCTCCCTCCAATGCACTCCCCCAGTCCACATTCGCCAATTCTTCTCTCATCCTACCGTACTCCCCTCTATTCAAACAAAGGACGCGTGTCTGGGAACCCACTTTCTCCTCCTCCATTTGCACCAGAAACTCCACCATACGATGATCACTCTCTCCGAGAGGATCCTTCACCGCAAGGTCCCTAATTCTACCTGCCTCATTACATAGCACCAGATCCAAGATAGCTCGCTCCCTTGTCGGCTCCAACACACACTGTTCAAGGAAGTTATCCCGGCAGCATTCCAAGAACTCCTCCTCGAGCCCACCGTGTCCAACATGGGTCGACCAATCAATATGCAGATTGAAATCCCCCACAACTACGGCCGTCCCATTCCTGCACGCCGCACTTATTTGCGCGTTAACAGCCCGCCCCACCTCCAGATCATTATTCGGGGGCCTATAGACGACACCCACCAGCGTCTTCCTCCCTTTGCTGTACCTAATCTCCACCCACAACGATTCCACGTTCTGCTCCTTGGCTCCAATATCATCTCTTGCTACCACCTTGATGCTATCCTTAATCAGCAGAGCTACGCCCCCCCCCCCCCTCTTTCCTCCTGCCTATCCTTCCTAAACACTTGATACCCCTGGACATTCAGCTCCCAGTCCCTGTCACCTTGCAGCCACGTCTCTGTAATGGCCACCAGGTCATATCCATTTGTGTTGATCTGCGCCACCAGCTCATCCACTTTATTCCGAATGCTTCGTGCATTCAGATACAGCGCTTTCATCCCAGCCTTCACCTGGACCCTATTTGCCGTAACGCCACCAACCATACTCACGCCCCCTACTCCCTCTATTATTGGGACATCCTCGGCCTCTTCCCTTACCTGTACCCTCTCCTTAACTTTAGGCCTCGTAAGGTCACCGACCCTCGCACCCACCCCCCCCTAATTAGTTTAAAGCCCTGTCTACAGTCCTCTTTACTCGATTCGCCAGCACTCTGGTCCCAGCACGGTTCAGACCAACCCCATCCCGCCCGAACAGGTCCCACCTACCCCAATACTGGTGCCAATGCCCCATAAATTCAAACCCATTCCTCCCACACCAATCTCTGAGCCACCCATTCACTTCCTTAATCCTGTCAACCCTACGCCCGTCTGCACACTGTTCAGGCAGTAGCCCAGAGATGACCACCTTGTCGGTTCTACTTTTTAATTCCATTCCCAGCTTCTCATACTCCCTCCCCAGATCCTCAGTCCGCACTTTGCCTACGTCGTTGGCACCCACATGTACCACAACGACCGGATTCTCACCCTCCCACTCCAGGTTCCTCTGCAGCCCAGCTGCGACATCCCGTACCCGAGCACCAGGCAGACAACACACCCTTCTGTGCACTTTGTCATTGTGACAAAGGACAGTGTCAATACCCTTCACCCCACTGTCCCCAATTACTACTGCGTTCCTTTTCCCCTTCTTTTTGCCTATGTCCTGCTGCATCACTGTACCGTGTGCAATTTGCTCACCAACCTCACCTGCCTCGTCCTCTTCCAGACTGGCAGCAAGAACCTCAAACCTGTTTTGCAGATTAAGAGGCTGAGGCCTCTGCTCCCCACCCCCCTTCCTCCTCCCAGCAGCCCCCTCTTGTTCCTGACCCTTAGAGTTAGCCAGTCTAGGGGGGGGTGGATGTCACTTGCACCCCATTGACAATGGCACCCTTTCTCCCCCTGATGAGCCTCAGTGTCTGTAGCTCAGAGGCCAGCTCATTTACCCTGAGCTGGAGCTCCTCCAGCAACCTGCACTTACTGCAGACATGGTCACTGGGATGGACCCTGGAGTCCACCAGTTCCCACATCATACAGAAACCACACATCACATGCCCCTCCATTATTCACTGTAGTAGGTTTGAGAAAAATTTTTTTCCTTTGTTTTTTTCAAACAAACTCACCTGGCCTTTTTTCCTTCAAGCCCTTTTTGATATTAAGCCCTATTAACTCACTCTGCTTCCCTCTCACTCTACTGCCCGCTCAGACGCTGCCCGCTGTCTACACCAGGCCTCCTTTTAAACCTGGCGCTGATTTCAAGCAGGCTGGTCCACAACTCCTTCTAAACACTCCCTCAGAATTCTTAAAGCAGTAAATACAATAAAATAAATGCTTTAAACAGTTCTACAGAGAACAAAGTGCTTTAAACTTATTTTAAACAGGTTTTTAACAGGTAAAATCTTAGCTCTCTCTCTGCTCCTTCACTCGTCTCACACCAGGTTAAAGTCCAACAGGTTTATTTGGTAGCAAACGCTGTTTTACAACTGAATTTTGAATCCTATCTTAATTATAATTCTGGAATTCATCAAAACCAAATTGTGCCAAATTCATAATTTCCCAGTGAAATTCATTTAAAGTATATTGTGCTAGGAAGAGATGATACTTATTGCCTACCTTCCCCCACTCCTCTCTTGACAGCAGTAATTTACACTAGACTGGCCCAACAGATGTCAGCTGTCCTCTAACGCCTCAAAGCAGTCAGTCATTCTTCACACTGTAGCTGCAGATAGTGCTGTCTGATTTTCGAAACAAGATAGAATCATTGAAATCCACTATACAGGATCCCCACAATATTTTGCTCCATCAATGTCACTGCATTCCAACAGTGTACCAACAGTAAACACTCCACCCCTGCAGCTTCTAGTCTATACAAGTCAAGTCCAACTTGCGGTTACCAGACTGTCACATTCAGCTGAGATCCATTCATTCAGCTTAGATAGAGTCATCCTAATCAGCACAACTGCTGGTGGGAGCTATTTTTTAAATTCAGTCTTCCACTTTATTTCAAAGATTTAGTCTGAACATGTTGGACATCAATCATTCACATGACTTCTTAAAGATCACCCGTTCCCATCTCAACATTGCTCATCATCTGCTCTTTCATGCACATCACTCCAAATTTTTCCATCGGAACACTTTACTTGCTGCCCTTTTCTCCACTACCCTGTGTGAACATCAACCCTTTGAAACCTCGGTGCGGAATAGACTGCATGTAGTCTGTCAGGACAGAAATAATGGACAGCAGCTCCTAAAAGTTTTATGGTTAAATTTCTTGCCCTTCCCAGTTTCTAATTTCTTTCAGCCCTACAAACCATCAGAACTGTTCCTCAAAATGTCAGCTCATGTCTTCACCACCTCATCCTTACTTCACCATTACTGGCAATACCATTTAGACCCATGCTCATGAGAAAGGATGTCCTTACTATAGAGGGAGTATAGCAAAAGTTTACCAGACTGATTCCTGGGGTGGCAGTTCTGTCATATGAGGAGTGACTAAGTCAGTTAGGATTATATTCACTGGAGTTTAAAAGAGCGAGAGGGGATCCCATAGAAACTTATAAAATTCTAACAGGGTTAGAGAAAGTAGAATCAGAAGCAATGTTCCTGATGGTGGGGGAATCCAGAATTAGGGGTCATAGTTTGTGGAGACAGGGTAAACCTTTTAGAATTGGGAAGGAGAAATTTCTTCACCCAGAGACTGGTGAACGTGGGGAATTCACTACCACAGGAAATAGTTGAAGCCAAAAGTTGTCTGATTTCAAGAAGGAATTAGATATAGCTCCCAGGGCTAAAGGATCGAGGAATATGGTGGTGGTGGGGTTTGGGGTGGTGGTGGGGTTTGGGGGGGCGGGGGGCGAAATCGGAATATTGAATTTGAATATCAGTGCAATCATAATGAATGGCAGAGCAGGCTTGACGGGCCAAATGGCCTACTCCTGCTTCCAGTTTCTATGTTTCCTCCTGTAGTCTGCCTCTCCACCTCCTCTCTCCGTAAAACCATGGAATTTAATTTTCAGGCATCCCATCTAGCAGCAATAGCTAAAAGAGAGTGTCAAGGGGCTACTGACACACCATTTTTATAAACTATATATAACATATATTTTATATAGAGATAACTTCATGGCTAATCTCTCAAATTTAAAAAACAAACTAGATTCATTTTAAAATGGCTGAAGCTCGGGCTGTCTGTGACCCTCTAAACAAAAGGAACTTTTGGGCAGTAGCAGGGAAATTTGCATTATCTTTGAGACTATAAACACTTCTGGGCTGTGAGACCAAATTCAAGGACTTTACAAAAGCCATCTAAATTTCATAAGCCAGGCCTGACCAACCAACAACTATTCACTGGACAAAGGATTCTGCAACCTCTCTTAAAACTTAATGGTTGGAACATTAATTAACTCAGGGATCCAGGCAAAGGAATACACATCCTTCGTCAAAGCTGGAGTGAAGAGATGGGAGTCGTGACACATGGGAGTCCTTTATTATGTGTAAACAACAATATTGCCTTGCTATATTGCGAAGAACCTCAGTTCCATCTACCTAGCAGCGGCACAGAAAAATATCTGGCCTCACCTACACTGTTTCTACTGAAACTTCTGTGTCATTGTCTAAAAGACTGATTCATCGCTATGTGCTTATTTCATCGAGGAAGTCAATTCTACTGGAAAAGTGAATTATCCAGCATGCATCTGCAGCCTGCCTATCTCTGAAAGGATATCCCATTGGATTTTGATTCTGGATTCGGATGCACAAGAAACAATAATTGTTTTCTCTGTGATCTTTTGCCCTGTAACTCTTTTTCTATTCCCCCTCTACTGTATGAATGCACAGGGGCTACGTTGCAACCCCCTCCTGCATTTTGAGCATGTGCAACTAATCCATAGTTCATCCAATCTCAATCTTGCTGTGGGGTTATTAATTGAAAATTGGATTACATGGCAACTGAGGGGTTGGGAAACACGCCGCTGCTTATAATGGGGGAAACAAATCAAGGTACCTATTTATGGAGGGGTGGTAAAAGAAAGATCAGGGCTGTTGAAATTAACACCCCTCCTGTCTGTAACAATAAGCAGTAAACTACTTATTGCTTGTTGCAATGGCAGTCATCTCTCTTTTGGCCAAGTCTGTGTCATCTTTTTGAACATTTCCTTTGGTTCAATGACTGTTTTTGTCTGATTAAGTGTCTGTGTGCGAAGGGCCATACCATACATGCAAGTTTATGGCAAGTGCATGGCAATATTACCAGTTAATGAAACTATAGACAGCAAAGTGGCAAGTGACACCTCAAGTGCATATTTACATTTTTTTATAAATACAATTGGGAACTGAAACCTCTGTCATCACAAAGGGTTAGGCTAGTAAGTTAAAATATTTCAAATTAACAAAGGTGTGCATATTTTGAATTTGTCCAGTGCCTTAATTGTTTAAATTTGGGAGGATTTTTATCACCAGTAATATTTAGCATTTAAAATTACTATGAAAGAGGAATTCAAAACTCAGTTGGGTTATGACCTGCAAAACAACTCAAGTACATGTGGACAATTTTTAAACTTTCAGTTAAGAATTGCATGGAAAATGAACACGTGACTATTTGGCTGCAGTTATATGGTATGTATTAATTTGTGACCTATTCATGTTACAGTAAACAATGATTTCTTTTTTCAACAAACTGGAATTTTGCTACTGCATGGTTCAAAAGTTCTTTAACAATTCCAAATTAATTGCTGGACACGATGTAAATAGCATACATCGTTGCTGATTTACGCACATTATACAAAAAACAGTCAAAATCTAGGAATTTTTGCTAAACATTTAAGGTTATACATACAAAATACTAGAAATACACACAAAATATTAGAAACAGAAGCCAAAATGCTGCAAATGTTGAAAATGTGAAACAGAAAATAGCGCTGTTCTGCTATTTTCAATTGCATCTCCGCAGCCCACTTTTTGTTCCTTTACTACTTTTTTTGCTATTTAATCTCTCCTACCTTTAAACCCATCATGGGCCTCTCCTTTATTTCACTCTCCCTATGCCCCCCAGCCCTATTTCATTGCCCCTGTACTTGCTTTAAACCAGTTCTGAAAGTCAGAAATCCTCTGTTTGAACAGAGGTGAGTAATGATAAGATGAGGGCGGAATTGGCAAATGTAGATTGGGGGCACAGACTGGTTGGTAGGAACAGTGGAGGATTTTTAAGGAGATATTTTTCAGTACATAGAAATATGTTCCGATGGTAAAGAAGGACTGTAAGAGAAGGGGTAACCAGCCGTGGCTATCGAAAGAAATAAAGTATTAAGTTAGAAGCTGATACGTACAGAGCGGCTAAAAATAGCAGGGAATTAGAAGATTGGGAAAGATTCAAAAAACAACAAATAATGACTAAGAAGACGATAAAAGAAAGAGTATGAAGCTAAACTAGCTCTAAATATAAAAAAAGATAGTAAACGTTTTTACAAAAATATAAAGAGGAGGAGACTGGCTAGAGTGAATGTTGGACCCTCAGAGGACAAGAGGGGGGATTTAGCAGTGAGTAACGAGGAAATGGCTGAGGCTTTAAGTAAGTTTTTTATGTTGGTCTTCACAGAGGAGGACATAAATAGCTTGCCGAATATTAAAGACACAGGGACGGTAGGAGATGAGGTCCTTAGTGCAATAACTGTCACTAGAGAGGTAGTGCTTGGTAGACTAACGAGACTGAAGGTAGACAAGTCCCCGGGACTGGATGGAATGCATCCCAAGGTTCTGAAAGAAATGGCAGAAGTAACAGCGGATGCCTTAGTAATTATTTATCAAAATTCGCTGGACTCTGGGGAAGTGCTGGAGGATTGGAAAACGGCTAATGTTACGCCGCTGTTTAAAAAAGGTAGCAGACAAAAGACAGGGAATTATAGGACGGTTAGCTTAACAGTAGTTGGAAAAATGCTAAAATCTATCAAAGAAGAAATAGCAAGACATCTAGAAGAGAACGGTTTGGTCAAGCAGACGCAGCACGGATTCGAAGGGCAAGTCGTGTTTAACGAATTTATTGGATTTCTATGAGGATGTGACTAGTGCGGTAGACAGAGGGGAACTGGTGGATGTGGTGTTTTTGGATTTCCAGAAGGCGTTAGATAAGGTACCTCACAAAAGGTTGCTGCAGAAGGGTACATGGAGTGGGGGTAAAGTGTTAGCGTGGATTCAGGATTGGTTATCTAACAGGAAGCAGAGAGTTGGAATCAATGGGTGCTTTTCTGGTTGGCAGTTGATGACTAGTGGAGTGCCGCAGGAATCGATGCTGGGGCCTCAACTGTTTACCATTTACATAGACGATCTGGAGGAGGGGGCTGAGTATAGGGTAACAAAATTTGCTGATGACACGAAGATAAGTGGAAAAGCAAATCGTGTGGAGGGCGTGGAAAGTCTGCAGTGAGATCTAGATAGGCTGAGTGAGTGGGTGAGGACCTGGCAGATGGAGTATAACGTTAGCAAATGTGAGGTTATCCACTTTGGTAGAAATAATAGTAGGAGGGATTATTATTTAAAAGGGTGAAAAGCTGCAGCATGCTACTGTGCAGAGGGACCTGGGGGACCTTGTGCACAAATCGCAAAAACCCAGTCTGCAGGTGATCAAGAAGGCAAATGGGATGTTGGCCTTTACAGTGAGGGGAATAGAATATAAAAGCAGGGCGGTCTTGCTGCAACTGTACAGGGCACTGGTGGGGCTGCAACTAGAGTACTGTGTGCAGTTTTGGTCCCCGTATTTGCGAAAGGATATATTGGCCTTGGAGGGAGTACAGAGAAGGTTCACCAGGCTGATACCGGAGATGAGGGGGTTAGCTTATGAAGAGAGACTGAACAGACTGGGTCTGTACTCGTTAGAGTTTAGAAGGCTGAGTCAGGGGGGGGGTGGATCTTAGAGACTTACAAAGATAATGAAAGGGCTAGATAGGGTAGAGGTAGAGAGATTTTTCCCGCTTAGAAAAGGATAGCGGAACTAGAGGGCACAGCCTCAAAATAAGGCAGGGGGCAGTTTAGAACGGAGTTGAGGAGGAACTTCTTCACTCAAAGTGAATCTCTGGAATTCTCTGCCCATTGAAGTGGTGGATGCTACCTTGTTGAATATATTTAAGTCACAGTTAGTTAGATTTCTGATAGACAAGGGAATTAAGGGTTATGGGGAGAAAACAGGAAAATGGAACTGATTCACTTCAGATCAGCCATGATCTTATTGAATGATGGGGCAGGCTCGAAGAGCTAGATGGCCTACTCCTCCTCCTATTTCTTATGTTCTCATGTAAGTGAAAAATTCTTACTTCTTCACACCAATGCTGCTTGGCTTGCTGAGTATTTTCTGTTTTTAAAAATCACAGAATTGAGAGTTATCCACCAAAATTATGCTGATTTATGTGGCCTAGAAAATGAACATAAAACCCCATGCACTACAAAGTCAAGGTTCCTAATGTGTATACAGTCAACAATTTAATCATTACAAATCAGAAACCATTTTACAGCCTTTAGGGGGAAAAAAAACTAATTGTGGAAACTGGTCTTTAAAATTGTATCATGTGCCAAACGAACTAGTGATGGCGGATGCTTAACAGTTCTTGAAAACATTTAACTATTCAGCTTTGTTATTATCTGTGCAAATCTTTTTGCACCTTCAGTACCTCTGCATTTTTTTTATGACACAGAAACAGATTGATATGCAATACAGCAAGTATTCAACAATAAATTTGAATTCCATGTTAAACAGCACAAAGGAAGCTCTTAGGTCATCAAAAAGGAACAAAATGAATAATTAAGTCCCCTACCTGGAGCTCATTACCTAGAGAAGTTTATAGCATCACCTCTGGCTGAGCTCTGAAGGACCGTAGTTCTCAAAACCGGACTCGCAATAAGTGATGAAAAAAATCAACAAGGAAATAACCCATTTTATCTTAACCTCAGTAACCTACCAATCATAGATGCATCTTTGCATGACCACATTGGTACAAGTTAGCATTGCATAGTTCAGAACAGTCTTCATACTAAGAATACCCTCTATTGTGTCATGTGACTACCACCATGCTAAGTAGAAAAGATCAACACTTGGGCATTCAGCAGCATAATTACATACCACTGCAATCTTGTAGTCCAACATTTTCTTCACACTGAGGGGTTTGGAATACTGTACCTGTGGCATCAGACACACTGAGGTGCCAATTTGAAGTTACAACACAGCTCTACATTCAAAGTAAATGAAAGATGCATGCTATACAGAGCCAAGCTCTGTATAATTGATGCACTGATCAAACTCTGCAATTTTGCCACATTTACTCATCAACTCAGTGGACAATTAAGCAGCTGTATGAAGTTTCCTATCTTCAGCAATGACAAAGCACAATCTGAGAGCAAAGGCAAGGCTGAAATGTTCGCAACAATCTTCAGTTCCAATGCTAAATGGATAATCCTTCTGTCCATTGCTGAAGAACTTCCACTTATAAGTCAGTCAGCCTTCAGAACATTTGATTCACTTCATGTGATATCAAGGAATGAAAGGTTCTAGACTGCAATGACATTCTTGCTGTACTGTAAACCTGTGTCCCAGAACCAACCACACCTTTAGCTACGTTAGTCAAGTACATCTCAGCCCTGTCTTTGATCTCGGGTTGTGCTCCATTATTGCTGAAGATGAGGAACTTCATAAAGTGGCCTCTTGATTCCTTAATTGTCCACTGAGTTCTTGAGTAAATGTGGCAAAATTGCAGACTTTAACCAACAGATCAATTGTGGTTTTGCTTGGTTCTGCATAATGTGCAGCTTTCAATTACTTTGAATGTAGAGCTGTGTTCTAACTTCTGATGCTTTAGGCATGCTGTTCCAATCCTAATAACACGTTATCTACCTAATAACGTAGGAAACTGCCAAGGTATGCCAGTGTACAAAAAGTACAAATCCAACCTAGCCCAATTACTGCCCCATCAGCAAGTTTCCAAGAATTACAACTTGTTATCAATGCTGCTATCAAGCAGCACTTGCGCAGCAATCATCTGTTAACCAATATTCAAGTTCTGCCAAGATCACTCTGCTCTATCCCCGGCTCTAACACGGAAACAAAATTGAATTTGAGAGGCAAGGTGAAAATGACAGCCTGCGCATGACATCAAGGCAGCATCTGTCGGAACATTGTGCCAAGGAATGCTGGTAAAAACATTACATGATTTAGAAGAAAAAAAATCTCCAATTGCTGGGGGTCATAACTGGGATAAAGCAGGACAGCTGAGGTTGTTGGAGATCAGTATAAGAGTTCAAGTAAGTGTCCTTTGCCCAAATATCCCCACCTGCTTCAATGACTTACCTTTCTAAAAGCTCAGAAATTTGACTGCAGATATTTGCAATGCTGAGCTCCATTCAATCATCCTTAGATAATGAAGCAACGTATACCTAAATGTCAAAAAGACCTGAACACCATCTAGGTCTGGGCTGTTAAATGGCAACCAACATTCACATGACACAAGCGCTGGATAACAATCAGTTCCAGCAAGAAAGTATTAACTACATTCCAAAATGTTCATTAACATTATCAAAATGCAGGGAAGAATATTTATCAGAAATTTAACACCAGTAGTCTTTTAAATGCTGCAACTCCTGGAGAAGGTCAGAAGCTGGACATTCTGTAGTGAGTTGCTCATCTGACTCAAAGCCTCTCCACTACTTTCAAAACAAATTAACGGCTTGTTGAAATATTCTCCACTTGCCAGTGCAAATGCAAAATACACAAGCAACTCAAGGCCATCAAGGACAAAATAGTTTGACTGACCAGCACTCAATCTTTAGTCTAAACATCCACCATCCAGCAAGCTGTAGTAATGTGCACCATCTAAAGTATGCATTGCAGCAGCATGCCAAAGCTTCTTTGGTTGCTCCCACCAAGCTTCACTCATCCTCAAGAGCAAGGACAGTGTGCATAATAATGATCTGAATCAACTCAAAAGATTCCAATTTGCACACCATCCTGATGGGATATTGTATTTTCCTCATGCTGTGCCAAAGTCATGAACTCCTTACCTGGCAGCATTGTTGGAGTACCTTTTCCACACAGACTGCAGTGGCTTAATAAAATTGCACATCTTTGATTGAATTAAATCTTGCTGCTGTACAAACCATTGGCAATGTAAGCACACTAAATGTTGTGCAGATGTTTCTAAGAGCTGGTAAGTTTATATTGCCAATAAAGATAAATACATTAAATTTCTTAACCTTTCAAACAATTAGGAAAAGCTAAAGCAAACCTGGATTCATAATGGTCAAGTCAAATTACGTAAATCTGATATGCAGAATTTTCATATTTAGGGTCTGACAGGCAAAAATGATATTAGATGCAAGTCCAATTGTTTGCCTCTCCAAAAACAACCTCCAATTCAGTTAAGAATTCTGTAGCCTACGAGGTGTCAAAACTTACAACTTGCAGGTCGTTCTCCATATCGTCTCATAATCTGGTCGTGTGTGAATTTCACAAAAGCATCATATTGTTCTGAAAAAGAAAATTCAATTTAAAACATTTGGTTCAAAAGGAAAAAATGCTTGGATTCAATTTACTTGAGATTGTTACAAAGTGTGCTTTGCATATGTCCATGTTATTATTAAAATCAAATTAGAAACGTACCTTTATTCAAGGCATTCTTATGAAATATTCTACTGCACCAATTTCTGTACCTACACAAGGATTAACTTTTCACTGTTAGTTTGATTTGTTTCATACACATGTATATCAGGCTAAAATTATTCATACAGCTCAATGTGTTTGTCCATAAGATGTCAGTTCACGTTTAGCAGTAATTCTTTAAAAGATGGACAAGGTCCATTCAAGTATGGTTAGGGGGACCAGAGTTTTCCTTTGTTTAGGGCGTGAATGATGCTGTGGTGGTCCAACCCAATTGTTTAGTATCAAAATCAAAGTCAATTACTTCAAATCCTTCTCCTCAGCTATGCATATTATAATTGCCTTTTTTCTAGAAAGACTAAGTAATGAACAGCTTGGGCAGTTTAAGGTCACTCCTTCAGGCTGCATAGTGCGTCATGGATGAAGACAATTTCTCCATTTAGCTCTTAAACAATTTCTATCGCTCTTGCTAAAAGCACCCTGTGGTCCAGATAGAGTAGAATGACTGCTGCCTGAATTGGAGAGGGTGGGGAGATAGAATTGTCACTGGCTAACAGATAAATAAAAGGTGAGGAAAGAAAAAGACAGAAGGAAAAAGGTAAATTTTGCTCATCTGCAGCTGAGAAGACTTGCAAAGCTCAAATTTTAGTGGTGCCCAGACCAAAAATGTGAAAAAAACAAGGATTTATAATAATCTACCTACCCACAGCAGTACAATGGTGGATCTACAAGACTAGAGATATTTTGGAGACTGAAACTTCATATTCAGTTGCAATACTATATATTACAGGTTAAGGGTGGTGGAAGAGAAAATACCTTGGACTAAAATTCATTTCAACTGCAAATATTTTTTTCAAATTAACCTTGAATTAAATTGGAGGGTTAAGAAGAGTGCTATTTTCAATCTTACAGTTCAAAATATTTTTAAAATTGGAAGTTGTTTCATTCATTGAAGACACTGCCTATATCCAGTTGTAATATCATCCACACATTTCAGCCTTGTGGTTTTAGATACTACTTTAGCAAAATGCATAACAGAATATCTGTAAACCCGTGTATGCGGACTGCCATTAAAGATGGTCACTAGCTCACAAGCTGAAACTTTATCCACTATTATATTTGGCCCATTAATCTCACCCTCCACAACACGGTGCATATTTCCAGCTCCGCACTTTAATGAATGATTTTTGTGGTGCTCCTACCTGCAAGCTTTGTGTTTAAAACTTGTTCATATTCCTCCCGGATCTTGCTTTCATGGTCTTTGAGCAAACGCTCACAGATTATGCCAACCTGTCGTAATGTGAACAAAGGCTGATCTTTCTTAGGTAACGTCCCTATATTTAAAAAAAAAGAATCTCAGTTCCGGATACATAAATACATTTCCACCAAGTAATATGTTTTTCACTCACTGGCCTTATGATTCTGATAAATATAATAATGTGGTCCTTGACAGACCTACAACGTAGCATGCTTTGTTAAAACTGACCTGTACAGATACCCTGATTGCCAAAAATTACCACAGAAATATTTTAAATAGCTACATAGCCATAGGCAATTCTTACAGAACCATATAAAATGAGCAAGCTTTCAGATAATTAAATGGAACACATTTGTCTTATTATACAAATAAGTTATAATTATAGAGATGGTAAGAAGTCTCACAACATCAGGTTAAAGTTCAACCAGATTTATTTGATAGCATGAAGTTTCACAGCGCTGCCCCTTTATCAGGTGAGTGGAGGATTTGGTTCACAAACAGGTCGTATGTATAGACACAAACTCAATTACAAGATAATGGTTGGAATGCAAGTCTTAACAGGTACAGACAATGTGAGTGGAGAGGGATTAAGTACAGGTTAAAGAGGTGTGAATTGTCTCAAACCAGGACAGTTAGTGAGATTTTGCAAGCCCAGGCAAGTCGTGGGGGTTACAGATAATGTGACATGAACCCAAGAGCCCGGTCGAGACCGTCCTCATGCATAGACAACATTGGTCGATGTTGCAAGATGTGCTAGATCATCTCACCTGAGAACACCGTCCACCAGGTACACGGTACATACTCTTACAACTCGGCCAACATTATCTACCTGATACGCTGCAGAAAAAGATGTCCTGAGGTATGGTACATTGACGAGACCATGCAGAAGCTACAGCAACACATGAAGTGGACACTACTAGACAGGAGTGTTCCCTTCCTGTTAGGGAACACTTCAGCAATCAAGGGCATTCAGTCTCTGATCTTCAGGTAAGCGGTCTCCAAGGCAGCCTTCAAGACACACGACAACGCATAATCACCAAGGAGAAACTGATAGCAAGTTTCATACACGAGGATGGCCTCAACTGGGATCTTGGGTTCATGGCACACTATCTGTAAGCCCCATCTGTATCTTCGCTGGGCTTGCAAAATCTCAATAACTGTCCTGACTTGAGACAATTCATACCTCTTTAACCTGTACTTAACCCTCTCTCCACTCGCATTGTCTGACCGTAAAGACTTGATTACTGATTAAGACTCGCATTCCAACCATTATCTTATAACAGAGTTTGTGTACCCAATCCTCCACTCGCCTGATGAAGGGACAGCACTCCAAAAACTTGTGCTACAAATAAACCTGTTGGACTTTAACCTGGTGCTGTGAGACTCCTCACTGTGCCCACCCCAGTTCAACGGCAGCACCTCCACATAATGAGAGAAGCACAGGCCGAAAAGGAAAGAGACTGGAAAAAAAAGGGGCACATGAAGTGGAATTATTTTCCTCCTTTTTGAAAAGCCTGGAGGTTCTAGACTTTGCAATATGAACTTCCTCATTCTTTTCTGGTTGCTTAGTAAGACAAAAGATTTCCAACTTGTTTCATTGTGTTTATTTTTGTTAATCAAAGCAGCTTTGTGCTAGAAAAAAACAAAACATACATTTTTTCTAAGTAAACAAATAAAAGACCACAGAAGCATTAGCAAGTCAAGGTTGCCATTGAAACCTGTGATGTGGTTGACTCTCAACTGCCCTCTGAACAAGGGCAATTAGGGATGGGCAATAAATGCTGGCCAGCCAAAGTTTATTTATTAGCGTCACAAGTAGGCTTACATTAACACTGCACTGAAGTTATTGTGAAAATCTATACCCTAATGAATAAAATAAAACTTATCGCTTAGTTAAAAGTTCTTATGCAGGGGTCGGTGCTGGGGCCTCAGCTATTTACCATTTATATAGATGGTCTGGAGGAGGAAACCGAGTGTATGGTGTCGAAATTTGCTGATGACACCAAGATTGGTGGAACGGCAAATTGCGCGGAGGGTGTAGAGAGTCTGCAGAAGGATCTAGATAGGCTGGGCGAATGGGCCAGGAAATGGCAAATGGAATTTAATGTTGGCAAGTGCGAGGTGGTCCACTTTGGTAGGAAGAATGGTAGGAAGGACTATTACTTACGGGGCGAAAAACTGCAGCAGGCGACAGTGCAGAGGGACCTCGGGGTCCTTGTGCATGAGTCGCAAAAACCCAGCCTGCAGGTGCAGCAAGTGGTCAGGAAGGCGAATGGGATGCTGGCCTTCATAGCGAGGGGGATTGAATATAAAAGTAGGGAGGTCTTGCTGCAGCTGTATAGGGCATTGGTGAGGCCGCAGCTGGAGTACTGTGTGCAGTTTTGGGCGCCGCACTTACGCAAGGATATTTTGGCCTTGGAGGGAGTGCAGAGGAGGTTTACTAGGCTGATACCAGAGTTGAGGGGGTTGAGCTACGAGGAGAGGCTGAATAAACTAGGCTTGTACTCGAGAGTTTAGAAGAATGAGGGGAGATCACATTGAGACGTATAAGATGATGAATGGGATGGATAGGATAGAGGTGGAGAGGCTCTTCCCGCTCAGAAAGGACAGTAGGACTAGGGGGCACAGCCTCAAGATAAAGGGGGGGTGGTTTAGAACGGAGTTGAGGAGGAACTTCTTCACTCAAAGGGTGGCGAATCTCTGGAATTCTCTGCCCGATGAGGTGGTGGAGGCTGCCTCGCTAAATATTTTTAAGTCGCGGGTCGATTGGGTTTTTGATAAGAGAGGGGATTAAGGGTTATGGGGAGAGGGCGGGAATGTGGAACTGAGCCACGACAGATCAGCCATGATCTTATTGCATGGCGGGGCAGGCTCGAAGGGCTAGATGGCCTACTCCTGCTCCTATTTCTTATGTTCTTATGTATTATGTTCTGCACAGTAGACCCACTTTTTCCACTGGCCCCTTCCTAGAGGATTGGGAAATCTTTAAAAGGTCAGCAGAAAGCCATGAAAAATGCTTTAAAAAAAAGTTATAAAAGAAGATGGATTATGAGAGTAAACTAGCTCAGAATATAAAAACAGATAGCAAAGGTTTCTACAAATATATAAAACAAAAAAGTGGCTAAAATAAATATTGATCGTTTAGAGGATGAGAAGGAGGATGTAATAACTGGAAATGAAATGGCTGAGACATTGAACAGGTGTTTTGTGTCAGTCTTCACAGTGGAAGACACAAATAACAAGCCAAAAATTGATGACAAGGCAGTTATGGCAGGTGAGGACATAGAAACTATTATCACCAAAGTAGTAGTGTTGGGCAAGTTAATGGGGCTAAAGGTAGACAAGTCTCCTGTCCTGATGGAATGCATCCCAAGATACTAAAAGAGATGGTGGAAAAAATAGCAAATGCACTAGGGGCAATTTACCAAAATTCGCTGGACTCTGCGGTGGTTCCTACAGATTGGAAATGTGATGCCACTTTTTAAAAAAGGAGGTAGACAAAAGGCAGGTAACTATAATCAGTTAGCTTAACTTCCATAGTAGGGAAAATTCTTGAATTTATCAAGAAATAGTGAGACATCTGGATATAAATTGTCCCATTGGCAAGACGCAGCATGGGTTCATGAAGGGAAGGTTACGTTTGACTAATTTAGTGGAATTCTTTGAGAACGTTACACGTGCAGTGGACAATGGGGAACCTATGGACGTGGTGTATCTGGATTTGCAGAAAGCATTTGACGAGGTGCCGCACCAAAGACTGCTACATAAGATAAAGATGCACGGTATTACAGGTAACGTATTAGCATGGATAGAGAATTGGTTAACTAGCAGAAAGAGTGGAGGTAAATGGATATTTTTCTGGTTGGCTATCTGTGACTCGTGGTGTGCCTCAGGGATCAGTGTTGGGATTGCAACTGTTTACGACTTACACAGATGATATGGAGTTGGGGACCAAGTGTAGTGTGTCAAAATTCGCAGATGACACTAAGATGAGTGACAGAGCAAAGTGTGCAGAGGACGCTGAAAGTCTGCAAAGGGATATAGATAGTTTAAGTGAGTGGGTGAGGGTCTGGCAGATGGAGTTACAATGTTGGTAAATTTAAAGTCATCAACTTTGGTGGAATAACAGCAAAATGGACTATTCTTTAAATGGTAAAAAATTGCAGCATGCTACTGCGCAGAGGGACCTGGGTGTCCTTGTGAAGGAATCTCAAAGAGTTGGTTTGCAGGTGCAGCAGAAAATTAAGGCAGCAAATGGGATTTTGTCCTTCATTGCTAGGGGGATGGGGTTTAAAAATAGCGAGGTTATGTTAGAACATAAGAACATGAGAGATAGGAGCAGGAGTAGGCCATCTAGCCCTTCGAGCCTGCCCCGCCATTCAATAAGATCATGGCTGATCTGTCGTGGCTCAGTTCCACATTCCCGCCCTCTCCCCATAACCCTTAATCCCCTCTCTTATCAAAAACCCATCAACCCGCGTCTTAAAAATATTTAGTGAGGTAGCCTCCACCACTTCAACGGGCAGAGAATTCCAGGATAACTGTTGCAACTGTATAAGGTGCTGGTGCAACCACTCCTGGAGTACTACGTACAGTTTTGGCCTCATTACTTGAGAAAGGATGCAGAGGAGATTCATTAGGTTGATTCTGGAATTGAGGGGGTTGGCTTATGAGGAGAGACAGAGTTGACTGGGGCTGTACTCATTGGAATTCAGAAGAATGAGGGGAGATCTTAGAGAAACATACAAGATGATGAAGGGAATGGATAAGATAGAAGCAGGGAAGTTGTTTCCACTGGTGGGTAAAATTACACCTAGGGGGCATAGCCCCAAAATAAGAGGAAGCAAACTTAGGACTGAGTTGAGGAGGAACTTCTTCACACAAAGGGTTGTGAATCTGTGCAATTCCCTGCCCAGTGAAGCAGTTGAGGCTACCTCATTGAATGTTTTTAAGGCAAGGATTAGATAAATTTTTATACAGTAAAGGAATTAAAGGTTACGATGAACGGGCAGGTAGAGAAACTGAATCCACGAAAAGATCAGCCATGGTCTTATTGAATGGCAGAGCATCCTCAAGGGGCCAGATGGCCTACTCCTGCTCCTAGTTCTTATTTATTAGTAGAGCCTGTACAACTCAACTTTTCACCTTAGTCAGCAAGCAGGACTTTATCAATAGCAAGTTAAACAACGTCTACTGGCATGTACAATGGAGAATGCGTTCTCAACGAGGTGTTGATGTATCAAAGTCAGTGGTACCAACTGTCAGATGCAGCTGCTTCCGTATTGACGGGATGAATTTGCAGTATGCAAAGCAGATGGCAATGGAGTCTACTTTTAGAAGTAGGGAAGATTCCAATTTACAATGGTTAAATATCAAGGCACATTTATCTTGCAAACCCGTGCTTCAAATTGCCACAACTACAATTCAAAAGAGAATCATTTGCTCACTTATTTTCAAAGTTTGTGGGCACAGGACAGGAACATTGCTACAATAAAGGAATCTTGTAATTTACCACTAGAGATATATGTCTTTGTTTCTATAATTGTCAACATCTGTAATATCATTCGCTACATTTTCAATGTCATTATTCACATTTTCAATGTTTGTTGAAACATTAAATTCAGGATAGACCATGATTAAAGTTCTTCCTCCTTGAACCAAAATAAAGAGATTTCATGGTAATCCTGTTATATTCAGATGTTTTTCAACAAGTGTTTTCATTTAGTTGTTTCCAAAATAACAATCATTGAGTCAAATGACAATCCCCATAAAGATGGCAATCATTACTTCTGCATTTGTTCAACATGGCTCTTTTTTCTCAATTTTGTTACACCACAATATTCAGATACTGCTGCCTACCGACAATATCATATTCTGGTCTGACTCAAGTATGAAAGCCTTCTTGAAAAGCCTTGTTTTTTTTTTACTTGCAGCACTGGTTCTTCTTGCATTCTGTTGCTCCATCAACATTTATCTTCGTACTCTAGTATCTTCATCTTCCCTTTCTTTAATTGCTGCCTGTTGCTTTGTCAACTTTTTTGCTCTCGCATCTTCATCTTCCCTGACTCTATGTAGGGAAGAGTTGCTTTTTCTTAACACGTAGTGTGTTATGTTTCAGAATGAAACTTGCATGAAACAAATAAAAATGAGAGCAACAAATGAAATAAGGAAGTTGAGGAATTTATGATGTAAATTTGTCACATTCTTGGACTGTATGATTAAGATTATCTAAAGCACATCAGGATTACGATGTCAGCAGAGATAGTGCAGGCAGGGTCACAGAATCCTCAGCTAAAGTGCAAAACTGTTTTCGTGGGAATAGTTAAATATCAACTCCCCTATGACATGTTGCTTGTCAAAGGTATCTTCTCATCAAGTTTGGCTGAGATTGTGCCAAGCACTTCAGTGGAGTTTGCCAATGCACAAACAGACGACACAGGATACAGGGGCAGGAGTAAGGCATTTGGCCACTTAAGCCTGCCCAATCTTTCAGTATCATGGCTTATCTGAATGTGGTCCAAATCCCATTTTTCTGCCTGCCCCCCCAACAATCCTCGAAGATCAAAAATCTATCACTCAGCCTTAAGCATCTTTAATTTCCTAGCCTCCATTGCTCCCTGGGCTAGAGAATTCCGAAGATTAAGAAGCCTCAAGAGAAATTCCTCCTCATTTTAGCCTTAAATGGGGCACCCCTATTCTAAACCATACCTCCCATTTCTAGATTCTCCCACGAGGACAAACATCCTGTCAGCATCTACCTAGTTAAGCCCCTTCAGAACCTTGTATGTTACTTACAATCACAGAATCCCCACAGCACTGAAAGAAGCCATTCAGCCCAACAAGTCTGCATCAACTTTCTGACAGCAGTATCCCCACCCAGGTCTGATACCCATAGCTCCACATATTTACCACGGTAATCCTCCTAACCTATATGTCTCAGGACACTAAGGGATATTTTAACACAGCCAATCCACCTAACCTGCACATCTTTAGACTGTGGAAGGAAACCCATGCAGACAGGGGGAGAATGTGCAAACTCCAGTCACCTAATTGAATTGAACCCGGGCCTTTGTTTCAATAAAATCACCTCTAAGCTCCAATGAGCATAGGTGAAACCTTTCTTTATAAAGACAACCCCTCCATCCAAAGAATCAGTCGAGTGAAACTTCCCTGAACTGCTTCCAACACAAGTAATTGGCTATGTCTCACTAGCGAAAATGATAGCCTTCCAGGAGGCCAAAGATGTTTGATGAGGCCAATTTACGATCTGCAGACCTTATGGCATTTGTTATGTAGGGTGTCTGGTCACGTATCATCAGTTCAGATCATGGCACGTTCTTTTCATCACTCTTGCTTTGCCTCTTCATTTTGTTGTCATTTGTCTCAAAATGCTGAGATCCACCCAAAGACACTGCCACCATCTGGGTTGGTCAAGGCAATGGTCTCTCAGGCATTGGATGTCAATTACATCCTTGAAGTGTTTCTCTTGTTTTGTCTGTCCTAACTGAACTGGGAAAACACGACCTGCTTTGGCAGCCTGGATCTGATATCTGAATTATATGACCAACCCCCTGAAGCTGTATATCCCCTCCTTAAATAAGGAGGCCAAAATTCTACACAGTGCTCGAAGTGTGGTTTCATCAAAGCTCTGTGCAGTTGCAGCAAGACTACTTTACTAATTGTTCCTTCTTACAATAAAGGCCAACATTCCATTAGCCATCCCAATTACTTGCTGTACCAGCTAACTTTGAGATTCATGATTGAGGACACTCTTATTTCTCTGTATTGCAGTATCCTAGTCTTCCCATTTAAATAATATTTTTCTATTCTACTACCATGTTCTCAAATTATACCATATCTGCTAAGCTCTACCTCACAACTTATCTGTGTAACTTTGCAGCCATGTCCTCGTCACAGCTTGCTTCGTTTGCCACCTATTTTTATATCATCAGCAAATTTAGCTACAATGCACTTTGTTTTTTTGTTAACATAGACTGTAAATATTTGAGGCCTTAGCACCAATTCCTTTGGCATCTCACTTGATACAGTTTACAACCTGAAAATGATCCATTTACTTTGTTTCCTGCTGATTAGCCAGTTTGCTATCAGGACCAATATCACTTCTAATAACATGAACTTCATCTTGTGTAGTAATCTTGTGTGCTGCCTTGACCAAATTGCTTTTGGGAAGCCAAATACATTACATTTTCTATTCTCCTTTGTCCATCCTACTTGTTATATCCTCAAATTTGTCAAACACAACTTTCCTTTCATAAAACCCATGTTGACTTGTGTTCTGCTACTACTTCCTTCATAATAGATTCTTGCATTTGAAGGTTATTCTGATTGTCAGGAAAGATGGAATCAAGAAAGATTAAACTGCAAACAGAATAAGATTAACGAGCTAAGAAATTACAGCTGGTATCAAGCCATCCCAAATTGAAAAAGATTGCGGAGAAATATTTATACAATTAAACTGTAAGAAAATAAAAATTTGAAAGGTAATCGTTACACTCCAGAAGGATCAAAGAATCAATATATAGCAATTCAAATTTTATGAACAAATCAAATCTACTAATAAGTACTAGTTTAATTGTATCAGGGAAATGAAAACAATTAATTTCACATTCTTAAAAATATATTGGGTTAAATTAACATACAAAAATCAAAATGTTACTGTATATACTAGAGAAAAACAGTTAATAAAATGCTTTTCTGCTGACTTTAAAATTAGATTTACAAATATTCTTTCCTTTTTTGACCTCTACCACTACAAAATGACTGCAGAAGCTGTTCAGCAACACACACTGCTGCAACTAAAGTAACCTTTTCCTATTTGGCCCTTACTGTCAAGAAAACTTCATCCCTTTTAAGTGAAATAGCAAAGGAGGAAGGTCAACATTTTTTTAAAAATGCATTTACAGGATGTGGGCATCACTCGGCCAGCATTTACTGCCCTCCCCTAGTTGCCCCCATGAGAAGGTGATGGTGAACCACCTTCTTGAACTGCAGTGTCCCAGTGATATAGGGTGTACCTATGGTTGGCCCCAGGGCTAATGGGGGGGAGGGGGGGGGCGGGGAGCGGTTTCAGGGTTTCCACCCAGCAAGAGCAAAGGAATGGTGACATATTTTCAAGTCATGATGGTGAGCAGTTTGACGGAGAACTTTCAGGTCGTGATGCTCCCAAGTAGCTGCTGCCCATGTCCTTTCAGATGGTAGCGATCGTGGGTTTGGAAGTGTTGTTTGAGCTGCACTCATCCAGGCATCACACACCTGACTCGTGCCTCGAAGACGGCAGATGGCGGTCAGGCCTTTGGGATTCAGGTGGTGAGTTACATGTCACAAGATTTCTAGCCTCTGACGTACTCTTGTAACCACAGTATCTTTCCATTCTCTGACCCAATGCCTTCATCATCATCATCTGATTTAAAATTGGTCAACTTTCACCGGCCTTCCAGAAATTCAAGGCCACGAATCAAATGGAAAAGGTGCACAGTACTGTCATCTTCCTGTTTAAACTTACTGCAATTTGGAAGCCCTGATCCCCAAAACCTATTTCCCAATCACATAATTGAAGTTTTCAAAACTTAGTTGAATTGTGACCAGCAAGAATATTGGTGCAAATTTCTGAAACATATTTCAGATATCTATCTTGCATACCTGGTGAGTTTGGTGCATTTAGTAACAAAGTATGAGATGATCCCTCAGCAGAACTGTTTGTCTCACTTTGATTAAAACTTCCTTCTAATTGTCTCCTCCATTGGAAGCGACTATATTCTTGCTTGATGTTCTGAAATATCTGTTCTGCAATGTAAAAATGGCAAAAGGTACCAAGTGAGAAAAATAAAAATACAAATACATTACAAACTATATCACAAAACTAAATGTTTTGTTGTAAACACAAATTTCATACAATACATGCTACAAATAAAATTTCTAATATAAAAAATAGTTTAATACAGTTTTGCATTAACTGAGAATCCTGGCAATATCTAAACAAGTTTAGTGATATTAAATGCAAATTTTAAATTAGACTACAAATATATCTTCAGTTAAAATACACTGAAACCTGTAAATTAGAGCAGTGATTTCCAATCTTTTCAGTAACATGGCACACTTCAATGAGACAATTTCATGGTACAGCCACTTTTTTTTCTAGCTGAATCACTAAGTAAGTGATAAGTAAGCTCATCATTTACTTATGAGCAAGTAAATGCTCATAACTATCATATATTACTATATATGATACATTACTATAATTAGTCTTACAAGAGGAGTTTGCAGCATCCAATTGAAGTTCAATGGATCCGAGCAAAATTCAAAGTTGAACAAATAGTAACTTACTGAGTCAGTGGGAAACCCAAGGCTGGTCAGTACGCACAGAGCTTTGTGATCCGGGAGGAATTGGTGAGAAGGCCACCCGCTAACCCTGCTCCACTGACAAGCGCTCCCTCCTGTTGTTTTTTGTGTGTGCCAGTGTTAAAAATGCTAGCTAAACAGAAGTGTGTTGTCACAAACAGAACAAGTACAGTAATAGCATAGTTGGCATGGCAGCACTGATTCACACTGCTGCCTCAATGCCAGGGACCCAAGTTCAACTCCAGCCTTGGGTGGCCAATGTGTACAGTTTGCACATTCCCCCAGTGGCTGCATGGATTTCCTCCTGGTGCTCCAGTTTCCTCTGACAATCCAAAGATGTGCAAGTTTCCTCCCACAATCTAAAGTTGGATTGGCCACGCAAATTGCCCCTTAGTGTCCCAAGATGCGTAGGTTATGAGGATTAGCCATGGTAAATGTGCAGGGTTAAGGAGATAGAACAGGGAGGTGGGCTTGGGTAAAGATGATCTTTCGGAGAGTGTGGACATGATGTGCCAAATGGCCTCCTTCTGCACTGTAGGGATTCTATAGAGATCTGAGGATATTCATGTGTCACACCGAGTCAGCCAAACCATGTCCAAAGACACCTCTCCAAACTTCAGCTTCATTGAGCAGTAGTAGCTCTGCATACTTTTTCTTTTGTCAGCTTTTGTGATGAAGTGAACTAAACCGATCACATACCCAGTCTTCCACATCTGTAGAGGAGAAGTAGCACTTGAACTTCTCTTGCAAAATTTTGAGATGCTGGAATATGAGATTGTGCACCTTGACAGCTGCATCTGCTGCTGATGTCAGGTGAAAATTCAACTGAATCACTTGTCGCTGTCTCAAGGTTTCAGGTCAAACTGGGCCTTTTGTCATGTTTATCTGTGGACCATCTCATTCTTCCCCTGCATTTTAGTATTCAGCTTATTCAGACGGCCGAAAATGTCTGCAAGAGATGCAAATTTAGCCCACCGGTAATGATCAGATAGTAACTCTTCATAAGGTAGTCCATGCATTGTTGAAAACTGTTAATTTTCCTCAAGAACTCATGAGCACTGGATAGAACCTTCCTCATGATAACCATCACACAAAATATTGAACAAACAAGATTTCAAAGGCATTGATATCATGTAATTCATGACTTGCTCTAACTTTGGTAGTAGTGTTTTGGCTACAAGAGCTTCATGGTTGGGGACACAATGGTTCTTTTGTCAGGGCTTTGTTCTCTTCACCTTCTGACAAATCTTCTGACTTTCCCCATTATGGAGGTTTCTCCTTTTATGCAAACACTACAATATGATGCAGGTAAGTTTGTTTTCCTTCAAATATGTTACCCAAAATATTTTCTCACCAGTCACTTGACTCAGTAGTTCCTTACAAAATAAAATTTCTTCTGAATGGAGTCTCCCATCAATATACCAAATGTTGGCCAGCATCTGGCAGTGTCTACTTATATTGGCGGAGTTGTCAATCTGCAAAGCAAATTTCCCACTGGTTACTTACCTCTCTCTCAGCATCTCCTCGATATATCAGCTGATGTCCTCAATTCACCATTTAACTGCATTATCAGAGAGTGGAATTTTGTTGACTTCTTATGCAGCATTATACTGATGATATTTGATTTACACGTAGGCATAATTAAGATGTCAATAATGGTATGGGGCTTCTTTACTTCTGCTGTAAGCTTAACTATCAGGTAACCAGCCTCAAACTTTCTCCCATACCTGCACACAACCTACCAAACATGCTTCATGTTTTGTTCTTTTAAGACGATTGAAATACTGAATGTCATTGTTTGCAATAAATGGATGTTTTGTCTGCAAATGGCATTTTAACTTGTTTGGTGCCAATGCAGCATTTGTCAACTTCTCTCTGCAAATGAGACATTCAGGCAAACAGCATCTCCTATCCATGAAAATCTGAAGGCCAGATAGCTCTCATTGTACTGTCTCTGAACATTTCTTGCTTTTTTCTCTTGGGGTCCAGATGTTTCATTACCAATTGAACGAATGAGAGGAGGAATTTTCTCTAACAACAAACTTATCCATTTATTCTTGGATCAGGAGGTAGAAAATAGATCCAAAGAAATGTAGATAGTCAATTTTGCTGCATCTGCTTGTCTTCTTTTACACTCAGAAGAAAAGCAAGTTCAATCGAGGCAAAGATGATTACTTGAATGGAAACAATGTGCAGTAGTACAGGGAAAAGGCAGAGAAATTGCACTTCAACCATGCCACAAAGCTTGTTTGGAAAGCTGATGCTAACTCAATGGGCCAAAAGGTCTCTTTCTGCACAGAAACAATTCAGTGCGATTGAAATGTTAACCTTATTTTCTCTGCAGGTTTGGCCTGACCTCTGACTGTTTTCAGTAGTGATGTTTAAGAGAATTTCCTCTTCCCAGTTAGGTTAACGCAGCCTCTGAATCTATGATTCATCCTAAATGGCGGGGAGAGATGGTCACCTTATTCCTCCACTGCCTGGGCCCCAAAAGTATATTTTGGACAGCTCTAGCACTCACAGCACTGGGAATGATCAGTTTGAAGGCTGAGGTTGTGTAGACTGAGCTGTGACTTTAGAAAGGGCACATAACCACACATGCAAATGCAAGACTTTCCAAACTTCAAAGTACTATTCCCTGAATGTCTGGTGGTTCAGATTGAGGGGTGTGTCCAAGCAGGAGTGAATGAAATTTCGTAATAATGAGGATTTTTTCTGTTTTTGTGAGGGCTGTACTGCCATTGGTTGACTCCCTTCCTGCTCACTGCCATCCCTGATACTGACAACTTCCACCACCACCACCACGCCTCACCACCCCCCCCCCCCCCCACCCCTCCAAAAGTTCACACTGATGGAAATAAGAACTCATTTTTGCGAATGTCACTTGTTTCTGACTGGACACTCCCCTCAATCTGAATCACCAGAGATCCAGGAGCTGGTGCCTCAAACACAACATGTCCTTTCTAAAGTCGGAGTTTGGAGTCTGTGTAGCCACGATCTCCGAACCTAGCATTCGCACAGCAGGGATTCAGAGAAAACTACAAAACTTCAGGGCACACTGACACACCAGTTGGAAACCAATGAATTAGGGACATCCAAGTGACTTGTATCAGGTGTTCTTAATTTCAAAATGGTCACTATAGCCAATAAACCAGATGAGCAAGATATTCAGTTGATTAGCTAAAATTCCTGTGGCATTCTTTCTTCTCACACCCTTACATGGGATAAGACCTAATTTTGAAATGGCTACTTCTTGATCCTAGAATCTGCTGGGTTGGCAGCCTGCACAGGACAAGGTGATTACTGTCACCTTCACACACTGGTGGAATGAGGTATCTATGGTTGAAGACATTCCTGGAGAATTAATTATATCTGACCATGACAGATCTCATTTGATGGTCCCATTCCATCAACCCACCCCATTCTAGATTCCCAAGTATCCCACTCTCCCAGATTACCCTCAATACCCAATGTTCCTACATCTCATTAAATTTTCCTCGAATTTCTGCAAGTCCCTACACTTATGGGGTTAATCTCTCTAGATCAAAGGCAGGAAATTACAAGGTGAGACAACATAAACTGATGAGAAAGTTGAAAGGTGAAATTCTTTAACCAATATTCAGAGCAGTAAACAAATTTCTCTTTCCCAGAGACAGAGGCATGTAATTTTTCAATTCCAGGGTTTCTCCATCCATAACAGCTGTGTTGAATAATTCCCACTCCAGAGAAGTCACCTGCTGCAATCTCACACTTGCCCTGCTTGTTCCATGCTTTAAGTTATAAACAGACTTTGTGCACTGAAGGCAAGCTGTTATTGATAATTCGAGAGTGTCCATCATTGCAGCTTGTATCTACTGCAATGTAAGTTATTTAAGACTGCCTAGAAGTGTCTATATTTTGGATGTATCACACTAAATGAATCAAACAGATTCAACCATTAACAAATGGGGACAGGGACCTTAGCCCACATTGGGCCTCCAAGATACGTACTGCAAACTAAATATCCGCACTGGAAAATAATCACTTTAAAAAATAGGTATATTGCAGAATAAGCTATTAGAATTTGACATATGTGCATCAAAAAATAAGTCCACCTACAGTGGCGTGCACCAGCCTGCAAAGAGTTTCAGCTTCACTTGCCAATATTGGAATATACCTCTAAGATCATACAATCACACATCAGTACAAGAGGCATTGTAAGAACATAAGAAATAGGAGCAGGAGTAGGCCATCTAGCCCTTCGAGCCTGCCCCGCCATTCAATAAGATCATGGCTGATCTGTCGTGTCTCAGTTCCACCTTCCTGCCCTCTCCCCATAGCCCTTAATCCCCTTGCCTATCAAAAAACTATCAACCCACATCTTAAATATATTTAGCAAGGCAGCCTCCACCACTTCAACGGGCAGAGAATTCCAGAGATTCACCACCCTTTGAGTGAATAAGTTCCTCCTCAACTCCGTTCTAAATCCCCCCCCCCTTTATCTTGGGGTTGTGCCCGCTAGTCCTACTATCCTTTCTGAGCAGGAAGAGCTTTGTTTCACAAAGCACAACGTTATTTGCCAACATGTGACTCAAGGATAGAAGTTATAGTAAACACATGGACAACTTAAGTAAGGGATATTAAATGCTGAATAAAATGTTACATTATAAAATCTCTACACCACAGGTTAGGTGTGAAATTCAATTTCCTGTACTACTTTACCTCTCTTCAATGGCGGCTTTAAAAAACTCCTGTCAAATTTATGTGCACAACTTTGGAACAAACCTACCAAAGTAATTTGGCCAGTTTAAGTGCAAACATCTCTCATTTTTGTCCAAGATCAAATCTACCTTCCAGGAGGTAGGAAAGCTATTACTCTGGCTGAACAGCTAGTTTGTAATGCAGAACGGTGTGGAGTGCCCCAGGGGTCGGTGCTGGGGCCTCAGCTTTTTACCATTTATATAGATGATCTGGAGGAGGGAACCGAATGTAGGGTGTCGAAATTTGCTGATGACACCAAGATTGAGGGAACAGCAAATTGTGCGGAGGGTGTGGAGAGTCTGCAGAAGGATCTAGATAGGCTGGGCGAATGGGCCAGGAAATGGCAAATGGAATTTAATGTTGGCAAGTGTGAGGTGGTCCACTTTGGTAGGAATAATGGTAGGAAGGATTATTACTTACGTGGCGAAAAACTGCAGCAGGCGACGGTGCAGAGGGACCTCGGGGTCCTTGTGCATGAGTCGCAAAAACCCAGCCTGCAGGTGCAGCAGGTGGTCAGGAAGGCGAATGGGATACTGGCCTTCATAGCGAGGGGGATTGAATATAAAAGTAGGGAGGTCTTGCTGCAGCTGTATAGGGCATTGGTGAGGCCGCAGCTGGAGTACTGTGTGCAGTTTTGGGCGCCGCACCTGCGCAAAGATATTTTGGCCCTGGAGGGAGTGCAGAGGAGGTTTACTAGGCTGATACCGGAGTTGAGGGGGTTGAGCTATGAGGAGAGG
This sequence comes from Carcharhinus amblyrhynchos, assembly GCF_965287045.1. Lineage (NCBI taxonomy): Eukaryota > Metazoa > Chordata > Chondrichthyes > Carcharhiniformes > Carcharhinidae > Carcharhinus > Carcharhinus amblyrhynchos. The sequence goes on from NC_137347.1 coordinate 19,078,460, forward strand.
CTGAATAAACTGGGCTTGTACTCGTTAGAGTTTAGAAGAATGAGAGGAGATCTCATTGAGACGTATAAAATGATGAATGGGATGGATAGGATAGAGGTGGAAAGACTCTTCCCGCTCAAAAAAGACAATAGGACTAGGGGGCACAGCCTCAAGATTAAAGGGGGGCGGTTTAGAACGGAGTTGAGGAGGAACTTCTTCACTCAAAGGGTGGTGAATCTCTGGAATTCTCTGCCCGTTGAAGTGGTGGAGGCTGCCTCGCTAAATATTTTTAAGACGCGGGTTGATGGGTTTTTGATAAGAGAGGGGATTAAGGGTTATGGGGAGAGGGCAGGAAAGTGGAACTGAGCCATGACAGATCAGCCACGATCTTATTGAATGGCGGGGCAGGCTCGAAGGGCTAGATGGCCTACTCCTGCTCCTATTTCTTATGTTCTTATGTTCAATTCCCATACCGACACATTATTCAGGAGAGTCCCCCCTTCTCAACGTTACCCACTACCAGAAGTGCAGTGATGTTCAGGTTAAATTACACCAGTCAGTACTTATGGTCATCTGAGACTATGACAACTTTACCTTTAAAGAAATTACTCTAACACAACTTAGAAGCAGATCTCAGCAACTACTGCGTTATGAAGTGATTTGTAATATTACTCATTGGCCTTTAAAATAATCTAGCAGCCCCTGCTGACTCATATACATAATGCTGTTAGCTGCAGTGATTCCCAAATTTGGAATAATGGTTGTCAAAATTTAATTTCACATTTAATTATTTGCTTAAATCGGGACAAATAATTTCCTGATAGGCAAAAATGTAATAATCACAATAATAAAAACTAAGGCTATATTAGCTGAATAAAAAACGAGACATACTTGGAAAAAAGGCTTAAGGACCCTCAAAGTATTCCTTCAGTTACAAAGTTACTATTGCATTTTGAACCTCAGGCATCCTTTCACAATAGATTTAAGCTCTAGTGTGCATAATGCACAATAGCAAATTTTAACAATTATATATAAAATATATATTTTCAGAAGGATGCTGACTAATTAAATGATACAAGGATCTTCAGCATAATGTTCTTGCATATAGATTTTTTTAAAAAAGGGACTCAAATTTGTTATTATGCCAAGATTAAAATTAAACTTCCTGCCTTGCATACTTCCAACTCAGCATTTAGAACAGCAGAACATACAGACTTTTAGGCATCCCATATAACTGTTCTATGAGGTGCCCATAAAGTCATGTTATTGCACCAGCATTTCAGTGCAAGAGACCATCTGAATAGGCACTTCTACATGAGATATATTAAAAGATGTTGGAATAAAATATTCCACAATGTTTAATTCCCAAAAGTAAGGCAATGAAGGATGGCCCTGGATCCAACTTTACATGTAATTATAATTTTATTTGTAGAGATACACGTCACAAACATGTCACTCATGTTCCAACAACTACATTTTAAGTACATTTGTACTTATGGGAGCACAATAAAGTCTTAAGAATACCCACCATCAGTACACAATTAATCAAAATTGATTTACTATTAATGAATTCCCTTCTCAATAATTTTGGAGAGAGTTCCTTATGTACAACCGTAATTACATAATCAAACCAAAGGCTTCCATATGTTATATAACCATTATTCTGAGATACTTTCATTGACTCATTTACTTTGAGAGATTTCTCCCCCAATATTTGTTTCAAGTGAATAAGATCAATCTGCAACATGCTCTTACTTCCTTTTTTGTAGAGTAGATTATCCCACAAATAATAATTATTTACATGACATTTAAATAATCACCGTGCAGAATATCACTTAAAATATTTGACAAATTAAATCCTATATCCAAGGTCTTCGCAAGGGCCAGTGCTTTACCAAAGTACCTTTAACAGTATTTTTATTTTCTTAACTTCCCAAACTAAAGGGAAACATCTCCTATTTTCACCCAGCAGAAATATTATGGAACCAGAAGCAACAGAGGAACAATATATGTGAAGCACCTCATGAGTTTCATGTACTGCATTCATCCAGTTTTAATTCAAAAATGCTTAAACTACTGCAACGGTTTCCAATTTTTTCAGCTCAGTGGATCTCTACAAAAAGAGACACATCTGGGGAAACATTTTAAACTATTCTAAGATCCAAAAGACAAGTGTTATGTTTGCAGAAAGCATCAGGCTCGAAAGGCCAAATGGCCTACTGCTGCTTCTAGTTTCTATAACAGAAGCAGCTCAGAATAGTTGAATTTGACCACAAAACTTCTATATACAAGGACCCAACTTGAAAACATTTACAGCCTAAAAACAATACTTTAGCTTCTCATTGAAGCAAAGTTAATCTGTGATTCGATCAAAATGCAAATTAAATTTAAAAATTAAAAGAACCTTTGCACCTATCAAAATATACAGAAAGACTTTATGGTGTGCAGTGGTGTCAACATACAGGTTCGTCCAGTTCGTTCATACTCGATTTCTTCACCATTAAATTACTGACCGTTTCTACATGGTCACTTGGAAGTGAACAAAAGAAACCACTGCTGCCATGCAACATAGCTGCGTTTTTAAAAATTTATGGGTTGTGGCCTTCACTAGTTCAGCCAGCATTTAGAGGGATATGGGCCAAATGTGGGCAATCGGAATTAGCTTAGGGGTTTTAAACAAAAGGACGGCATGGACAAGTTAGGCCAAAGGGCCTGTTTCCATGCTGTAAACTTCTAATGACTATGAGATAAACAGAGTTACATTTCAAATCCACATAGCTTCTTCAAAGAAGCATTAAATCTGTTTCTCTCTCCATAGATGCTGCCTAATCCTAATCCTTTTTCTTGGATATCGATCCATTTCTCCCTCTATAATTGTCGTTCAATTTAAATTTAATTATGGAAAAGTTTGCAAACGTGAAATCTAGAAATCGTACTTTAACAAGATCTTTAAATCCAAACTGATTGGGTTCATCAGGTATATGTATCTAAAAACTAATTTGACCTGGTTTCCATTTTTACTACTAAAGTAGTATACATGGCGGTGCTGTGCTGCCAGTCTGGGTGGGCTTTCCAATTGAGTCCACAGGCCTAAGAACGAGCTCATTGTCCTTAGCATGACAATGAGTGCTTGGCAGCCAATTTGGAGTGGGACCCCCATATAGGTCCGACATTAGGGTCTCAAGACCTGCTGGAAAATACAGCCCATCATTAAGATGGGATCTTGTTTTTCTCTCCACAGATGTGCCAGATCTGCTATATATTTCCAGTATTTTCTGTTCTGTCAGATTTCCAGCAGCCATAGTTTTTATTTTTGAGTAGTTAAGCAACCACAATGAATAAATTAGAAGTTTCAATCTAAAAGAAAGGCTTATAGAAAAGCATGGAAATCTAACTAGAAAAAGTAACAAGGATTTCAAAAGTAATGAGGTGTAAAAAGGGATTGCATAAGAAGCTTGCTAGGGATATTGAAGCTCACCACATATTTTTAAGAAGTTCATAATACATAAGAAATGGGAGACTTAAGAGCGCGCTGTGTATATTTTTACACAGTAGAGCAAGAGGACAACAAAGCAAAGGCACAAAAGAACGTAAAAACAAGTTGGGGGAGGAAATCAGAGATAGAATGACTGGACATTTGGGCGTGCATCAGCTGATCAAAAAAAAATCACAACTCCATGGCTTAACATGCATTAGTTTTTATTTGTGGGTTGCTAAAATTTGTTACTAAAAAGAAAGAATGCATATGGATGTTGTCAATACTTGAAATTAGAGGCAACCTTGTGAAATAGGTCAATATTGATTGTCTAGGAGGTAGGAGAAGTGTAGGACATATTCTTCAATTGACAGCATGTGCCAAGTGCCTAATCCTAGAACCAATACTGGGGCATCTACACCATGTATCAGCAATGACTTAGTTAACTTAAATTTGCAGTTGAACATTAAGTGAAGATTACTCAGGGGCACAAAGTGAGCATACCTGATGGAACCCAATACAGGGGACTGCATTCAGTCAATCTGGAAATTCTAATGGGAACAGACTTGGAGCAGTGGAGGAGCAAAAACATTTTGGTGCACAAGTACACAAATCATTAAAAGCTAGTGCACAGAGGAGAAAAGTAACCAGAAAAGACTAAAGGAATGTTAGTATTTATCTAGGAAAGAATTCAATAGAGGAAGGTACGCTTCATTCGCACAGAGCCTCACTGGAATACTCAGAATCCTTACAGTGCAGAAGGAGGGCACTGGTCCATCAATCACAATCCCACCCAGGTTCTATCCCCGTAACCTCACCTATTTACCCTGCTAATCTCCTGACACTAAGGTGAATTTAGCATAGCCAATCTAACCCGCACATCTTTGGACTGTGGGAGGAAACCAGAGCACCTGGAGGAAATCCATGCAGACATGGGGAGAATGTACAAATGCCACACAGTGACCCAAGGCTGGAATTGAACCGAATCCCTGGCACTGTGAGGCAGCAGTGCTAACCACTGTGCCACCATGCCGTTTTATTGTTTGGAGTACGGCGCCCAAACTGAAAAAAATATGTTAATCCAGAGGGGGTCCAGAGCAAATTCACCAGTTATACTATGTTGAAAAGCTAGAGTACAGGCTGGATAAATATAATTTATATTCTTGAGATTAGTCAAGAACTAATCCAAATCAAATTTTTAAAGTTTAAAAAATGTTTTGATATGGCAGATGGAGAAATAACATTCTGGAGCACTACAAAAAAGGGTTAGGATACTAAAATTCAAGCTAGGCCATTTAGGAACGATATTAGGAAGTATTTTATTTCCTCCATAGAAGAATAGTGGAAATATGTAACTTGCTCCCCAAAAAGACTATTAGCTTCTTGTTACGGAAGGGACTTGGGATAAAGTCTGATATAGACTGGAGGTCCCATTTAGCTGAGATCTAATTGAATCATTGAACCAGCTCAAGAGGTTCTTAAGTTACTAAATCATTTGCATCTTTAATGCTAAAAAAAAGAAAAACAAAATGTGCTGTGAGGTAGCAGTATTAGCCATTGTGCAGTGATGAATTTTGTTTTCTTCCATACTTAAAAAATGTTGAAATACAAATAGCTGCAAACCTTGTGTTAAATATACCAACACACTGGCATGCAGTGTACACATTCCTCTTTTTACAATTGTACTGATCAGAAACCCTTGGGGGTCAATTGTTTTTCGGTCTTCAGATATTTTCAGATTACCGCATATACTATTTCTGCTGGCTATAACCTACATAGAATACCTACAGCGCAGATGGGCTGAATGGCTTCCTTCAAGTCTGCAATCAACTCTTAACCAGGCTTATCCCTTAACGTCCATGTGTTTACTCCATGAATCGTCTAACCTATATATCTTGAGACACTAATGGGCAATTTAACATGGCCAATCAGCTGTGGGAGGAAACTAGGGCGCCCAGAAGAAACACATGCAGATATGGGGAGAACATTCAAACGCCACATAGTCACCCGAGGTTGGAATCGAATCCAGATGCCTGGCACTGTGGCAGCAGTACTAACCACTGTGCCATCATGCCACAAGAAATAACTGATCTCCTATTGCCAACCTACATCCTACTTCTCATCTGTTAAGACTTATTACACCTGTAGTATATTGTATTGCTTTAGTAACACAAATTAGCTGCATAGCAAAAGTTTATTACGTAGCCATTCAAAAAGAGCATTCGATTTTTGAATGTGGATAAAGAATACTCGACCTGTAGTAAAATTATAGATTTATCCTTACATATTATCTTTGCTCCAAAAGACAGTATTTTCCTCATATAAAAACCTAACCCACTTGTTGTTCCGTTCCAATTCTTGTACCATGCTGATTGAATCTATAGTAGAAAATTTCATCTTTGAATGTTGCTTAGCAACAAGCCTTTATTGATCACATCATTCAAAGTATACAAGGCAATTTCTGCTGTCATAACAACAAAGTATCCCCAAGTTAGATAAGAATTTCACATAAATTGAAGTAACCCAAATAAAAATAGCTGGTAACAATGTCTATGCAAGAAACAGGAAACTCACAAGCATGATCCACACTGAAGGATCTTTTTCAAAAGAACCTCAAAAAAACCACCACAATCACTTTTTTTTTTGTACCACAACTCATTTTACTAATCCAATACTGCAATGTAAAAAGGCTAATAGGCTAATATCAGAGGACAGGGAGAAAAACACTTAAATATTTTAATATCGAGCGCAAGGATAATGTTTCAACGTCACATTTTTAAAATCTGTACACGTACTAAATTTGTGTACAAGAAACTGATTTTTTTGCATCTATTTTCCACTGTATTTCATTTATTCAAGCCATTATTCTGTTTAAAGCAAGTCTAACTGAAGTTTCAGAGATTATCTCAGTATTCCCTTCAAGGACAGCACAAGAAAATGGATGCTGTCTTCATTATTCATGATACCTATCCATTTGGCTTGCCAAATGGATTACGCTCATGCTAAAATAATTGTCCCACATTTTACTGACATAGCTAAACAAACCAAATAGTTTATTTTTAAAATCCTGTAATCATTATCTTAAGTAAAAAGTGAAATTGGCACTTAAGGAATTTGTTATTTTAAGATTTTTGAAAGAGCAACGTATCAGATGGCAACAGGAACCATCATCACATTTAAAAATGTTTGGCTATACACCTTAAATGTCATATCCTACAAGCCTACGGACCAAGAGCTTAAAAATTGGAATTAAGCTATATGGCTGGTTTTGTTTTGCTGGAGCCTCTGCTGTAAATTTTCTATATAGGTAAAACAACTAGAAGTCAGTACATTTTAATACTCTCACTTACTCAAAATAGTGCAATTTCATATATCAGACTTTGATACTGTACCAACTTGTATCACATTTACTGTGGTTATGAAATCTGCTTATTCAACCAGCTGAGACCTTAGTTTTAAAAGATTAATCTAAAGGTTAATGCAGGAGGTGGTGTAAAAATCTTCTCCAAGCAGGTACTTGGCCCTTTGAACAGTCACAAATGCAATGGTGCCTAACTCCATAAGAACAAAAATGAGCACATTTTTCTTCATAATTAACATCCAAACAAATCAATTTTAAATGTTGTCTTCGGAATTGAATATTATGAACCCAAAATAATCCTCATTCCATACACTAATTCGTCATCTACAAAATTGTACACAAAACAATCTCGTGGAAAGCTTCATAGTCTGTGAAGTGATAAAATGTGCATTTAATAGATACACAAGCTCTCGCATCCCAAACAGACCCAATTATTTTTCCAAGCTGGGACTACGAATAATAGCAATTATTTTTGGAACTAAAATTTTATGTATGTTAAGCATTTGGTTTATTTGCACACTTATGGGAAAGTCATATTATACTCTATTCAGTAGGAAAAATAAGCTATCCAAGCATAACGTAATTTGCATCATCTCGTGTCTTTAACGCAAGACCCCAAGACACTTTGTAGGGGAACAAATAAATAATTAAAAAAGGTCTGGCAAAATAGAAAATCATTGAAGTCGGAAACAGCAGTTAAAGCAATGTCAGAATCTCAGTTAAAATAAATTTCATCTATTATGATTCTGTATTGCGATCATTGCAGGATCGAAGACAAACTTAGGAGATTGGAAAAATACAGTTCAGAGTGTAGGGCAGGGACCACAGAGAAAGCAAGATGGCTTTTGCAAAAAATAGAGATCCCAAGAATAACCAGACTATTATTCAAAATGTTAAATGATAAATCATTTAAAATTAATATGTAATGTGTTGACATGGATTCACTGAGAAATTCTCAATGAAATGGCATTCCAAAACATCAAAAGTGGTTTCCAGAGATAAAAAGATAATAAGCGTTATTAATTCTGGGAAGCATATTAATTTGTTTTAGGCACCTAGTGTCAGCATCAAGCACGGTCATTTCAGTGATAGCAGACAGGAAAGGCTCTCTGCTCCACCAACATTCTAACATCCAACAAACATTCTCCGCCTCTTCCTCCTCTCCCTCCCATCCATTTGAACTGACTGGTGTCCAATTTGAGGTGTGGGAGATGGGGATAATACCGTCGAGGAAACAGGCAATTTAGCTTACCAAATCTGTGTTTTGCATTGACTTCACCCAGATAATTTTGTAGCATGAATGCAAGTCACAGATCACAGTACGAATTAGATCAGGAGAGTTCATCACAGATTTAAACTTCTAAAATATTGTACTGAAGCATAACATTTTGCACTCAAAATTGATACAAGCAGATTAACTATAACCAAACCAAGTGGCACCGCCACTTCAGATTCTGCATATATAATCAAATGATTTGTCTTTAGTTTACTTTGCAAACATTTGAAATGCACTTATCCACACAAAAGCCCAAACGTTAGTCAGTAAATATATTAAAACAGTCCATCACAGTTTATTCCCTCACCCCATTAATTTAAAAAATACCTACTTCCTGAAATACCCAAGAAATCAATATACCATGGATTCATCAAAATGCTCTAACTGAAGTTTAATGCCATTAAAATGCATATGAATGCCCAAGATCTTTGTTTGCAAACCAAACCAAAAGTACCTAAAGATAGACAATTACATTAGTTTTTGGTAGACTATCTACCCTCACCACATAAATTGCAAATTAAATTTCGTTAAGTGCATTAACTGTGTGGCTGGTACAGGAGCAGCACAATAATTTAGCAAAACTGATTGTCAGAAGACGAAAGTCTTCTTGATTTGAGACAACTGGCGGTTGTAAAAACTGTACAATGCATTTTTTCCATAAGTCATAGTTCCTGTGTTAAAAATATGAAAAATCACTGTCCCAGCAATTAAAGGCCAAGATCAGAATTGGTTTTTCACATCACAAAGAATTACAACACCCTGAAGTATAGCCATAAGGAATAGGGCCTTCATCACTTAACCTCTCACGATTTTTTGGGGATCCCTTATCGAGATTTGTCGCCCCCAAAATAACTAATAGCTTATAGAACATCAAACTATTAACATATTTCAAAAGTCAGAAACCACAGATATATTTAGCAGCCACCAAATGCCCCCTCCTCTTGCTTAAAGATGGCAGCCGTTTGAAGGGGTGGCTATAAAAAAAACAATCGTTTTCTAGTTTCATATTGTACACAATTCGGAGCTATGTTTGATGGTGGTGGCCTATCGAGTTTCTAATTGTAAAGCTGCAGTAGGTCCAGCAGCAATGAAGCAGATTGTGAAACAAAGACTAAACGAATTCCCCAGGAAGCTGCACCTTTAACACCCTATAACAATCGTCACTTTTATTGCCATTGTCTGGCTTTGCCACTGCCACACCACCATCCCTTCTTTCATCTCCTCCCGTTACCTGGTGTGAGCCGATGTGCTGACGAGCTCTCTCCGCCAAAGGCCGCCGGCTCTGTCTTCAGGTACTTCTGGGGCGACGGCGCCCCGGCGCCGGGCCCTGTTAAAGGCATACACCGCCTCCGCTTAGGGGACTGGGACTGGGGGCTGAGTAACGCGTCAAACTCGACGCTTCTTTTCAATGTAGCCCCGCACGCCATGATCCGCCGACACCAAGGCTCACTGCGACCGAACTCCCCCCACCAAAAAAACCCAAAGGGCGAGGGCAGGAACTAGACTCGCTCTGTGTGTGAGGTGGGGGAAGAGAGATAGAGAACCTGCCTTCGGGGTAGGTACGAAATAAAACGTATCGATCGAACCTTTTGAGCTTTAAGTAAGGAAAGGTTTTTAAAGCTCCAGAACGGCAGAGCGAGGCCGCCCTATTTGTGAGGCGCTTTCTCCCTCAGCCCCCTCGCAGCTTTGGCTTTTCAAACAGCAATGGCGTCTCCGGCCAAGCAACCAGCAAACAGCCTGACTGACTGCCTGACTATCAGCAGCGTCACAATGTGGACACCGCCACTCACTGCCCCTGCTGGGGGGAGGACCATTCAGCACAAACTGCACCATGCTCCACTCAATCTACCCACTGATCAAAGCCACCCCACATAGGCAGCAGAAACACAACACCATTCACGTTGCCGAAGTACAGTTCGCTCGCGTTTCATCTTCCTTCATGTATTCATCTCTCTATTTAAAGGGACAGTATCCCTTTTTCTTTGCAGGCCTGCATTAGCCGAACATCGTAAGAAGTCTCACAACACCAGGTTGAAGTCCAACATCAACATTGAAAGTCCTCACTGAAACAATAATGTGACCTGAGCAGCTTTCACAGACTTGAGCTTTTGAATATGAGAGTTCTGCGACCCATCCTGCTGATAGAACTTATTTGAAAATTGTGTCTGCAAAACTGACCGGATGCTATTTTAAAATATAGATCTTATGTAGAACAAATAAAAACTTCATCAGCTTTTAAATTATAACTTCCACTCATCCTCGAGAAGTGATACTTAATTTGACTTAAAAACTAATAATTGGATGGAATTGCAAAAAATATTTTTGGTATTGGAATAAAGCTTACATGTTTCTAAATGTGAATATGTTAACTTGCTTATGAAGTGTTTATTTTGCATGTATTTGTAACAAAATTTATTAAATGTCATTTTGATATTTTCTTTTTGTCTCAATTTTTTTTCTGAAAGTGATCAAGGAATGTATACAACCCCACAGTCGTCAGCACCTCTCCAGATGACAGGTACAACTATTCAAGTGGCAACTGTCAACAAATTATCTAATAATGAAGGCCATCACAACCAAGCCTATCTTGTCCTCAACCAACATTTGACCTTCCAAACCTGAATCCCCTGAGTACAAATATAAAAAATAACTTGTTGTTGTTTTCTTTTTTAAAAAAATGGCATCTCCAACCAGGAATCACTAATATTAAACATTGCATCAATTTAGAAGAGCAACACAGTAATGCTCCTCATTATTTTCCACTCTCCAGCTGAGCTGTGGTGGAAGATGTGATACTAACTACATTTATTGCTCTCTGTATTAGTGACTCTATGTCTATGAAATTAGGTCAGACTGTTGGTGAGCAGGAATCTACTGCTGTAGTATTACATAAGAACATAAGAAATAGGAGCAGGAGTAGGCCATCTAGCCCCTCGAGCCTGCCCCGCCATTCAATAAGATCATGGCTGATCTGTCGTGGCTCAGTTCCACATTCCCGCCCTCTCCCCATAACCCTTAATCCCCTCTCTTATCAAAAACCCATCAACCCGCATCTTAAAAATATTTAGCGAGGCAGCCTCCACCACTTCAACGGACAGAGAATTCCAGAGATTCACCACCCTTTGAGTGAAGAAGTTCCTCCTCAACTCCGTTCTAAACCGCCCCCCCTTTATCTTGAGGCTGTGCCCCCTAGTCCTACTATCCTTTCTGAGCGGGAAGAGTCTCTCCACCTCTATCCTATCCATCCCATTCATCATCTTATATGTCTCAATGAGATCTCCCCTCATGCTTCTAAACTCTAACGAGTACAAGCCTAGTTTATTCAGCCTCTCCTCATAGCTCAACCCCCTCAACTCCAGTATCAGCCTAGTAAACCCTCTCTGCACTCCATCCAAGGCCAAAATATCCTTGCGTAAGTGCGGCGACCAAAACTGCACACAGTACTCCAGCTGCGGCCTCACCAATGCCCTATACAGCAGCAGCAAGACCTCCCTACTTTTATATTCAATCCCCCTCGCTATGAAGACCAGCATCCCATTAGCCTTCCTGACCACCTGCTGCACCTGCAGGCTGGGTTTTTGCGACTCATGCACAAGGACCCCGAGGTCCCTTGCACCGTCGCCTGCTGCAGTTTTTCGCCACGTAAGTAATAGTCCTTCCTACCATTCTTCCTACCAAAGTGGACCACCTCGCACTTGCCAACATTAAATTCCATTTGCCAGTTCCTGGCCCATTCGCCCAGCCTATCTAGATCCTTCTGCAGACTCTCCACACCCTCCGCGCAATTTGCCGTTCCACCAATCTTGGTGTCTCTAATGAAGCTGCTCAGCAATCCTGCCAGAGTAGCAAGAGTACTACACATCGGATTTTTAATAAAGTTACTGATAAGTATTTATCACAATACTGTATTAGTGAGCGTGGTGACTAAAATGCAATCTAATGCAAAATTCTGCAGTAATAAATAATAGCTAGTCTAATGTTTCCTGTCACCCATAAAGTTGCAAGTGGCAGGTGTTTAACTGCTTATGGAAACTCAAATAAAGATAATGTAGATGGGCTGTGAATTGTTACAGTACATCAATGCATTTAAACTTTCACTATTTGCAGCACTAATCAATTAATTGTTGATTAACATCAAGACTCTAGTTATGACTAGTATGATAGCATTCTAAGTTTTCTAATTGATCTGTAAAACTGAGGTAAGTGCATAAGCATAATGTTTCTTTATTGCACAATTTCTCTTAAAGGGTTGGAATGATGATATTAGCAGTTAATAAATCATGCAGTAATTTTAAAAATAATTTTGTTATTGATATGCCTGAAAAAGGTGTATGTTATTTTCTTCAAATTTTTTTAGAGTCTCAAACAGTAAAGAGAACTGGGAAAAGGTTGGAAGGTTAACCCTGTTATGTTCTGCAGCATGCCACATCTGCTGAATATTTTCAGCTTTTTCTGTAATTGTTTGTATATATTTGAGTAATAATTTTGTTTCAAATTCTAAACATTGTGTGAGTTCTCTTGTGATCTTACCACACTCAAAAGCTGAGATCATGGTGTGTTACAGCTCACTGGCAGCATGCACTTTTATGGGCATGTTGTGGCCTGGGACTAGAGATGGCAACGGTAGAGGCTTCAATGTTCTTTCCAACACGTGGCTGACCACCTACCATTGACATAATTGGAATATTGATACTCAGCCCGTTTGGCTGTATTATGAATGCACCTTCTTTAGACATCAAATCCTGGCGTGGGTCTCAAACCCAAGTTTCCAATTTAGTGGTGGGGACAAAACCCACAGCACCGCAAGACTTCTTGAGGTAATCCTGTACCTCAAAACATTTACCAAACAAGATTTGCTGTTCATTTACCTTGGAGTGTTATAACTATTAGATAAGCTATTAGAAGTTACATTTTTCAAGATTAAGTGCAGTCTCCAGTTCTCCCAAATTCTGAGCAATACTGTATTCAGTGTAGACTGCAATGGCCTAAATGTGTGCCCATATGGAGTAAAGCAAACCTTTCCAGTGCATATTTCTTTCTCTAGCTTTGTTTGCAATCCTGTACATAATAATTCTGTGACTGCAGAGAACCAATATTGATGAAACAGTATTCAATATTGATCAATCATATTTATCCGTGGCATCTAGAAAGTTCTTGCACTATTGAACATTGTGATAATTATAAGGTTTTGTCTTAGCATTAATTCCTTAGAGACCTACTGTGATTGAAACCACAAATTTCAAGTCCATTCACCAACTTTTAAAGATAAGGGGGGCTAAATTGAATATCACCCAAAAGTAGGTGTATGGTTACCCCATACCTGTTTAGCGAAATGCTTGCAGTCCACTAACTTTGTGTTGCCTGTGCATTTTGAACTATTGCTGCATGCAGACAAGTGCTAACCATGTTGTTCATTGGCTGTATATTTTAGTAGAAGGCCCAATATCATTATTTGTTAGCATGACTTATATTGACCTGCACTGCTTAGCTACCCTGCACCTGTCATAAGAACATAAGAACATAAGAAATAGGAGCAGAGTAGGCCATCTAGCCCTTTGAGCCTGCCCCACCATTCAATGAGATCATGGCTGATCTGAAGTGGATCAGCTCCACTTTCCCGCCTTCTCCCCATAACCCTTAATTCCCTTGTCTGTCAAAAACCTATCTACCCGTGACTTAAATACATTTAGCGAGGTAGCCTCCATCATTTCAACGGGCAGAGAATTCCAGAGATTCATCACCCTTTGAGTGAAGAAGTTCCTCCTCAACTCCGATCTAAACTGCCCCCCCCTTATCTTGAGGCTGTGCCCTCTAGTCCTGCTGTCCTTTCTAAGCGGGAAGAATCTCTCTACCTCTACCCTATCCATCCCTTTCATTGTCTTATACGTCTCTATAAGATCCCCCCTCATCCTTCTAAACTCCAGCGAGTACAGACCCAGTCTATTCGGTCTCTCTTCATAGTCCAACCCCCTCATCTCCGGTATCACCCTAGTGAACCTCCTCTGCACTCCCTCCAAGGCCAAGATATCCTTCCGCAAGTGCGGTGACCAAAACTGCACACAGTCCTCCAGCTGCGGTGTCACCAGTACCCTGTACAGTTGCAGCAAGACCTCCCTACTTTTATATTCTATCCTCCTCGCTATAAAGGCCAACATTCCATTCGCCTTCTTGATCACCTGCTGCACCTGCAGACTGGGTTTTTGCGACTCACACACAAGGACCCCCAGGTCCCTCTGCACCGTAGCATGCTGCAGCTTTTCACCCTTTAAATAGTAATCCCTCCTACTATTATTTCTGCCAAAGTGGATAACCTCACACTTGCTAACATTATACTCCACATTATACTCAACATTATACTCAGAGAGAAAATGCCTTGAGTCTGTTGGAGGTGGTAAGATAATTCAGAATAATGCTGTGTAACAATCAACAATAGTGGGCTGTTAGAGTGTGCATCAGGTTTTCCAACACTACACTTTAGGTTTTTGTGGAAGAGGTGGAAAGGAAAAGATATGTCCTGTGTCTCGAGAAGGCATGGAGAAAGAGTCAGGAAGGTAAAAACTTCCGGTACATACTCTTGATCAGGTGCATTTTCATTGATCCTAATCACTCACATGAGGTCATTGTATCCTAGCAACTGCATCAATAACCTAAGCCACTGCTCAATTCAACACAATCCCATCAATTCATCTACCCACAAACTGCCATCAATTGGGACATATATGTAACAATCATACGGTTTACCTCACCCTGACAGACTTAGCACTGTTGCAACCCCAACAACCACATTTTACAGCTGCATATATTGCCATAAAAGCAAATTACTGCAGAAACTGGAATCTGAAACCAAAAAAGGAAATGCTGGAAAATCTCAGTAGGTCTGGCAGCATGTGTAAGGAGAGAAAAGAGTTGATGTTTCGAGTCCAGATGACCCTTTGTCGAAAAGGTCATTTACCCTTTGATGGAAACAGATGAAGGAAAGCATTATTTAAAAGAGGTTTGAAAATGACTTTCCTTGAAAGTGGAATTTAAAATAACTCACATGCAACCCATGGTTGAGATAAGGTAAGCAGGATTTTAAGGCCTTGCTCGACCTGAGACCGGAAAACCCGTCTGAGGTCAAAGGTTTGACAAAGGATCATCTGTACTGGAAACTTCAGCTCTTTTCACTCCTTACAGATGCTGCCTGACCTGCTTGAAATTTTCCAGCATTTTCTCTTTTGGGTGCACACATTGCCAGTTATTCAACCATGACAGCCACATTACCCAAGTATATTGCATGTCAATCACTGACACATCCTTTTCCTTGTAGGGGAAGTTGTCACAAAGGCAGCAGGAACGAACTAGAAGGGGCGAGGTATGCCTGCATGTTATAACACCCATAGAGGAGACAATGCAGTAAATTATGAGAAGGTTCATTTGTGAATCTGTGGTCAAAAGTGTGGTTGAACCCATTGTAGATTATGGTATTCCCCCTTTTTATATCTCATTCTCCCTTTTTACATCCCACACTCCCCTCAATTCAATCTTTTTAAACTTACAAGTTGCAGACGGTGTAAGCATGCAATTCTTGAATTCCTCTCTCTCTCACCATTACCTCATCCTTGTTCCTTTTCTCTTTCAGATACCCAAGAACTGCAACCTGCCTAGATAATCGGGAAATAGAAAGAAAACTGTAATGTTGAAGACAAACTATCAATCGATTTCACTTGCAGCACCAGCTCAGAAAATGACATTACTGATATTTTAGACTATAGCATGGAGGCAGGATCTGTGTCAGACACCAGGCACAAATGCACTGCAGCCAAAGTAGGAGATAAGGATACTGCAGACTATTGCTATCATGTCTGTGAATAGCAGTGTACAAAGTGGCTTGCAGGGTATCAGACCAGCCCAGCAATCTGTCCTCCAACAGATTATTAGAATTGCCAAAGCACCCACTGGAGGAACTGGCAAAGGCTCCATGGGTGCACAAACCTATTGTTCTCTTTCAGGATGACAACATTCATCCTTTCACCACTGTCATTCTGCGAGTGTGCATTCTGTTTCCTGTCAGCCAGCCAACCCAGAATGCTGCTGCCTATTTCCAGATGATGCAAATCAGAAGCCAAGTCCTCTTGACCATAGCTGCTCAAAGTTGTCTTCTAAGATGATAGACTGTGTGTTCTTATGTATATTTTGATAACATGTACACAGGAAGTGACATGTCGGTAGCACGGGATATCTCCCTGAGATGGGCTGACAGCGTGTAAAAGCTGTTAAAGAGCTTTTAAGTAAATTATTTAAGTTGTTGGTCTTTTGTCATTATTTCCATACAACCCAACAATTTTACATGGTGTCAGGAGCTGGCCAAGATGGCATAAGGATGCCATTGCATCAATACGCTCATCTTCGACAGAAACATTGTTAACAAGTGGAAGAAGTTTGAAAGCGAATGGTGCATCTATTGTTGTGCTGATCTCTCTGATGAATCAAACAAGATACAAGCATACAGTGTTAAACTTAACAGGCCCAGAAGTGGTCAGCAAATTTGAACCCTTGGGTGAACTTACCAAATAAGTGCCAAACAAGCGTGAAAACAGGAAAGAATCACACCCATTTTTTGGTGAGCTCCTAGACACAATTGTACGGTAGCTAGAAAGAAAATTGGCAAAGTGTGATTCATGCCAACTGAGAGAGTGGGCGGAACCTATTCATGCCAGGAAGCCAGTTGCTAACTGGCCCTAATCCCCTACATCCCCTGGCCAATCGATGCCCTAGTCGATCCCTGATGCAAAGTATCCCACTTAGAACTGCTCCTCTCTGCCTCCCCGCCATGGCCCTGCTGCGGTAATGGACCCATCCTCTTCACATTATACCTCCTCCCTTTTGGTCCCAGTCTCTGTAACACAAAGCCCCTTTAAAAACACAAGCTGGTTGTGGTAAGACACACACTCCACTCTGAATTGGAGTGAGGTTTGGTGGATTTCTCCTCAAAATCGTCCCAGAAGATTCTTTTATCATGAGACTCCCACTGGAATTCTACCGTCCTATTTGCCACAGAATCGGAGAGAGCAAGGGGGATGCAATGGAAATGTCTGTTGACCTCAGGCAGGAATTTCCGGTCTCAGGTCGAGCAAGGCCTTAAAATCCTGCTTACCTTGTCTCAATTCTGGCTTGCATGTGAGTTATTTAAATTCCACTTTCAAGGAAAGACACTTCCAAATCTTCTTTTAAACAATGCTTTCTCTTATCTGTTTCCATCAAGCTTTTGCTTTCAAGTTTCATACCTTCCTCTTCAGGAATTATTTTATCTTAGGAGCTTTTACACAAACTCCAGTCACTGATTTTCACATTTGAAATAATGTCTCCCAAACTGTAGCAAAAATTTCCCAAACCTGACAATCAGTTCTGATATCTTTCTGGTGTCTCAACCTTCTTCCAAGCTCTGCCTGCCTTTACTAAACAGTTCACTGTTCTAGTACCTTTGACCTCAGGCTTCTTAAGACATTCTTTCTACGTGAATTCCCTGGTTATCTGGACTGTATCTAGTTCTTTTGGAAGTTTGCCTATTTACAGTTCCTTTGTTTTGTCCAGTTTTCTTCTGGCAGAGTTGAGGGATATTGACTCCCAGGCAGAGGCGGACTTTCAATGAAACATGCAGCATTGCAGCAAGGAGCCTGGCCAATAGTGGAAAGTTCCACACACCTGACAAAGGAACAGCATTTCTGAAAGCTTGTGGGTTTATTATCAAATAGATTTGTTGGATTTTAACCTGGTGTTGCAAGACTTCTTACTGTATTTACCCCAGTCCAACACCGACATCTCCACATCAGCTCTGAATTTGCCATTAGACTCAATAAATTTGAATTTCTTCAGTATATCAGCAGTTAATGCAGAATAGCATCAGGCTCTAATTGGTGGAGTCCCCTAAGAGCAGGAAACGGTGTCCCAGACTATTAAAGGTGGTGGTGAATGAGAGCAGTTCAGACAGATCACCTGATTGTTTGGACAAAGAGTCCAAACTTTCCATTACTAAAGCCAGGTCTCCAACATTCAAGCTCAGCAGCCTGAGGCAACAGTGAGGTTACTGACCTTACAGCCTGAAGAAACAGTGAGGTCACCAACCTTACATGAGGATGTGAGCTGATGATGCCTTCAGCGAGGAGGAGGCATTGGTCAACGGCCATTGAGGAGAGTAGTGGGGTGCCTCTGATCCTCCAAGCCAGGGCTGAGAAGGGAGGATGGGCAACCAACCAACCAACCAACCAAAGAAAGAAAAAAGGCCAGATCAGAGCAGGCCAGGTAAAGCCTGTAGCAGCCAGGCAGAGGGCCAGGAGCACACATGGTCATCGAGGCTCAAGGCTCAGCCATCCAAGCGAGAGGTAAGCAGTTGGGATGTACAAGGGCTAGGCCAACTTGACCAGAGGCCAGGACTAAGAGTGAGGAAGACTGGGCAACCAGACTGGCAGAGACGAGAGAGAGGGGCCAGGCCAGGCCAGATGGGCAGCAACAGCTAACCAGCCAGTGTGCCACCAGCATACCTGCAAGCTTTGGTCATCAAGGGCAGCAGCTGCAGGGATGACGACTTGACCCCCATGTCAGGGCTGAGGAAGCTGGGCAGACGAGGGTGAGGCTACATTATAGCCAGGCAGCCTGAGCCATGCTTGAAGTGAGATCAAGCACAGCCAATTGGTACAATTACATGCTTGGGATGCCTGAGAAAACCAAACTCCACGCTCAAGGATTGAGTGCGCTTTTAGTGTATATATGGCCCTTTCTTTTAAAAGAGATGGGGGAGACGGGTGGAGAGAGACACATTGGGCTTTGCATCAGGTTTGGTGGCCCAAGTTTGTGGCTCTGTACATTGTAAATAGTTAATGTTCTGTTACCACCATTCAACATTGTTACATGCATACAAGTATGGGTTGTCCTAACTAAAATGGGGAAGCTCTAGACTGTGCGTTCATGTGTATATTGTGATGATCTGTACACAGGAAGTGACATGTCGGTAGTACAGAATTTCTCCCTTGCGTGGCCACACAGTCAGAATGTAAGAGCTGCTGAAGAACTCTCAGTAAACTGTTAGCACTGTTAGTCCTTTGTCATTATTCCTGTACAACCCAGCAACTTTACAAAGGCTAGCCACATTTCACCTATTGAAATTCAGCAACCTTCTGTCTGCTCTGCTACAGGTACTAGGATAGAATTGCATGGAACATGTACCATCCAACTCAAGAACAGCTCCTTCCTTGCTGTCATCAGACTTTTGAATGTCCTATCATATGTTAAGCTGATCTTTCTCTTCACCCTACCTGTAATTGGTACACTATATTTTACTCTCTCCTTTCCTTCTTCCCTATGTATTCTATGAACAGTATGTTTTGTCTCTATAGTGCACAAGAAACAATACTTTTTACTACACCCCAATACATGTGACAATAATAAGTCGAATCAAATCAAAGAACTAGGACAAACACAGGCAAATGGAAAACAGGCACTAAGAGTGATTAGTTTAAATTTGAATGCAATATGCCATGATTTAATTCATAAATTTGGTTTTGTTGTGTATTTTTGTTAACTTTTGTTTTTGATTTCGTGGCCAAGATGATGATATGATGGTCAGTGATTAAGGGAATGTGAGGTGTGCGACAGTTGGTGGATAGGGAATTGCTGTTGTGGTTACTGTATCATACCTGAATTCATTTTTTAAAAATTCATTTATGGGATGTAGAATGTCACTAGCTCGGGCAGCATTTATTGTCCATCCCTCTTGCCCTTGAAAAGATGGTCGTCAGCTGCCTTTTAAAACTGCTATCGCTTCTGTAGTGTAGGTATATCCACAGTGCTGTCAGGGAGGGAGTTCCAGGATTCTGGCCCAGCAACAATGAAGGAAAGGTGATATATTTCCAAAGCAGAATGGTGAGTAACTTGGAGGGGACCCTCCGTGAGGTGGTGTTCCCAGGTATCTGCTGTTCTTGTCCGTCTAGATAGTAGTGGTCGTGGGCTTGGAATGTGCTGCCTAAGGAACCTTGGTGAGTTCCCACATGCATCTTATAGATGGTACCCATGGCTGCCACTGTGCAGTGTTGGGGGAATTGAAAGTTTGTGGAAGGGATAGCAATCAAGCAACTGCTTTGTCCTTGTTCTTGAGTGTTGTTGGAACTGTATTCATCCAGGCAAGTGGTGAGTATTCTGTCACACTCCTGACTTGTGCCTTGTAGATGGTGGACAGGAAATGAGTTAGTAACCACAAGATTCCTATCCTCTGATTTGGTCTGGTAGCCATAGTATTTATATGGCTAGTCTAGTTCAGTTTCTGGTCATGGTATTCCCCTGGATGTTGATAGGAGGAATTCAGCAATGGCAATGCCATTGAATGTCAAAGGGTGATTGTTAGATCCTCTCTTGTTGGAGGTCATTGCCTGGCACTTGTGTGGCGTGAATGTTACTTGATTAGTTCTTTGTGTAGAGCTCAGGTAGAAAGTGATTGGCTGGGTTGTAGCATCCCTTACTCTTCCTCTTCTTGTGCCTCCTTCTCTTGCTCATGTTCTTTTCCTCTCATGCTCCTCAGACTGTAGCAAGAAGTATTCCCCCTTGTTTGCAATTGTGCAACATGCAGCATGACACTGCAAATCTTAACATGGTGTCATAGGGTTTCTGCAAAGAAGTGCAAGCAATAGAATCATTGTTTCAGCACACCAATTTCTTGTGCATTGCACGGATCTCATTATATGCACACTGCGCTTATGGATGGGTTGTGAACCAAAAATATGTTGTCAGCAGATAGCCTTTATTGCCTAGTAGGCACACCTATTGATTTGGTTAAAATACAGCTAGGATAGCACATTTCTTCAGTATGGATACATCATGATTGCTGCCATGATACCAGGCATTAACCTAAGGGTGTGATTTCTACAATAACTCACTAGCTGAGGGAGTTGAATTGTTTAAATTATTTTTCATTACTGGATTGACATGATCCACACAAGGCAATGTGTGTATAATGGCATCTTGCATCATGCTGAGGTCTGCAATCCTTGCAAACCCTTGTGCTTGCTCCACCTAATTCTCTCTGGGAGGGAGAGAATGATAAGAACTTATCTTTCTTTGAATAGAAACCTCAGTAACGTCCATCGTGCAACAGTGAACCGTAAGCTCTGAGATATTAGTAATATATCCATCACCAATCCGGAAAGAACCAGATTCATAATGGTCCAGTCAAGATTACTTTCACCACAATTGATAATGCTGAAGTTGGAGCTAGTGCTGCAGCAGTTTGCATTTTTCAGTAACCATCTCCTAAATGAAACATAGGCATCCGACACACAGTTCCTTGCTGAGATTGAGGTGGATAATTGCTTCGTAAACATCCTGGGTGTATATGGCCTCCTGCTAAGACACATTTCCCCCTCCACCTCCTTCCTCTTCTTGCAATTTGTCCTGCCCTGCATGACATCAGCTCATTCCCTCAGTTTTGTTCACTTTCAAAGAGGAAACATTACTCATGTGTTCAAATCTAAGAGGAACTGATTTATGCAGAAGGCTTGAAATCTGTAATAAGTACATTAGCACCTGCCACATGAGTTTGTAGAACATTGTTATAATAGTTTCCTCAATCAATACATTGTGGAACCAACTAAAGACAAAGCTATTTTAGACATAGCATTGGGTATTGAGATGGGGTTAATTAATTACTTCATCACAAAAAATTCTCTTAGAAAATGTGATCATAAGATAACTGAAATCAGTAGTAAGTTTCAGAGCAGCAAACTTGAGTTCAAAACAAGAATCTTAAAATCTAAACAAGCTAATTACATAGGAATAGGATAAAGTTGTTTAAAGTTGATTGGGTAAAGAGATTAAAATGGATGCCACTAAATAACAGTGGGATAAATTTAAAGAAATGGTCCTTTTTTTGCAAAAATATCTTCCATTAAAGGGCAAAAACTCAGCAAAGAAGATCAGTCTATGGCTTAATAGGGAAGTTAAGGTTAGATTAACAAAAGAGGCTTATTATGTTATGAAAAATTATAGTAAACCCAATGATTGGTAAAATATTAGAAATCAACAAAGGATGACCAAAAGATTGATAAAAAGGGCAGGTATAGAACACGAGAATAAACTATACAGGAATACAAAAGCAGACTGTAAGAACTTTATTGAAAGGAGAGTAGCAAAAGTAAACATTAACTAATGTAAATATAAAGTAAATGATCTGCTAGAGGCAGAAACAAATGAAATTATCATGGCGAGCAATTGAGGATTGGCAGAATGGGAAGACACCGAATAAATATTTAATGTCTGTCATCATAAATTGCATCCCAGAAATAGAAAATAACCAAGGTGCTAACAAGACTGAGGAATTTAGATAAATTTAAGGGACTTAAAGCTAACAAATCCCCAGGATCTAACGATCTATATCCTAAGAAGTAGCTACAGAAATAGTAATGCATTTGCTGTGATTTTCCAAAAAATTCTTTAGCGGTTCTAGCAGATTGGGAGTAAGGAAATGTTACCCACAACAATATAAAGGAGGGTGAGGGAAATGTAAGACAGTTAGCCTGACATCAGTTATCAGTAAATTTTTTTAAGCACATTGTTAAGACTATTATTAATGTCTTAACAATTGTGCTTAAAAAAATCATAGCATGATCAGACAGAATAAACACAGTTTTACCAAAGGAAAATTGTGTTTGAGAAATTTACCTGGAGAAATTAGGACTTTTTTTAAGGCTGCGATTAATAGGGTAGTTAAAGGGGATCCAGTAGATGTAATATATTTGCATTTCCAGAAGGCATTCAATAACGTGCCATACTAAACATTAATTTGCAAAATAAGGACTTGTGAAGTTGGGATAATACACTAATATGGATGGAAGTTTTGTTAATGGAGGAATCAGAGAGCAGTGATTAAGAGTTGCATTTACAACTTGGCAGGCTGTAACATGTGGAGTACTGCAAAGATCAGTGCTGGTATCCCAGCTACTTAGAAATTATATTCATGGCTCAGAGGAAGAGACCAAGAATAATATATCCAAGTTTGTTGATGATTTTTCATTACCCTTCTGGGATCTTTCTTTGCCCTCTTTCTGGGGTCTTTCTTTGCTCTCCTTCAATTGCCTTCTCTTTTGAGGTCTCCTTTGCCAACTCTTTGAGGTTTATGCCTATGGAAATGTTAAGAAAATTGGCCTCTGTCTGGGTTTCCTCTTTTGCCCTTTTTCTGAGGTCTTCTATTGCATTTTTTCTGACATATTGATTGGAACTTCCTTGATGTCTTCATAGTCTCATCTGAGGTTTTCATTGCCTCCTCTGAGATTTTCCATTGCCTCTACCATGAGGTCTTCATTGCTTACGGAACTTTATTGTGAGTTGCCCTCTATCTGGTATCTTCTTCAATTTTCCTGTCCACAGTTGTTTGTTCCTTCTTGTCGTTGCCGCTTTAAGCGCATTGCCATTTTAAATGCATTACCTCCTTAAATGCATTGCTGCTTTAAGACTGTCATTTTTTTCACTGAGCTATCAGCAGCTGCCAGCTTTCTCTCTGCTTTTCCTGCACTTTTGAAGTTTTGGCATGAAGCTGGCTACTCTTTTTTGAACTTCTAAAACTTCATTTTTACTGACGGAAAGTTCTTTCAGTGACCTCTGGAGCTTTTTTCCCCCTTCTGGTTGTTTGGAGAATTGGTTTATTCTTTTTTTTCCTGAAGTTGTCAGTTTTTTTTGTCTACTACCCTTGGAGACCCAGGGGCTATTTTTAGAACAAAACTTGCTAACTTTTTTTTAAAAAATAGGCTGAAAACCCTTCTTTTGCTTGAAGTCCAACAGTACAGCGATTGCTGCCACAGAAACCTCACAGGCTCTGCTCCAACATCAGGAGCTTGTCAGCTCCTGAATTTTCCTGTGCTGAGGGACACTTCACTGCAGCTCACTTGGAACTTTTATTTCTACTTAACTCACTGCTTTCTGTCTGCTCTTTTCTTAAAAAAATGCTGTGGCAATTCTTTTTTTGAACTTAAGTTCTTTTTTTAACTTACAGCCATTGCTCTTGTTTCGCAAGGTTACTTTCTCTTGTTTTCGCAATATCTCAACAACTCAAATTGGTCTATTCACCCAAAGAAAGGCATTCTAGTGACTACCTTTTTTCAGTCTTCAATTAAAGCAGGATACTCACAGGTGTAACAGGCCAGAGCCAGTGTCATGATAATTTTATCCTCATTGCGAGATGTATGATACACTTTCATAGGTTTCATTTGAAATACAAAAGATTTGTTAATAAGAATCGTACAGCGTTACAGCAGCCACTGGCTGCACCTAATTCCCTCCACGTATTCTTTCTAATAGAGAACTCCACTGCCAGAGTGATTACCCATTCTCAGTCCCGATTGGTTCCCCCAAGCCAGGTGACCATTACTCTGCAGTGTTGCCCTTAAATGGACAATCACCACGAATCATCACACATGCACTTCCTCCATAGTAGGGAATTTTGTTTTTGGTTTCTGATGGTTCTGACCTCTGCTACAACCCCATTCTTAGCCACTGAAGTGAGGTTGGTGGACCATCTGGATACATTCCATGGAAAGAAGACATCGTTGTGTTTAGAGATGGCTTTGAGTAGAGTCAGTAGAGAGTTGTGCTGAAATTGGGGGTGCATGGCCTAATTTTTCTGAGGACCACCTCAGGAAATCTAGACCACACGGTTGGGCAAAGAGTGAATATGTGGAATTGAATGGCTTTTAAATATGGTGTTTGATCCCATAAGATGACAGTGGGGCAGATGAATTAGTGACTGCCCTGCCATGGGACTTGGTGAGAATAATTAATGAGTTTCCAAGCATATAATCAGACATGACAACTAAAACCTTCTGCTTGCCTTCATCTGATGTTATCCCTCCCACCACTGCAGTAGCCTCCAGAATGGAAAATTCTGTCTTTAACTTCTGTGTCATCCTTGACCAATATCCATGGTTGTCCGATTATTCTAAGGTAATACCTCTGTGAAATCCATTACTTCGATTCAGATATTAAGATGGCTACAATTAAAACTTGGTTTGATGCATCAAGATGGCAGCACAGTGAAACAGTGCTTAGCACTGCTGTCTCACAGCACCATGGACTCGGGTTCAATTCCGGCCCTGGGTGATTATACAGAGTTTGCACATTCACCTTGGGTCTGTGTGAGTTTCCTACAACTGCTCTAGTTTCCTCCCACAGTACAAATATGTGCAGATTGGGTGGATTAGCCATGGTAAAATGCATCAGCTTACAGAGATAGGGTAGGGGTGGGCCAAGGTAAGATTCTCTTTCAGAGAGTTGGCGCAGACTTAATAGATCGAATGGCCTCATTCTGCTTCAATGGAAGGTACCTAAACCTCTATTTCAACATTCCGATACGAAATGTTCATTGCTGTTTCAAGTGGATCAAGAGCCATGGCCATATCAGGTGCTCTTAACCCCCTTGATCATTGCCTGATTTACCCGAGTGCAGGGTGTCGAAATTTGCTGATGACACCAAGATTGGGGGAAAGGCAAATTGTGCGGAGGGTGTGGAGAGTCTGCAGAAGGATCTAGATAGGCTGGGCGAATGGGCCAGGAAATGGCAAATGGAATTTAATGTTGGCAAGTGTGAGGTGGTCCACTTTGGTAGGAAGAATGGTAGGAAGGACTATTACTTACGTGGCGAAAAACTGCAGCAGGCGACGGTGCAGAGGGACCTCGGGGTCCTTGTGCATGAGTCGCAAAAACCCAGCTTGCAGGTGCAGCAGGTGGTCAGGAAGGCGAATGGGATGCTGGCCTTCATAGCGAGGGGGATTGAATATAAAAGTAGGGAGGTCTTGCTGCGGCTGTATAGGGCATTGGTGAGGCCGCAGCTGGAGTACTGTGTGCAGTTTTGGGCGCCGCACCTGCGCAAGGATATTTTGGCCCTGGAGGGAGTGCAGAGGAGGTTTACTAGGCTGATACCGGAGTTGAGGGGATTGAGCTATGAGGAGAGGCTGAATAAACTAGGCTTGTACTCGTTAGAGTTTAGAAGAATGAGGGGAGATCTCATTGAGACGTATAAGATGATGAATGGGATGGATAGGATAGAGGTGGAGAGACTCTTCCCGCTCAAAAAAGACAGTAGGACTAGGGGGCACAGCCTCAAGATAAAGGGGAGGCGGTTTAGAACGGAGTTGAGGAGGAACTTCTTCACTCAAAGGGTGGTGAATCTCTGGAATTCTCTGCCCGTTGAAGTGGTGGAGGCTGCCTCGCTAAATATTTTTAAGAAGCGGGCTGATGGGTTCTTGATAAGAGAGGGGATTAAGGGTTATGGGGAGAGGGCAGGAAAGTGGAACTGAGCCACAACAGATCAGCCATGATCTTATTGAATGGCGGGGCAGGCTCGAAGGGCTAGATGGCCTACTCCTGCTCCTATTTCTTATGTTCTTATGTTCTTAAATAGCACTAGTAGAAAATGAACTGTCATGCTGGATAACAGGCATTTATTTGGATACATTTTGCATTTAGTTACAGACCACTTACACATTAAGAGTGAACTGCTTTTGTTCATGAAGGCAATAGGATTTGTGATAGAGGTCCTGTTGTCACAAATGTTCTTAACAATAACCTGCAATCTTGGAATTGCTATAACATGGCTCTGCCACGGCTTGTCTCCCCCTGGACCTTTACACTTCCGTTCTGTTAGACAGGATTGTAACAAAATATGAAACACATTCTTACACTGTTGACAATTTCCATGCACCAATTCGTAACCTGCTCTTCGCAGCGGTGCACTGCTGATTCATTGACCTGATATCTCTTTTCTGCACTGGCTTGAAATTATTTAAGATATACCATAAAAGTTTAAGCTTCACAGCCACCTGCAAAGAGATTCCTGCCGCAGATTTTGCCTGAAGGTTAAGCCAGAGGATACAGTATAACACTGTAGTGCCATTTCTGATAAAGTGGAATAATTTGAACTCAAGCATCCTCAGACACTCAAATAGTTGCACTTTAAATTCCTTGCATAATGGAGGGTGGGGGTTTGTCTGTTACAAATGGGCCTGGCTCTTGCCTCTTTGGCACTATCATGCTAGAGAAATTCAGGCCAAGTTAGGAATATTCTGAACTGAAGTTGCACCTTTCTTGGCATGGTTTCCTGCTGTTCCACTTGGCATGCTGCGCTTGCTAGCTAATCTTGCTGCTGTTGAAGTGATGCCTCTGGTGCTTGGTCCTCCCTCTTTGCAACTTTTCCAATACACAGAGGTCCAGGAGGACTGAGAGAAGCCCATAATTTTTGTTATCCCCTTTTATTGTGTGCTGCCTTTGAATGAAACTATTCCTGGGTTCATGACCATGTTGCACTCCTTTGACCCTGTGGCAGTGTGCCTCTTCATCAAACTGCTGACAAATGAAATAACATGGTTCAGGAAGCAGCTTGTTATTATTTTATTTGTTGGTGTACCTGCAACTAATCAGTTAATAACTGACCCTGACATGTGTTATTAATAACATCAGAATTGATCCAGATGTGAGAAACAATTTTCAAGATTTCTACACTTCTAACTATTATTGAGCAAAAACATCTTGAAGCAAACTCTGATCTGACAAAACAAGCACATGCTCCCAATAACCTAGAAGCTACTTCAACACACTGAAGCAATTTCCAATATTAGTACAACATTCTCACTCCCCATTACTATTTCAACTTTAGATAGTCTCAAACCCACCAGTTTGAACTTCCTAACAGCGATGTCAGTAATTCTGTTCTTACTTTTGGCTGATGCTACTTTTGGCTTCCTGTTCTCCTTCTACTATCCAATTTATACTGCTGTCAAGGTATCAATTAAACTCGCACTAAACAGTAAGCAACTCATTTCATTTCACTTTAATATTTGCAATGTTCTGTTATCCAAATCAATTTCATTTTTCAGCCACTAGCCACTTCTCCATAATGTGTTGTACATTTTGTTAAACAAGAGTTTTAAATAGGGCAGTAAGTGCAGATTGCAGTGCACAATTTCTATTTCCATCCATGAATTGCATATAATATTCATACTTGTGGAGATATTCTATCAGTTCCCTCATGGAAATAAAAGAAGAACACCATCATAGAAAATAATCCATAATCTGAAATATAAAATTTGCAGGGAGTGCCAGTGCAGCAATTGTTCATATACCCTGAATCACAAGATTATTTTATGCAATAAAGAAAATCTTAGTATTGTTTGGAGGCAACAGCAAGATGGAACATAAGCTTGCTACAATTGAAAAACATTGTTTATCTGATAATTGGCCATTGGGGTGTTCTTACTTCAGCATTAGCAGATCACCAGCTTCCCACCAGGGTAATGAAACATGCTCAGACTTCATCAGAAACACAGTGGGTATTCATTAAAAAGAAAAACTGTACAGAGACCAGCAACCACCCCCCAACACCCCTCCACACCACCCCCCCCACTCTGCCACTGCCAGGATAGCTGACCACCAATCCGTCTGTGCCATCACCAAACCTCCAGCATAACCATCAACTGACATCAATCATTATTGCCTTGCAATTAATAACCCTTCCTTGATTACTAATCTCCCTCAATGATTAAACTCCTCAATCATCGAGTCCTCTTGATCACCAGCCCCCTTCAATAACTAAATTCCTTTTCTCATTGACCCCATTCTTTTGCCTCATTGCTTTCGTTCACTGACTCCATTCAATAACTGACTCTGTTCACTGATTCCCCTTACTCACTGATTTGCCCTTAGTTACTGACTCCCAATGATTACCATTGTCCCAGTGATCACCATACGCCTCCCTTGATTATCAACACACATCACAATAACCTGTGATCTCTTCCTTCCCACCAGGATCACTGACAAACGGCCCATATACTCTCCATGTATTCCATTCTCCCCTATAATCTCCTCACCTGCCCAGTGATCTCTCTGCTCCCCATATCCACTTCAATATGTGGCTGCCTCCTCCATGAACCTTCCTGCCTCCCTACCCTTTATTCCCTGTTTGTCTTTGAGGTTCTCTGCTCCTTCCACTGAACTCTATTCCCCAAACACTCTGCTATCTTTTTACATTCACTGAGATCTCTGATCCCCCAACACCCTGCTAGCTCTCTGTTTTCACTGGCATCTCTGATCCCCCAACATCCTGCTATGTCTCTGCTTTCACTGAGATCTCTGCACACCCAAACCACCTCAAACCCCGCTATCTCTCTGCTTTCAATGAGATCTCTGATCCCTCAACAACTTGCTAGCTCTCTGTTTTCACTGAGATCTATTCACCCCCAACACCAATGATCTCTCTGTTCTCACTCAGATCTCTGTTCCTCGTGAATGTTTTCCACTTCTCCCGCTGATTGCTAACCCTACAAAGATCATGAACTTACCATTCCAGGATTATGTTGAGGGGAAAAGCTAACTCCAACTTCTTTTCTTTGCTACTAAACATCTTCTTAAATCTCTCTTCACTGACCCTATTATCCTCCCCAGTAAGCCAGAGACTACCTTGATAGTAAAATTGAGATAATTTATTAGTTACATCTTTCATTGCTGCCTTTCTCTTGCCCAACATACCAATCCTCTCTTCTCAGTCTTTTGGATAAGACCAAGCATCAGATCAAGCCCAAGATGTGTTGCAGTGCCTTATCTTGTTAACTTGGATCTTGTTTGTCTCTCTTGTGGGGACCATGAATTGGATTCAATTGCAATTTAAATTTGTTTTTTGGAGCAATCAACAAATGGATTTGGGTCTGCCCAGTCCACTCTGAGCATTGGCTTTGTAAATTTAAGAATGGATTTAAAAAAAATTTAAAAACATACCAGTCCTCTCACTAAGGGTTCCCTTCTCTTGCCTTGAATCCATATCTTTCCAATTTTTCTCCTTGCATGCCCTCCCTGAACTCATCTTATCTATGAGAAATAACCCTCCTGATTTCTAAACACCATTCTCACAAAGCTGAAGGCTACACCACATTCCTCCCTTGTCCCTATGTTTGATGGTACTGTAAATGATTCTCTCTGCTCAGATGACGTTCCCTTTCCTTTTAAAATATTATCACCGCACCTAAAAAAACTCACTCTTCACCCATTGATCCTTGCAAACTACCACCCCATTTGTAATTCTGCTTTCCTTCCCAAAGTCCTCAAATATTGTTGTAACTTCCATATCTAAGCACATCTTTTCCACAAATCCCTAATTGCATTTCTCCAATCAGCTTCTCACCCCTAAGACAGTACCAAAATGGCTGTAAACAAATTTACACATAGCATCTCCATGCATTATTAACCCTTGCCACCCTCCCTTCGGCTTTTAACATAGTGAGACATATTGTTATCTCCAGCAAATCACAAGTATCAATTATTGGCACCCTACTCTCCTCATCTATAGGCTTTCCTTTGGCAAGACCATCAGCAGACATTGATCAGCTTGGTTATGCTGATGACACTCAGATCTGCCTTTTCTTCATTTCTTTCAATTCCTCAACTGTCTCTGCATAATCAGACTCCATTAGCCTTGGATGGAAATTTCCAGTCTTGGAGCGAGCACGGCTGGAAAACTCCGTAATCATTTTTTAGAAAAATTCCGCCCCTTGTACCAAGTTTAACTGTGAAGAAAGTGCAATTTTGAACAATTTGCCCCTTCATAAACATTTATTTATGAGTGTCACAAGTAGGCTTACATTAACACTGCAATGAAATTACTGTGAGAATCTCTTAGTCGTCACACTCGGGTGCCTGATCAGGTACACTGAGTGAGAGTTTAGCGTGGCCAATCCACATAACCAGCATGTCTTTCAGACTGTGGGAGGAAACCAGAGCACCCGGAGACCCATGCAGACACAGGGAGGATGTGCAGATGCTGCAGAGACAGTGACTCAAGCCAGGAATTGAACCCCAGTCCCTGGTGCTGTGAGGCAGCAGTGCTGACCACTGTGCTACCATGTCAAAGAACAACAAAGAACAAAGAACATCCAAATGTACTCACCCCAATGATAGTTTATCACTTGTCACATTCAACAAAGAGAAAAAAATATATAATCTTGATGGTGAATGAATATAAATAGGTCAACTATATTATTACATTGGGGAAAACACGCAAAAAAGCAAAGTTTAACGGCATTTCTAGATTAAAGGTTTGCTGCAAAACTAGAAATTTGATTATTAATAGAAAAGGATTAAGCTATAAACAAATATCTGGAGAGACAAAATTGTTTCAAGTGTCTTTAAATTACTGATGTTTCAATCTGCAAAAATGTATTTAGTGATATTTATGGCATCACACTTTGAAACAACAGTCTTTCCATAAATCAGCAGCCATGTTACAGCACATGGGTTTAGATTTAGATTTGATTTATTATTGTTACATGTGTTGGTATGCAGTGAAAAGTATTGTTTCTTGTGCGCTATACACACAAAACATACTATTCGTAAACTACATAGGGGAGAAGGAAAGGAATGGGTGCAGAATACAGTAATAGTGCGAGTTTCAATTACCTACCTTGATTTTCATCTCCGATCTCCATTTGCAGTGTTGCTGACTTCCTCGGCAGGATTTTCAGGTCCCACAGAGCTTAGGAGCAGAGGTGAGCAGGGCACAAAATTACCAGCCTACCTGTTGGGTTCCCAATAATGTTGCTGGCATCAGCTATTTTGAGAGAGGTAGGTTCAGGGCCTGGAAAGTCTTTGCCCCAGAAGGCAAAGACACAATTAGACCCATTTAAGCTTTGTTAACAATGTTTCAGTTGGCCTCCAGGGCCCCAATGAAATGAGAGGCAGTTCAAACAACTGAAAGTGGGCACAGACTTCCTGTTTGCAGAGCTATCGTCCAGAGTAATTCCTTCATGCCTCCCACAGTGGTGGTCTGGGTTGTGTTTTCTATTTTTGGTTTAATTTTTTAAGAGTCAGTGAGAGGATGCTTCCATGTTAAACTGCCCTTGGACACTTGCCATTTTTGCAGCCAACTGCTTTTCTGAGGCTACACGGCCTCGATTTGCTTGAACCGTAGAACCACAGGATCCAGACAGTGGAGAAAGAGGTTACTTGGCCCATTGAGTTTGCACTGACTGTCTGAAAGAACATCCCACCCAATTCCTCCCCTCCACTCCATCTTATCCCCATAAACCTACACAATTACCAAGGCTAATTTTCCTGACCAATAAGTCTTTGGACACTATGGCACAATTTCATATGGCCAATTCAGCTAACTTGCACATCTTTGGACTCTGGGAGAAAACCGGGGTACCTGGAGGAAACCTACGCGGACACAGGAAGAACATGCAGAGACTCCACACAGAAAGTTACCCAAGGCTTGAATCGAACTTGGGTCCTGCCAGCTTCAAGAGTCCACGTGCTGCTGGACAGGGAACTTATCTCCATGCCAATTTAGGGGGCACCTGGTCAGATTTCCAACATGTGACTGTATCTTCCCCAGTGATAGGTTTGGGATCCAGAAACAGTCCTGGCTCTGGTTTGATCAAAGCAAAGATTCAGAACCCTCATCTCTGTTTCAAGGATTAGTTCAATCAATAGCAACAACTTGCATATCGCACCTTTAATATGGTAAAATGGTACAAAGTATTTCACAGGAGTGTTATCAGAAAGGATTTGACATTGAGCTACACGAAGAGGTATTAGTCCAGGTAGCGTGAAGTTTAATCAAAGAGAAAGGATTTAGAAAGTGCCTTAAAGGAGAAGAGAGAAGTAGAGAGCCAGGAAGATTTAAGAATGGTTTTCAGAGTTTAGTGCCTAAATATAGAGTGGAATCTTGTGCTCTGAAGCCAAGTTTGGTGGCAAGCTTGGATGTATGATTGATTACTACTGGGATCAGTACGTCTGAACATGTGCATTGACTTCAAAGTCATGGAAGAAGTGAAGCTCACCAGGTGAAGGCCACTTATTTGCAGTTGTAAAACAGTTCATTTTAATTTTCAACTGAACCTGGTGAGACAATTTAATTTTGATGAGGTGATCTTTCAATGCACACATGACGTGTTCAATTTTATTACCAGGGTGCCACATCATTTATTTTGAGTCACAATCTGTGGTTCCCATTTTGCCTTGCAGCAAATTGCAATTTCAGTCTCCTCATTAACTACTGGTAAAAACAGGGTCTGGAATTTTCCCATTGTGGATGGGATGGAAAATTTGCTGAACCAACAAAACCTCCTTTGGCTTTCGATGAGAATTTCCTGGAAAATTCTGACCAGGATATAAAAATTCAGTATATTACAGGCAGCATGTTTTCAGGTGGAGGAGGCAGCTTGTCATTGGCTGCCAGTGGGATCTACTGGTCCCATCAATGTAATAAGGAGAGGTAATAAGCCGTGGATAACAAAGGAGGTGAAGGAAAGTGTTAAACTAAAAGCGGAGGAATTTAGAGTAGCTAAGAGTAGTGGGCGAGAAGAGGATTGGGAGAGGTTTAAATGTCAACAAAGATTGACAAAGAAGTTGATAAGGAAGGGTAGGAGAAACTATGAAGCTGGGCTAGCGCTTAATATAAAAAAGGATAGCAAGAGTTTTTATAAATATATAAAAAGGAAGAGGCTGGCTAGGGTGAATGTTGGTCCTTTAGAGGATGAGAAAGGGGACCTAGTGGTAGGGGATGGGGATATGGCTAAGGTATTGAATAACTTTTTTGTTTCTGTCTTCACGGAGGAGGACGTGAATAATTTGCCGGGTGTTAGCGATAGAAAGGTGGTAGGACTGGAGGGTCTTAATGACATTACTGTTACTAGAAAGGCGGTGCTCGACAGACTGGAGGGGCTGATTGTGGACAAGTCCCCAGGACCGGATGGAATGCATCCGAGGGTTCTGAAAGAAATGGCGGAGGTGATAGTGGATGCCTTGGTGGTTATTTTCCAAACGTCGCTGGATTCTGGGGAAGTGCCGGATGATTGGAAAACGGCTAATGTTACGCCGTTGTTTAAGAAGGGTACCAGGCAAAAGGCGGGGAATTATAGGCCGGTTAGTTTAACATCTGTGGTAGGTAAAATGTTAGAATCCGTCATTAAGGAGGAAATTGCGAGGCATCTTGAAGGGAATTGCTTGATAGAGCAGACGCAGCACGGTTTCATTAAAGGGAAGTCGTGTCTGACAAATTTACTAGAGTTCTATGAGGATGTGTCTAGGGCGGTGGATAGAGGAGAGCCGGTGGATGTGGTCTTTCTAGATTTTCAGAAAGCGTTTGACAAAGTGCCTCACAAGAGGTTATTGCAGAAGGTCGAGGGACATGGAGTTGGGGGTAGGGTGTTAGCGTGGATAGAGGATTGGTTGTCAAATAGGAGGCAGAGAGTGGGGGTCAACGGGTGCTATTCGGATTGGCGGATGGTGACTAGTGGAGTGCCCCAGGGGTCGGTGCTGGGGCCTCAGCTTTTTACCATTTATATAGATGATCTGGAGGAGGGAACCGAGTGTAGAGTGTCGAAATTTGCTGATGACACCAAGATTGGGGGAACGGCAAATTGTGCGGAGGGTGTGGAGAGTCTGCAGAAGGATCTAGATAGGCTGGGCGAATGGGCCAGGAAATGGCAAATGGAGTTTAATGTTGGCAAGTGTGAGGTGGTCCACTTTGGTAGGAAAAATGGTAGGAAGGACTATTACTTACGAGGCGAAAAACTGCAGCAGGCGACGGTGCAGAGGGACCTCGGGGTCCTTGTGCATGAGTCGCAAAAACCCAGCTTGCAGGTGCAGCAGGTGGTCAGGAAGGCGAATGGGATGCTGGCCTTCATAGCGAGGGGGATTGAATATAAAAGTAGGGAGGTCTTGCTGCAGCTGTATAGGGCATTGGTGAGGCCGCAACTGGAGTACTGTGTGCAGTTTTGGGCGCCGCACCTGCGCAAAGATATTTTGGCCTTGGAGGGAGTGCAGAGGAGGTTTACTAGGCTGATACCGGAGTTGAGGGGGTTGAGCTATGAGGAGAGGCTGAATAAACTGGGCTTGTACTCGTTAGAGTTTAGAAGAATGAGAGGGGATCTCATTGAGACGTATAAAATGATGAATGGGATGGATAGAATAGAGGTGGAAAGACTCTTCCCGCTCAAAAAAGACAATAGGACTAGGGGGCACAGCCTCAAGATTAAAGGGGGGCGGTTTAGAACGGAGTTGAGGAGGAACTTCTTCACTCAAAGGGTGGTGAATCTCTGGAATTCTCTGCCCGTTGAAGTGGTGGAGGCTGCCTCGCTAAATATTTTTAAGACACGGGTTGATGGGTTTTTGATAGGAGAGGGTATTAAGGGTTATGGGGAGAGGGCGGGAAAGTGGAACTGAGCAGCGACAGATCAGCCATGATCTTATTGAATGGCGGGGCAGGCTCGAAGGGCTGGATGGCCTACTCCTGCTCCTATTTCTTATGTTCTTATGTTCTTATGTCTATGGCTCTTTGTGTGAGTGCATTTGTGTGTGTGAGTGTGTGGGGGTGATTGTGTTTGTGTGTGTGGGTATGGAGATTAATGTGAGTGTGTGTGTGTATGTGCGTGGGTGTGTGGGTGTGTGTGTGCGCATGTGAGGGTATGGGGATGAGCATGTGTGTTTGGGGGATGTGGACATGTGTGTGTGTGTGTGTGTATATGGGGGTGAGTGTGTTTGTGTGTGTGAGGGTATGGGGTGTGTGTGTGTGTGTGTGTGTGTGTGTGCGCGCGCATGTGTATGAGAGAGGGTGTGGGGATGAGTGTGTTTGTATATGTAAGGGTATGGGGGTGAGCGTATGTGTGTGTGAAGGTATGGGGGTGATTTTGTTTATGTGTATGAAGGTGTGGGGATGAGTGTTTGTGTGTGTGAGAGTTTGGGGGTGAGAATGTGTATGTGGGATGGTGTGGGGGTGAGTGTGTTTGCGAGTAAGGGTGTAGGGGTAAGTGTGTTTGTTGTGTGAGGGTGTGGGGGTGAGCGTGTTTGTCTGTGTGAGGGTGTGGGGGTGAATATGTGTGAGAATGTGGGGGTGAGCATGCTCGTGTGTGCGAGGGTGTGCGGGTGAGCATATTTGTGTATGAGGGTGTGGGGGTGAGCATGTTTGTCTGTGTGAGGGTGTGGGGTGAATGTGCGTGAGGGTGTGGGGGTGAGCATATCTGAAGGTGTGGAGGTGAGCATGTTTGTGTGTGCAAAGGTGCGGGGGTGAGTGTGTTTTGTGTGTATGAGGATGTGTGTATGTTTGGGTATGTGTGTGAGGGTGTGGGTTGAGTATGTGTGGATGTAAGAGAAAGCAAAGCATGTGTGAATGTGAGACAGAGACGTGTATGTGCATGTGTGTGTGTGTACGTGTGTGTGTGAGAGAGAGAGAGAGATGCATGTGTCCATCATTAGAATTAGCTTTTTAACATCATTCCTGCCATTAAAAACTAGCAAACAAGCATATTTTTAATCAGCAAGCTTTGTAATTATTACCAGTTTAATATTTGCAGTAAAGACTTGTGTACATTTGATTTCTCTGTTTGCACCTATTTCGTGGCAAAAAAGAGACATCAACATGAGAATGTTTGGGGTTCCCAGATGCTTTTGGTAGGTCACTACATGTTCCACAGCTAAAAGGGTTGGGAAACCATAGTTTAAGATATTCATAGACGGTGGATGTGAATGATGTCTGTTCATTATTTGTTTAGAAATTACCACAATGCAGTGTAGGGACAGCTGCACGAAAGAAAATCTCCATCTAAAAAATCTGTCATTGGAGATATTAACCCTCTCTCAGCCAGCAGTTTTACATTATGACTTCTCCAATTCCCAGGGTGGTACATCTAATATTCCACATGACTAGAAATATTAAGTTTAAATATTAGCCAGATATTTCCTGTCCTGTCATATATAATTAAAAGGGTTGCAGGTTGCTTTAAGATCTGATCACATGATTTGATGGGTGATGTCTTTATGATGTTGCAGGCTACTGTTTCACTTTCAGTTTGTGCTCTGCAGAGAACATCTACAAGAATAAATGTGTTGTGGTTACTTAGAATCCACTTGTGCAACCACATTATTTTCTTTTTGTTCAAACCCACAACCCCTAACATAGGACATTACAGAAATAAAACAGGTAGCAAATCAAGATTTTGGTTCATCAAGAACATCAAGGAAAGATCCGAAGAAAAGATCCTAAGAAAAAAGATACTGTGCATTCTCACACTTCAAATATGAGAAAGCTGGTGAGAAGCATCAATAGGATTAAAGATTGAAGTTCTAGTTTCAGGAAGATAAGTAGGAAATAGTTTTCTCTGTGATTTAGAGGAAGGCATGGTTTTCCAATTGGAGAAGGATGAGATTCCAGGCACTATCGGGCATATTTGAAAGAGTGGATGTTTTGCTGTACAGCTGGCATTGATTGAAAAAAAATACATCAAGTCAATGGTCTGTGGGGTAAAAATGAGAGTACTGGGAAGATAGTAAAAAAAACATATACTGAGCAGTCTGGAGTTGCTAGTACCTGCAAGAGAAATGATGGGTCAATTAGGATCCGTGAATCCTTTCAATGAAGAAAATAAATCTTGGAGTTGTTAATGCAGAGTGGTTTCAATAATTTGTACAAGTAAATAAATTATAAACAAGTTGCTTGTACCAGTTTTTCTCAGTACACTAGGAAGTAAAGCCTACAATTTCCACTGGACCTTAGTTCATCCAGCAAAGCCAAGAACCAGAATTTACAATGCCTTGACAAAAATCCTTGAGGAACATTACTTTCCAAAGCCACTGGTCGTTGTGAAATTGTTCAGGTTCCACCAAAGGAATCAAGTGGAAAGCAAAAGCATTGCTTAGTTTGTGACAACCTTAAAAAGGCTGGTACAACATCGTGGGTTTGATGAATCATTAGAAGGTTCTCTTTGAAATCAATTAATTTGTGGTTACTTTGAATCCACATGTTCTTAAGACTGAGGCCAGAAATCCCAAGGTTTTTGTTGAAGTTAGCCTAGACCTTAGGGTCTGCATTTGATTTTAGTTTGGGTGAGCATAAGGTGGTTTACTCCAGGCATGATTCAAGTGACCCACAAGGAAGTTTTTATCAAACAACGTTTATTTAAGAACACAAATAAAATATAACAAAAAGAATTAGCACAACCTTTACCAATTACAAGACTTAAACATGACAAAGTTCATTAACAACTGGCAATCTATATTATTGCAGTGTAAAGGAACCCCATAGAGATACAACCTTCTTCAGATTAAGTTAGCACTAAAGCAAGAATGCTCATATGATGCCGGATTTGCAGCTTTTAATACCTATGTGAATTGATCCTTTGAATGTTGGATCAAATCTCTGACGCTTCCAGTCCTGAAACTTTTAGAAAGTCTCTGGAAAGAGAGACAGAGAGAGACACTGCTTTTTACCAGCTTCTGGTAGCAACTGAAAACTAACTAAAACTAGAATGCTCTATTGAAAAATGCTGTCCTCAGTCACATGACATAACCTGTCAATCAACCCAATCATTTAACTTGGGATCACTCAGCAATCCCATGGGACACATAAAAACCCTAGAATACCGCATTAGTTCAGATTAATACTAACATTCCTTCAATTATCCTGCTTCAGCAACAATATAGGACACCGATCACAGGCAACACAGTACTGACAAAATTCCAGGGCCTGCAAGAAACATCCTGCAGAGAAATATGATCATAATACATTTCTGAAAGGCACAGTACCATCACAATGTACGTACCATGTTCTTTCTGTTGAAACCCACAACCCCTAATGTAGTTCGGACATTACACCATCATCTTTGTAGTGAAAAGCTTTGGGGCGAATGTAAGGCTCTTCCTGCTTGTTGAAGCAGGTTGGTGGGTAAAGGTTGACTGGAGCTCCAAACTCATGGAATTTTATTTTAAATGTCATGAGCGTCAGCTTTTCAATAAGGCAAAGAAAAAAATATTTTTGTTTCCCATGTTACTGAATCTCCTGAAGAATCTCCTGTAGTCATCTGAAGTCACACTCTATCAGAGAAAGCAAGGCCTTTGGTGGAATTAACAATTATTTTAAAGAAGTAGAAGGCTAAATTGAATAATCCTCGAAACTGAGGGTTGATGAAACCTTACCCTTTCAATACAATGCAGGCAGCATACCATCTTCAGTTGTGCTTGATCAATGAAATGATTGCCCAGCCATTGTTAACCGTGATAATCATTTGCTTCACAAATCAATGGAACACCCAAAAACAGAACTTGCTTGCACCAATTGAAACCAACCTGCATTGTTTATCAGTTAAATAATAAATTTCTTAAAGGAAAAGTGCTTTGTGGCTAGTGCAGATGCTAGCTCTCTGATAGGAAGAAATTCTGCCATGGAAAATAGTGAAGAAAGACACAATGTAGAAAAAAACAGTATGCAAAGTTCTTAGATGCTGTAGTGGAAGCCTTGGTGAAGAAAGTGGACCACTCATGGACCTTTCATGCATCTGCACCTCCCCCCACTCATGGTCTCTTCTCCCACTGCACTTTCCCCCACCCATAGTTCCCTTCTCCACCTGAATCTACTCCTCCTCAGACCCTTCTTGACCTGCACCCCCTCACAGTCCCCTTCTCCACTTGCACTCGCCATTCACAGTCTTCCCCTACACCTGCACCCCCACTCATGGTCCCCAGCTGCACTTCCCCCTCCCCCCACTCACAGTTACATTCTCCATCTGCACCCCCTCAATCATAGACACCTTCCTCCCCAGGGCTCTTACCATGTTCCAGCTCCATTCCCTCATCGCACCCATTCAAGACCTCCAGAAGACTTCAAATCTCTTCCCCTTCTCCTTTCGGTCTCCACAATTGCCATATCTGTTTGTGTCTCCCTTCTCTATGTTGACCCCATCCCACCACACAACGTATCAACATGCTCCATTATCTGCTGCAGCCATACATCTGCTGTTTGATGGTTTTCATGCTGTTTGAGGATTCACCGTCATGAGACTTCACCATCCCTTCCAGGATCAACCATCATGGGATTCACCGTTTCCTCCATTATTCACTACCATGAGAATTCACCATCTTCAGGATCCACATTGCGAAACTCCACCATCTACCCAGGATCCATAAGCTGCCATGGAGCATGTCCCTGCTGTTCTCTCTCAAGAAGATTGTGTTTGTCCTCCTGCCACTGTCAGCTCACCATTCTTCTTGCCTGTCAGTCAGATAGCCCACACTGCTGTTGTTGATGTCGAGAAGGTGCAGTCCACAGCATGGTCTCCTCGGCCCAGAGCTGATCACAATCATCCATCAAGGCTGTCTACAGTCTCATTTACTGGAAGTCGGCAGCCTTCCTCCAGACAGAGTGCAGTCATTGGGAAGGAGCATTAGACCAGGCAAAAGGCACATAGATGACAGGAGAAAGGAAATGCACAAAGATGATTAGTTGTATGCACAATTGCATGACTTATCCAACAAATCCAATCCAGCTAATTAATGCCCCATCAATTTACTTTCAATCATCAGTAAAATAATGAAAGATGTTGTTGACAGTTCTACCAAGTGGCACTTATTCACTAATAATCTGCTCACCATGCTTAGTTTGTGTTCTTCCATGGAAACATGGAAAGAAACTAAATTCCAGAGGTGAGTTGAGAATGACCGCCCTTGACATCAAAGCAGCATTTGAGCAAGTGTGGCATCAAAGAACCCTTACTTATAAAAGGGAAGTCAAAGAGAATTAGGCAGAAAAGTCCACACTGCAGTCAAATGTGGGCTGTTGCAGGGTTGGTTAGCTCAGTTGGCTGGACGTTGGCTTGTGTTGCAGAGTGATGGCAACAGTGCGGGTCCAATTCTCATACCGGCCAAGGTTTTTCATGAGGGCTCACCTTCTCAACTTCCCCCTTACCCCACCTCCCCCCTCCCTCTGCACCTGAGATGTGGTGATCCAATGGTTAAATCACCACCAGTAAGCTCTACCCATCAAAGGGGAGAATAGCTTATGGTCATCTGGGACTATGATGGCAGAGTAATAATCTCAGCTCAAGATATTGCTGCAGAAGTTCCTCAGAGCAATATCCTAGGAATGATTATCCTCAGCAGCTTCATCAATTGAGGGTGGGAAGCAGTGTGGGCAGCTAATCATTGAACAGAAACTTAACTGGACCAGCCACATAAATGTGTACAACAGCAGGTCTGAGACTGATGATTCTGTGGCAAGTAACTCATTGACTGATTACCTAAAGCTTTCCCACCATCTATAAGGCACAAGTCAGGAGTGTGATGGAATATGCTCCACTTGCCTAGTTGAGCGCAGCTCCTACAAAGCTCAATTCGTCAACACACTCCAGGATAAAGAAGCCCTTTTGATTCTCACCTCTTAATATCTTGATATCAACCACCCTAAACATTCATTTTCTCCATTTCTGATGCACCATTACTGCAGCGTGTATCATCTAGAAGATGCACTGCAACAAGTTATCAGAGTCTTCAGCAATACCATCTAAACTCAATCTCTATTACAGCAAAGTATAAGGGAATATATAGAATA
This sequence comes from Carcharhinus amblyrhynchos, assembly GCF_965287045.1. Classification (NCBI taxonomy): domain Eukaryota; kingdom Metazoa; phylum Chordata; class Chondrichthyes; order Carcharhiniformes; family Carcharhinidae; genus Carcharhinus; species Carcharhinus amblyrhynchos. The sequence continues at coordinate 19,119,927 of NC_137347.1, forward strand.
CAACTTCCCTCTAAGTCACACAATATCCTGTTTCTTCACTGCCACTGGGTCAACATCCTGAAACTCCCTACCTAACAATATTTAGGAGTACCTTCACCATACGGGCTGTAGTGGTTTAAGAAGATAGTTTACCACCATCTTTTGAGGACAACTGGGGACAGGCAACAAATTCTGGCCTTGCCAGAAACATGCACATCCCAAGAACAAACAAAAATTGTGGTGGATTTTTGTGTTGTGGCTAAGTAGACGTTGGGATGTAAATGACAGAAGAAAGGTAAGATGAGTTTTGATGATGGGAATTTGTTTTGCAGTTACTGATATTGCATTCGGATGAGTTCCTTATGAACACCTCAAGCAGAAAGGGGCTGTCAGTGTTGCCTTCACCTTTCCCCTTCCTCAGCTCCTCATAGCACAAATGGTGCCAAGAATTCCCCCACCCCCTCATTGTGCAGCATGCAGCAGACCACCATGAATCATGATACCCATTCCCCTAAATACTGCAAGGTTTCTCCACTGTAGTCCAAGCAGTGAAAGTGTTGTTTCAGCATACCAATTGGCTGCTCTATCATATTTCATGTGACAGCACTGCTCTCATTGTATACACATTGCAGATGTTGTGTGTGTGTGTGTGTGTGTGTGTGTGTGTGTGTGTGTGTGTGTGTGTGTGTGTGTGTGTGTGTATCTAGCTGTGTGTCTGTGTATGTGTGTATATGTAGGTGTCTGTGTGTGTCTATGTGTGTCTATCTATGTGTGTGTGTCTGTATGTGTGTCTGCATGTGTCTGTGTCTGTCTGTCTGTGTGTGTGGTCCTCTTTCCTGCTTTTGAGACATCTGTCATGTCATCAGTGGATAGCCTTTGTCATTCCTTGTCATGATAGCTCAAAACAGCTGGCACAGTGAACTGCCACATCACAGTTGCTGCCTGGATACTGGCCATTGACTGCATAAGATCACACACCAGCTGAACTTTGAGAGAGTGAAATATCCTTTGGTTCCGCTGTATGGTATTGTCGACATGCAGCATTCGCAATATTGTGCATGAACACTAGGAATGCACTGCAATGGAAATCACATTCTCACTCCACCTGCTGGCAAAAGAGAATGAAATGTGGTTTGCTCGCTCTGATTAGAGACAATGGCTGCCTTTGCATAACAGTGGATGACAAATAGTGATATGTTGCAAGGTTCTCAGCCTTTTGGCTAAGATCAAGCATCATCTGATCAAGCCCAAGATGAGGTGCAATGTCTTATCTTGTCAGTTTGGATCTTGATTCTCATTCTTGTGGAACCATGAATAATATTCACTTTGAACTTGGTGTTTGGAGCAAGCAATGTGATGGATTCAGGCTTGCTTCCACCATCTCCTCTGACAGCATGTTCCAGGCACTCACCACTCGCTGCATGAAAAACTTCCCCCGCACATCTCCCTTGAGCTTTCCCCCTCTCACCTTGAACTTGTGCCCCTTTGTAATTGACACTTCCAACCTGAGAAAAAGCCTCTGAATATCAACACCTCTCATAATTTTGTAAACCTCTATCCATGCTCCCCTCAGCCTCCATCTTTCCAATGAAAATAACCCTAGTTTATTCAAGCTCTCCTCATAGTCACCTCCTTCGAGACCAGGCAACATCCTGGTGAACCTTCTTTGCGCTCTCTCCGAAGCTTCCACATCCTTCTGGTAGCGTGGTGACCAGAACTGCACACATTACTCCAAATGCAGCCTAATCAAAGTTTCAAATAGCCGCAATATGATTTCCCAACTCTTGTACTCAATGTCCCAGCCACTGAAGGCAAGCATACCACATGCCTTCGTAATCATCTTGGTAACCTGTGTTGCCACTTTTAGGGAACTGTGAACCTGCATAGCCATCCCTCTGTACGCTAATATTCCTAAGAGTTCTGCTATTTACAGTATAATTTACACCTAAATTTGATCCTCCAAAATGTATCACGTCGTATTTGTTCAGATTAAACTTCATCTGACATATCTGGGCCCAAGATTTATATCCTGTTGTATCCTCTGACAATCCCCTGCACGATCAGCAACTCCACCAATCTTTGAGTCACCTGTAAACTTGCTGATCAGAATACCCACATTTTCCTCCAGATCAATTATATATACTATAACCAACAGATGTCCCAGCACTGATCACTGCAGAACACAACTTTCTGAAAAATAACCTTCCACCACTACTCTCAGTCTTCTATGACCAAGCCAGTTCTGTATCCACCTAGTCAGTCCATCCCAAGTCCCATGTGACCAGTCTCCCATGGGGGAGCCTTGTCAAATGCCTTACTAAAGCCCATATAAACAACATCCACAGCCCTTCCCTCATCAAGAGCAGGTCAGGGACTAGGAATACTGCAGCAAGTAACACACCCCCTGATTCCCCAGAGCCTATCCACCTCCTACAAAGCACCAGTCAGGTGTGTGATGGAATATTCCCCACTTGCCTGGATGGGTGGAGCTCCAACAACACTCAAGAAGCTTGACACCATCCAGAACAAAGCAACTGCTTGATTGGCACCACATCTGCAAACATTCAATCCCTCTATCACTGATGCTCAGTAGCAGCAGTGTATACTATCTATAAGATGCATTGTAGCAATTCATCAAAGATCCTTACACAGCACCTTCCAAAACCACGACCACTTCCACCTAGAAGGACAAGGGCAGCAAATAAATGGGAACACCACCACCTGCAAGTCCCCCTCAAAGCCACTCACCATCCTGACTTGGAAATGTACCCTTTGCAGTCACTGGGTCAAACTCCTGGAATTCCCTCTCTAATGGCATTGTGGGTCAACCCACAGAACATGGACTACAGCGATTCAAGAAGGCAGCTCACCTCAACCTTCTCAAGGGCAACTAGGGATGGGCAATAAATGCTGGCCAGCCAGTGATGCCCATGTCCCACGAATGAATCAGTTATCTTTGCTACCTCTTCAGAAAACTCAATCAAGTTGGTGAGACATGACCTGCTCCATTCAAAACCATGCTGCCAGTAATGAACTAGCCCATTTTTTTCCAAATGTGCATATATCCTACCAGACTCACTGGCCTATAATTTCTGGGAATTTCCCTGCTTCCTTTTTTAAATAAGGGAACAGCATTGGCTAACCCTCTGTCCTCTGGAAACTTGCCTATGGCCAAAGAGGATGTGAAGATTAAAGCTCCAGCTATTTCTTCCTTTGACTCCTGCAGTAACCTGCGATAGATCCTATATGACCCTGGGGACTTGTCTACCTTAATGCAATTTAAGATACCTAACACTTCCTCATTTTATATATTGACAGTCTTTACAGCATTCACACACCTATCCATAACTTCAACATCTATCACATCCTTCTCTTTGATGAATATGATTCAAAGTACTCATTAAGAACCTCACCCATTTCCTGTGGCTCCATGCATAACTTCCCTCCATCGTCCTTGAGTGGTCTACTCTTTCTCTTGCTACCCTCTTGCTCCTAATATAAATCTTTTGAAACCCTTTTAAATACAGAAACACAAAATTATACTTATTTAAAAAACTATGTCTTACTTTCATAAATACAAATATAAATTATTTAAAACTACCTCTGTTTCCTGACACCAATTAAACCTGGTGACCTTTCTGTAGGTTTGGAGTGAAGATCTTCCTAATTGGACAAGCTGTGGTCCCAGCGAACATGGCCAACTTAACTGCACTCCAGAGCCCCCTCCATGCTGGATACACTGGGGTCTATTGCAGTTTCAGCAGTGGCCACCACTCACACGATTTTGAAGTTGGTGGACTCAAATCATATATGCACCTGTCAACAATTAAAGGGCGAATTAAGACCATTAGAAGTCCCATCTACACGGGTTTTACACTGCCCATGCAATTTCTAGCTTATCATATGAACAAAATGGGGGCGCTCATTACACCTTTTACATTTCGTCATTCAAGGATGTGATAAAATGTGCCTGGAGCAGTTGTGTATGATGTTGTTCGTATCTGTGTGAGTGTAAGAGTTTTGCTTGCATTTCCTAGTTATTGTTTGGCATTTGAAGCATGACTTTCAGCACTTCAGGACTTCCCTGGAAGGTTTCTTTGGGGACCGGAGCACAATGTTTCATTATTTGCCGGGCACTGGTCCTTTGCATTTAATCCAAAGGGGATAGTCTACTCTGTTAGTGGGACCTTTCTGAAGAGGAAGAACGGGGCAGGAGGGAGAGGAGGCCAGGTAAACACAGGCAATGTACCAGGCAGAGACCTCTAAGAGGGGAGGCACTAGGTTAGTTGATGCAGGGCCAACAGGCAAGCCAAGATGGGAGGAGTTATCAAAGACGCCACAAGCAGCAGCTGGAATATACAGGCAGCGCACCAACCACCTGCAAATGTCTGAGATCTAGTTCTACAGGAGGCTACACCTCTCCAGGGACACAATGACATCCATTTGCAAAATGATAGGTCCTGAAATATGTGTGGGGATTCACTGCATGCTGGTTGCATTGAACATGACAGTGGTCCTCAACCTCTACACCTCTGGTTCATTTCAGTGCTTTGTGGGGGATTTGAGTGGTGTCTCACAAACAGCCACACACAGTTGTGTCAAGCTAGTGACTGATGCCACCTTTGGACACACCACCATTTTCACCAACTACTAGATAGATGCAGGCAGCCAGGCAGAGAGAGCGTGAGGGTTCGCAGTGATGATTGGGTTCCCCAGCAAGCAGGGTGCTTTAGACTATGCGCATGTGGTCATTAAGGCATCAGCAGGAGAGCCGGCAGCTTTCATCAACAGGAAGGGGTTTCATTGCAGAATGTGAAGATTGCCTGTGATCACAAAATACCAATTCTACAACTCTGTGCCTATCCAGGGAGTTCACGTGATTCATACATTTTGCAGCTCTCCCAGGTATCAAGACTGGTCGGGGCTCCTATATGATTGGATGGATGGCTCTTGGGTAACAAAGGCTCTTCCTTGAAGAAGTGCCCACACTCCAATACCCAAGAACTAAGGCAGAGGAGAGATACAACAGGAGTCAAGCATCCACATGAGTGGTGGTGGAGAGGATCATTGGGCTGCTTCTGATGCCTTGACCACGCCGGGGAACATTGCAATATCCACCAGAGAGTGTCTCCCTCATTGTGGTTGTATACTGCACCCTTCTCAATCTGGTTATGACAAAAGGGGACCCAGTGGAGGCTGAGGAGAATGAGGCAGACCAAAGACCAAAGAGCTGACTCCAATGTTGGGTCAGAAAATGAGACTGGGATCGAACAAAATGAGGACTTCAACACAAAAGATAGAAACATTTAGAGGGACAGGGAAATGAGGGAAGTATTGATCTAGGCAACGAGGCCAACTCAATCCAATGGCAATGTCTCACTTGCAATAAAACTTTCCTTTAGAGCCCAACCCTAAAATCCTGTAAAATCCTGTAACACGGTAACACACAAGCCCCACCCTACCCCCCACCCCCCACACTTCCCTGTTAACTCCTGGCAACTGTCAATCTCTGGAGAATAATCTAGACAAACTTAAAGCCAGTTTCGCTTTTCAAAGAAAAATGACAGAATGCTGTGTGCTCTGTTTCCTGGAGACATGGTTCACTCCTGCTTCACTGGACTGTGCCCTACAATCAGGGGGCTTCATAATCCAGACAGCAGCCTCAGGCAAGGCTAGGGGAGATGGTGTCTGTCTTCTAATCAACACCTCTTGGTGCGGAGATGTAGCAACATTGATGAGTTTCTGCTTCCTGGACCTAGAATACTGATGCTGAAATGCTGCCCCTACTACCTCTGTTATCCTAACAGCAGATTGCATCCCACTCCATGTGGACATGAAGGCTGTGCTGGACGAAATACATACCACCACAAATAGCCTTGAGACAAAACATCCTGAGGCCTTGTTCATCATTGCCAGCATCTTCAACCAGATCAAGATCAAGTGTGTCCTACTAAGATATCACCAATACATCTCCTGTTCCACCAGAGGTCCAAATATCCTGGACCACTGCTACACAAACATCAAACATGCCTACTGCTCTATCGCCCACCCACACTTTCAGCCTCACAATCAGACCACAAGGCTGTGCTCCTGTTGCCAGTTTATGAACAAAAACTGAAATGGGAGAATCTATTAAAGGAAGTCATACAATGTTGATCTGAGGAATCAGATGCCCTCCTACGGGACTGCTTCTAGTCAATGGACTGGTCAATATTTAAGAACTCAGCAACCAACTTGACTGAGTACACCACTACAGTAACAGGCTTCGTTAGTAAGTGCCAATAGAAATGTGCCAAAGAAGCAAATCTGTATGGAAACCATGGATGAACTGGGATATCCACTGCCTGCTGAAGTCCAGAGCTGAGGCATTCAAGTCAGGCAACCCTGACCTATACAAGAAATCCAGATACGATCTATGGAGAGCGATCAAAGATGCCAAGAGACCATACTAGACCAACCTAAAATCCTAAGCTAGCCATATAGTCGGACTCCCCCCGACAATGGCACTATTTGCAAGATATAAAGGCTACAAGATGAAAGCTTATAGAATCACTGGCACCAATACTCTCTTCCCCAATGAGTTCAATTTATTCTATACCTGTTCTGAGCAAAATATCAGTGAGAGCAAGCCATCCATCCTGGAAGCCTTGGCTGAATTGGAGCTGGGGTCAACATTGTAGGTGTCAGATCAGCCTTCTCGAAAATCAATCCACAGATGATGGCTGAACCAGGTGAGGCACATGTATGAGCACTCAGATGCTGCGTGGACAAGCTGGTGGGGGTGTTCACAAACAGCTTTAACCTCTTCTTTCACTGATCTGAGGTCTCTACCTGCTTCAAGAAGACAACCATCATCCCTGTACCAAAGAAAAACAAGGAAACGTTCTTTAATGACTATCAGCCATTGGCTCTGACATCCATCATCATGAAGTGCTTCAAAAGGTTATTCATGGCACAGATCAATTTCAGCCTCCCAAATTGCCTGGATCCACTATAGTTCACTTGTCACCGCAACAAGTCCACAGCAGATGCCATTTCCCTGGCCCTATACTCAGCCCTGGAACACCTGGATAACAAAGACACTTATATCAGACTCCTATTTATTGATTACAGCTCAATCTTCAACACCATTATTCCTACAAAATTCATCTGCAAACTCCATGGCCTAGTGCTTGGCTCCTCCCTCTGTAACTGAATCCTAGACTTCCTAACCCACAGATTGCAACCAGTAAGGATAGGCAATAACAGCTCCTCCACAATTATCCTCAACACCAGTGCCCACAAGGTTGTGTCCTCAGCCCCTTGCTATACTCCTTATACATCTATGACTGCATGGCCAAATTCCCCTCCAACTCAATTTTCAAGTTTGCTGATGACACCACCATAGTGGGTCACATCACAAACAATGATGTGACAAATTACAGGAAAGAAATTGAGAATCTGATGAATTGGTGTGAGCCCAATAATTTCTCCTCTCAATGTCAGTAAAACAAAAGAGATAGTCAGTAACTTCAAGTAGTGGAGGAAATGCCCCGTCTACATCAATGGGGATGAAATGGAAGCGATTGAGAGCTTCATGTTTCTAGATATCCAGATCACCAACAATCTGTCCTGGTCCTTCCATGCCAACACTATAGTTGAGAAAGTCCACCAATGCCTCCACTTTTTCAAGAGGCTGAAGAAATTTGGCGTGTCTGCGATAACTTTCACCGACATTTACAGATGCACCATGGAAAGCATCCTTTCTGGTTGTGTCACAGCTTGGTACGGCTTTGTACCAAGACCACAAGAAACGCAATGAAGCCCAATCTATCATGCAACCAGCCTCCCACCCATTGACACTACCTACGCTTCCCGCTGCCTCGGAAAAGCAGCCAACATAATCAGGGCCCACACACACACCCAGACACCTCTCTTCCACCTTCTTCTGTCGGAAAAAAACATACAAAAGTCTGAGGATATGTACCAACCGAGTCAAGATCAGCTTCTTCCCTGCTGCCATCTGACTTCTGAATGGACCTACCTCATATTAAGTTGATCTTTCTCTACACCCTAGCAATGACTGTCACACTACATTCTGCGCTGTCTCCTTCTCTATGAATGGTATGCTTTCTGTATTGCACGTAAGAAACAATACTTTTCACTGTATCCCCCCAATACATGTGATAATAATAAATCAAATCAAACTCAAATTCCTCCAGCTACGAGCTTGTGCAACATCTGAACATCTTGCCAGTGTACAATGCATGCAGCTAACTCAGCCCACTGAATTAAAGAAAACGTTTATGTGACTTCTCATTAACATAAGAAGAGCATACAAATATTCCAAACTTAATGGGAAACTCCAAGTGATGCACATAAATAATGTCACCCATGACATGCCCGTGAATTGCTTAAGATCCCTTAAACTTATATCTGCAGGTACTGCATTTTGATCCCCCCCTCATCCACCATCCTCCCCCACCCTTGCTGGCATCAGCATTGGAGACATTGAAGTAGTGTGGCCATAATGACCATGATGGTTGTCCTCTGGTCACCAGCATTGGCTCTAGTTGGGAAGGAGCATCAAGCCCCATGGCTGTTCATTCCTTAGATGTCACGACATCATCTGATATAAATGCATTAGAGGTAATTCAGAGGAGCTTTACTAGATTGATACTTGGAATGAGCAGCTTGTCTAATGAGGAAATGTTGGGCAGATTGATTTTATTTTCATTGATGTTTAGAAGATTGAAAGGTGACTTGATTGAAGCACATAAGATCCTAAACAATCTTGACAAGATGGGTGTGGCAAAGATGTTTTTTCTTGTGGTGAGTCCAGAATCAGGGACACTGATTTAACATAGGGGCCATCCTTTTAGGACAGAAATGAGGAGAAATGTTTATTCTCAGAGGATTGTGAGACCTTGGAACTCTCTGCTTCAAAAGGTGTAAAGATGGGGATCATCGAATATTTTTAAGGTGGTGGTAAATATATTCTTGTTAGGCAAGGGAATCAAAAGTTCTTGGGGGTAGATGGGAATGTGGAATTCAAAACACAAACAGATCAGTCATTATCTTATTGAATGGCAGAGCAGGTTCCAGGAATTGAACAGCTTACTTCTGCTCCTATTTCCTGAGATGTGAGATAATGTATTATACTTTGTGTTTTTATCCACTCTAGTACCTTCAGAATTAAAGATTGATTCAACTCAAGAAAGAACAGTATGAATGATATACACCAGTACTTCTACAAAGGATTACATAGGGTTTAAAGCACGGAACTGGCAATTTGGCTTAACCAATCGACACTCCAGTGTTAATGCTCCACTTAAGCCTCCTCATAATTTTCCCATCTAAATCTTCCAGTCCTACCATTGACTGAGTAAATCCTGCCTGATTCCATCTGCCAAAATGCACCACCTCACATTTATCTAAATTAAACTCCATCTGCCATTCATTGCCCCACCGGTCCAATTGATCAAGATCCCTTTGCAATCCTAGATAACCTTCTTTGCTGTCCACTATGCCACCAATCTTAGTCTCATCTGCAAACTTACTAGCCAAGACCCATACATTCTCTCCAAACCATTAGTATAAATAACAAATACCAGTGGACCCAGCACTGATCCCTGAGGCACAATGCTGGCCACAGGCCTCCAGTTTGAAAACAACCCTCTACAACCATCCTCTGTCTTCTGTCATCAAGCTAATTTTGTATCCAATTGGCTATCTCACCTGGATCCAATGAGATTTAACCTCATGCAACAACCCATCATACAGTACCTTGTCAAAGGCCTTGATAAGTCCATTTGATGGTGATGTCATTAGGGTATTGCAGAGACTTCCAATTTATTTTCAATTTGTAGGCAAGAGGTCCTAGAATAAATCTGTTGTTGTTTGTTTGAATCCATATGTGCAAACCACATATTTTCTTTTTGTTAAAACCCATAATCCCTGACATAGTTTGAACATTACAGGTATGAACACATTCCCACTTCTTTATCTATTACCTGTCCCTTTTTTTCCAATTACACAAAAGCTTTTCCAATTACACAAAGGCTTGTCTTACAGTTTATTTATTAGTGACAAATAGGCTTATATTAACACTGCAATGAAGTTACTGTGAAATTCTCCTACTCACCTGTTGGGTACACTAAAGAAGAATTTAGCATGGCCAATGCACCTAACCAGCATGTCTTCAGACTATGGGAGAAAACCAGAGCATCCGGGGGAAATCCAAAATCACCCCCCCCCACCGGCTGACAACCACCCCCACTACTCCCCCCAGCCTGCCCTGATCGTTGGTCTCCCTCCTGCCCCGACAAGATCCCAATGCGGAGTGGCAGCGGGATCCTCCACCCTCACTGTTTGCCCCCTAAGCCTGGCCCCACCAGGCCCTGCCCTCTTGACACTGCCCCATGCCCTTTGGGCAGTGCCAGGGCACATAGGCTGGCACTTCTGGGGTTCCCATGCCCAGAGGGAACCACCCCCTCCCCCCAATGTTCTGGGGGGGCCCCAATTGCCCCTCCTTCACTTCAACAGGATCATCCTGATAGTTCCCAGAAAGTGGGGACCTACTGTAAATCTCGCAGTGAAACACTCTGGTGGGGAAGGAAAGGCTAGCGGGCCAGGAGAATTGAGCCCTAGGTCCACTAATCACATTTAAGTTATATTAAAAACAGATGAAAATTACTTATATGGTTTTCCCACCGATATCCAATGCAGATCTGATGGCGCCAGAAATCTGGTGCTGGGAGATGTGTTTGCGGTGGGAACTCATGTGTGAATTCCACACATATTCAGCCGCAAGATTCTCCCACCCTGCTGTGCTAGAAAATTAGTATGGCGAGGTGGGAGAATCGCCCCCACAATATACACCCATCATCCAAGGATGTGGCGCAATGTCGTATGACCTTTCTCTCTTTTCTAGGCCTCAGGGCAGGCCAAAGCCATATATGTAAGATGTTTCTCAATAAAGTTAACATTTTTCTTACCTCAGCTGGTCCTGTAATTGTCTGCTTCTGCACAATGATACCAATATTATAACACCTATCCGATGAAGTTATTCAACTTCCCCCAATGTCTCAAGTAGGAACAAGGTCCAAGGATTTTTTCTTTGCTTTCAGTCCTCCTTGGCCATAGTCTACTCCAAGGACTAGAACCCAGTTGTAAATGTATACATTTCCTTTCAATAATGTTTATGAAGTAGTAAAACTGGAAAAATTACTGACACAAATATGTGCATTGTTGTGCATGATATTATCTTAGACTAATTTTTGAAATATGGGTTAGAACTCACAAATTCATATATGTATTCCTCCTTCATGCATTTTATTGTAGATCACCAGTAACTCTGAATAAATCTGAAGGTGATAAGTAATACCAGCACACTGATTACAATGATAAATTTTATTTGTGATGCACATTTCATACTTTATTCCCTAATAATAACCTCGTTGTGCTAATATTCATAGAAGGTTTATAATAGAGGGAATTCTCTCAACTTCCACAGAAATACAAGAGAAACACGGAGCTTTTTAATTATTCATCCCTGACTCGTTCTACTGAACTCATTTTATATGATGTGCTATTTCATGGTATAACACAAAAGAAGATTCAAAACGGCAATATGATTTTCATGGCGCAGTGTCTCATAATTAAGAAAAAGCTCTATATAAAGGTCTTAAAGGACAAATATCAAATTGACAGAATAATTTGCATGTCAGATTTGTAAACCGTGAAATTATGCAAATGGTGGAACATTGATATTGTTTCTGCTTGGAATACATTTAGCTTTGCTGAACATTTATTTAAAAAAGTCTAAGAGAACCACGTGATACTTGTTTTGGTATGAACTTTTCCAGAGGTCAATATGACAATCTGAGCTTTCACAGAAATCCATTTCAGAAATCTCACCATTTCTGGCTCAAAAGCAGCCCATGTAGATGCCTGCTAATACATCAAGCCACAAGAGATCGGTGATTTCCAACCAACCAAAAGAAGGCAAATAAGTATACAGGAAAGTAGGAAGAATAAGCTCAAAGCTACTAAACTATGTTTATTAAATCAAAAGTATGAATTTTCAGCTTATATTGTTTGAATATTATATTTGCCAAATTGTGCAAGAAAAGAGTAAAAATGTAATTCAGTGACAGGTGAATATTCATTCAAGTGAATTCCAATGTGTACAATAATCTTAAATGAGTGTTTTTTAAAGTCCTCATGTTTTCTGCCACATCTTTACATGAACTTAGGAGGCCAGTTTTACAGAACTTTGAAGTTTTCTGCAAACAGTGGAACCCAGAAATTGTGTTTCAATGCAATAAACAATATGCCAGGCCTTCCACCTGGCCTGTCATCCCTGGTGAAGATCCAGTCCAAATCCCAAGGAAAATGTTATTTGCATAATAGGAATAAGCTCCCACACAATTTATGGCATTATTGGTCTCCTAAAACCATTGATGTATCAGACCTTCAGAGTGATGTCTTGTCACTGCATCAGAGCGGGTTTCAGGTCAATAGGTGCTGGCAAGGAGGGTGTTTCACAGCCTGGTCAGACCGGTGTCTAGCAATTAAAAGTTATTCCCGTAATGAAATGTTGTTTTTGTATTGCCAATCAATCTTTTTGAGACATTGCAGCTTCCACATATAGTTGTTGTGCAATATTTATGCTTAGAATCATAGAGTCATAGAGGTTGACAGCATGGACACAGGCCCATTGGCCCAACTTGTCCATGCTGCCCTTTTTTTAAAACCCCTAAGCTAGTCCCAATTGCCCACATTTGGCCCATATCCCTCTACACCCATCTTACCCATGTAACTGTCTAAATGGTTTTTAAAAGACAAAATTGTACCTGCCTCTACTACTATCTCTGGCAGCTTGTTCCAGACACTCACCACCAACTGTGTAAAAAAAATTGCCCCTCTGGATCCTTTTGTACCTCTCCCTTCTCACCTTAAACCTATGCCTTCTAATTAACTTTGGGAAAAGATATTGACTATCTAGCTGATCTATGCCCCTCATTATTTTATAGATCTCTATAAGATTACCCCTCTGCCTCCCACACTTTGGAGAAAAAAGTCCCAGTCTACCCAGCCTCTCCTTATACCTCAAACCATCAAGTCCCAGTAGCATTCTAGTAAATCTTTTCTGCGGTCTTTCTAGTTTAATAATATCCTTTGGGTGACCAGAACTGTACACAGTATTCCAAGGGTGGTCTTACCAATGTCTTGTAAACTTCAACAAGACGTCCCAACTCCTATATTTAATGTTCTGACCAATGAAACCAAGCATGCTGAATGCCTTCTTCACTACTCTGTTCACCTATGACTCCACTTTCAAGGAGCTATGAACATGTACCCCTCGATCTCTTTATTCTGTAACTCTCCCCAGTGCCCTGAGTAAGTTCTGCCCTTATTCAGACTACCAAAATGCATCGCCTCCCATTTATCCAAATTAAACTCCATCTGCCACTCGTCAGCCAACTGGCCCAATTGATCATTGTACATATATTCAAAAACAGAGTGGGCTTTCTGAAATCAGTTTAAAATGTGTTATAGAGAGCTAATAACCAGAAGGATGTTCAAATATATCAGGCAGCCACAACAGTTATCTATAAGTGATTAGGGATTGAGATTACCATTGCAGCAAAACATCCAAGAACAGGAGTTTCTTTTAGTCAGGGGCTCTAAATGGGCAATATTGCACAAGTCTTCTATTATAATGCCCACCTAATATTCAGTTCCATTGAAGTCAATGTATAATGGGCTACCATGCAATACAGTATGGTCCATTTGTGCTATGGTTCAAAGCAAATTTCTATTCCACAGTCTGAGACTGAATCCTCAAAATGATGCACTAAGATGGCTGCTTAGCTCCATAGAAAACTCCAGACACAATTCATGGTATATTATTCTATCACACAACTATAGTTTAATGAATATATAATTTATATATATACAATTATAGAATGTCCATTATAAAATATTCTTTCCCTTCTAAAAGTAACTATTTGGACAGAACACGACTTTGATTCCAATTGCCATCAAAACAAAGTAATACACTCATTACCTCAAACAAATAACCTAATTTACTTAAATCCTGTTACTATGTATTTTCTGGGTTGCACGCAAAAATGGAGTCAGCAAACAATCTACAGAAAATGCAATTGTTGCATTTTAATTTCATAATTTCCTTTAATATTGCATGCTAATTATTGAAAATGAGGAAAGAAGTGCTGCTCGTTCTTAGCAGTCTCAGTATAAATGGAAGGGAAAAAATAGCAGAGCAAGATCCAATGGCCAAAGGATACTAATCTATTGAACATACACAAATTGCCAGTGGAGTCTTCACATTCTATGTTAAAAATGTTATTACTGCTGCCAACTGACTGACCTAATCAATAGATCAGGTATGGGCAGCAATCCATAGGATAAAGCATGAATCTTGAAAACTAAGTTGTGAAATTCAACAGGTTTTTTTTCTTGTACCAGTCCCTAGACCTAAGAGCAAAGCTTTTAGTATTTACAAAAATACACAGTTAAAATTCATTCTCATAACATTCCAATAAACAGTGAAAACCAAAGGGAATGTTTTGACATTGGTATTTACCCTTTTTGCTTCAACGAGAAGTTAATTTGTCAACTTCAACAATCAGATTGCTATTTTCAAGGTGTGAAATATGATTCCTCTAAATATTAGTGAAGTTCTTTTTGAGCTTTTTCTCTCTTACTGGTGAGATACATTCTCTCTTATCACAATAACTTTGCGGAAAGGCATCTGTTTGTTTTCATTATGCTACATATTGAAGATCTATAGCAGAATTTATGAATCATGATCATACATTTATAACACTATGTTTGGCAAAGTATCCAAAAAGGAGTTTTCACTTTTGAGATGTTAATGAAATTAGAAGATCTAATTCTTTCTTGCAGAAAAGTTGGCAAGTGACGATGTTTGAATTCCGTAAACTACCTGAAGCATAATGATCAATATGAAACTATTCTATTTATCAGCAGATAGAAGGTCTCTCGTTAGGTCTAATGGGACCACACAATGCCTGAGAAAGAATGCGTTTAAAATAAGTTCTCTGCGATGATGCTCCCCAATAAATGATATTAGCTTGACTGCTCATTCTTTTTCTAAAAGGTGATGTTTTGTTCTGAATCTTAATATCCAGGTGATCAATGCTTTGATTCAGTTAAAGAAGATTCTCAGAATTGGCAATTTTGCATTGCTCAGCTGACGAAGAGATGGTCACAATTGTATTATTGATTTTAGAGTGACCCTCTGAGTCTGCGCTGCCCTCCAGAGATGGTAGTTGTCTCTTCTGCCTAGACAAGATATTTAATAACACAATGCGCATATCTTTGCTTCTTAGAGCATAAATGATGGGGTTCACAGTAGAATTTAACCAACACAGCATGCAGAAAAAAGCAAATACCTTTTTGGTGTCATTGTCTACCTTGGCAAATAGATCATATATCATCAGAGTCAAGACCGGAGACCAACAAACAGTCAGAATTACTAATATTAAGCCCAGTGTTTTGGCAAGTTTAATGTCCATACGTCTGTGTCCCATTTTTACCTGTCCTTTCCTTCCTTCTTTCTGTTTCTCCATGTAGACTGAATGAACATGTGCTTTCCACAGAATATGTATGTAGGCATAAATTATTAAAACTAGCAAGAAACTTATTAATATAATCCAGCAAGCTAAATAGCTTTTATCCACTAGAGGAAACAGCTCACAGCAATGACTTTTATAGTTAATGCAATTCCATCCCATCAAAGGAAGAAAAGCTATAAAAACAGCAACTGACCATGTGACTAGGAGGCAGATCACTGCTCTCCTCCTTGTTAAAATTGTCCTATATTCAGAAGGCTTATGAATGCATATATATCTGTCAATGGCAGTGAGCAACAAACTGCCCACTGAAGCTGAGAAAGATGCAATGACACCTCCAAGTTTAAACAGAAAAATGTAATCTTCGTCATGGTGCCTGAAAACGTGGAAGCTGACAAAACTGTACATAAAATTGATGCTTGCGCAGAGGTCAGCAGATGCAAGGCTAGTTATAAACGAGTAAGAGGGTCGACATCGGAGTTGTGGGGTAAAGAGAACGATGTATAAAACTAAAATGTTTGCCAAAACAGTAAATGGTCCCACTGTCAGACACAATGCAGCAATTGCTTTACTTTGGCCATCTGTAAGAATCATAAAGCATTCCATGTCCATGAAGTTGTGGTCACACGACGTCTTTTTAGTGGTCTCATCATAAGAATCTGTTGTCGTTATAGTTGAATTAAACAGAATGGAACTATTGTCAGCCATTTTAGAGGCAGAGTGTCTTTAAAATGTTATTTGTCAAATATCTGCTACTTCTTATCATGAATCAATACGGTTGAGTCCATTAAGGATGGATGTGAATGCTGAATTTTCAAAGTTTCTTAATCTTTTCAGTACTGATGATCTACTTTATACCTAGGAAAAACAGAAAATAATTAAAATGGTAAAGATATTTTCTTTTAACAATTTTTCTAATGTTCTAATATTTGTAGTTATTGAGAATACGTATTGAGTCAGTGGAATCTTTTCTATTCCTGGTATCCAAGACTCAAGAAAACGAGTGATTTTCTTTTGCCATTTTTATCATGATTCATGTGGTGAGTTTTTTGAAAACAATGAACAATAATGTGACACCTGAAACGTGCATTAATATTTTCCACATGATACTCTATTCAAAGAGGAACAAATTAATAAAGAGTGGGCAGGGTTGAAATTTGCAATTAAGTGCCAAGTTATACTTACAGGTACACAAGAATTAGGAACAAAATTAATATGTAAAATCATTGATTTAGGTGTGCTGCCTAATAATAGGTTAACTAGTACTTTCACATATCATCCACTCTGCTAAAGTTTATTCAGTAACATTACTGTACTCAGGATAATTCCAGAGTTGGGTGTTTTTCATAATGAAGTACAGTCTCTATAAGTATTTTCTAATTTCCTTCATAGTTGATGCTTGTACTGCAATAATGTAACATATTGTCAATGAATGATCAGAAATGGAAATATTTCCAAAGTGAAAGTATGTCAAATAGACGAAAGGTCAATTCTGATCAATTTAAAGTACCTAAATTTAATAAATATATTTACAAAGCAGTTTTTGTTGAATTTCCTCTTGCTGCTGAGAATATGAACAAAACAAGGTCTATTTCATGGGTCAATTATTGTCAGGCTAGTATCTTAGGGGCCAGTCAGCTTGTTCAAAAGAAACACTCTATTCTAAATGATATGGAGATACAGTTTTCATCCTAAATAATTTGTGAGCATTTCCTTATTGATCATTGTTTTCTAGAGAATTCCAGTTTATGCAGTAAGTTGAATGGTATTTGTACTCCTTTGTGACTCCTCCAACTTCACATAAGCTCTATCATCATTCTAACATGATACATATGTTTCTATCAAATCATATTTTCCACATGTTCACACCACTGCTCTCATAGAAGTTTCATACAATATAGTGATGATTAAAAAGTAAAACAATTGCACACAACAGTTGACCACACAAGATTTTGTTCAAATATTTGATAAATAAAATGCAAAAGGATTGTTATCCCCATACAAGATGCTTCAGTTCCTAATATATTATTGGATCAACCTCATCATGAAATACTTTACGCCCTCATTCCCAGCTTATCTTCTATATTTCAATGAGGAACTTTCCTGCAAGTCTCTTGAACAAGGGAAATAGTTCACAGACCAATCATTTACAAATAATGCACTACTGAATTGTGACAAACTCATAATTCTGATGTTTTCTGTCTGCTTTATTTAAACAACTAATTTAAGTAAACCAAAAAATAGTTCTTGATTTCATCATTTAGGTTGTGTAAGAAAAAAGGAAAGAGTTGGAAAAATATTGGGCGAATCTTCCCAATCCCAAGGAGGCAGGACCAAGAGTAGAACCTGAAGATAGTACATCAGGTTGGTTCCCTAATTCATTTCTATCTTTGAGGGATCTTGTCTGAGGAGGAGTCATTGAGGTGCTGGCTACAACCCAGCAGTGGTGGGTAGCCATTTGGCACTTTAGGGAATAGTTGAGAGTAAGATGCTGCCCCTGCTGTAACTTTCCAAATATTGGACTATATTGGACATAAGACAAATGATAAAACTGAATTAAAGCTTAATTGGTGTACAGGTGGATTGGGTGACACATTGCCAATTCTCTCCAAGCATCTAGATTGATAAAATCTCCCACTCTAACAGCCTGGTGAAATGAGTTAGGATATTTCACACCACAAATGTCTTGTTAATTCAGAGAAAAATATTAAGGAGGAGATTTCCCTCACAGAGAAAAATCAATATGAGGATAAAGCAGAAAGACTGTTTTTATTTTACAGGGGTTGGTTGCCATGCTATTTCCAATCCTTTCTGACTTATTTCATATTTCCAGCATTTCAAGTTTTCTTGTTCATCCATAACATTCTGATGTACAATATTCTGATGTGTCACCATAACATACAGCTCTACTAGTAATAGACAAACAATACTCCCTACCTGTAATGTATCAGCATGATCTCTATACTTCTTCCAAATAGTTGTTGATAAAGTCTCCAGTGCTTACATGCTACAGTTAATCTACAAATAATTCAAATATTCAGGCTGCATTTTCCAAATATATTCTCATCATCATATCAGGACCATCACAAGGTGCAGCTGAAAATTATTTGTTAACATGGTGAAGCCTTAATACTGAGCTAAAAGCCTGCTAAACAGCGAAAACAGCCTGCTATAGAAAGAGATAAGTAATACCAATAGATCATATCAAATCTCTGCAATCTTGCAGTCATTAAAGGTGGTTGACAATTAAATGTCTAATAGTGGAGATGGACTCCCCATCAATATCCACCTGCATTGTCAATAATGTTGGGGGCCAGCATGTGAGTGCAAAAGGCAAGGCTGAAACATTTGCAAACATATTCAGCCAGAAATGCAAAGTTGTGATATGTCTCAGTCCCCTCTTGAGTTCTGAAAAAGGGTGGCATGGTAGCACAGTGGTTAGCACTGCTGCTTCACAGCTCCAGGGTCCTGAGTTCGATTCCCAGCTCGGGTCACTGTTTGTGTGGAGTTTGCACATTCTCCTCATGTCTGCGTGGGTTTCCTCCACGTACTCCGGTTTCCTCCCACAGTCCAAAGATGTGCAGGTTAGGTTGATTGGCCATGCTAAGAAATTGCCCCTTAGCGTCCAGGGATGCGTTGGTTAGAGGGATTGGTGGGTATAATATATAGGGATACTGGGGTAGGGCCTGGGTGGGATTGTGTTCGGTACAGAATCGACGGGCTGAAGGGCCTCTTTCTGCACTGTAGGGTTCTTTGGTATCACAGCTGCCAGTATTCAGACAATTTGAATCAATCCACATAACATCCAGAAATAGCTGAGTGCACTGTACACTGTAAAGGTTACAGGCCTCAACAATATCCCAGCTCTTGTGCAGAAAATCTAGCTTCAGATCAAGCCACACCTCTAACCAAGCCTTTCAGTACAGCTCCAACACTGTCATCCACATGACAAGGTGGAAAATTGCCCTGGTCCTGCCCATAAAAAGCAGAAAAATCCAACCCAGCACTTTTAATCCATTCCCCCATGAGGTGATGGAAGGAATCTCAATAGTGTTTTCAAACGACACTTACTCAGCAATAACCTGTTCATCGATAGTTAGACTGTCTCTTATTGGAGATGGTCATTGTTTGGCATTTGCATGGCGCAAATGTTACTTGCCACTTGTCAGTCCAAGCCTGAATATTGTCCAGATCTTGCTGCTTTTGAACATGGACTACATCAGTATTTGAGGAGTTGTGAATGGTGCTGAACATTATGCAGTCATCCGTGAACATTGCACTTCTGACTTCAATTGGAAGGAAGGTGATTGATGAAGCAGCTGAAGATGCTTCAGTTTAGGACGCTAACCTGACCAACAGAATTCTGTTCACAGAATCATAGAATCTTTACAGTGCTGAAAGAAGCCATTCAGGCCATTGAGTCAAAGAACAAAGAACAACACAGCACGGGAAACAGGCCCTTCGGCCCAATGAGCCCACGCTGCCATTTTATCATTGTGCTTTTCCTCTTCCACCCTTGACCCATGTCTGTGCTTATGGCACCCACATTGGAAACCAGATTTAGTCTTCACTGACTCTCTGAAAGAACTTTCTACCTCTGTCAAGTCCCCTCTCAGCCTTCTGTTCTCCAAAGAAAACAACCAAACCTCTCTAATGTCATGGGACAGAGATAATTGACCTCCAACAATTAAAATCGTTTTCTTTTGTGCCAGGTATGACTCCAAACAGTGGAGAGCTTTCCCCCTGATTCTCATTGACTCTAGTTTTGCTAGGTCTCATTCAGTCAAATACCACATTCAGTCAAATGCTGCCTTGATGTCAAGGGCAGTCACCCTCACCTCACCCCTGGTGTTCAGCTCTTTTGTCTATGCTTGGAACAAGGCTGCAATGAGGTCAGGGGCTGAGTGATCCTGGCAGAACCCAAATAGCATCCATGAGCAGGTTATTGCTAAGCAAGTTCTGCTTGATAACACTTTTGATAACCACTTCCATCACTTCACTGATGATTGAGATTAGACAATGGGACAATAGTTCACTGGATTAGATTTGTCCAACTTTTTATGTATGGATCACCTGGGCAATTTTTTACATTGCTAGGTAGATATCCAACATAAATGTATGTGGCTGTGAGAGGGCAATAGTTTCAGCCCAGAGAAGAGGCTAACAATCTTTAACTGCTTCATCAGTGACACACCCTCCATCTTATAGTTGGATGTGAGGTTGTTTGTTAATGACTGCATGGTGTTTGGCTCCATTAAAAATTCCTCTGATAATGAGGCAATGCAGCAGGGTCTGGAAATGGTCCAGTCTTGAGTTGGTAAATGATAATTAACATTCATGCCATGCAAGTACCAGGTAATTACTATTCCCAACAAGAGGGAGGGCCTAATTACGTACACTTGACATTCAGTGGCTAAGTCCACAATATCAACAGCCTGGGAATCACCATTAACCAGAACTCAACTGGATCAGCCACATAATTGCTGTAACCAATACACAGAGATCGGATATTCTGTGGTAAGTGGTTCATCTTGGCAAAGTCTCTCCCCCACCTACAAGGCAAAAGTTAAGAATGCAATAAAAATAATTTTCATTTCACTGAATGGGTGCACATACAACAACACTTAGAATGGTGGCACAGTGGTTAGCACTGTTGCCTCACAGTGCCAGAGACCCAGGTTCAATTCTGGCCTCAGGTCACTGTCTGTGTGGAGTCTGCACATTCCTCCCATGTCTGCATGGTTTTCCTCTGGGTGCTCTGGTTTCATCCCACAGGCCAAAGATGTGAGGGTTAGGTTTATTGGCCATGTTAAATTGACCCTAGTGTCAGGGGGTCTTCAGGTAAATACGTGGGGTTGCAGGAATAGGGCCTGGGTGGGATTGTAGTTGGTATAGACTTGATGGGCCAAATGGCCTCCTTCTGCATTGTAAGGATTCTATGATGAACGTAGCATGGAATTGCATCATGAACAGATGTTCCCAAGGTCATCCTTGAACTGATATTTCCATTAGTAGGGAAGACTAAGAACCGAGGGTACAGCCTCAGAGTAAAGGGATGATATGATTTATTATTGTTACATATATTGGTAAATTGGTAAATGTATTGTTTCTTGAGTGCTATACAGACAAAGCATACTGTACCTTGAGAAGGAAAGGAGAGAGTGCAGAATGGAGTGTTACAATCATAGTTAGGGTATAGAGAAAGATCAACTTAATGTAAGGTAGGTCCAAGTCTGATGGCAGCAGGGAAGAAACTGTTTTCTTTAGTTGGTTGGTATGTGTCTTCAGACATTTGTATCTTTTTCCCAACAGAAGAAGGTGGAAGAGAATATGTCTGGGGTGTGTGGGGTCTTTAAGTACCCTGGCTGCTTCTCCAAGGCAAGTGTAGTCAGTGTCAATGGGCGGAAGGCTGGAGTGAGTGATAGATTGGGCTTCGTTCATGACCCTTTGTAGTTTCTTGCAGCCTTGGACTGAACAGGATCTATAGCAAGCTGTGATACAACCAGAAAGAATGCTTTTGATGGTGCATTGGTAAAAGTTGGTGAGAGTTATAGCGGACATACCAAATTTCCTTAGTCTTCTGAGAAGGCGGTGGCATTGGTGGGCTTTCTTAACTACAGCATCAGCATGGAGGGACCGGACAGGTTGTTGGTGATCTGGAGACCTAAAAATCTGATGCTCTCAACCATTTCTACTTTGGCCCCATTGATGTAGACAAGAGCATGTCCTCCACTACTTCAGCCTGAAGTTGATGACTATTTCCTTCATTTTGTTGAAGAGAGATTACTGTCATCACACCAATTCTCCAAATTTTCTATCTTTTTCCTGTACTCTGTCTCATCATTGTTTGAGATCCAACCCACTATGTTGGTGTCATCAGCAAACCTGAAAATTGAGTTGGAGGGGAATTTGGCCATATAGTCATAGATGTATAAGGAGTATAGTAAGGGGCTGAGGCCACAGTCTTGTGGGATACCAGTGTTGTGGATAATCGTGGAGGAAGTGTTGTTGCCTATCCTTGCTGATTGTGGTCTGTGCATTAGGAAATTCAGGATCCAATCACAGAGGGAGGAGCTGAGTCCCAGGCCAGGGACTTTGGAGATGAGTTTCATTGGAATAATGTTGTTGAAGGTTGAGCTGTAGTTGATAAATAGGAGTCTGACATCTAGTCTTTGTCATCTAGGTGTTCCAAAGTTGCATGCAGAGCCAGGGAGATGGAGTCTGCTGTGGATCTGTTGCGGTGACAGGTGAACTGTTGTGAATTCAGTTAATCTGGGAGGTTGGAATTAATTTGTGCCATGACTAACCTTTAGAACCCAGATGAAGAGGAAGTTCTCCAGCCAGAGTCTGATAAATCTATGGAATTCATTGCCACAGAAGGCTGTGGCAGCCAGGTCATTGAGTGTACTTAAGACAGAGATAGATAGGTTCTTGATTGGTAAGGGGGTCAAAGGTTTTGAGAGAAAAGGCGGGTGAATTGGGTTGAAAAACATATTAGCTACGACCAACTGGCAGGACAGACCCAATGGGCTGAATGGTCTAATTCTGATCCTATATCTTATGGCCTTAAGGAGCTCCCCAACACACAGAAACCAGAACAAAGACAAAGGTTAAACATGGGAAAATGTTACAAATAAATTGTTTTAACATTGCTTTCCTTATCATCAACTGCACAAGGCTCTCGAGCTAACTTGTCCATCTTCTTACTCCAGTTTAATCTCGGCTGGGATAAGTGAACCTTTCCTATCACACTATCACACCAGCTGCAATCTGCAGATGGTGAACAAACACACAGGCACTGGCTTCCTTTTTCACACCGCCAGAATCGTGTCCCGGTGCCAAAGCAGGGGTGCTACTTAGTAATGGTGAAATTTATTGCACTTTTGCTTTAATTAGCTTTAGTGCTTTGTAACTTTACATTAGTGATCACATCAGTAATTTGTAACTTCATGGTATCCTGTTTTGATGCAAATCGGGGCTCTAAATTTCACCCCAAATCCCGCCCTTACCACATTTTTATTAATTAGGACATGAACCGACAGGAGTTATTCACAATCTTCTAGAAAAGCGTTTGCTCTGAATATTTCTACACAGTCGTTGCTGCCAGTTCCAAAAGGGAATTGTCACTCGGGAGTATACAATGTTTGTATACACACAAGCTGATATTGTTTGCGTTCGTATAACATCATTCCATTGGGGAAAAATCGGGCGCTTTTCAGTGTATCTTTAATCAAGCTAATGTATGTCATTTTCAAAGTTATTTTGGATCGTCTAGGCGATTCCCTTGTTAAGCCGCGCTATTTTAGGCTACGTTGATATCTAACCTGCCCACACTGCGTCGCTATCGACAATAGAGGTTCCCAGCACAATTATATAGAGAGAGCTTCATCACCATGTTAACGCTGTCCTGTCATAAACAAGAAACACACTCAGTATGTTACTAACTGTTCTCGTCAACCCTCTTGAACAGCTACAGTGTGAGATCAATACACAGCTCTTCCTAAGCGATGGCACAGATGCCATCGAGCCAAGTGGCCTCCTTCTACTCTGTGCGATATTCAATTTCCCAAATTCCCACTCCTACAACAAAACCTAATCCAGTTATATCTCCATCATCTCCAATCCAGTTATATCTCCATCATCTCCATTCCAGTTATATCTCCATCATCTCCATTCCAGTTATATCTCCAATCCAGTTATATCTACAATCCAGTTACATCTCCAATCCAGTTACATCTCTAATCCAGTTATATCTCCACCATTTACAATCCAGTTATATCTCCACCATCTCCAATCCAGTTACATCTCCACCATCTCCAATCCAGTTACATCTCCACCATCTCCAATCCAGTTACATCTCCAATCCAGTTATATCTCCACCATCTCCAATCCAGTTACATCTCCAATCCAGTTACATCTCCACCATCTCCAATCCAGTTACATCTTCACCATCTCCAATCCAGTTACATCTCCAATCCAGTTATATCTCCACCATCTCCAATCCAGTTACATCTCCAATCCAGTTACATCTCCACCATCTCCAATTCAATCTCCTTCCCGCGAATATCAAGAAATGAGAAAACGTAAATTGAGGGAAATTATAAGGTAAAAAAAGGACAGTCATCCTTCAGCTGACTGTTCTGATTGGAGGTACCCCGGCAGCCGGGACTGATCTCGCTCTGGGTTGCAGCTTGTTCCACCAGCTGAACGCAAAGCGGAGGTTTTTTCTGCTAGTGGAAATCTCCTTACCCTGAAACACCAAGTTTCGGGTTCCTGCTGCGAACTGAGGGCAGGATTCAGCCCCTGAGCCGTGACCTGGAGGAAGCGCCTTCCACACGCTCTGCTAGACTCCTACACAAATGAAGGGAAAGTCTCAACTTCTCAACTTTAAGATGCCGTTACACACTGCGCCATGAAGATAAATTATCTACCAAAGCGCAAGGATCAATGTCGTGAATTAAAACGTGTTCCTACAATTCCGCATGTCAATCGTAAATTCTTCTTTCCCCCGTTAGTCAGAGGTAAGAGATTTCAAACAAGATTCTTGCGCAGTAACTAAATCTGTCTCAGTGTACAAGCGGAAAATATCCCTTGTCTATCTTCTTAAATGTTGGACATAGGCGCAAAACCAGGTGATAACTTTTATGAGACGAAATATCTATTTTCAAGAGCAGGTCAAATGTCAGGATAGCTCCAGGTGGAAAGTTAGCATGATGGATATTTATTACCTTCATTCACCCCAAGGCACTCAGTCGCTGGCACGAGAGTGGCTCTCCTTCTGATCGGTTCCTGGTGTGACTGATCCACCTGCGAATCCAATGGAATCTCTCCCTAAGCAGCCAGGGCGAGATATCAGAGCCCTGCTGTCCCGCAGTGTGCTCCTGAGCCGCCCTCTCGCTGCTCTGTCAGCTCTGGCTATCTGTCACTTACTGCTTCCCCTCCGGTGTTTCATCACCCAGCACCGATCTTGTCGGTTCCCGCTTTGCCCTTACACAGTCAGCAACCGGACCTCGCCCTTCACATCGTGGCAGGACCCGCCGAGAAATTCCCTCAAACAACGCCCATCAAAAACCCCGTGTTGGGGGAGAGTCACTTGTGTGAGAAGTCCCTCCTTCTCCCAAACTTGGCATGTGGAAAAGCCTGCTCCACGAATGTCATGGACTCTGTACCAGGGGAGCAGAGGGACACACTTGTAAGGAGAATGTTCCCAACGTGATTGAAGCAGCCGGGGGTAGTTCATGCACACAGGCTGCTTCTCACATATCAGCGAGATTCATGCTGCTGGGGGTGCGGGGGAAGAGGCTTGGACTCATAACTCAGGCTGCAGTCAGTTTGATACATTTAGAGACAATTAAAACAGCTGGGATTTCCCCTCGCTGGGAAGCTACATATAGAATTACCGAGGGAGGGAGTTACAAGCAGATAATTGCAATGAAGGATTTACTAATGTGAGAAGCAGGAAAGCTAGCCTGGTATAGTTTCTGGCCATCGACTGTAACTCCAGACGGTGTTTTAATTACTCCGTGGTGTTTATTTTGTAAGGTATCACATGTAAATCAAACGGTGTTTTTTTTGTAATTTTAATCTATTAAATATCTTCATTATTTCCCAGTGGTAAGCCTGTGAGAGCATGAGGACACCGAGGATACTGGGGAGGCTGTCAATCTGTCAATCTGTCAGTGACTGTTGTGGTATATCCCGCAGAACAGTCGGGATGACAGATAACACATCAAAATAAATTGGTGGATGACAGGTTCTGCAGTTTCTTCAGCCAATTACCGAGGAATACAACAGATACAAATACATTAGAAAATTTCAGGTTTATAGAGAACAGAAGCACATGGGGAAGAAAAATACTAAAGACAGCATTAAACTTAAAGAACATATACATTTGTGCAGATGAGTGGCAGGTCAGAAGAGTGGAAAAAATATAATGTTAAGGACCTGACCAGAAACTCCAAAGTATTTTATGAAGTCAGCCCAGATCCTTACTTTACATTTGATTTTGGCATTAGGGTGAACATAAGATGTTTCACTCCAGATATGATTCAAGTGACCCACTGGGAAGGTTTTATCAAAACAAACTTTATTTAAGAACACAGTTAGAATATAACAAAAATAATTAGCACAACTTTTACTAATCGTATGGTAGGTATGAGGGGTAAGTTAACTGGCTGTGCTAAATTGCCCCTTAATGTCAGGGTAAACATGTGGGGTTATGAGGATAGGGCCTGGGTGAGATTGTGGTTGGTACAGACTCGGTGGGCCAAATGGCCTCCTTCTGCACTGTAGGATTCTGTGATTTATATGAATCAATATACAGAAGCATGACAAAGTATAATTCTACAGCTATCATGATTATTCCAATTCAACAGTATCCCCTATAGATATAAATCCCTTCTGTAGAACCAGTTAACACAGAAACCAAAGATGCTTACACAATGTTGGATTTCCAGCATTTTAACACTTCCAGACACAGATCCAGTCAGCAATTTTCAGAGAAGGATATATCCTCAAAACAGCAAAACTTCTCAGGCAAGTCAGTCTCTGATCTTCAGAGAGGCAGAAGTAGAGACACTCTCTCAACTCGAAAGCATCATGTAAAAAAAAAGTAAGTTGGAATTTTCTGTGTAAGTTTAGCTCTACCCAGTCACCTGACCATACCGGTCAACCATTCCAATCAAGCCCCCACTCTGCAAAATCCCAGGGAAGACCAAAAACAGCAGAACAGCATTAGCTCAGACTGAGCAATTGTGCGCTGCAGCAACAATGCAGGATGGCAGTTGTAGACAGAATGCTCTGATAAAACTGCAGGAAACATCCTGCACAGAAATGTGACTAAAATACATTTCTTAAAGGCACAGTTTCTTCACAATAAACAACATCAAAGAATGACAAAAAGATTGTCTTAGGGTGCCAGATCAGAAACCACAATGTATGTAATGAAGCCAGACTAGACTCCAATAATTTTTCTATTTTGGCATAAATGTGAGGATAGGATAGTTCACCTCAGGAATGATTCCACTGACAAAATAGGGGTTTTATGTGAATAGTTTTATTCATAACAAAGTTACCCCTCATAAAATTAAACTGCTAATTCATAACCATTGAACAATCTTTAAACAGGAAAAGAAAAGCTCTTAAATTCTAACTTATTACCATTCAGTTCCAATTAAGCAATACTTGTCTTATAGACTTACAGGCAAACTGACTCTATGTAAAAAAATGCATCTTACAGCACAAAATATATCAAAATAGCACAGTATCATCCCAATTGATGGGGGGGGGGGGGCACTGGGGAACTAAATTGTGAGAGAAATCTAGTCAGTAAAATAAATATTTCTATGGATATTTGAATTAAAAATGTTAACAAAATAAGCATTGGCCCTATAGAAAGTGCATCAGGAGAATTGGTAATGGAAAGTAGGGATATGGAGGATGAATTAAACTGAAATTTCGCTTCTGTCTTCACTATCGAGGACATACATAACATCCCAGAAATAACTGTGAAGCAGGAAATGGAAGAGAGGGAGGAACTCAGAAAAATTTCTGTTACCAGGGAAGTGATATTGAGCAAATTATTGGGTCTATAAGTTGACAGATCCCCTGATCTGGATGGACTTCACCCTAAAGACTTGAAAAAAGTGAATAATAACATAGTTGATGCATTGGTTTTCAGTTTCCAAAATTTTCAAGTTTTGGGGAAGGTTTCACAATTGGAAGATAACAAATGTTATTATTTATTCAAAATGGAGGGAAAAGAGAGCATTCTTTTCTTAGTTATCCTAACATAGAAAATGTCATGGAAAATGTTGGAAAACATTGTTAAAGTTGTTACAGTAGGGAACTTGGAAAGAGGGATGTGAGCCCAATGCAGGCAATTGGGATTAGCTTAGGGTTTTAAAAAAAAAAGTGGCATGGTCAAGTTGGGCTGAAGAGCCTGTTTCCATGCTGTAAAACTCTATGACTCTATTCAAGACAATCAGGCAGAGTCAACAGGCTTTTGTGAAAGGAAAATCCTGTTTAACTAATTTATTGAAATTCTTCAAAGGGATCACATGTGCTGTGGATAAAGAGAAACTGATGGATGTGGTGCCACATCAAAGATTACTGCGTCAAAATAAATGTGTGTGGGGGGGGGTAACATAATGGTCTGGATTGAAATTTGGCTGGCTAACAGGAAACAGACAATTGACATAAATGATTCCTTTTCTGATTGGCATGATCATAGAATCTCTACAGTACAGAAGGAGGCCATTCAGCCCATCAGCCTGCACTGACAACATCCCACTCGGACCCTACTCCTGTAACCCTATGTATTTACCCTGACAATATGAGGCAATTTAGCACGGCCAATTAACCTAACCTGCGCATCTTTGGAATGTGGGAGGAAATTGAAGTACCCAGAGGAGACCCACGCAGACATGAGGGGAACATGCAAACTCCACATAGACAATGACCCAAGGCCAGAATTGAACCCAGGTCTTGGCCCTGTGAGGCAGCAATGCTAACCACTGCATTATGATGTGGAGGTGATTTTCCCTCCATGTGATTTTGGAACCCCTCCAAAGGGATATTTCACCTTGTAATCTTATGTGGAGGTGCATGAGGAAATAGAAAACTACTGGTTTTGGTAAATTAAAGCAGGATCTGACACTCTCCGTCATGAACAATTAACAGGCCTTTATTTTAAAACTAGTGGCAACCTTATTAAACAGTTAACAACCTGAATAAAATCCCAATAGAATGCTGTTCAAATATGACAAGACTCATTCAGGAATAATAAAATAAATCCTCATAGAATATAGTCACTCTCAAATAACGTTATACCAGACATCTGTTGGAAGTATGAACTTTCTTTTGATGCTTCCGTCTTGAACACTTTCTGAGTTGGTAACTCTTTCTCTTTAGATGATAATTTTCTGAAGATATATATTTAACTGCAGGATTCTATACGAGAGCTTTGCCTCTCCCTTCTTCTGACTAAAGAGGTGGCAAGCTTACTCTCACCATTATTCCCCCTTCCTGTGATCTGAGCAGCTTGATGCTGTCAACAATACTCACATTTGAATTCCATTGGTCCTATGTTTCTGCATACTTGCTTTAATCTCATTGGTTCAATTCAAAAGTCTGTGTTGCTATGTTGGGATACTAACTTCTAGGCTTTGATATAATGTGCAAAGTCCTGTTTCTGCAGCCCTCACTCTGTAATTTAAACAGTTCAGTATTAAACCCAAAACAGCCTTTTCAGGCACTGACACAATCAGCTTTTAAGGAGATAATGCTATATGATTTCTTCTTTTAGCTTCAGCATTTCCTTTCAATATTTACATTTATCAAACATCACACTTTCAACGTTGTATATGCAAGTTCATAACAACTGTGCCAGCATATCACCCATAGGATTTGATGGGTGGTATGCCACAGGGATTGGTGCTGTGTTCTCAACATTGTGCGATTAATATTAACTTGGATGAAGGGACTGAGGTATAGTTGCTCAATTTGCTGAAGACACACAAAATAGGAAAGTAAATTGTGAAGAGGACATAAGGAGGCTACAAACAGATATAGCAAACAGATATAGATAGGTTAAGTAAGTGGAGTATTATGTGAGCAAATATAAAGTTGTCAGGAAGAAGTAAAAGAAACATTGTGAAATTATTAAGGGAATGCAGAGCTCTGAGGTGCAAAGAGATTTGGGTATCCAAGTGCTTGAATCACAAAAGGCTATTATACAGGTACATAAGGTAATTAAGAAAGCTAATAGAATATTATCATTTATTGTGGAGGAATTGATTACAAAGATAGGGATGTTGGGCAGCACGGTGGCACAGTGGTTGGCACTGCTGCCTCACAGTGCCAGGGACCCGGGTTCGATTCCCATCTTGGCTCACTGTCTGTGTGGAGTTTGCATGTTCTCCCTGTGTCTGCATGGGTTTCCTCCAGGTGCCCCGGTTTCCTCCCACAGTTCAAAAAACTTTCAGGATAGGTTGATTGACCATGTTAAATTGACCCGAGTGTCAGTGAATTATCAGGGTAAATGTGTGAGGTTACAGGAATGGGGCATGGGTGGCATCAATGCTAGTTTCCTCCATCTAGTGCCCTGCTCTACCCCCACAAGCTCTCACACTACACTGCTGACATTAGCATAAACCTGCTACTAAAATGTTGCGCAATCCTACATGGGAGACATCTTAAATAGTGAAAAGTTGTGGAATATCATAGATTTCTTTCTGATGGTCTGCCCAGTTTGACCTGAAGTTGTAAAAGCTACCAATCTGTAACCAAAGATACATCTTTAGGGGACATTATTTCAATGAGTGTGTGGGCTGGAAACTTGGGTGAATCTCTGCCCCTTTCTTTCATCACTTAGAAAATAGTTAGCTTTTGGAGATAGGATGACCTAACACCACCTTCCCCCAGAAGACATATCTATTTTAAGGTAAGTAATTAAACATCTCTAAATTTATCCCATGTTGCTGTATCCTAACAGCAATCAATTACATGAGAGATCATGGATCAATTTGTTTTGCTGCATTCAGACCACACAGGCCTGTGTCCACTAGTAAGGCAGTAATGGGGAGCATTGCAGGTTGTCTAGAAAGACCAAGATCACATCCATACTGCTAGTTGCAAAAAAGGGAGGAGCTCAGTCAACAAGAGGAACAGTTAATAACAACAATGTTTGATTATTGTTGAGGACAAAGATCATTGATGTAAATAGTTAAAAAATTAGCACTCCATGACTTACCTGAGCAGAGTTTTCTCTTAAATTTAAAGGGGTGACTGATTTCCAATTCTGTTCTCAATTTCTTCAGGTAATTCTAGTTGTTCAAGAACAGGTAAATAAAGATGATTAAGAGGAAAAGGATGGAAAGGATTCTGTTGCTTCTTTGCCTTCTTTTTGAACTGGATCTTAGTGCCAATGTCAAATTGAGGTTGCAAGTATGCGATTATCTGCACCAATGTTCTTTCTTCCTCTTTCTACCAGTACTTTGTTTGTAGTACAAGATATACAACACTTCCATGGTATATTTATTGTTTTCAAACACAACATCAAAGGAAGCAAGTAAAGAGTTGCTCATGATCTTCTTGGATTAGAAATAGTTATCATCGTGGTTGAATAGGAGGGAGATGTGGCAAAGACACAGGCATCAGATTAACTAAGACTAAAGGCAAAAACACAACAGACAACTGTGGCTGGAATTCACCAGCCGTTCACATCCCACACTCAGTCTAATCTCTGTTCACTGCAGCAGGACTGGAAAATCCCAGCTGCAGGCAACATTGGAGAATCCGGCACAACAGTTGCTCCAAGAGAACCAAATGTTGCAGAAGCAAAAATATCAGCACCATCATTCAGGCAAAATCAGGCAACCCAAATACATTTTCTACAGCAAAACCCTTCTGCAAGGACACTAATATAACATTAAACGCTATACAAAGAGAGTTAATCAGGAAACTGTATTGAAATACAGCTGAAATGTCATTAAGATCCTTTCATATAAACAAAGTCTGCAGCTGATGTTTCCTGAATTTATGAAATTGGAATTAATGGAGAATTCCCTTGATGCAGTCTAATTTCATGTAAGCAATTAGTACTCTTACACATGATGGTTTAAAGTGTGCTATTTTGCTTCTTATGTACAAACTAGGG